>NW_028258170.1:7744751-8395800 GCF_053883595.1 Heterocephalus glaber
GTATAAACATGGGTATGCATATATTATGGTAATATGTTGTCTTTAACTGTATTGGGAAGATACTTAAAAGAGGAATAGTTAGGTTGACTATGTTTCTAAATTTAATTTTTGGAGGAATCTCCATACTGATTTCCACAGTGCTTGTACTGGTTTACATTCCGACCAACAACTTGGAAGTATTCTTTTTTTCCCTGCAGCTTTGCCAGCATTTGTTGTTATGTGATTTCTTGATGATAGCCATTTTTTTCTGGAGTAAGATGAAATCGCAGTGTTGCTTAAATTTACATTTCTCTAATGACCAGTGATGTTGAACATTTTTCATGTATTTATTGGTCATTTGCACTACTTTTGAGAAATGTCTATTTGATTCATTTCAGTTGCCTATTTGTTGAGTGGATCTTTTCCTAGGCAGAGTGATTTTTCTCTAGTTAATAATCTACATTTCTAGAAATCTGTGGGACAGTTTCTTAGTGGGATTTTTTTTATATTTTCACTAAATAGAGACCTAGAAAAGTGTGCCCAGTATATTTGTAGTAAATGAACAAATGAATACAACTCTATTGTTTGATTCTCGTGACATTTGCTACTTATTATGGTCCATAGCATATTTTATTGTGATAATTTGATGCCATTACTACCTTGTTTGTTTTCATAGTATGGGTTTCCCAGAAGCAGATGCTGATGTGAGGATTTTAGAATAAGTAGACATAATATTTTTGACGTGATATCACATTATCAGATGACAGAGATCTGAAACAGAATAAAGAATGGAGAGGAGAAACTAACAATGAGGGGAATTGGAGTTTAAACAAAGTTGGGAACTCGGGTATCATGCAGAGCATGAACTGTGATGCTATCCCACTTGTAGGAGATGGCTTTAGGACTGCTTGGGGGAGACATTATTTTCCTGACATTCAGCTTAGTGCTTTTGGGCAGAACAGGATTGGTGGCAAGAAAAAGCCCACAGATAAAGATATGCTGGTGCTGGCTGTTGGAAGATAGGCTTGCACGAAAGCAGAGGTGCCAAGTGGAGGCGGGTGTGACACTAAGCCCTGCCCTGCCATCTCCTCTGTGATGCCCCTCTACCAAGATATCTTGCCTTAGAGCCAGCTGATTATGGACTGAAATCTCTACAATCTGTGAACTACAATAAATTTTTCTTCCTTTACCTTTGGATAGTTGTTATTTTGTCTCAGCAATGAGAACAGTAACTAAGACAGGAATCAAGGCATAAATTCACTAATTTCCTTACATATATTCTATATAAGGCTTCATGTTTGCTTATTTTCCCTGTCCTTTAACTCTAGTCACTTAAGTCTCTGTTTTTTTTTTTTAAATTTTGTATAAAAATGTTAACCATTAAGGAGTATTTTTTTTTTTTACCATATCTGTAATTTTGTAGCAGTGTCATTCTTTGGTCAAAAAATACTTGCACTTTTTTTCTTTTTTTCTTTTTTTTTTTTTGGTACCGGGAATTGAGCTTGGGACCTTGTGCTTGCAAGGCACTGGAACCACTGAGCTAAATCCCCGGCCCAATGCATTTTTAATTTTACTTCACATTTTAAAGTTTATTATTAAATCACAATATTTTTATTTCTGTTTTTTTTGTTTATAAGAGATAAATTTTGTTTCATATTATGCATCAATAACATGTACCAATAAGGTCCAGTATGATATTTCAACACAAGCATAAAATATACACTGATCAAAAGTGACCTCTCTTTATGTACTTCTCTCCCAATCACTAGAAATCACTATTCTACATTCATGTCCACATTTTTTAGCTTCCACACATGATAGAAAACTTGTGGCATTTGTCTTTCTGTGTCTGTTTTATTTCACTTAACATACTCTCTTCCAGGTTTGTTTATTTATTTATTTATTTATTTATGGAGACAGGATCTTGCTATGTAGCCCAGACTGGGCTCAAACTCACAGTGATATTCCTGCCTCAGCCTTCTGAATTCTGGGATCACAGGAATGCACCATCAAACCCAGCTTAATTTTTATAGCTATTTTCATGTTGTGCATATTTTCACTCTTTCCTACCTGTAGCTGTTTATAAACTATTTAAATATATTTAAAGTGAGCTTCGGTTTTTTTATTATTTTCTTAGGAAATATTTTTTTTTACTAGGAAAGTTTTTCTTTTGACCTGAATTTTTCAAATAGAAAGTCAATTTTTCAAAGTAAATATCATGTTTCTAATTTTTCAGTGGTGCCACATATTATTACTGCTTATTTTATTAGTACATGTTTGCAGTACATAATGTTTATGTTCCTTGTGTGGAGTTGGTACATCTATAAAACACATCTTAATTTCTTTCTTCATCCATTTTGCCTCCCCTTCTTCTCCCTCTCCTCCTTTTCAATCCCTTGCCATTTGGGAAAGATCTGTCTCCTCACTTCCTATTATCTCTCATTTATTTTGCTCTTTATGTATAATTTTGGTTTCTCATATAAGAAAAATCATGTGTTAGTTAAGCCTTTGTGTCTGATATATTTTACTTAACACAATGCTCTTAAGGTGTAGCCATTTTCCTACAAATGTCTCAAATTTGTCTTTCTTTATGGCAGAGTAGTATTCAATTTTATGTACTTCCACAGTATCTTTGTCCATTCATCTGTTATGTACATTTAGACTGCTTCCAAGAGTTAGCTATTATGAATTGTGCTGATACAAACATGGGCTTAACTCTTTCAGGAAGATACCTAGAAGAGGTGTATCTGGGTCAAATTTAATTTTTATTTTTTAATGTTTTGAGGAGACATCATACTGATTTCCATAGTGGTTGTATTAGTTTACATTCCCACCAACAGTGTAGAAGGGTTCTTTTTTCCCTGTGACCTAGTCACCATTTGGTATTATTTGATTTCTTGATGCTGGACATTCTTTCTGGGATGAGATGGAATCTCAGTGTTACATTTTTCTAATAGTGAACAAGGCTGTTTTTAAGTTAAACTTATTTTAATGATACATAAAACATGCAAATGTACATATCAAAGAGGTAGTAAGATGTTTTGAAACATGTATGCATTCTGTAATATTTAAATCAGCTTCAGTATATTTATCTCTCAAACATTTATCACTTCTGTGTGGGGAAGACTTGAAAATCATTTCTTGTAGCTCCTTGAAATGTCCAGCTCATTATCCTTATCTATATTAACCTTATTGTTCACAGCACACCAAAAATTTTACACTTATCTAACTGAACTTAGACCCATTCATCAATTTTCCCCATCCTTTCCTCTGCCCTGTCATTGTGCTTTTGATTTGCAGTGACTAATGGTTAGTGATGTTAAACATTTTCTCATGTACCTGTTGGTCTTCTGCATGTCTTTTTGTAGAAATATCTATTTGGTATAGTATCATTTTTAATTGTTATTTGTTTATATGATATTGAGGTTTAAGGTTTTCATATATTCTAGATATCAATACTTTTTCACATATATAGTTTACAAATATTTTCTCACACTCTATAATGCCATCTTTTCATTTTTTGGTTGTTTACTTTGATGTACAAGAATGTTTTAGTTAGATGTAATCGCATTCTCTATTTTTGTTTTTATTTCCTGTCTGGGTTGTTCTCCAAAAATCCTTGCCTGGTCAAATGCACTGAAGCATTTCTGGGTTTTCTTCTAGTAGCTTCAAGTCTCATATTTAAGACTTTAATCCTTTTTGAGTTGATTTTTGTAACTGGTAAGAGGAGTCAGTTTCATATCAAAATGTTATTTTTTGGTGAAATTTGAAAACTTTAGATTTTATTTTAGTTTATTTTTATTAGTACATTTTTGTGATATAAAATAATTACATATATCTTAGGGAATTGATAAATATACATATTGCATCTTAATAATTTTTGCTTCCCTTTCTCTTTCCCACTCTCTCATCCATCCCTATCCCAATTCGCCTTCTCATACAAGCCTACCTCTATGTTTCTCATCATTGTTTTTCTTCAAATGCTTGTTGTGATTTTTGATTTAAGTTTCATTGACACTTCAAATCAACCTTGGGAGAAATTATATTCTACAGTTTTGAATTTTGAACATAATGTATCTTTGTGTTTATTTAAATGTTAGTTTATGAATAATATTTTGTGGTTTCAATTATTAATCTTGAACATCTTCTACTAGGTTTATTCCTAGAAACATGATTCTCATGCTAGTGCAGAAGTTATTTTAAAATGTAGCTTTGTTAATTTTTTGTGGGTTTATGGAAATGGACTCAAATTTTGCCTGTTAACCTTGATTTCAGTATCTAATTGAATTCACTTATTAATTTGTATATTGTTTTTAGGGTTTTTTGATTTATCAATCTGCAAAATCTTGTCAAGTCCAGACAGTAAATATTTCTCCTTCAACTTTCATGCTGTTTATACAATTTCTTTTCCTGTTGTACTTCCAAAAGCCTTCCACACAGTGTTGAATGGAATGGTTGATGGAAGGCATTCTTGTCTCTGTCCTTATTCACAAAGAAGGCAATCAATTTCTACCATTCAGTAAAACGTATACTATAGACTTTTTTTGCAATATTCTTTATCAGATGAACCATGAGATTCCTTTTATTCTTTGCTGGGTATCTTAGTTTCCTCATTACTGGAACAAAATATCCAACACCCTCAATTTAAAGGAGGAGTGGTTTATTTTGGCTCAGAGTTTGCAGAGTTTTCAGTCCATAATGGGTGAGCTCCAAGGCAGAAAGACGTGATGCAAGATCCTGGGCAGAGAAAACCTGCTCCCCTCATGGCATCCAGGAACCAAAGGGAGTTGAAGGAGGAGCCAGGAAGGGAGAACAACTTTCCAGCCTCTTCTGAGTAGGCTTACGTCCACAGCAATTCCACTGTTGTGCTCTTTCCCTGGGATATGTATATTGAAACATTTATCAATTAATACACCTAGACTTGGAATTTTCTTTATAAAATACATTTTATGATAATTTAATTATTTAAAATATTTTCATCTCAGCTATGGTAATTTTCTCAAGTAACTTGTCTATTAGACCTAAATTCTCACTTTGATTGATATAAATTATTCATAATCCAATTTTATCTTTTTAGTTAGTAGGTTCTCTACTGTTTCCCTTTTCAGTGAAAATATGTTTAATTTATTAATGAAGTCTAATGATATATGTCACAGACAAACCTATCACTCTTATAGAATTGGTTTCTCTTTGTCATTCTTATCATTAGATTGTTGAACTTGAATAAGCATCCCCAAATAGCCAGATATCAAAATAGCAATTTAATAATGAAAGTCTTGATTGCACTTATTTATAATTACTGAAATTTAATAAAATCTACTTGTTGTTTTGTGTTATTATGAAATAGTTATGAGTACTTGAAATAAACTATTTTTCCAGATTTAATTTTCTTTTTTTCAAGGATGTGAATAAAAGGACATACTTTCACATATTTGTGAGACACTAAGTTAATATAGCCATTAGGGAAAACAATGTGGATACTTCTAAAAAATGAAAATAGAACTGTCATCAGATCCAACAATCTCATTCCAGGGTATATATTAAAAGGAAATGAAACCAGTATGTCAAAGACTTGTGTACCTCATTCAGGGAAACACCATTCACAAAAGCCAAGTGCCATAGCTTAGATCTGGAGTTTCTCTCAAAGGTGCTTGTGGTAAAGGCTTGATTCCTAGAGCAGTGCAATTGAGCTGCTGTGAAGCCTTTGTGGGTAGGGGCTTACAGGGAGCACCAAGGCCACTGGCATTCCTTCAAAGACTGCTATGGGACCCCAGGCCGTTTTTTCTTCCTGTGTTTTGCATCCTGGCAATGAAGTAAACAACTTTCTCTACTAAAAGCAACAGCACAGGCACAAAGCACCTGGGCCAACAGATAATGGGCTGACCCCTCCAAAACTATAAAAAAAAGTAAAACTTCTCTCTATATAAGTTGATTATGACAGGTTTTCTTGTCACAGTAATGGAAAGCTAACACAACAAGAAGTGAAAACTAAGTGTTTATCGTGTGATGAATGGATAAAGAAAATGTGGTATCTATATGCTGTAGAATACCACTTATCTGTAAGAAAAACAATAAATCTTATCAATGATGACAACATTGGGTGGAACTGGTGATTATTATGCTACATGAAATTAGCCTATTATAGAAAAACAAGTGCTACATGGCCATTTTTATGTGGCATGCAGACAAGATGATCTCATAGAAATGGAGAGTTTCTGAAGCCTGGGGAGGAGGGAAGGGAGGAGGGCAGGGAGGAGGGGGAAAGTAGATCAGTGGGCACTAAATTACACTCGGAGAGGAGAAAGTTATTCTGGTGTAATATTGCACACAGGTTGACTGTAGATTATACTAGTTTCCTGATATTTCAAAAGTTAGAAGAAAAGATTTTGAAAGTTTTCACCATAAATCCATGATAAATGTTTTAGGAGAAAGATATGTTTAACTTGATTTAAATTTGACAAGATGTATATCTGCATTTTTAGTTTTTATGTATCAAATAAATTCATCCGGGGAAGTAGCTCAGCACTATAGCACTTGGCTAACATGCAAAAGGCCTTGGGTTCAATTCCTTATAACACAAACATTCTAACTAGCTAAATAAATCCAGAGAAAAATTATGTAATGAAAATACATAAATAAAACCATTGCTAATTGTTATTCTTTGTCTTTAAATAAAGATAACTAAGAGTTATTTGGAGACATTTGGTAGAATCCACATAAGCATGATTCCTTTACCTGGTCACCTAAGTAAAAAACTATCATAGCACATGATGTGCTTTCATAATCTGTAGAGCAATGTTACTTAATTTTATTAAAAACTTTGTATTACTTTATACAATATTCTGGTTCTGCAAAATTGAGTTAGTGACATAAAATTTAAGAAGAAGATAGCCTTATGTGTACTAGTTTCAAATTCAAATTTGAATTATCTAAACAGCTACATTTTGAGGCCAGAAATATAAAAAATGCACCTTTTAGTATAAATATAAAATAGTATAGTTATTTTAGGGGTTTGTTGAGCAATTTTTGGTACAGTTTAACATACCTACTCTGAAATCCAACAATTTCATTCTTAGTTATGTACACAGTGAAAAAAATACATAGTACTCACGTGTACGTACACACACAAACATATACACAATGTGTACAAAAGTATTTATAGATGTTTTATTCAAAAATAGCCCCCAGCAGGAAGCAACCCAAATTTTCATCAAAGGATAATGGATGAACAAATTTTAATTTATTCATGCAATGGAATATTAAACACTCATAAAGGAGGAACATAATACTGATACAATAACATGTTAAGATAAAAAATATTATGCTAAATTTAGAGCCTAAAATAAAAGAATGCATACTATATGTTTCCATTCACATGAAGTTTAGGACCAATCAAAAAATTAGTCAACATGATCGAAACCCAAAGAGTAGTCATTGCCAAGAGAACAAGTTGAAAGAAGCATGAAATGAAGTTGTAATCCTGATGATGAAAATATGCAACTTAACTTGGCTATAGTAATAAGTAATGGTGTCCTGGTAAATGTTTAAAACTGCTCTCGGGAAGGGTGTAGGAGGGAAGTCCTCCCTCACACCACTTGTGAACTTGCATGTATTAATACTCTTGGTGGTTGACCTCACACTCCCTTTCTCATGGCTGAAGCAAAGCCAGGAGAAGATGGGCTCAGTCAGTGCTGGTGGCAAGCCAACTTTGACAGGTCTGAGTTGCAAGGCTGTCTACATTTTCAAGATCTGTCAAGCTGTGCATTTAAGATTTGTGCTCTCTAGTGTACTGAAATTATATCTCAAAAGTACCTTCAAATTTTGTAAAAGGAAGAAAGAAAGATATGAAAAAAATCCTCTGACATTTTTAGTAATCTCCAATCTCACATTGAAAGTGTCACTAAGAATACATTTTTTTTCACTAACACATAATTATGAAGCATCCTAGTTTGCTACATTATGTGCATTGGGTATTATAGATGAATAAACCATGTTCTTTATCCCTTAGGGAGCCTAAGGTATAGTTACAGAAATTGGAAAAATACATTCAGTAGTTGTGATGTTCTGGAAATCACAGAAATACAAGGAGACATAGAATTTGGGTAAAATAATAAAAGTTTTACTTGCAAGCAGGCCAGACCACCAGAAACCGGTCTGTTCAGTGTCCACCCTGCGTTCTTTGTTAGTCTCCTCTTTTATACCTTTGTTAGTCAGTATCTCATCCCTAGTGGTCTTTGATGTGTAAACACAATTTCGATTCCTATTTACAAGTCACAGAAACAAGATAAAGCACATATACATTGTAAATTTACCCAAGCATTGCAACTTTGTTAGGTTAAAATGTTATCTATAATGAAGTTACTGGTTACAGAGTCAGATAATCATCACCTTAAACAACAAGAGTTACAGGAAAAGCAAATCTTAAAGAAATACATTATTTATTTTGCTTCTATAACTACCTTATTATTCAATCTACTAAGTTATCTAATATTTTTCCCTATCAGTGACACACACACATACATAAAACTAAGCGTTAAATGATACATCTGATAAAAAAGAATAGAATCATCACAGTACTTTCCCTCCAATCTCATCCTTTAACTGAAACCTTATTCCTTATTGTGAGTGGTTTGACAGTTCTCTATATGTCCAAATTCTTGTACTTCTATGTACCCAGTTTTCATCATTCTATACTTCCAAGAACAACATCATGTTGGGTCACACACAGTCAAATGGACTTTTGCTTTGATCACAATCGTCTCATGCTCTCAGGTACTTTAAATGCTACCATTCTAGAAAGTCCTTTCAGCACCCACAAGCCCAGAAATCACTATTGTTTGACCAAAGGTTCGTATTTGGAAGTCCGCTTCTCAGCATGGTCACGTTGAGAGGGAAGGGGAGCTTTTGAAAGGCAGATGCTCCTGAAGTGCCACTAGGTGGCAGGGGTGCCCCCTTTGGAGGGGGCTGAGGTAGTTTCCATGGCACTGAATTATTTTCATGGGATCCCCTAGCTACTTCTCATGAGGGGTTGTTATGAAAAGCACAAACTTGGCCCCTACCCTTACTCTGGCTTTCTGGTCCTGCCATGATGCCATCTGCCATGATGTGACATAGCCAGATGTCCTTACCAGAGCCAGTAGAATGCAGTTTGTCATCGCAGACTTCAAAATTACACTAAATAAACCTCTTTTCTTTATGAAGTCCCCAGCTTCAAGTAGTTCCTCAGAGTCCATGAAAATAGACTACTATAACAGTTCACCTCAGAATTCACTCAGTTGTGATGCCTTTCGCCTCTGTTCTATCTCAGTCATCAGTATCTGTTAATTGCATTCAGCAGCGTAGTTTGCTGTTACTTCCATAAGTCTAAAGTGTGATGGCCAACTTTATCTAAAATCTCTATTTTATCTAATTTCATTATACTTTATTCCTCACATCTATTAAAGTTACCTGAGGTTTTAAAAACATGTCATTTTCTTTGTCTTCCACAGTTTTTCTGAGCTTAATTGTTGTATTTTAGACTCTGCTCTCTTTCTCCTCCTTCCTGTCTAGTTCCCGAGATTGACTGCTTAAATTGCCAATTATCTGGTGTGGATTTATGGTTTAATAACTATTAGATGAATAAAAGAGTGTCTTTAATGCTTATGCTATAAGTAAGCTCATAGTATCTCCATGGACTCTGCAAACATGATAGTTTCAGGTAGAAGGCACATCCAATTTAATTAAATGTGAGTGAAAGGTAATTTCTGTTTAACACATTGTCATGTAGTTCATAAGGATACCCTTACAGTGAAATTAATGTTTATATGCTATCTGAATAATGACAGTTTATTCCACTTTATATAATATTCACTGAAGCTGATGACCTTTATATGTGCTCAATATTTGCAAGTGAGAAAAATCTCTTTACATTTTTCACACTAAACTCACCTATGTTATTTTTCACCAAGCAGGGTCCAAAGAGCTTCCCCAAAGAAGAAGAGACTGGCCTCATCTTGCTCGCTGAGTATGTTCTTGACCCTGACCATGGAGCAAGAATTTCAGGATAAGATAGTGTGAGACCCAGGATGATTTATTAGGCAGAGTTAGTAAAAGAGAATGGGAGAAGGGCTGCAACTTTAGTACCTGGAGAGTCTCCTTCTGATGAAGAGCACCACACAGGCCACTCACCTGGAAAAGGGGCCATGTTATGGGATACAGTGGACTCCAATCCACCTGATCCTTTCCTCAGCACTCCTGTCACAGCCTGGGAAGAGTCTTAGTCTTGAGGAGAACTTGGTTCCTGTGAGGTGATTCCTCTTGCTGGGGAAGGGTGCTCATGTCATGGGCTGGTCTGCCAGGTCCTGTGTAGGTTTAGGACAATGGCCAAGACTTCCAGGCTTTGCTCCAGCAGGGTCTGGAGCTGGACATTGTAAAAGCTAGCAATTACATATCTACAAACCCTGCAAATTACATTATTCTTCAGTCTTGAAGGGGGATGAAATAGACTAGCTAAATTTAGGCCCATAAAGCTCGTAGCGCAGAAACTTCTTAAATGATTATTAACATGCTTGTGTTCAGAGTTGAGCAGAGATCTGACCCTATGTCTAAAGACAGTAAAAGAGACAGAAAAGTTGGGCAGAGATGTAAGCTTTATAAATAAGGTTTCCTTGTCTCCTTCTATCCATCTCCCTTTATTCTCTTCTATCTCAGTGTGGTGCCACATATTAACTGAATTTGACTTGTGTGTGGCTGATCAAGCTCTAAAACTCCTCCATTAACCACTCAATGGAGATGGTTGTTTATATGTTAATGGACAGCAGACTCATGCTCGGCATGCCACAAAACAGTCCCGTATTTCCTGTCTTGGTTTTTCTTTTGGTACTGGGGATTGAACTCACAACATTGGACTTGTGAGGTAGGCATGGTGCCACTGAGCTAAATCCCCAGCCCCGTGTCTTGGTTTTTCTTGAGGACCTGCTGCTGTAATGTTTTATGTTATCACTAGTTCTCACATGTAAACCTGCCAGTCCTTTCCATGCCGTGACACAGAGCTTGAAGCTGCATTTCCAAGGTGATTATCAGTAATTTAGATATAATTATTAGAGTTATTTCACATTCTATAAGATCTTCAGCATCACTTATTTTCAAACTAAGTTGCTATATTGTTTAAATGGCATACATTATCTCCCATCCATGGCTAGGCTCATTGTGGTATATGAAATTTATTTGTTCATAAAGTAAAATTAATGTTTATAACTGATGAAAAACTCCAAAATAAAATCTATTACATTTGGAATGCTTTCAACTTCCTTAGACCATCAAGTTACAAAAATTCCACATTATTAAACATATTAGTTAGTAAAAGCATATTGGGGTATAACAACAAGAAATGAAACTATTACACTAGTACAGCTGATGAAACTTTTCTTTGTGCATGGGAATAGGCATTCCGCACTGAAAAGTGGTACAGCTGGCCTTCCCCAAGGATTTGATGAGGCACAGCTAGCAAAGCTCCACATTGTGCCTCTATGAGGGGTGTCCAACAGGACCAGTTACAAACATTTCTGTGCAATTCCTCTATTTTTTATGTAATTTGTGACTGATGCAAGTGATTATATTGGACTTATTACAATAACCAATAAAATGAATTGAGACTTTCAGTGTGTTATTGGACATATTGCAGAATAAACTGTCATTGCCAGTTCTTTCAATTTATTTTTCTTTTCTTCTTTTCTCCTCCCCTCCCTCTCCTGTCTCTTCACTTCCTGCTTCTCTCCCCTCCATCCCTTTCTAAGTAAGGAGAAGATACATATATATATATCTATATAGATATATAGATATATATATATACACATACACATACATGTATATATATATGTATGTATACATATATATATGTATACATATATATTAATATTATCAATAAGAGCTCTCAGAAATATTTCAGTATTAGTCAAAAAATTTCTCCTTTTTAAAACCTTGGTGTAGAAGAGAATCAAATTTCTTTTCCATATTGTGTCAGCATTCAGTCTATGAACTTTTGAAGCAGTGCAGAGTGTACTTTGCATCCAATGTATCTTAGACTTGAAAATGAATGTGAAACTGTTTATATACACGTGGAAGAATGTAATGAGATCAAGTGATTTGATTAACCTGATGTGTCTTGCCAATGGATCTAAGTGCTGTGGCACAATAAATTGGTTCTGAGGCTATTTAGGCCTAACTATTGAATTGTGGGCATAGTTAAGTATGTTCACACACCAAAATTCCAGGGCATATTGATATGAGTATGTAGAGCAAAATATTTAAATGATGCATTAGTTTAGTGGAAATTCATTTATGAACATTTTTGGATGAGTGTATTTCTGTAAAAGTGTTTTTACTTTGCTTCTGTCATGTAGTTAGCTATTTGAGAAAAAAGTGACTTTCAAACATAGTGATAGTCAATTAAAATCACAGTAATTACAAAATTTATTACACATATTCAAGGTAAGTTCATTCTGACATCCCTAATTTATCATAATAAAAATTTAATCTGCTTTTTAAAACTCTCATCCCGTAATTGATGGGTTAAATGACAAAAGGGCTTTTGCTTTGCTTTAAATTTTAGTTTACATGAGTTGTGGCAGCCTGTATTATTCAGTAGGAAATGTCTACAGCACAGATTTTGTTAAAAGATTTCCAGAATTTCCTGCATCTGTTGGGTGGAAATGGCATAAAATGCAGCTTTTACAACCATTTGAATGAAAAATAGAGGAGAAAGAATCTAAGTTTAAAACAATGGAGAGAAAAATTGTTGGTTATTTTTAAAGTTAAAAAATAAAAAAACATGTTTTAAACCTAGGATCTAGTTCCTGCAATGGTTAAACTATTTGTTATTTCTCATCCTGTCTGAATCTCTTCTGTTCCCTTAGTCTTTTAGTTGAAAGTAACTTCAAAGAAGTTAAGTTTATTATTATGTGTGCATTCTCATGTGCTCTCTTATTGTCTATCAGTTTTGATTTCCAGGTATTGTTAAATTTTATATTAGTCTATAAGTAGTTATTAATAAAAGAAAAATCTTGATTTTGTTTTAGACATTTGAGCCCCAGTTGCTTTCAAATCCCAGCATGCCCTTCTCTTGTACCATCTGAGCACGCTGATAGAGCTCATATGCATCCCCTCTTTTGGCACCAGTGAGAAATACAATCCTTCCAGCCCACAGCCCAGGCTCTGAGACTCTTCCCAGCCCCAATCCCAAGCCAGGATGAAGGCTCAGACTCTACCCTCTGTCTTATCCAACCAGCCCACACCTGCATGTGCTCACTCCACTTCCCTTCCACTTTACCTGGATACTTATGCGGTAATGCAAGAGCCCTGCAAGACAAGATCTTAATCACATCTGGCTTTCTCTAGGCAGACAGAAACAGCATTACATTGGTTACCTCAGCCAGCTTCACAGCTGGATTCATCCTCCCCTGCGATGACAGCCTTGCAGGTGTATTTATCTTGAATGATGATGTCAGCTTCCTTGCTGGATTAATCCCTGAAGATGACTTCAGTCCAAAAGTTTGGACAATGTGTTCTTTCTAAATGGAATCATCCATAAATTTAAGACCCATTACAAAGCTTATGAAATGTATTTTCCAGCCCTAACCAGTGTGAACTACCTGCCTTCTTCTTCCATTTTGCTTTCTGTTCCTTGAACCCGCTATCCTGGCACCACCTCTTGATATATTATCTATCCTATGGTATTACAAAGTAATATTCATGTGTGTAATTTCGAGGTGTATCATACAGCACCTTCTCCATTACTTGGCCATACTTTCACTTCTCAAGCTGAGGTGAAAGTGACTTTATCTCCCTTAGCCTATTCAGCTTGCCATATCTGCATGCTTAAATCTTCATTGTTCTCCTGGAATTTTTTCATAATACTAACTCTAAATTCAGGATGCTCTCTTATAACATTCTGATCAAAATATTTCCTAGCAACATATTCTTTATTCTTCATGAAAAATTCTACGGCTTACATTTTTGTCCCAAGGACTATTGCTTTATTGCCCCAAATATCTATTTACTTCTAGATCTCATACTTTTTCTCTTGTTTGATTTATACATTATTCAGGTTTCCATCATTATAGCAAAATACTTGAAATTATCAATTTATAATTTGCTGATGATAGCTGAACAATGGATGCTAAGTTGAATAGGAGCGAGGAATTATGGTGTGCTATTGACCAGCAAGGCGACTGTGGATGGCAATAATGCAATGTAGATGTCAAAAAGCTAGAAGAAAGGATTTTAACATGTCACCATAAACAATTGATAAAAATGATAAATGTTTGAGGAGACACCTGATATGAACATCGCACAATGTATATATACAATGAGACTTCACCTTGTAACTCATTAATACAGTATGCACAATATCTATGTTTTCATGTATCCATTAAAATAAATTTAATTTTTAAGCGGAGAAAAAGAGAAAAGTGTTCTGAGCTTACAGTTTTGGAAGTTACTGTCCATAATGAGTTATGCTGATTGCTTTGAGCTATGATGAGGCAGAATTACAGTGGGAGCAGGTGGGGA
The DNA here is from genome assembly GCF_053883595.1 of Heterocephalus glaber. Classification (NCBI taxonomy): domain Eukaryota; kingdom Metazoa; phylum Chordata; class Mammalia; order Rodentia; family Bathyergidae; genus Heterocephalus; species Heterocephalus glaber. The sequence continues at coordinate 7,759,278 of NW_028258170.1, forward strand.
CCAAAACCACTTCTGAGTTCCCCGGGTAGGACACAGCCTCCCACAGTCCCTGCAGGGTGAACTGGAAGTGACTAGAAGACATCTAGCTAGGCTCTGCTTCTTAAATATTCCATCAGCCAGAGAAGGAAGCTTTAATACATGGACCTTTGGATAACACGTAAGAGTCAAACTACAGCAACATAGACTCACTGTATTTTGAAGCTAAATACAAACTTACTATTTTTCTGAACATATTTATATTAATATTCCCTAGCATCATTAGGTGTGAATGCACTTAATTGCTGAACTCAATTCCTGGTGCTGAACCAGTTAAATTAATGAACCAAACATACTAGTCTAATCAAATACTTTAATCTCATGTCGTTCTATCACATAGATGTTAACACATTTTGTTTATCATACTTGGCAGCTCCTTTCTTTTTAGATTTGAGAAACCATAGGTATTGTCCTTTTCCACTTCTTAAGCAGTGTCTGGAAACATTCATTATCATGTCCCCTTTCTCAATTTGTCCCTTACTTCCTGCTCTTCTCTGTACTCTCCAGCTGTTTGCTGTCCTTGGTTTAGGTTCACCTTCCCACTCATTCCTGTGTGCACATTTGATTCCCCATCTTCACAGATTTCCAGTGTCATCCCTGTCTGGGCTCACAGTGAGAAGGAGATATGAATCTGGACTGTGGATTTATACATCATTTTCAGGTGTGCTTCAGTGTCAGCCAAAGGCACAGTGAGCTTACTGAGGGACTACCTACAGGAGAGAAAAACTGCCAAATAGAACTTGGGGAAAAACCCAATATTTCATGGTTGGGTTAAGGGAGAAAAACTGCAGGAAATAAGTGGAATGATAAAAATAAGTAGAAGGATAATTGGGAGCCACATCTGGAAAAGGACAGAGAATATTTCAAGAAACAGCATACAAACAACAGAGCTAAAACTTGCTAAGAAGCCAGGTACGGGGGATCTGAACACTGAGTAGTTTTCGGGATCTTGGAAAATCTACTGAAGAGAGTGAGGAGGGAGAGGCAGTGAGAAAGTGGGGCCAGAAGCTCCATCTGCTCTTTCACAAAGCTCAATAGTGAAGGAACAGAAATGGTATGGGAATAAATAACACAACAGTAAATGACCAAATATAACGTGTCTTACTTTACCTTTCTTCTTTTTTTCCTTTAATCTTATAGTTTCAGGTCTTATATTTGTCTTTAGTCCATTTTGAGTTGATTTTTGTAACTGGTAAGAGGTAGGACTTAATTTCATTTTTATGCATGTGGATTTCCAGCACTATTTATTGAAAAGGCCATTTTTTTCTCCAATGTGTGCTCTATTACCTTTGTCAAAAATCAGTTGGCTGGAGGAGTGCGCTTGAAGACATTGGAACAGGCCAGAAATTTTTTGGAAAGGACATCAAAAGCATAAGAAAAAAAGGAAAAACAGACAAATGGGATTACATTAAACTGAAAAGCTTCTGCACAGCAAAGGAAATAACCGAGTGAAGAAACAATTTACTGAATGAGAGAAAATATTTGCAAACTATATAACTGGCATGACATTGACAATCAGAAGCAACTTTAAAAACTCGATATCAAACAAATGACTTTAAAATAAGCAACGGATCTAAATTGAAACATTAATGAAATGAAGACATATAAAAATGCCATCAGGGACATGAAAAAAATGCTCAGCATCACTAATCATCTGGAGAATGCTGATCAAAACCACAGTGGGCTAGCACTTCACATCAGTAATAATGGCTGTTACCAAAAAGACTAAAGATGGTGATGTGGAGAAAAGAAAAACCTAGCATACTGTTGATAAGAATGCCAATCACTACATTCACTATAAAAATAATATGGAGGTTCCCAAAGAAATTAAAATAGATCTGTCATTTGATCCATTGACCCCCTTAGCTGGTTATCTCCAAGGGGAATGAAATCAGTATAACAAGACAGACATGTGCATTCCCATATTCATAGTAGCATTATTTACAATAGGCAAGAAATAGAAATAACCTAAGTATCCTTCTACTTAATTTGAATAAAGTTTATTTATGCATCAGTAAACAAAATGTGCAACATCTACAAAAACGTACTACTATTCACACATAAAAAGAATGAAATTTTGTAATTTGTAGCAACATGGATGGAATTGTAAATCATATTATTATGTGAAATAGTCCAAGCACAAAAGACAAGTATTTTATGACCTTACCCATTAATTAAGTGTAAAAGTGCTGAGCAGACAATGGTGGTTACAAGGCTATAAGAGTGGGAAGGATGAAAAGTGTTGATCAGTGTGTGCTGTTACAGTTAAACGGGTGGAAGAAGTTCTGGTGAGCTATGGCACAGAAGGGTGACTGTTTCTAACAATAATGTACTGCACATCTTAAAAAGTAAGGAGAATTTTTATGAAAATTTTCACCATAGAAAAATGGTAAGTGAGGAAATAAATATGTTCAACCTGAGTTAAACATTACCCAATATATTGAAACGTCATATAGTACCCAAGTAATTACATGCATAATTTTTGTATTTTTATTTATAAGTTAAAAACAAATTTTAAAATGATAATTTTAAAGTGAAGGAAATATTAATACATTGATAGAAAAGGTGGTGGAGAGAGGGAGAGGGAGAAGAAGATGGGGAGAGAGAGGGAACAAAAAGTTGTGGACAAGATTATTTATTTCAAGTGATGTTCAAGACCTTGGCTCAAGTTGTTTTGAATATCTGGCTTTTGCTGCACGCCTGCTGCTATAGTCTAAGCGAAGCGTCCCCACAGCCTGTGTGTAAAGGCTGGCTTCCCAGTTCTGCTGCTGTTGGAGGTAGTGAGCTGGGGCCCAGGGGGAGATCTTCCAGTGCTGGGGCTGTGCTCTTGAAGGGAGAATGGGACCCTGCCCATTTCTCTTTCTCTTTTTCACAGTCCCACTATGAAAAACTAATTTTTCTCCTGCAAGCACTCCCTGCTGTGATTTGCTACCTGATCATAGCCCAAAGACAATGGAGCCCAAAGACCATGGACTGAAACCTCCAATACTATGACCCAAAACAAGCCTTTTCACTTCATTGGTTGATTATTTGACATATTTTTTACAGTACAGAAAACTAACATAACCACTTTTATTGCAAACATGCCCCCTTCTTACTTAGGCATGTCAGTTAGTTTCCTAACACACCTGTTTTCCCCAAAATTAGACCTAACTAGAAAGTAATCAGCCTCAAAAACTAGAGATAAAAAATGCCAGCCCCAATCACTTTGCCTCACCTGTCTTACAGAGTAGCTGCTGTGCATAGGAATCATGAGGTGTGATCTTCTGCATGACACTGGCTGTCACCACGGTGATGACCAGTGCTTGTTTTCCAGTTAAGTCTTATTTTCAGGGAAACAGGGCATTTGCAATTACAGGACTTTTAATAGTACATTTCATTTAGAACTCTAAGAAATATAAAAAGCCAAACGTACCGGATCCTTCAAATTTTACAACATTATTATGTTGTAACAAACTAGCCCATATTATTTTAGATATAAGAGAACAATTTTCTTTTCTCTCCTTTGATATGTGAATCATTATCATAATTTAGTGACTTTTATTTTATTATGTAATTTAGACCAAAGGAAGGATTTTTATTTAGGACATGGTATTCAGCTGGTGGAGGGAGAGAAAACTGATTTCTTCTGTGCTGGGCAGACCACACTTCCCATCATGCTCTGTTGGCCAAACCTGGGCCAAAATGATGCAGGAAGGACAAGGACTTGTGATAATTCTTGTAAGAAGGATGATAAATATTTGATAATAAGACCAGTTTAGGGCCGGGGATTTAGCTCAGTGGTTTCGCCACCTGCTGCGCAAGCGCAAGGACCTGAGTTCGATCCCTGGTACCAAAAAAAAAATAAGACCAGTTTGACCAAACCCAGTTTTTTTCCTTAAAGTCTTCCATGTTATAAAACATATATTTTCCTCACAAAGTAAATTCATCCCACTAAAATTCTTCTTTTCTTTCACAGTTGCAACTACATAACCAGAACAGAGAGTGGACCTCTGCTGAAGACGTGCCCAGTCGTTTCCATTGTTAAAAGAGAGTCTGGCTTGAAATTGTTTTCAATTTTTCAAATAACAGGGAAAGATGTAAGTGAAATATCTCAGGCAGAGTGAGGGAAATATATTTTTAGTTTTGTCTACTTATTTCATGTCCTGTATAATCAGTCAGTGTCTTCTCCAATTTTACCTTAACCTCAGAGAGAAGGTTCAAGAGCAGGGAAGCGTGCTGGAAATCACAAACGCTGTTACTTTGACCTAGATTACCTGAGCTAAAAATTCTGACTCTGCTCTTTGCTCGCTATGTGATTCCAGACAAGTTACTCTTCATATCTGTATCTGAATTTTAACCAAACAATACCTTATAAGAAAGTTATGATAATTACAGAAGTCTAAAGAATGTAAAGTACTTAGAACAATATCAAGCATGGATATAAATCTTTATTATCATCATCAAAAACATGTGGACCAGGCTGGCTGATAATCACATTCTGAGCATAACAGGAACTGGAAATATTTATGTATCAAATAGATGAAAAACTTCCTGAGTAGACATTCATGTGTATGTACACCAGCATTTTATATACAAATATAGAGATATAGATATATGCATATGTAAATGTGCATATATATATATATATGTATATGAATACTGATACAATTGTTTTGTCTTTATACAGTAACACTAAGGCAACTGCATTTAAAATGTAAAGTTGGGGAATGGCTTAAAATTTTAAAGCTACACTGTCATTAATTTTGCAAGATGTCGGAGTTTAAAGGAAAATACCAGTGAGAAGCCATGGAACAGCCTCTGTATAATGAGGGATGAAAGAAAAGGGGAATGACATTTATTCCTCTCTGCCCTGTCACTTTGGCTTTACATCAGTTGCTTAAGGGGTGGCACTGAAGCATGTGACTGGTTTCAAAAGAGCCTTAATAATGAAAGAGAAAAGCGATTCTTGCATATTAAATGTACTGCAGATTCAATACACTGAAAAGGACAACAGGAAGAAGAATAATCATATTTTATTGTGGGAAACAAACAATTTTCACTTACTATCCTAAAGTCAGCATGGCAGATGGCACGAGGCAGCAAGATGGGCCTTGTGAACCCAGAGCTCTCTGAATTCAGGGCATATTTCTACTGTGAAGGAAAGACAACAGCGGCGCTGACCAGCTGTGACTTCTCCAGACGGTCACGAATGCCGCAGCCACAAGGAGGCTCAGGTATTCCAAGTCCAGGCTCAGTGTTCTTTCCTTGTGCTGCAGTTGCTCAGTTTGGCCAAGTTTCTGTTTGTGAAGCTTTTTAGGAAAAGGAAAAAAAGTACTTCCAAATGTGGTAAATTACATATACTAATTTAAGTATATATAAATAACTCATTGCATTTCAGAAGAATGTTTTCCTTTTTTCATTGTTGAAGTAAGGTAACTGTGAAGCTGAAACTCAGTGTATTTCCAAACCCAAGTTAATAAATGTAATAGTGATTAGAGGTTCATCTACTAGGTGTTCAATAAACAGAGTTCACACTGTGTGACAACCTGGAAAATGTAATATTTATTTTTCACTTTTAAACAAATTTATTGAAGTTTAATTTATATTCAAACATCATCCTATTTTAAAGTGTATAATTCATTGAGCAGATAAAGAATACTTCCTTTATTTGGAGAGTTCCCTCAAGCCCTGTTACAGTTAATTTTTCACTTACCGCTAAATTAAACCAGTATTTTCACAACCAGCATCATGTATCATTTTTGCTTGTTCTTGCACTGTATGGATTTTGAATCATGCAGAATGAGCTCTTGTTCCTAATTTTTTCCATGCAGCATAATGTTTTTGAAATTATTTTTTTCCAATTGATTGCATATATCAGAATTTGAGCAGGGTTCTGTTGTGTGAACAGTTACCTTTTTTTACTTTCCAGTTGATAGGCACTTAGTTACTAGCTTTTGTTTGTTTTCATCAATAAAGTTATTATGAACATTCTTGTATTAAGGTTTTGGAGGATATAATTTTTCTATTTCTCTTAGGAGTAGAATTGATGGGTCAAGGGGTAGGCATATTGTATTTTTAATTTTATAAGAAATCGCCATTTTTTTCAAGCTAGCAATGCCATGTTGAACTCCTACAATGTATGCAAATGCCAGTTGCTTCACATCTGTCTTACACTAGGATTGCCAGTCTTTTACATCTTTACTCTTGCAGTGAGTGTGCAAAATGGTATCTTATTATGGCTTTAATTAGCATTTCTTTGCTCTTTAATGATATTCAACATTGTTACAAACATTTACACTGAAGTATTTTTGGATTTTTTGGGGTAGATCATTAACTCATTTCCAATGAACTTTTATGTACAAAGTGAGATGGAAACTAAGGGTTTTTGTTTGGTTGCTTGGTTGATATTTTGTTTTTAAAAATATAGATATTTTTAAAAAGTATAGATATTCAGTTATTTCCACAACATTTATTGAAAAGTCTATCCTTCCCCCTTGAATTATACTGGCATATACGCCATTCATGTGTGAATATACTATTTTTTATTAAATTGATGTATTTGTCTATTGGCATTCAAATCCTTTATTGTCTTGACAACTGCTGCTTTATAACAAGTTTTGAAATAAGGTATGGTAATTCTTGTAAATTTCTGTGCTTTTTCAAGGATGTTTTGACAATTTTAGGTCCTTTGTAGTTCCATAATTCTTATGATCAGCTTGTCAATTTCTACAGAAAATCCTACTGAGATTTTTAATAGGATGTTATTTAAACTAATGATAAATTTATATTGCATTCATATGTTGAGTCTTCAGATTTATGGATGTAGGATATCTCTTCATTTATTTAGACTTCATAAATTTCTTTTAAGAATTCTCTGAGATTTTAGATATAGAGATCTTTGACACTTTTGGTTAAATATATTGCTGAGTATATTATGCTTTTAATGCTATTAAAAATGCAATTGTTTCTTCATTTCTAGTTGTTTGTTGCTGATATATGGAACTTAAATTAACTTTTGTATGTTAACTTTCTAAAATACAATTAAAAACATTTTTCATTACTACTAAATGTATAGGGTATTTTGGTAGAATTTTTCTATACAGATTAAAAACAGATTAACTTAATTTTTAAAAATATACATGTATTTTTGTCATTATGATTTTAAAATTTTTATTGTCACTACATGTAAGAATTTATGTCATGATGTCTTGGTACATGTATACAATGAATGATATTCAGAATAATAAGCATTTCTAGCTCTTCAAACATTTATACTTTCTGCATTTTGGGAAAATATGGACTCTTCTTTTACAGTGTTTTTTTAAAAATATAACAATAGCTATATTTATAGTTATCCTATTATGTTGTAGGACACTAGAACTAAACCCTTATAATTGTTACCCTTTATCCACCACAGTCTAGTTCCCTCTTGTACCCTTCCTACTCTCCAGGGACCACTATTCTACTCTTTACTTTGATAAAATAGACTCTTTTTGGCCTCTGTAAATGAATGAGGCCAAGTGGTATAGCTTATTTCATATAATATGATATCCTTCATTTCCATCCATGTTGTCACAAATGATAGAATTTCACAGTTTTGAATAGAATAAAATTCTATTGTGTATATAGTCAATTCAAAAAAAGAAGAAATAATCTTTTCAAACAAATACTTGCACTTCCATGTTTATTACGGCACTATTTGCAACAATCAACATATAGAATTAACCAAGTTATCTATGGATGAATAAATGGAAAAAGTAAGTGCATACGCTTCCTTACATTTTTTTTTACTACTTGCTTGACTTACATTACTTTGACTATTGGCTAGGCTTTTCTATATAATACTAAATAAAAATAGTAACATTACACATATTTACCTTTTGCTGATCTCCACTCTTAAATATGTTAACTGAACTTATTATGTTGGTTTTTGTTTATTTGTTGTCTTTAGATATTGTTTTCAGGCAAAGGGAATTTCTTGTATTGCTCATTTGGTGGGAAATGCTATATATTAGTGTTGATTCAGGGCATATTATTCTTTTATATATGCCAATTTGTCTTTTTATTCTTTTTATTTTGTTAACAAAGTGAATCAGATTACTTATTTAAATATTTGAATTGATATTTCATTCCTGGGAGAAAAATATACTAGATCTTGATGTATTATTCTTTTGCATATTTCTAGATTTAATTTGATATTTCTTAATAATTTTTGAATTTTGCTCATGAATGCTATTATATGGTAATTTTATTTCCCTGAAATATCTTTTTAAATTTTTAATCAGTATTATTTAGCCTTATGTAACATGCTGGGAGATTTTTATTCTTTTTTTAATAAATGTGCTATTGTTACAGTGGCATTATTTCTTAAATCTCTCATAGAACATGCTATAAAACCATCAAGCTTTGAAATTTTCTTTTGGGAAATAAAGATTTTAATTATAAATTAAATTTCTGTCCAGGTAATGACTTCTACTGAGAAGAAATGATACCAAGTGTACAATTTCTTTCAGAAAATAGAAGCAGAAGTAATATTTCCTCATTTATTCTGTGAGGCTAATATTATACTAATACAAAAATTAAATACAGTCACTATACATACACACACACACACACACAGCATTTGTTTGCATTTTCCATACATTTATATATATATGTATATATATATGTATTATATGTTATATGTATAAAATTACCCTCAGCAAAATATTGGGAAATTGAATCCAACTCTATATACGATATATGACATTATATATACAGAGTCTGCTAAAAAATGTATACACACTTCAAGAAAAGAAAAACTTGCATAAATATTTTAATGCTAAATTTATTGAGACATTATGAAACTAATCAAGAGGTGCTTAAAATGGTGTCCATGAGCTTCCAGACATTTATTAGAATGGCAAACTTCTTGATCATTGAGATTGCTGCACATGCATTTTCAATTTCTTCTCTAAGGGCCAGCAGTGTAGTGGGTTTTCTGTGATATATGACATCCTCATATGAGGGTAACATCATCTGTTGAAAAAACGTCATGCCATTTTTCTTCTCCTGAAGTGTGTTTACATTTTTGACAGATTCTGTATATATCCTCTGGTATGCAAGATAGTATCAGCATTTAAAAACAGTTAATATAATTGATTGTATCAATAGATGCAGTAAAACCATTTTACAGAATTCAAACCCATTCCTCATCAAACTTCTTGGTAAATAGGAAGAAAGTTCCCTAATTTAGTAAGAATATGTACCAAAAAACCAACAGCTGGCATCATTCTCAACACTGAGATCCTGGATGTTTTCCTCTCAGAAACAGGAAAAAAGCAAGGTGCCCCTTATAAATTCAAGTATCTTCAGAGAACTAGGATTCATAATTTGTCTAAAATGTGTACTCTATCATCTTCAGGCACAGAGTCTGATAAAAAGCATTCTGTTATTAACAGAACGTTGGAGCCTCATGATTTTTTTAAAAATTGCATATTATAATAGCTACCAATTCACAGAAAATTGCAACAATAATAGCACAGGGAAGTTCCATAAATACTTTAAAGTTGTTTTGCCCAAATGTGTCATTTTATATAATTTTGAAACAATATCAAAACAAGGATATGGCATTGAAGTGTTATTCTGTGCGGCCGAATTACATGTGGAGATCAGTTCGGTAACCACTACAAGCACACGTGTCGTTAACTCTGTGTGCAGCCATTTGTGCGGTCTCCACAAATGCCTCCCCAGTAACATCGGTGTACCCTCGTAGCCTTCCACTGCTCCTCTGCTCCTCGGCCATTCCAAATTCTTGACAACCACTCATTTGTTTTTCATGTTTAACTTTTATGTTGTGGAAACTATAAATGAACTAATACTACATAATATATGGGGTTTGAAATTTTTTGACAGGGCCTTATACTTTTGAGACCTATACCAGTTGTATATACTAGTTGTTTGTTACTTTTTATTGTTGAGTAGCATTTCATGGCATGGGTATGATATTTTGTTTAATTTAACTATATATCTAATGAGAGACATTTTAATTGTTTCCAATAATTTTTTCTTTTTTAAATAAGTTACTATGGACATTTCCATAGTAGTATAAATGTTCATTAATCTGGGAGAAATGCACAAGAATATGATTACTAAGTCACTTTTTAGGAGCAGGTGTAATTTTTCAAAGAAAGTGTGAAGTATTTTTTTAAATGTTTTTTTATTTTATATTACCACCACCAGTGTACAAGTTTTGATTTCATTGTTTCTTTGCCAAAATGTTATATAGTCAGTATTTTGCTACTTTGATTTTTTAATATATGTTTGATGATATGTTGTCTTAAATTGCATTTTCCCTATTAACCAGCAAAGTTGAAAATCTTTTTTCTGATGTTTTCCCATCCATACATGTTTCTTTATGTGTTTTACCTAGTTTGAAACTATATTGCTCACTTTTACAGTTGGGTTTTGAGAGTCTCATAAATCCTAGGTTCGAATCATAAGTGTTTGTCATAAGTGTTATTTGCAAGTGTTTCCCAGTCTTAGCATTTCATTAACAGCATCTTTTGAGGAATAAGAGTTTCAAATTATAATGAAATCTATGAAGAGGGTTTTATTTCTGTTTCTGGATCGTTCTTTCAGTCATGTTTAAAAACACTCCACCAAGTTCTAATTCTTGAACACCTGCTTTTTTCCCAAAAGTTTTATTTATGATTTTTACATTTGAATTTATCTTCCATTTTATTTCAATTTGTTAAATTGTGTAAGGTGTAAAGTTTAGATCATGGTTCTTTTTGTTTTTGTTTTAACTTCTAAGCACAGGGCAACCACAATTCTTCCTCCATTGAATCATTTTTTCACTTTTATCAAAAAATCAGTTACAACACTTGCACATTTTAATTTTTGGATTCTTTATTCTGTTCCTTTGATCTATTTGATTTTTTTCTTCTGCAAAAACTACAGTTTTGATTAGTGTAGCTAGCCAAAGGGTCTTTTAATATTGAGTAGAGAGATTCTAACAATTTCATTATTCTTTTCTTTTTAAAAGCAATCTCTTATTTGCTTTTCTGTTATTTTTAGAATAATATTGTCTGTCTTTAAAATATCTTGTTGATATTTTAATAGAGATTTCCTTCAACTTAATATAAATTTTAAAAGAATAGACATTTTCACAGGGTTTCAATCCATGACCGTGATATATCTCTCCACTTAGATCTCCTTTGTTTGTTTCACTGGTTTTTAAATTAATGTTTTAGTTTTCACCATGGCAATTTCTGTAACAGTTTTGTTGCCTTATATTTATGTGTTCAGTATTTATTTAGTTTACTCATCCTATTTGTTTAGAAATAACTAACCATTTTATTTTTTATGATTACGAATGGTGTCATTTTAAATTTTGTTTTCATATGTTTATTGGTTTTCTTGTAGAAATGAAATTGAGTTTTGTCTGTTGATCAAGTAGTCTAATCTTGTTGAGGTTGAGTATTAGTTTCAGGAGTGTACTTTGTAAATTCTTTGGTATTTTTCCTACCTAGATAAGCATATCATCTTCATATAGAGATAGGTAATTTTGTACATGAGCAGGAATTTCCAGTACTATTTTGACTAAAAGCAGATATCTTTTCCTTTTCCCTGAAAAGCACTGGGGAAAAGTATTTTCTTTATTATATATGATAATAGGAATAGGATTTTCTGTTTGTTGAAATTTTCCTTTAATTTCTAATTTTTGAGTTTCTTTCTTAATTTTATTGGTCCATGATTGCAGTACATGAAGTTTACATTCATCTTGGGGAGTAGTTGCGTGTACAAAGCACAGCATGTTTTTTCATTTTTTATTTTTTTGGTACCAGGGATTGAACTCGGGTCCTTGTGCTTGTGCAGCAGGTGGCAAAACCACTGAGCTAAATCCCCAGCCCTACAGCATGTTTTTTTAAAATTCCCTTCCCCTTCCCATCCACCTCTCTTCTCCCTTCTCTAAATCCCCTTTCCTCATTTCCATTCTACTTACTATTCTTAGCAAATGTTATGACATATAATATTTACATTCATTGTGGTACTTTGTACCTAAACTAGTACAACCATGAGGGAAATCACTATAGAGATTTCTCAAAGAACTCAAAGTAGAAATTCTATATAACCTCTTCTAAATATCTTCCCAAAAGTGCTAATGATATTGTATTACAGTGGTCCATGTATACTAGTGTTTATAGCAGTACAATTCATAATAGCTAAATCCTGGCAGGAGCCTATATGCCCATTAACAGATTAATAGGTGAAGAAAATGTGGTATCTATACATAATGGAATATTACCTGGCTATAAAGAAGGGTAAATAAATCAAGAGAGTTTCTATTATGAACAGACGGTGAATAATATCAAATAGTTTTTACATTAATTGATATAACTTGTGACTTTTCTTCTTTCACCCATGAATATGCCAGATTATATAGGTTGTTTTTCCAATATTGACCCAGACTTGCATTCCTAGAATAAACCCCATTTAGCATGGCATATAATTCTGTTTATTTATCATTGAATTTTATTTCTTATGCTTTGTTAAGGATTTTTTTTGTAGTTACTTTGATAAAGAATTTCGGTCTGTGGTTGACTGTCTCTTTCTTTTTCCACTTTCTTCTTATTTTTTTTAAGTTTCCCTTATTTTACTTTGTTATTAAGGTAATACTAGTGTCACAAAATGAATTTATAAATGTCCCCTTTTGTATTTTCTATAGTATAAACGTGTAATTCTTTAAACATTTGGTAGAATTCTTCTGTGAGACAGACCTGGAGATTACATTTTTGAAGTTTTAAAATTCTGAATTCAGTTCCTTTAATATTTTTAGAGCTATTCATTCATGGACCATCAGACAATGTGTGGTTGTTAGAGGACTTCCTAAGTTCTGGGAGTTACCCTTTTCTTCAGAAAGGGCAAAACAAAGAAAGGAGAACCCTGACTTTAGTATCGCTTTAATTTTCTCACTTCATATCTCTTATTTTGTTATCTTTCTACAGTGGTAGCTTCCACACTTTGTTCTCCTCCTTCTCCCCCTCTTTCCTCTCCTCCTTCTCCTCCTCATTTTTCAGCTCAAATGGAATCTTGACAGTGGAATGTAGAAAACAGGTAAAATAAGTGGTAAGGATTTTGAAGGCATTCTTTTGTGTTGCCTCCAGAACTCTCTCTTTGAGATGAAAAGTTGGACACAATTACCAGTCCTGCTCTGGGGAATAAAGCCCCGGAATGTGACTGCAGGGATTTATTCTAGAACCACCTGGGCTGCTAACTTCCTGTCTGACTTTACTGATGTCTCTTTGCTTCTGTAGGTCTCCTGGCCACTCTAGAGAACAAAGCATTGACACTGATCAGAAGATCATACTCAAAATACACCAACCACATGAAATTATTTGCAGTATTTTGTATATAAATTTGTGTTTTTACAAAATACAAAAAAATTTTTTTTATGAAATTTCCAATAAGCTGTGTTACTATAAATTATTACAATACATGAGACTAGAAAATGCCATCTATGTCATTCTAGTTCTAAAAGTCTATGATTCTTAATCATTGTGTTATAGATGTGGTAAGTCAAAATGTAAAGGTTTATATTTTTTTAAATTTTATAATTTTTAACTTGGCTTTATTTAAGATTCTTATGTGATTCTAGTAATAGCCTGATAAGACTGTAGGGTAATTATTTTTGTACCTATCTTCAGGGAAGAAATACTGCATTGTCCAGGGTAAACAGTTACTTTTCAGAGGAGGAGCTACCTCTGGATTCAGGTCTAGAATTCCTTTTCCAACCTCATGCTGCTGCCCCTGTGTACTCCATAAGTGATGTGATCAAAACACATAGTAAATGTTTAAATTTTTAAACAAATATTACAGTAAAAGACACATTGCCATTAATCCTCTCAAAATATTTTCCCTTGCTTCAGACATGCATATCCCTTTGTTCTTGCCACTTTCTGAAGCATTTGCAGAAGTTCCTTTCATGAGTGTCTTTTGTTGTGCTGCTGTGGTGCCTTCATGTTGTTTTAAATAAATTCAAAGCATTTATCTTTTATGGCCATTCATATTTTAGGGAGGATCCAGAAGTCACATGATGCCAGTTGTAGTGGATAAAGTGGATGAGAAGGCGCACAGTGTTTTCTTTTGACAGAAATTGTCACCTCAGAAAGGTTGTGTGGCATGAAGCATTGTCATGGTAGAGGTTTAAACCATTTTCCATTTCTCACACATTTTTTTCTTAAATGCTCTAGCAAGATCATACAGTACATCACCAGTATTTGAGTTCATCATAATGTTCCTGGGTATAAACGGAACTTGCACAATTCTGTCAAGGTCAGAAAAGACAATTACCATCACCTTGACGTTAGGTCTTGTTTGATGTGCTGTTTTTACCCCAGGAGAATTGAGTAGATTTCCATAGAGAGCTCTGAGCTTTGGTCTCAGAATCATAATCATAGATGGAAGTTTTTGTCTTCCAGGGTAACATACCTTGAAAAGCTGGAATCTGAAGTGACACAGTTGCATGACTTCAATGAAATTGACTAATATAATGTTAATGTGTTGTTCATGACCCACAGGCCTGGGTTAGGGTTAGGGTTGGAATTAGGGTTGTGGCATATCCTAGACACACTTTTCTCAACTGTAGCTCAAAGCCAACTGACTGCACTGAACAAAGTGCAATTTGTCCCACACTGTGCCTGAGGCTCAGTGTGCTGCTTGTCAAATCGAAGACCCTGACTTTCCTCAATGACACTCAGCAGTACTCAGTGAGTGTTTTTATCACATCACTGTGTAGTATCCAATTTACACAGTGCAACATAGGGTTGCTTTACAATATAGATTTATTATGCCACCAAAGAAAGGAGAAGTCATTTCATTAAATTTACCTTCAAGTTACATTTGAAATCACTCTACCATCTAGAGTGTGGGTATAATCAGGATGTAGATACAATATCTAAAACTTATATTAAAAGCTTTTGAATTATTACAAGGAGTACAAATTTTGAAAAGTTTATTTTTTGTTTTCTAAACCTTGATATGGTTGGGAAATATATTTTAAATGATTTTTGTTACAATAAATCTTCTATTTCTTAAATTTTTAGTCACTTGGATTCTGTAACCTCAGAGACTATTATTTTTAGAATAATGATTAAGAATTACTTGAAAGTGTAAGGAGTAATTGCAATCTTGAAAATTAACTAAAGGTCCAAGGGCAGTTGTGGGAAAACTTTTATTATTTTAATATTATTGTTCCTGAAATGAGTCAAATCTACTATTAAATATTCTTAAGGGTTGAAGGGAGGGCAGGGAAATGGGGAAAAAATAAGAACCAAGAGAGGTTATGTAAAGTTGCAAATTTCCAATGATGAATGTCATTATATTGTATAGCTAAAATTTACCAATAATATTAATTTTTTTAAATAGTTCTTAAGAAGAAAAGCTACTGAGTCTGAAAATTTACCATCACATGCTAAATTCATAAGATTGTTTATGAAAATAATTTTGTGGATAAGAATATTTCTTTCCTCTCCTCAAATTTTGAACTCAAAATTCTCTCCTGTTGAGCAGCCTTTTAAAGGACTCAAAAATACAAATTCAGATTAATAAAAGAAATTAATTGAAAGAGATGCACTGTTAAATGATTGCATTACAAGAGTGAAGCTATTTAATATACTGACAGACTTTTAATGAGTCTTTCCCTTTATTCTTTCATCTATAATTCCTAGCTGGAAGTTAGCCAAAAAGTTAAATAACTGCTTTTACAATGACAGCTTGAAGAAGTCAAGAACATAGTAAGGCAACATATACTATTGTCAATGCACATAAAGTTTCTAAAACAATGTTTATTTTAACATATTTTGAATATATTTCAAAAATGCTGTTTTTATTATTCCTGATTTAAAATAAATGAAGCAAGTCTACCCTTGTTTATTTTTATATTTTCAGGGGTATTGTGAAGTAAGGTAACTTTTAAAGATAAGTTTCAAAATAATCAGATGTGAGTATATACAATTGTCCCATAAAAAGAAACTCTCATAGTTCTCAGAGAACAATTTCCTCCAAGTTTCACTGGTGATAAAGAAAGTGCAGAGGGAGTTGCCTTTAAGTTAAATAAAATCTCATGCTTCAGCTGACATCTGTAAGTAGGAAACTCAGCTGCCCTGTGAGCCATGGAATCTGAACTTCAATGAGTTGAGGTCATAGTGAGTCCAAATCTTTTCAAATTCTCTTGGCTTCATTCTGCATTCAGAAATTCATCACAGTGGACCTATTGTTGTTAGTGTTGCTCAAAAGCGTCCCTAAATATGCATACCAATATTTGTGGGAAAAGTTAGTAATCTTCCTAGCACAGAAGAAACAGGAAGACAGTTTCTTAGAACTGATAGAAACTTGCACAAAGCATTCATTCATTTACTTATATTGTGAAAAAAATAACGTGAAATGTACAGTCTTAACTGGTTTTAAATAAAGCTTGATACTATTAAGTATATTTCCATTTTTGTGAAAAAGATCTTCAGAATGTTTCATCTTGCAAATCTGAAGCTCTATATTCATTAAGAAACTATTTTCTTCCTTTCCCTGCTCTTGGTAATACCACTCTACTTTCTGTTTCTTTGAGTTTTCCTATTTTAAATACTTTCTCTAAGGGGAATCATACACCATTCACCTTTTCTGTGAATGATATATTTCATTTAGAATACTGTCCTAAAGGTTCATTCATATTGTGGTATATGATAGGGTATTCTTTTCTAAGGCTAAATAGTATTTTATTTTATGTATATAGCATATATTTCTTATTTATTATTTAATATTAGGGCTATATCAATTTCTTTGCTATTGTGATTCATGCTATTCCAAATCTTTTATTATATTCTACTTTTCTAATTGGCTAAGGGTTTTAGTGTAGAACTCATCAAAATTGTAAATATGTATTATTGTATTTTAATGAATGAGTGTAACTTCATTTTTGGCCAGAGCAAAATGAAACAGGGAAACAGAACAGAAAGGGAGAACATGGGAACTGAGAGTAAGGGTAGAAAGGGGAATCAATTGGAATAGAAGGAGAGGGTAGTGGGAATTTTTCTGCTTTCAGACTACTAACCCATGAACAGATAGAAAATTAATCTTTTTTGACCACAAATATTAGGGAGAGAGGAAAGATGTATAAGGCAAGAGCCTTTGAAATATTACACCTTCAGTGACAGAATGGACAAAAGTAAGTCCAACACCTATGTTGGAAGATGAGAGGGAGTATTATATGATAGGAACTTTGCTCTAGTTAAACAATGATAAATGCCCTCTAAGAATTTCCAAAAGTTTACCTATTTTCATATCAGATTGTTGTTTGAATTTCCAAAACCAAGCAAAGAAATGAACACAAAAAAGAAGTCTTACTTGCACAAGGATATGCAGGAATTGGAATTCATATGCACTGCTGGTAGAAATGTGAAATCAGTTTAGAAAGTAATTTAAGGTCAGGCATGGTGGCACATGCCTGTAATCCCAGCACTTGGGAGGCCGAGGGATGAGGATTGCTGTTTGTTCAAGGCCAGCCTGGACTGCATCATGATACCCTGTCTCAAGAAAAAAATTGAAAAACAAAAATGATATACCCAGGCAATTCATTTGTGGGTATATAGCCAGGAGAAAAGAATCATATGCTCACATTAGAATATATGTAGACATTTTCAAAAGATTTATATGTATTGATAAACTTAAATGCAAATAATCCAAATATTCATCACTAGTAAATGCATCAAAAATAATGGTACGTCCATTCAAAGAAACAGTACTCAGAAATAAAAAAGAATAAACTACAAATACACAAATAAAACATATAGTAGTAATAATACTACAACACAGATGAATATAAAAATATGAACTATAGAATTATACTGAATTAAAGAGGCTATAATTAGCACATAGCATATGAGTACATTGCTATCAATTTCCAAAATTACCATTTATATTTAGTGATAGAAAGCACATCAGTAAGTGCTGGGTAAAGGGAGGAAATGAGTAATGGGCAATATTCTCTCATCCTCCCTCAAACACTAGTGCATTCCCTGGGATATCCTACCTGCCACACACTCCAGACTCTACAAAGCTCAGTTAGGAGCCCTCCTCCCACCACAAAAGTTGCTGATCTCTGTGTGCCCTCAGCACCACTGATTTTGTGGGAAGGACAGAGGTGCTTTGTTGGGGCAGACAGAGTTTGGTGCAGGCAGAGAGCTGGAGAGGTGCACAATGTCCAGTGAGGGCTGCGGGACAAGCTACCTAGAGCAGTGCAGAAACACCAGAGGTGAGTCACTGCAGGGATCATCTTCCTGGGAAATGGGTGGAGAAGCAGAAGGCCCTTAAGGAAATCAGAGGAAAACTGGATACTTGATCAGTCACATTGCGACCTGTCCCATCTCAGACAATTGAGAGTTTTCCACCATAAGACAGAGGCAATAATAGTGATAATGATTAATAATAATAATAATGAAAACCACCTCTGGCTCTTCAGACCCACAGGAGTGCAGCTGAAACCAGCAGAGTGCTGCCTGCAGAGGGAACAAGAAGCAGTCTCAGGTATTCCTCCAGACCCCAGTTCCTGCATTCCCTGTCCATCAAGGGAATATCATAGAAGGGGGATGAGCTGGACACACTGACCTTCTGGACCCAATCACAGGGGACTAGAGATCTGCCCCTCACAACTGCTGCAATTAAGCTTCTCCATTTATAAACATGGGGGTCAAACTGACTTCAGAGTAATTAGGACCGAGTGAGCAGAGTCTACTTCTGTGTTTTTACGTGTATGGTTGTTTTCTCTCTTCTTCCTTTTTACTTTTGTGTAGTGTATGTATGGAGATGTTTCTGTATGTGAAGTGGAAAATAAGAATTAATTATTGTTTTAGTTTAGATAGAATCTTTCACGGTCATGTCCAGTTAACTCTCACCAAAACTGTGTATGGAGGATTCAAACATGAGATTTCTATCAACATATTAATTTTTTCTGGCCTTCTTATAGGTTCCCTCAATCTCCGGTTATATTTTCCTCCTTTCCTTCTTTTTTCTTGCTCTGGCAAATAACTTTCCTAACTCCCTCTCCACAACGTTCCATTTCAGACATAAAAGTAATCCCAACAAACTATCTTTTTCTTTCTTTCATTGGCCATTATCTGTCCTTCTTTCCATCTTTCTGAACTATTTTCTTTCTTTTTTTCTTCCTTTTCCTTCTCTCATCTTCTACATACCAGCCTACTTGTTGTCAGTACCACATCAGAGACTTTCCAGATTTGTTGATAAAAGGGTAAAATTGTTAGATTAGTCTTTGAGTTACATGGTTGCTATATGGTGAATTACATGGTTGCTATATGGTTGGTCCTATAGATGCTAATAGTACAGTGAGTCTCTCCTTGCAGTGCAATGATCAGGATGTACCCTCCTTCCCTAAGTAGGTTGAAGAGGCCTACACATCCAAACATAACCAAAGTCAGGGTCATGTTAGAAGAAAACACCCCTTGACTACAGAGATCTGCAAAGTAATAACAGTTTTTGTACCCTAACATATCCCCAACCCTCAAGATGCCTCCAAAAACTCTTAATTGCCAGAAGCTCATCTCACAGGCACTGAGTGGAGCAACTCAGGTAAAGAACAAAAGAACTCAAAAACATCAAATAGTTAAAATGTTTGAAGAGATCAAACAGAAACAAACAGATCCAGATGTTCAGTGAATTCAAAGAAAGTGTGCATAAACAGAAAAAGGATATAATTAATAAAGAGTTCATTGAGCTTAAAAGAGATTCAAACAAAAAACGAACTGAATTAAACAAGATAGTATGAGACATGGATGGCCATTTTAATAAAGAATTAAAGATCATGAAGAGGCATCAAGCAGAAATCCAGAATATAAAAAATATAATCGAAAGTAAACCCAATGTGAGGAGAGAGTAAGAACTAAAAGACAAGGTTGATGAAGAAGATCACGTATACAGGATACTCTCAAAGCAACAAAACTCCATGGAAATGGCCCAACAGCGGCTGGACTCAGGCCCATCCAAGGTTAGCATGTGTGTCACTCTAGTGTGAGGGCTTGATCAGTGGGGAGACTATGAAATAGGGAGTAGGGTTTATGTGCTTTCTCTACCTCCACTCAATATTGCTGTGGACAATAAAAAACTCTTCTAAAAAAAGTTTTTTTAAAAGTCAAAGCTGGGCCGGGGATTTAGCTCAGTGGTTTTGCTCCAAGGTTTTGCGCAAGGACCTGAGTTCGATCCCTGGTAACAAATAAATAAATAATAAAAAAATAAAAGTCAAAACAAATTTCAAGCATGAGAAGCACCAAATTCACAATGATGGTTACGTCTTGCCATGGTTGTCTATGTCCTCCCAAAATTAATGTATTAATGTTGAAACCCTAATTTCTGATATAATGTTGTTTATAGTTTGGGACTTCAGGATGAATTTGTAAAGGGGCCCTCCTGATGGGATTATTGCCTTGTAAGAGGAGAGACTGAAGAATTCTCTCTCTCTCTTTCTCTCTCTCTCTCTCTCTCTCTCTCTCTCTCTCTCTCTCTCTCTCTGTCTCTCTCTCTCTGTCTCTGTCTCTCTCTCCCTCTTCTCTCTTCTCTCTGCTCTATGAGAACACAACAAGAATTTAGGTTTCTGCAGCCCAGAAAGAAGGACTACAACAAAACCCTGACCATGCTGGCATGCTAGAATTCTAGAATTCTGAGAAATAAATATTGGTTCTTTAAGCCAGTGCCTGGTATTTGTTATAGCAAGCTGATCTAAGGCACTCCTAGGGAAGGAAGACTGTAGAATTGTGTTGAGAGAGAATATACAGTTGTTTGTGACTGAATGTGTATTATTTGATTTCTTAATAATAAATTTAAAATATCTCAATCCAACATGACACAAGGTTTAAATTAATTCATACTGGGGACCTCTGAAATGTTACTGGAAACCTCTGCAGTAGGCTTCAGTCTCCTGCCCAGTGTACAACACAGGCCTGAGAACAAAACTAAAAGACAGAACTAAGAGACACAGAAAGCAGGGGCCAGGATGACCAATGCCAGTACAACCAACAAAGGTGTTGGCCAGTCCAAGCTACTGATTTTTATTGGTAATCAATTGGGGTAAAGGTGAGCTACATGCAAAGATGAGCAATTGTGCAGTTTCTATGGAAACTGCTGAAGATAAGGTTCCTAAAGGACAAGACAAAGCATTCTCAAATTAGAAACAGAATAGACAAAATATAGGGTTTTAATTAGAACATTGTCCTTCTAGTTAAAAAGGTTTTAGTTGTGGGAACAGAATTTGAGTGCAAATTACTCTGACCTCTGCATATGTGCTTGAGCTGGACTCATTTCTATAAACCGGCCAATTGTGGGTTTAACTCTTTACAGCCTGCACTGCTTACAGCCTGCTTTGAGCATAAGCAATATTTTGGTACCTTATAGATTAGAGCTTGGTACAAACATTGAAGAGAGTTCATAAGATAGCATTAGGAAAATGAGTTTGACAGGATCCATACCCCTGACATTGTGATTTAAAATATTCGGGTTTTCTATCACCTGCTCCTATTTCTATGAGCTGATTACTTAAAGTCATGAAAAAGCCAAATGAGCAGTGAAAAAAACCTAGAGTATTCAAAGCTATAAATTTTATAGGTTATGGATTTCATGAAAGTTTGTGATAATTTTAAAGGTTTTTGCCTTTTATCTAATTCATTGTCTAATTATCTGGGTAATAATGTCAGAATATTCAACTCTACTTTAGCTAAACTTAGCTAGTTTCTTTACCTGAAGATTTCTCAAACTCATAATTCATGTCTTTATTGTTGTTACTCTTTTTTTTTCAAAATTCAGGGCATGAATTTGGTCACTAAAAACAATTCTGTTCTAAATGTTTCAAATTCCCATTCTAAAATTAACTCACAATGTTAACCCATAGGGATTCACTACTCTATTTATAGTGCTAACAGAGTATCATTGTGAAAAATCCTTAGGATGCCTAGATCTCAGATTTTATTTAATGACATTTATTCTCTGAAGAGTAATGAAGTATTATAATTGGTTTACCAAATGAAGACATGATGAGAGAACTTTATTCTCAGTATAATTTAAAATGCACACATATATTGTTTTTGAGCTAAAGGTTCATGTATAAGGATTAATCATGAAGTAGCTCAGTTGTGAACTCACAGAATTTAAACACTTTCAGGGTATGTACTGAGTTCTGATTGCAGCATGCATCTTCTTTCTCCACACCAGGAGTCATATTACATTGACTTTTAAATAAATGTTCTCTTTATAAGTTCATAGAAAGAAATCAAGCAAAACCAGTTACCTGGACACCTCACTTTACTATATTTTACAGAAAGTGTGCTTTGTCTACATACTGACAGTTTGTGGCAACCCTGCCTTGAGATCACCTCTTAGTCCCCTCAACATATGCTCATTTTGTGCCTCTGTGCACTTGCATAATGATCTCAGCATTTCAAACATTTCATTATTATTTGATTGTTAATGGTTATCTGTTATCAGTGATCTTCTAGGTAGCATTGTAACTGTTTTGGGACACCATGAGCTGGGCTCATATGACAATTTTAATTGATAAATGTTATAAGTGTCATAACTACTCCACAAACTAGCTTTTCCTCATGTGTTTTCATCTCTTCAGGCCTTCCCAGTCCCTTAAGCACAAGAAGATCTAAATTAGTCATCCAGCAACACTATACTGGCTTAAAAGTGTTCAAATGCAAGGAAGAATTGCATGTCTGTTACTTTCAAAAGTGAGGGAGGATTAAGCTTAATAAGGAAAAAGCATGGCAATGTGGGCCAGACTGAAAGCTAAGCCTTTTGTGCCAGCTAGCTGAGTTTTGTGTGCAAGGGAAAAGTTCTTGACAGAGATGAAAAGTGCTACTTCTGTGAATATACAAATGATAAGAAAGCCAAACAACCTTATTGTTGACAGGGAGAACATTTTGGGGGCTGTGAAAAGTGCAGGCTGTTGCATTCTCTTAAGCCAGTGCCTAACTCATAGCAAGGCCCTAACTCTCTCCAACTATATGAAGGCTGAAGTTTTAAGGTAGTAGAGGTTAATTCATGGGATTCAAGGAAAGAAACTATGTTGTGACATCAAAGTGCAAGGTGAAGCACTTGTCCTGATGCCAAAGTCACAAGAAGGTATCCAGGCAATATATCTAAGATAACAATTAAGGTGAATGCCTCCAACACTTATGTTTCCAACATGGATGAACCCACTTTATAATGGAAGGAGGTGTCATCTAGGACTTTCATTGCTGGAGAGGAAAACCCAATAGTTGGCTTTAAGTTTTTTTAAAAATGAAGTTCTTATTAGGGGCTAATAAAACTGGTGATTTTAAGTTGAAACCAACATTAATTTACCATTCAAAAAATCCTAAGGCCCTTGAGAATCATATTAAAAATATCCCAGAATCAGCCCACTGCAGACAGATAGGCCTGTGCATGCTCTACCAAGGTCCTGAGTCATGCAGAAGGCACCTACTCACCCCAATGCAGACAGGCAGGTCTGCCCATTCCCTACTGAGGTCCTGAGTCATGCAGAAGACACCAAATCACCCCGGGGCAGACAGGCAGCCACCTGATTCCACAATACAAAGACACAGAGGACACTAGACCACCAGACCAAGGTACTGAGTCCCACTGTTCCTGGCCCAGAGGTAGGGGCTTCTGAGCCATCATCACACTGTTCCTGGTCTAGAGGAAGGGGCTTCCCAGTCACCATCCCTCCTGCTGCTCCCAGCCCAGAGGAAAGGGCTTTTGGGCCACCTTCTGTCCTGCTGCTCCTGGACCAGGGGAAGGGGCTTCTGAGACACCATCCCACTGCTCCTGGTCCAGAGGAAGGGGTTTCCTGGCCATCATCCCTCTGGCTGCTCCCAGCCCACAGGAAAGGGTTTTGGGGCCACCATCCCTACCACTGCTCCCGGCCCCTGTCCCACCTCACCCAGCTCAGAGGAGGTAATCCATGCAGGAGCTAAGAGCTCATCACCCCAGTTGAAATGAGAAAACACATAAATAAGTCTCAAAACCAGACTTCCAGATCACCTACAGCAACCCCAAAGGGAAATGAGATGGAACACTCCGATACTCAACCACCTGGACTCAATGAACTGGCAACAAAAGGGGATCTGGAAAAAATGAAATCAGAAATAATTTCTCAGATAACAGGAGAAATTGTGCCCCTAGTGCAGGACATGATTGATAAAACTAGAGAGGAGCTCAGGAACATGATGGAATCTCAACGTAAGAAACAAATGGAATCCATAAAACAGATGCAAATAGATTTCAAGGAGATGAAAAACTCCATTGAAAGTCTAAACAGCAGAATGAGCCAATGTGAGGACAGAATTTCAGATATAGAAGATAAGATTGCAATTAGTGACCAGGAAAAGAAAAAATGCTTCAAAATTATAAGGGAACATGAGAAATCAATCCAGCAGCTGCTAGATGATGCAAAAAAGAATAACATAAGACTGATTGGGCTCAATGAAGAAACAAGAGAGAGTGCAGATGACATAAAAAACCTCTTCACAGAAATAATGGCAGAAAACTTCCCAAGCAGGGGGAAAGAGCTTGACATACAGATAAGTGAGGCATATAGGACTCCAAATAGCCTTCATCAAAAAAAATCTACACATAGGCATATAATTGTTAAGGTTCCAGAAACACAACAGAAGAACAAAGTTCTCCAAGCAGTCAGAGAAAAGAAACAAATCACATACAAAGGAAAGCCCATCAGAATCACAGCAGACTTCTCAACACAAACCATCAAGGCAAGAAGAGCTTGGAGTGACATATTCCAAGCCCTAAAAGAAAACAGCCTCCAACCCAGATTGATGTACCTTGCAAAACTATCTTTCAAAATGGATGGAGAAATAAGATACTTTCATGATAAAGAGCACCTTAGGAACTTCGTGAATACCAAACCAGCACTCCAAAGAATTTTACACAATATCCTAGCAACAGACATTGAGGATCACAACCCCAGGAAGCAGAGCAGAATGAACTCATCTGGCATGACAAGAAATTAAATGTAAAGGGAGAGAACCCAATGAAAAGAAAAAGTCATGGCAATGAGAAGTCAATACGTTTCAGTTATAACCATCAATGTTAATGGTCTCATTCACCAATCAAAAGAAATAGACTGGCAGAATGGGTCAAGGAGCAAAATCCAACAATATGCTGCATACAAGAAACACATTTAATTCAAAAGGAAACTCATAGACTGATAGTTCAAGGGTGAAAAACAATACTCCATGTGACAGGAACCTGAAAAAAAGCAGGAGTAGCTATCCTCTTTGCAGATCAAGTAGATTTCAAACCAACACTAATTAAGAGAGATGAAGAAGGACACTACATCCTTGTAAAGGAAAGAATCCAAGAAGAAGAGATGACAATCATAAATATCTATGCACCAAACACTAGTGAGCCCAACTATATAAAACAAATACTAACGAACATGAAAAGTCATCTATGCACTAATACAATTGTAGTGGGGAAACTCAAAATCCCACTGTCACAAATAGATCAACTAGACTAAAAATAAGTAATGAAATAACAGAACTCAATCGAACTCTTGAACAAATGAACTTAACAGATGTTTACAGTCTTCCACCCCACACAATTAGAATACACATTCTTCTCAGCTGCACATAGATCATTCTCCAAAATAGACCACATACTCACACATAGAACATGTTTAAGTAAGTGCAAAGGAATTGACATTATCCCATGTACATCATCAGACCATAGTGTGATGACATTGGAGATCCATAGCAAAAGAAACTCCAAAAATTTCATAAACATGTGGAAATTGAACAACACACTTCTGAATAACCAATGGGTCACAGAGGAAATTAAAGAAGAAATCAGACAGTTCCTTCAATTAAATGACAATGACAAAACAACATATCAGAATCTATGGGACACAATGAAAGCAGTCTTACGAGGGAAATACATAGCAGTGAATACGTATATTAGGAAAACAGAACGATCCCAATTAAACACCCTGATGCTGAACCTCAAGCTTCTAGAAAAAGAAGAGCAGGACAACCCCAAAGCTCATACAAGGGGGGAAATTATAAAGATCAGAGGAGAAATCAATGCAATGGAGACTAAGAGAACAATACAAAAAAATCAATGAAGCCAAGAGTTGGTTCTTTGAAAGAATCAACAAAATTCACAAACCTTTAGCCAACCTTGTCAGAAAAAGGAAAAAAAAGGCCCAAATCCATGCAATTAGGAATGAAAAGGGTGAAATGACAACAGACCCAGCAGAAATCCAGAGGATTATTAATACCTACTTCCAGAACCTATATGCCAATAAGATGGAAAACACAGAAGAAATGGACAGATAACTAGATACATATGAATTACCAAAGTTGAACAAAGAATACTTAAAAATTCTGAACAACCCAATATCAACCAATGAAATTGAAAATGTAATTAAAAACTTATCAACTAAGAAAATCCCGGGCCCTGATGGCTTCACTGCTGAATTCTATAAGACATTTAGAGAGAAACTGCTGCCACTACTGTTTAAACTCTTCAATGAAATTGAAAGGGAAGCAATACTCCCAAATTCATTCCTGGAAGCAAGCATCACCTTGATCCCCAAAGGAGAGAAAGACCCAACTGAAAAAGAGAACTATAGGCCAATCTCACTAATGAACATAGATGCAAAAATCCTTAATAAGATACTGGCAAACAGAATGCAGAAGATCATCACGAAGATCATACACCCTGATCAAGTGGGATTCATCCCAGGGATGCACGGATGGTTCAGTATATGCCAATCAATCAATGTAATACACTATATCAATAGAGCCAAGGACAAAAACCATATGAGTATCTCCATAGATGCAGAAAAAGCATTTGACAAAATCCAACATGCATTTATGATAAAAACCCTACAAAACATTGGAATAGATGGTCTCTAGCTCAAAGTGATAAAAGCCATCTGTGAAAAACCAACAGCCAATATCATTCTAAATGGTCAAAAACTGAAATCTTTCACGATAAAATCAGGAACAAAACAAGGATGTCCGCTATCACCACTCTTGTTCAATATAGCTCTGGAAACATTAGCCACAGCAATTAGACAAGAAAAAGAAATAAAAGGAATAAAGATAGGTAATGAAGAAGTCAAATTGTCATTATTTGCAGATGACATGATACTCTATATAGAAGACCCCAAGAACTCCACCGAAAGTCTTCTAGACTTAATAACCAAATTTAGTCAAGTAGTTGGTTACAAGGTCAACACACAAAAGTCAATAGCTTTCCTCTACACCAATGACAGACTCACTGAGAAAGAAATAGGGCAAATAATTCCTTTCACAATAGCATCCAAAAAACTGAAAAACCTAGGAATCAACCTAATGAAAGATATCAAAGACCTCTTCTCTGAAAACTATGGCACTCTGAAAAGAGAGATTGAAGATGATATCAGAAAATGGACAGACATCCCCTGCTCCTGGGTAGGAAGGATTAATAGAGTGAAAATGGCCCTACTTCCAAAACTGCTATATAGATTTAATGCAATTCCAATTGAGATTCCAGCTGCATACTTCATAGGCCTTGAGAAAACAATCTAAAAATTCATTTGGAACAAGAAGAGACCCAGAATAGCAAAAGCAATTCTAGGTAACAGAGACATGGCAGGGGGTATCACAATCCCCAACCTGCAACTATACTACAAAGTAACTGTGATAAAAACAGCATGGTACTGGCAAAGAAACAGACCTGAGGACTAAGGGAACAGAATAGAAGATGCAGAAACAATGCCAGACACACTTAGCCATCTCATCTTCGATAAAGGAGCCAAACACCCTCACTGGAGGAAAGATAGCCTCTTTAATCAATGGTGCTGGAAAAATTGGGCTTCAATTTGCCAAAAATTAAAACTAGACCTATATCTCTCACCGTGCACTAAACTAAAATCAAAATGGATTAAAGATCTAAATATTAAAATAGAAACTCTGAACCAGTTGGAACAAAGGTTAGGTAGAACCCTTGAAGACATCGGTGTAGGAAAAGATTTTATGAACAAAACCTCAGTTGCCCGTGAACTAGCACAAACAATCAATAAGTGGGATCTCTTCTTATTAAAAAGCTTCTGCACAGCAAGAGAAACCAGCAGCAGTGTGAAGAGACAACCCACAATGTGGGAAAAAATCTTCACCTGCTCTTCCTCAGACAAAGTTCTACTATCTCGAATCTATAAAGAACTTAAAAAGATCAGACCTCCCAAATTTAAAGACCCAATCTGAAAATGGTCATCTGAAATGAACAGACATTTCTCAGACAAAGAAGTAGAAATATCAAATAAATACATGAAAAAATGTTCAACATCACTGGTCATTGGAGAGATGCAAATGAAAACAATGCTGAGATGCCACTTCACTCCAGAAAGAATGGCTGCTATCATAAAATCAACCAATAACAAATGCTGGCGGGGCTGTGGGGAAAGAGGAACCCTGCTCCACTGCTGGTGGGAGTGTAGACTGGTGCAAGCACTGTGGAAATTAGTATGGAGATACCTCAAAGACCTAGGACTAGAAGTCCCATTTGACCCTGCCACTGCTGGGGATTTTCCCCCAAAGAATTAAAAGAATCATACCACAGTGATATATGTGCACCCATGTTCATAGCAGTGCAGTTTGTAATAGCTAAAACTTGGAAAGAGCCCAAATGCCCATCAACTGGAGACTGGATAAAGAAAATGTGGATTTTTATAAAATGGAGTACTACTCAGCCACAAAAAATGAGAAATTAGAGACATTTATAGCTAAGTGGATGCACATTGAAGCAATACTCTTAAGTGAAATAAATAGGACACACGTGTAAATACCAAATAGTTTCTCTGGTGTGAGAAACTCAAAGTGTAAATAAGTACTAAATGTATAATAGGTAATGTGAAATAGGAAGAAAAGGGGCAAAGGGGAAGGAAGTGGGAGGGCTGGGGAAAGGGTAGAAGGGAATGGGATTAATATGAGAAAATGGAAAAATAGGAACAAAATCTTTGTAAATAGGGAGGACTAGAGGGGTTGAAGGGAGGGCTGGGCAAGGGTGAAAAATAAGAACCAAGAGAGACTATGTAAAGGTGCAAATTTCCAATGATGAATGTCATTCTATTGTATACCTAAAAGGTACCAATGAATAGAATGAATAATCAATAATGTAAAATAGGAAGAAAAGGTCCAAAGGGGTAGGGGTAGTGGGAGGGGCAGGGGAAAGGAAAGAAGGGAAAGGAAAAACCCTGAGAAATGGAAAACATGGAAATAAAGTCTTTGTAAATAGGGAAGGGTGGAGGGTGTGAAGGGAGGGCTAGGAATGGGGAAAAAATAAGAACCAAGATGCATTATGTAAAGGTACAATTCCCAGTGAAAAATGTAATTGTGTTGTATACCTACAATGTACCAATAAAATAATTTAATACAAAAAAAAATCCCAACAGTGCTCTATAAAGGGAAAATCAAAGCCTAGATAGAACATGATTGACAACATGATTTACTGAATATTTTAAGCTCACTGCCAAGAACTACTGTTCATAAAAATAGATTCCTTTCAAAACATTGCGCCCAATACAATGTATCTGGTCATCCACAGCTCCAACTGAGGTGCACAATGAGATTAATGTTTTCATGCATGGTAACCCACTGTCCATTCTGTATACACAGGACAAAGACCGATTTCAACCCCTAGTCTTACTATTTCAGAAATATGTTGCACAGCACTGTAGCTGCCGTAGACTGGTCTTCCTCTGGTGGATTGAGCAAAGGGAATCTAAAACCTTCGGAAAAGAATGCACCATTCCATGTGCCAATAAGAGCATTCATCATTCACAGGAAGAGACCAGAACATCAACATCAACAGGAATGTGGAAAGCTGATTCCAATCTTTATGAATGACACTAGGAAAAGAAGTAATCATGAATGTGATGGACTACCAAGAACACTGCTGAAGATGTGACTGCAATGCTGTAAACTCATGACAAAACTGAAGAGATGAGGAGTTGATTCCTCTGGAGGAGTAAAGAAAGTGATTCCCAGAGACAGATTCTATTTCTGGTCAAGATTCTGTGAATGTTGTGGAAATGACAACAAAAGATTCACAATATTACATATTGTACAATATAAACTCAGTTGATAAAGCAAAGATAGGGTTTGAGAAAATTGACTTTAATTTTGACAAAAATTCTAGTGTGAGTAAAATGCTGTCAAGTGCAAATGCTACAGAGAATTCTTCCATGGAAGGAAAAGTCCACTGATGTGGCATACTTGACCACTGTCTCATTTTGAGAATGTCACAGTAGTCCAGCCTTCAGCAACCACTGCCCTTGTCAGTCAGCAACCTTGACATGGACCTGAGAGTCTCTACCAGCAACGAGACTTTGACTCACCGAAGTCTTAGACGATAGCACTTCTACCAAAGAATTATTTCTAATAAAAGTCCGTATTTTTAAGATTTAACATTGTCCAGTTAATAGACTACAGTACAAGGGAAATGTAACTTTTATATGAAGAGTTAAGCCAAATATTTTATGATTTGATTTATTAATGAGTAAAATTCATTCTTCTGTAGTGATTCACTTCAAACATATAATATTTCTGACATATATAAGTATTTAGGTTTCTAACTTGAAAGAACTTTTAGAAAATTTCTAAATGTTTGTTTTGTTTTGTTTAGTACCGGGGACTGAACTTGGGTACTTGAGCTTAGGCAACAGGGGGCAAAATCACTGAGCTAAATCCCCAGCTCCTAAATGTTTGTTATCTAAATTATATTCTCCTTAAAATTTTTAAAAGTTCAAGAATACTTATGTATTAAGAACAGATTATTCTTTAGCCCAATATAAATGGGAAAGCTTGCATTTTATAATATTTTAATGAAGTTCATATTACATTAACTCCAATGAGACAATTTCAAAAGTAGTATTGCAAATTCCTTAATAGATTAATACTGATTAAACCTAATAAACTCCTACCATTAACATCTTCCCAAAAAGTACTTTTGGGGTTTACACTAAGAATATTCTTTCTTAAATTTTACAAATATTACTGCCAGGCTGGGGACATGGCTTAATTGTAGAGCATTTGCTGAGTGTGTTGGGACCTCGATTCTTTCCCTGTATTTTATATATATATTAAACCTCATTGACTGTAATGTAAAAAATCTATCCAAATGAATTTCACCAACCTTGATAAGCTTAATGTTCAGCCTTTGTCCTCCCAATGTGGATAAATATGATTTGTGGGAATACTTTGGTTAAGATTTTTTGCACTGGGGATGTAGCTTAGTGGTGCCCCACCTGCCTGGCAAGTGCAAGATACTGAGTTTGATTCCTGGTACAGGAGAAAAAAAAGAAACTCTTTTGTATAGTAATTAGAATTTTAAATGAAGCAGTGCATAATATGTGAGCTGAGAGAAGTATATATTGAATTTTACACTGTATACAATAATTCTGTATTGATTTTTTATCCAAAATTTAAGCAAAAAATTCTGGTGTATTTCTGTAGGCAGATATAAATGTTACAAATAGGCAGTATTTCAATTTTCACTGATCAATCAGAAAACTAGTAACATCATAGGCTTAAACTATGTTGGGCTGGGGATTTAGCTCAGTGGTTTTGCCACCTGCTGCACAAGCGTAAGGACCCGAATTTCATCTCCTGTACCAAAAAATAAAACAAAACAAAACATAAACTATGTTTTCAGTAGTTTATAGAAAATAACCACTCCAAATGTTTCATAA
Organism: Heterocephalus glaber; assembly: GCF_053883595.1. Lineage (NCBI taxonomy): Eukaryota > Metazoa > Chordata > Mammalia > Rodentia > Bathyergidae > Heterocephalus > Heterocephalus glaber. The sequence continues at coordinate 7,791,070 of NW_028258170.1, forward strand.
TGTTTAAGTGTTTCATATATGATAAAATATGCACATTGCAGGAAACATCTATGTTGATCTTTCACAAAATGAACAACACTTCCAGGTACATTTGTTAATATTTATTCTGTCAGTCTTGACTGTAGAATTTAATCTAAAGTCTTACATGTCTCTTCAGGTTCTGTGTCCTTAGAGAATTACAAAGAAATGATTGAATCAATGCCCAAATATGTTAATGAAAAGTGTATTTATGATTTTAATGATATAATTTATGTCAAATTCAATCAATGAAATAAATATGAGCAACATTCTAAAAATGTTATTACAATGAAAACTAAATTAAAAGCTTTGATGATACTAATAATACTAAGATAAATTGGTGTAAAAATAAAGGTTAAATTAAATTTGCTTAGACAATTCTAAAATGTTAACAAATTACCATAAAAATCTTCAGCAAGTTTGCATCCAGAGCATTTCACAAGTGTATTTAATTATTTGTTCATCCTTAATTATCTGGTAATCAGAGATAGTGCTTAATATATTACTTATTCAGAATGACTGTGAATATTTTAATAACTGTACCTACACTGGAAAAATTTCTCACATATTAAAACATTGTAAATGAATGTACATTTTTATGTTTTATGGTATATATATATATCATGTTATATTTTTCACCTTAATGTATTTTGAAAACTCAATATACTATCATTCCTAATAATTTAAGCACTCAGATTATTTCAAATGTCAGAAAATTTATGGACATTAGAAATAGAGTAGTGAAAAAAAATCCTTGTGGCTTTGAGAATCACTTTCTGTAGGAAAGGTGCTATATAGCATGACAGTGAATAGAAATAGTAACCATCAAATATACTGCAATGTAACTTAAGGTAGTAAGTGTATGAAGAGAATATACGTATATAAGGTAGTAGAGAATGACAGAAAGTTAGACCATACTGGTCAGACAGTGTTTTTGAAGAAGATAAATTGAAACAGAAACATGCACATTAAAAAAGTCGTAAGAACACCGGGAACAAACTAACTTTCAGCAGAAAAGATGTTAGCAACACTTAAGAAATAACTTGAAGGTAGTATGGATAGACAGTTACAAATAATAGAGTGGAGAAGTTAAACTCAGGAAGGGTAGGGGTCACTTCACATACAGTTATTAAGATGATGAAGTCTTTCAGTAATGGTTTTGGATTTAGTTTAAATCCAATGAAAAGCCACTAGAGAGTTTTTAGCAAGTATGTAATAAAATCTGATTTATAATTTAAGGTGATCAGCCTGGATGATTTATTGAAAGACAAGAGTAAAAGTAAAATATCATATGCAACAGAATCACAAGGATTACAGAATGGTAGCAATGGAAATGATAATCTTGGACATGATTTTTTATCTCTCTTGTAAGTGACATCTTGCTGAGGCCTTGTATAGGCAGGGTAGAAGAAAAGGAATCAAAACACAAATTTTTAGCTTTGGGCTTGCCATCGATAACTATGACTTGGAAGGCTGAAGGACAGCAGGTTTGGAGTACAGGAAGAAGGCAAGCAAATGATTGGTTTTGAACAATATTGTCAAATTTGAGAAGCCCATACTGTGCTTAGGCACAGAGTTCAAATAGAGATATGGACTATGCAAGCTCTTAGTGGAGGGACCGTGGCTGGAAACATTAGTTTAAAAATCATCAGTATACAGATGAGTTAAAAGTCACAGGTCTTTAGGAGCCCATCTAGAGAAAGGACTAGTCTAGAAAGGATGAAAAAGACAGGAACTGAGAAAGAAGCTGTGCTTTTCTTCAGAGGTGGACCAGGAAGGAGCCCCAGAAAGGACACTAAAAAGAAGTAGCCAAGAGAGTAAGGAGAATTAAGCAGCCACATTAAGATGGAAAGTTACAGGGAAAGAAAATGGAATCCATAGCTTAAATGGTAAGAAAAACTACAAGTTTTTTGCCTAGGTAATGTAATAAGACCTCTTCTGAGTTATGAAAACAAAGCCTATTTAAAGCTCATTAGAAGGTAAAGACAGATGAAGTAGTGGACCCTCAAAATTGAGACATCTGATTTAAAGAATTTTGCTATGAACTGGAGAGAGAAATGTCTAACTACTGTATAGGAAAATGGTATCACAGAAGTGTGGAAGAGGACTACTATTAAGATATATTGCTGTATTAATGATACTAATGCAGGTATGAGGAAGAAATTGAAAGTGCAGAAGAGAAGGAAGATAACCACAGAAGAAAACCCTTGAGCAAGTAACAGGGATTGGTTGCAAGCATAGTTATTTAGATAAATGAATGTACACTTATTTTAATGAGAAAGGAGGAAAAGAATCCAAATTCAGATGGTGGATTGGCAGTGGTGAAGTTATTTATTCTCATCTGACTACTCCATCTTTCGGAGTACAGCTCTGGGGCACACTTCATAGGGTCAATTCCTCAGCCTAGCCTTGGACAGTGTTCTAATCTTGGCCACATTATCCAATTGCTCTGTGACTTAATTTTCTTATCTATAAAATCCTACATTGTAAGGCTGTTTTGAAGACTGACTGAATAAATCTAATATTCTTAGATTAATGTATTAGAACTTACCTTAAAGTTTAGAATTACTCTGTAAGATTGTTGTAAGGACTTACTGAGCTAAGAGATCTAACACACTTTTATTAGTGACTTACAATTCTTTGTAAGTAAGCTAGTAACTGAGAATGAGGAAACTTGTCTAAGATTTCGCACCTAATAAATCAGAGAAGTAAGATTCACATAAGTCTCAGAGCGTGAAATCTTTTCAAAGGGGCATTTGTTTTAAATTTATATTGATAAAAATAATCCACAAGGTATCATCAAAAAAGATACACAAATAGCAAATAAACACACAAAAAATGTTCATTATCATTGGTGATTACAGAACTGTGCATAAAAAAGTCCAAAGTAAATTTAACTTTTTTTTTTTTCATTTTTTCCATTAAGTTTACTGGTACATTTTAGGAATACAATACAGTTACATTCATCGTTGGGATCTTGTACCTTCACATGAGTATCTTGGTTCTTATTTTTTCCCCATTCCCCTGCCCTGCTTTCACACCCTCCACCCTTCCCTATTTGCAAAGACTTTGTTTCCATTTTTTTCTTTTTCTCATATTTTTTCTTTTCCCATTTTTCCTTTCCCCTACCTCTCCCACTTGCCCTGCTCCTACAGACCTTTTCTTCCTATTACACAATATCAATTATACATTTTTTAAATTACAATATCAAGATCTAGGAGCCATTACTACAGATTTTACAGAATTTAAAAGGATATAGGAAGCATATTACAAAAATCTTTTTTGAAATAAATTTGACAACTTCTAAGAAGTACCTTGGAAGACAAATTAATGAAACTAACTCTGGAGGAAATATAAAATTTGAATAGCACCTATTAAAGAAAGTATATTCCTAGCTTGAAAATCTACCTATATGAAAACAACAGGCTCATATACATTTTAACTGATAAATTATAACAAACCATTAAAGCAGAAAAAAGAAGGAACACTTCTCCCCTCATTTTAGGAAATAAACATTGTGCTAATCCTAAAACTGGATAAAGATAATAGGAAAAAAAAGTATGAACATACATAGAAATTTGTTTAACAAAACAAACTCTTAGAAGTCAGATCTGGCAGGATGTAGAAAGTGGTTTTATTATAGGGATGGCAGTGTTGGTTCAGCATGGGAAGATCCACCCCCAAAAGTCATCATTTTAACAGAGGAAAGGAAAAAGCCATGTGAGCCTGTCACTAGTTGGAGAAAAAGTATTGGACTAAATTCCACAGCTATTCATGGTAAAAGCTATCAGGAGACTAGAAGTAGAACAGAAACTTCTCAACAGATTAAAGACATGTACTCCTTACTTCCAGTGAGAATGCCTTATATGAATGGAGAAGATACAGTGCTTTCTCCTTAAGGTGGAGAACAAAGGCTGATATGCTTACTCTTTATCTGTCCATTAAACTTTGAAACCCAGGCCCAACCAAAATAGTCTGGCAATAAAATAACACAATTAGGATAGGATTGGCAAGGTAGAAGTAAATTCTTTATATGTAGATGAAATGATCATCTACAGAGAAAATACTAAGAAATCTCTAGGAGCCCCTAGAACTTGTACTTGAATTTAGCAGGATTAGAAAACACAAGGTATATATAAAAATTCAGGTCTCTGTATGCTTGCTAGAAATGAAGATTTGGATATTGAAATTTAAAAGTTATGTAGGAGTACAAAGGACCTAGAAAATTTAAGAAAGAAAAAGAAGACAAAAAACAGTGTTGGAAGACATTTAGTACCTAATTTTAAGACTTCTTCTAAAGCTACAGTAATCAAGGCAGTGTTGGTGTAAGGAAAGACATATAGATCATTGGAACAAAGCAGAGAAACTAGAAATAGAACCACACATATATGGTCCACTGAGTTTTGATGCATAGATATTTATGATTGTCATCTCTTCCTCTTGGATTCTTCCCTTTACAAGGATGTAGTGTCCTTCTTCATCTCTCTTAATCAGTGTTGGTTTGAAATCTACTTGATCTGCAAAGAGGATAGCTACTCCTGCTTCTTTTCGGGTCCCTGTCGCATGCAGTATTGTTTTCCACCCTTTAACTTTCAGTCTATGTGTTTCCTTTTGAATTAAGTGTGTTTCTTGTATGCAGCATATTGTTGGGTTTTGCTTCTTGACCCATTCTGCCAGTCTCTTTCTTTTGATTGATGAATTGAGACCATTAACATTGATGGTTATAACTGAAACGTATTGACTTCTCATTGCCATGACTTTTTCTTTTTGGTGGGTTCTCCCCCTTTACATTTAATTTCTTGTCATGCCAGATGGGTTCATTCTGCTTTGCTTCCTGGGGTTGTGATCTTCAATGTCTGTTCCTAGGCTATTGTGTAAAATTCTTTGGAGTGCTGGTTTGGTATTCACGAAGTTCCTAAGGTGCTCTTTGTCATGAAAGTATCTTATTTCTTCATCCATTTTGAAAGATAGTTTTGCAGGGTACATCAATCTGGGTTGGAGGCTGTTTTCTTTTAGGGCTTGGAATATGTCACTCCAAGCTCTTCTTGCCTTGATGGTTTGTGTTGAGAAGTCTGCTGTGATTCTGATGGGCTTTCCTTTGTATGTGATTTGTTTCTTTTCTCTGACTGCTTGGAGAACTTTGTTCTTCTGTTGTGTTTCTGGAACCTTAACAATTATATGCCTATGTATAGATTTTTTTTGATGAAGGCTATTTGGAGTCCTATATGCCTCACTTATCTGTATGTCAAGCTCTTTCCCCCTGCTTGGGAAGTTTTCTGCCATTATTTCTGTGAAGAGGTTTTTTATGTCATCTGCACTCTCTCTTGTTTCTTCATTGAGCCCAATCAGTCTTATGTTATTCTTTTTTGCATCATCTAGCAGCTGCTGGATTGATTTCTCATGTTCCCTTATAATTTTGAAGCATTTTTTCTTTTCCTGGTCACTAATTGCAATCTTATCTTCTATATCTGAAATTCTGTCCTCACATTGGCTCATTCTGCTGTTTAGACTTTCAATGGAGTTTTTCATCTCCTTGAAATCTATTTGCATCTGTTTTATGGATTCCATTTGTTTCTTACATTGAGATTCCATCATGTTCCTGAGCTCCTCTCTAGATTTATTAATCATGTCCTGCACTAGGGGCACAATTTCTCCTGTTATCTGAGAAATTATTTCTGATTTCATTTTTTCCAGATCCCCTTTTGTTGCCAGTTCAGTGGGTCCAGGTGTTTGAGTACCAGAGTGTTCCATCTCATTTCCCTTTGGGGTTGCTGTAGGTGATCTGGAAGTCTGGTTTTGAGACTTATTTATGTGTTTTCTCATTTCAACTGGGGTGATGGGCTGTTAGCTCCTGCATGGATTACCTCCTCTGAGCTGGGTGAGGTGGGACAGGGGCCAGGAGCAGTGGTAGGGATGGTGACTCAAAAGCCCTTTCCTGTGGGCTGGGAGCAGCTGGAGGAATGGTGGCTGGGAAGCCCCTTCTTCTGGTCCAGGAGTAGTAGGATGATGGCTCAGAAGCCCCTACCTCTGGGCAGGGACCAGTGGGAGAGATGGTGGCCTGGAAGCCCCTTCCTCTGGGCCAGGAGCGGTGGGACAGAAGGTGACCCAAAAACCCTTTCCTATGGGCTGGGAGCAGTGGGAGTGAAGGTGGCTGGGAAGCCCCTTCCTCTTGACCAGGAGCAGTGGGACAGCGGCTCAGAAGCCCCTACCTCTGGGCCAGGAGCAGCGGGACTCAGTACCATGGTCTGGTGGTCTGGTGTCTTCTGCATCTTTGTCAAATTTAACTTTAAATATGAAACAGAAACACAGAAATGCACTTAACCTAGAAATTGCACTTTGGACATTTATCCCTGAAAAATGACGTTTTTGCAGGGATGTGTTAGGAATATTTAGAGTATCTTTTCCCATAATAGTCAAAACCTAGAAACTACCAAACTCTTTCAGTGGTTAAAGAAAGAAGAAACTGTAGTATATCCATACAATGAAGTATTATTTATCAATAAAAAGAACAGATTATTGGTAGATATAACAATTTGAAAGAACCTCAAGGAATTATGCTCAGTGAAAAAAAAGCCTCAGAAGGATACATACTGCATGCTTCCCTTATGTCACATTTGTGAATTAATATAATGGAAGAGACATGGAACATGTGAGTATTTGCCATGCGTGAGGGAAGGAGGAGAGGTGTGTGTGTTTATCCTGCTATTCTAGTTGTGACACAGCAGTTGAAAATCTTCTTGTGATTGTTGTTACAGAAAGCTACACAGGTGATAAAATTGTACCCCAGAAGGATATATGTGTAGCCTATGAAATCTGAATAAGCTCCATGGATTGTACCAAACTCAGCATCTCAGCTTTGATATCTTAACATGTGTCCAAAATGTTTAATTTGAGGGAGTCTGTGGAAAAGATACCCAAGATTTGCCTGTACATTTCTTTGTAACTTCCTATGAATATTTACCTGTTTTAAAATGAAAGGCTTATAAAAGTGATGAAGCAAAGTACAAACTTCACCAACTCAAATATACAAACACATGATAAAAAAATGCCATTCCAACATCCCACCCTCCCAGTCAATACCCACTCACTCAGACTTGTGCCACTGCACTGAATTCTGTTATCATCCATAACGTTTTCACTGATCCTGGAAGTGTGCACAAATAGAATCATGTAGTCTATATCTTCTGCATCTGGCTTCCATACATGTTGTGTGTACATCAACCATTGTTTTTTTTCCTCTATGACATGTCATTAGATAAATATACTACATATTTTTTATTTTGCTATTAAGTTTGAGTTGCTTTCCAGTCTTTGGCTATTATAAATAAAATATGATTGCTCTTGCACATATATATGTGGGGGATATGCCTGGAATTGCTTTCGTAGTTGCAGTCAAACAATTTTGAATCAATTATACTTCCATCTGAAAAGAGAAGTCCAGTTTGACTACATCTTAGCTGGCACATAATGCCTATTATCTTAACCTCTATCCTGTACATGAGACTAAAGGAAAGATGAGAAATAAACACAGCAGACGGTGGCAAAATGACTTTACTTGGGAAGCATGTTAGGGTTGCCAACCAAGGTAAATGCACATTTGAATTCCGTGTCCTGATTCTGAGGAGAATGAGTGCTCCTGGCTGTGTGAAACTCTCCATTACACATCATCTGCTGGGCACTAGTACAGATTGCTGGATTTAATTAAAGTGTTTGGGAAAATGAGTAGAAAAGATTAGACTCTGTCAAACCCTAAACACTGTGTAGCTGGGTGATGTGCAGATGATGCTGGCAGGGGAGAGGATGCGTGCTTGAAGAGGGCTGACCACTTCACTTGGGACGCTGCTGTTTTTTTTGTTTCCTTTCAAAAACCTCAATATCTCCTTTGGATCTTTTTCAGATTTCTAAAATATATCTTCTGGGAGATTTGAAAATTTATACTGTCCATAAGAAACTACTTTAGCATATCAGGAAAGATAAATTGTAGTAATATATGGTTGGATATCTATTAATATCTCCCAGTTTTTATGTGGTCTGCACTTTCTCATAGTAAGGCCATTGTTCAATATTCCCTTTAGATCTTTATAGAGTTTAATGGCTACATATTCTATAGCACATTCATCTCATAGCTTTTAGAAACATAAAAGAAAAAATGTTCTCACAAATTTCTGGCTATGGTTCCCTACATGTTTGTTAAATTTAGTCTATATTCCAAGTTCCCTTGAACCTTCCCTCCAGAGAAGATTTCACCTTTCCATATTTTAATGGTGGAGAAGGCTTATCCCTGGAATGGCTTTCAGGAAGACAAGACAGTCTTAATAATTCTTTTGTTCAGTGAAATAGCTTGATCAGAGTATCTCATAGCTGTTCTGGGTTTTATACTAGGTAGTTAAGTGATGAAGTCTACATGGATGTACAATTTTCATGTATTAAAGTAAATTAAAATGAAAGCACCTGAAGAGTCCCTGTGCAGACAAAGCCACTTAAGCATCATAAAAGTTCTCAACATTGCTAGATTTGCATCACAAACAAAACTTAAGCTATTTTTTATAAATGTCTTGTTTGTTGTAAAAAGAGAAATAAAACTCAACCAATCAGAAGCACCCAACAAACATGATTATGCAACTAGGGATTTTCCGGCAGGAAAGGCCAAATAAAGCAACCATATAATTGCAACAATCAAATACTTTCTTTGCCATGCTTCTGTGTTCCATAAAAACCTGAATTCTGTTGGTGGGTTTCCCAACCACTTCTTGTTTGGAACTGTCCATGTAAAGTATCATTATTTCCTTACAGAAACTTTTAAAAAAGAAATTTTATTTTGCCTCTATCTTTTCAACACAAGTAAAGAAACATGCATATGTTACATATACATTTAGAAGAAATAAGTTCTTGATAAAAATAAATTTTAGTATTTTCCTTTTTAAAATTTCTATATGCATTTTATGTGACTGGAATCAGTTGTGGAATCATTGTGATTCGTTCCTGACCTTCGCTTTCTGACCCATATTTTTAATCAAGGGAAAAAATATTCTGACTCCTTGCTATCTTGATCTTTATCCAATGAGTCATTGTACTGTGCATTGCGTACAATGTACACATTTATTTTTCAATGATATTGTCATCTGATATTTATGGAAAAATGCACAACTGTTCCATAATTTCTTTTCCCAAACTGAATGAATGAGGAGAAATTAAAGTTGTTTATTTTAATAAGAAATGGGCAGAGTAATGCTGTCAAAGGTGTTGTGTGATCTGTTCCAATTCTATGACTCTGATGTCCCAAGACGCCTCCACGACAGTCTTTCATCAGCTGGTCTTGCTCAGGTCTGGGCTTGCTGGAAGCCTCTCTGTGGACAAAGCTGACCTTTCCAAGCCATGCTTATGACTCTGACTGTTTCATTCAGTGCCATGTCTGGAAGAGGCTGTAGGATTGATAGCAGCTCTGGCCTGAGGGAGGCTGGCTAATTATATTTAAAGTCTCATTTGATTTTCAAATGATATTGTTAAAAGTTCCTATAAAATTTTTCTTATACTAATGCTACATCTCAGAATGAAAAAGGAAATCTGAATCGCTAATTATAAAATGTGAATTAAATTGTTATTAGAGATGAGACAGAGTACAAAATATTATATTATTTCATGTGAGTAACCTGATGGATAGATCCATAAATAATCACAAAATGTTTGGAGATAATCATGCTCCAGACTTATAAAGTCTTTGGAGAAAAGTAATATTACTATTTTTCTTCTTTTTAATTAAAACCATACATTTTACAGAACATATATTTATAATTTTAGAATCATTTCTAAAGCTGTATTATTTACAAAGTAAAGAATAATAGAAATTGACTGTATTTGAATCAAAGAATTAAATAGTTAACAAAATAATTCATAATAAAATTTGTTTCTGTCTGCAAAAGTCAGGCCACTCTTACATTTCATCTCTGTGTGATACTAACCCACATTTTTTAGTTATCTATAAAATGACATTTTTGGCCTTTCTTAATGTTTACACATAACACAAAAAAGTAAAAGAATAAAATTTAGTCCGCTTCTTGGAGCAAAGAGTTACCTATTCTAAAATGGTAACCAATCTAAAAGTCTCAGGCAAACATAAACTGCAATAAAGCCATACAAAATTTAGATGTGTCTCAAAAAGAAAAAACAAAACTCTCTTAGGGAGCAAAATTGGCTCAAATATATCACTGCAGGGTGGGCTACGAGAGAGAACACCTGCTTTGCATCTGGGAGTTGACAGGTCATCAGACGTTCATGGTTCTTCTTTAGTTCTTAACATTCTTTCCTCTCTTCCAATCTTATTTTCCTTCCATGAGTTTTTCTGTAAATTAATTTTCAGCCAAATGTCCCAACTAGGTTTTATTGCAGAACCAACTTTCTCTTGCTTTTATGCCCTCATCTTTTCCTCTGTTGTTCAGTTATTCTACTGTTATTTTAAAAGTCTTTAGCTTTGCTGAGTCACTCACCACCCACAACTCCCCTGCTGAGACACTCAACAAATGCAAAATCAGCTTGTAGCATCTGCTCTTAGCTACCAAGAAGTAAAAGAGAGGAAAAAAAAACTTCATTATTATTATGTTGGAGGGGTGAGAGGAAAAGTACTCTTTGTTTTTATACTCACAGATTCCCTTGGCTTTTTACACCAGTTGAGGAGCAGGCGATGACTGTGTCCAACACAGTAGTAGATTTATAGTCCTTAAACTCAGGAAAATATTTTCAGCGGGTATAGAATGGTCAACTCTGCCCACTGTGGCAGTTGTACAGTCTTCTCATTGCTAAAAAGATCTCTTTCCTAGAATTTTTGAAAGTTAAATACTTTTCATTCTTAGTATTGCTCTCCCCCTTCTTCTATTAAGTTCTGAAAACATCATGAAAATGATGAGGTCAAACAGGGCAATATCCACATTCTCTAGATACATCAAGGTACAATTTCTTCATTTTTGCCCCACCCTCTTGACAATACGGGGTCTCAGAGTAGTTGAGTTACCTCAAGTACTTCTTGAAAATTGGCAAACAAAAACATGGAAATAAAGTTAACCACAGCAGTGGATGTTTGCTTGGACCTGATTAAAGACACAAATTTGGTTCAGTTTGACCTTGGCTCTAGCAGTTTGACCTCCTTTGCTCTTTTTAATGAATGCTTTTGGCTCAGTAATCTTGGTCAGGAACACTTCATGGCTTGAGGACTGGTCTGGGGGTGGCTGTGTGAGGTCTGATTTCCACAGCTAGGCCCGCAGGCTTCTGCACCTTTGACATTCCAGAGGTTGCCTTGAGGGCCAAGGGGACACACAACGAGCCAGCCCTCAGGCTCTGGCACAGGCAGGCTGCTCTTTACCCAAAGTTCTGGAAGATTAATCAACGACAAGGCTGCTGAGAGATTTTCCCAGGGTTCAAGGAATAAACCTCTTTGTAGCCAGTAACAAGGAGATGGAAATCTAACTTAGGAAACTCTGACGGAGGCATGCGCTGAGGTAAAGGGAAGGTCAGGAAAACTGCCTCAGCCTCCTTGCTGCAAGGAGTTGCCTGTAGTCCACACACACGTGGAGTTCATGGGCCAGCTGCATGATTATTTGTGCATAATTGATTCACCGTTACACACTGCACATTACTAGGCTAGTAATCTCTAAACTTTTACCATGGCCAACTAATTATAAAAGACATATTTTACATAATGACATAATTACAGATATGTGTATGATGGAAATTAATTTTTATAGGACTATAATCTTTCCATCTGTACTCTGGTATTATGTATTTTATCCTATTAAAAATAAGTTACAGTCCAACCCAATCTGACCATTATGCTTAAAGTGTCAAAATTTCTTCTGGAATAAGACATTATATTAATTATTCTGGGAAAATTGGTCAAGATAATAAATTAAACTTTGATAGGTTATTAAACATAAAATCTAAAACTTCATTAGAAATTTCCTATTTTGATAATAGGACTAACTACTCTTCTAATAAATTGTGTAATATATTTGGATGAATAGCACATAATGAAAGCTGGGAAACAGTTTGGCATCAATTCTATACTTACACTTCATTTTTATTAGTGTGGCTAGTAAGGAACCTTATTTTCATATAGTATACTGGTCAGGGTGTCAATTGTTGGAACAAAATACCAGGCAAACACAACTTTAAAGAGAAAATGTTTATTTTTATTTGGCTTATAGTTTCAGAGATCTTAGTCTGTGATCAAATGGTTTTAAGACAGAACATCATGGCAGAAGGATATGAGAGAGGAAAGCTCTTGACTATGGCAGCCAGAAGTGAGGAGAAGAGAGGAAGAGGCAAGGGCAGGGAGAAGGGAAAAGAATATGCCCTTCCTGGGCACAGGCCATGCTCCCGATACCTGTCTACAGAAAATACAGAAAATCAATCCTGAAGAACATCAGGCCTTGGAGAACCATCTGCAAATATCCTCAGTTCCTCCTGCTGGCCCAGCTATGTATTATTTCCACTGTAAACAAGGGAATCTTTGTATTTGGAAAGATAGATTAGCATTAGAATAACCAAGAATGAGTTTCTTAATTCCATTTCCCAGCCTCTGGAGTAGGATTCTGGGCTGAACTTGGGTGCTCCTTCTGCTTTTGTTTATTTATTTTTTTGTTTGTTTGGTTTTGCTTTTTTGAGACAAGGTCTGGATGTAGAAGTCAAGGCCATTTTGCCCTTAAACTATGTATTTCTTTTAATCCTAGTGCCTGAAAGAAAATTGGGACAAGAAGAAAATCAAGAAATCCTCTAATTTAAAAGGCAGTAAATTTTTCTTGTAGTAGTTTACTAGGGCTGCCAGACCAAAGTTTCACAAGCTGATGCCTTAAGCAACAGAAGTTCCTTTCTCTGGTTTCCAGAGGCTGGAAATCTCTTCCTGTGACCTCTCTCCTTGCCTTGAAGATCCCAGACTCCTCCCTGTCTTCACCTGGCCTTAACTCTGTACCTGTCTATGTCTCCTGTTCTTCTATAGAAACCAGTCATATCGGATCCTGGCCCACCCAAGTAACCTAGATTCCCACATTAAAGTCCCTATCTCTGGGTATTCACATTCTGAAGTTCTGCATATAATGCCTGATTAATTTTACCTTAATTATATCTTTGGTTTTGTTTTCTGATTAAAATCTCTGCCCTCCCTTCTCCCTTGTCCTGTCTCAGATCATGGAATTATCTTATTTGGGGCTTAATTCTTCATTGTTTCAGATTGTCAAAAAAATACTGGTAGCTTCCTTGTTTCCTTGCTCTATGCCAACACTGCCAGTTGCTAAATGTAAGGAAAACCACTTTTTTAAATGGGAAAACTTTCTGACTCTATATGTATACAACAATGACCAAACAGGTACCCAAATGAGCTAAGAATTTTGCGCTACCTTTTGCCATGGAATGCATACCATTTGTCCTTTTGTTATTTTCATGTGGTTATCTCATATACCAGTTTATAAGTTCATAGAGGACAGTGACATGTCTAATTCAACTTGAAGTTAGGATCAAACATGAGGTTGCGAGTGTGTGGTAAGCCAGGAAAGGCTAAATGAAGAATGATGATCAGATAAAAAATAAAAGATAGATAATAAGAAGTAGGGTGATAGATCTTTTTTGTTGTTGTTGTTGTTTTGTTTTTTGTACCAGGGATCGAACTCTGGTCCTTGCACTTGCGCAGGAGGCGACGAAACCACTGAGCTAAATCCCCAGCCCGATAGATCCTTTTCAAATGGGAAGGATCAAGAGATGGAGATAGCTCGGAGGGAGGTGAGGGAAAGTGGATGAAGAAGGGAGTTAGGATGTGTTAGGTGCACGTACCAACTCCACAGAGGGAATGTAAGCATTATGTGCTGCACACATGTACTTCTAAAAAAATTCCCCAGCCCACAAAACAAAACAAAAACTCATAGATTCTTTTTGCTGAATTTCAAATAATTATGCGTAGATTTCTCTTTAGTTACTATTGCACAGAAAGGCATTTAATAGTAATTCAATTTTATTTATATTTTTAATAGACAATGCTCTCAACATCTGCATGGAGGAAAAGAATGGAGTAAAAGCAAAAAGCTTTTTGAGATTTTTGAGCTTTTTGAGGTTTTCCTTCTTTAATGTTCAAAGCAACTAATAATTTAAATCTACTTCCTCACTTTCAATGTTTGTCAACGTCTTGAGAGCAGAAGCATCTTGTTCCATTTAGATCCCCTTTTCCTGTGCAGGAAGCTTCTCCCCACCCCCAGCTCCTATGTACAAACTGATCTGTGTGGTATCATTTACTGTTGCTAACGCTGCTTGCCACTTCTTCATTTTTAGTTCAGTATTAGTTGGGAAATCACACCGGCTAGTTGTGATGTTGGGAATGCTCATCTGTTAACTTTACAGTCTCTAATCTAGACACTTAGTTCCTGTAAAACATCTTCCTCATTTGACCAAACACCCTCTGGAGAAGATAGAGGCACAGTAATCTGTTTTCTTTGTGACCCTCAGTAGCAGTTTCATCTTCCTTCAAATGCGAGTTGCACTCATGAGTCATACTCATGAACAAAAAGGATAAAAATTACACTTATACATGTGAAACCATGCTTAGAAGTTGCAGGGCATAGTGTTAGTTCAATAGAAACTACCTTGTTATATTATGAGTAAATATCCTATGAACTGGAAAGGGCTGATAAATGAAATATCAGTCTCAACTCACTAGCAAATTACTACACAAAAACTAGCAACATGAGAACAAATGTTATTTAACAAGTGTCTAGATGCCCCAGTTATTTTTAGGACGAGTCTATAGAGAAGGACTAAACTCAATTATCAAGCAAAGCTAAAACACTGTATGAATGCAAAACATACACTAAAGATTAAAGTAACACTTAATTCCACTCAGATAATTTTCTGACTATAACACAAACATGTTCAAAGTTTAAACATTATATTCCATTACAAGATAACATAGATTTAATGACATATTTTAGATGTAACCACTGACATCCTATTCTCCATGAAATACAGAGAAATAAACACAAGGAATTTATTCTGATCCACATTCAGAGTGTACTTATATTTTTGTTGATAAATGTGGCTCAGGGAATTCATGGTCCTAAGCCTTCATAAATCTCATCCAAAACTTAGCATATACAACCTGGAGAATAAAAGAAATAAAGCTGGTTAAATAAGCATTGCTCAAAAAATGAGAAATTATACATGGCATATATTTCATTTATATAGAAAATGTTGAACAACTGCTTTTGTACAACTATCTTAAATTTACAAACTCATTTCATTAATATTTATTTATTAATCATAAGAAATTTATTATTAAATATTATTATTCCCCATTTACACATGAAAAATATGTGGTGTAATTAATCCTATTTACACATGAACAAATAGAGGCTCTGTATTAGTCCATTTCCATTGCTATAACACAATTCCTGAACCTACGATATAGAGAAATGAGACTTATTCAGCTCACAGTGTTGGAGACTGGAAGTCCAATACCAGGCAGCCCTACTCCTTTGCCTCCTGGTAACAGCCTCAAGGGTAAGGGGAGCAGCATTCAACAGGCAGAGATCACATTGCAAGGCAGGAGACATGGGAGATGGAATCTTAGACTTGCTGCTAGCAACTGCAGTGCTCTGAAACCAACTGCAGCCTTCTGAGAACATGCTCAGTCCCTTCTGAGGGGGCGGCCCCAGTGGCCGTCTCCCACTAGTCCCCACCTCTAAAGGTTCTACCATTTTAAAGCCAGAAGACCAAGACGGTAACACACTAAGCCTTGGGGAACACATAACTTCCAAACAAAAGCTGGTTCCAAAAAAGTAAACCGGTGATTCAGGATCATACAAGTAGCTATAGAAGAGCTGAACATATACTTCCAGTTTCTGAATTAGTGCACCACACACCCCTAGCATAAGAAAGGGCTTGTGCTACACTCACATACCAACTCCACACAGGGAATGCAAACATGGAATGCAAACATGTACAAATAAAAAATAAATTTGAAAAAAGAATGAAAAAAAGCGAAAGGGCTATTGTATTGGTTTTAATATTTAAAATTGAAGATAACCATTGAAACAGAATATGTTGTTTATCTTTGCCAACTGGGAACCTTCACTTCACTCATCCTCTCATTTATTTCCTTCTTTAATTACTTCATAAAATCTCACAGAAGCAATCCAATGCTCTCTTTTGGTTTACGAAGATATAGAAACTCAGAAAAAAAATTATTTTGTCCTAGGTAATCCATACAATTACTGGAAAATTTTGATTATAATTTAGCTTTTCCAATTCCTATTTCAATGTTCTCCTCACTGCATCTCCATGAAACTTGTCTTTTTTTTTTTTTTTTTTTTTTTTTTTGGTACCGGCGTTCAAACTCAGGTCCTTGTGTTTGCACAGCAGGCAGCGAATGAAAATCTATTCACTGAGGTGACACAAACATGTCATTTTTTTCTGAGTTGTGAGTGCCTTATGATTCAGTTGGAGAGAAATAAAGATAAAAAAACATTTAGTAAAATATCATCCATCATTAGATCCTTGATGAATTTTGGACGGAAGAGAGGTCCATGGAGGCTGTGTGGTAGGGAAGGGAGGCTTTAACTAAACCTTTATGGTGGGTCGGATTCTGGTGTGACGAAAGGGAACCTTAGGGTATGACAACAGTGTGTCCTTCACCTGCATGTTGCAAACTTCTTATAGATGCATGATGGTCATAGCCAATAGCTAAAAATGTATTATTTTCACAAAATATAGGCTTCAGTGATGACATTTGGTGGAAAGTTGCACTGAGCAGGTCCAAGAGGATATGAAGCTGATTAATACCCAAAGGACATAAGAGCATGCTTCCTATTGAGTTAAAATCATCAGTTTTCTTTTTTCATACTTGTAAATGAATTTGCTTCATGAAAATAGAAGAATAGCCAAGGAGGTAAATGTTTCTGTACAAAGAGTGGCAGTTCAAAAAGACAACAGATTCTAAGAGAGAATAGATTTTTCTAAAGTGAGGCAAAGGTGATTGCCCAGTAATTTTTACTGACTTGTTTGGTAGTTCTTATGAAGTCCTGACCAATTCTAAATTTTAAGAGTAGGTTTGAAAACAAAAGGTTGCTGATCTAGTGGAACTGGCTGATAAGGCTGACCCTGAGGAGCTGGAGACAGATCAATCGTGCCTGGAGCCAGGGGCTACTGGGTGTAGCAGAAAAGCCACTGATGGCAGAGAGCCGTAGGGCAGTTACCAGATCTCACTGGGATTTTTGCTCTCTGCTTCCATGAGGTATGAGTGAAAATGGAAATCATTTTCATGCTCGCTTCCAAAGTTTTTCCTTAAGAGAATAAAAAGGGAGTGAGGGGGCACAGAGGCCAAAACAAAACAGAACAAACAGTCACTGAACCTCTCATACTGAGACAGGACAGAGGCTCTTCCTGGTCAGTACTGGAATTTCAAGAACTCTTTAGGAAAAAGAAAAAAATATATATATACATATATATATATATATGTATATATATATGTATATATATACTCAAAATTTTATGGAGAAGGTAGTAAAAGTAAAATAAGAATATATTAAAGGAATTCATAAGAGTGATTTTTGTAGCTAGATTTAAAACAACTGCACATTAATCTTTCAAGCACAACAGTGAGACATCTAGGAGGTTTTAAATGAAAATCTATACCTTACAGGATCACATATTTTCTTTCAAGTATAGCGTTGCATAATTGTAGAGTAGTAGTGCTGAGAAGACTTGGCACTGAGCAGCTCATTATGATAGAGCCATCAAATCTCACCACTCTTCTGTAAGTCCAAGCTCTGCATTGAGGATTACCCATGGTATAGGCATCCTCCTGGGAGGCTGAGATCAGCTCATCTCTCAAATGACACTGAGCAAACACATTGCATGGTGTATATACAGTCACGTGACTGAGTAAGGAGAAAAAATAACTCAGAGAGACAAATGAAAACACATTTTTGACAATAAAATGATTATAATAAAAAATAAGAATGATGAGAAGGAAAGGGAGAATGGGTGCATGGGAGATAGACTCCCAAGGGTGCTACAAGATACAGTGGAAAACATGGGATAATGCTAATTAAAATTCCATAAATTAAGTTTAATATCATTAAAATGCCTCAATGAAATTAGAAAGATTTGTCAATCCAAATAAATCTTTTCCTTAGCTATTTTTTGAAATTAGACTATTTATCAAAGGCAAGGGGTAATACTGAATTGGCATAATGCTTACATTGCTTAAGATTTGTGATTTCTGTCTATTAGCTTGCTAATTGTAAAAACAGAAAAGGCAAAGTAAATGAAAATGAGGAATTGGAATATAGTACATAGTATCATCTCCTCTTGTTTTTTGCATATAACATTATGCAAGGTTTAAAGATTAACAAGATAACTGATAGCCTAAATAGCAACTACAAAGTGGGGGGGGGAATGTTATCAGATGTTTCAGTTACATGTAATCAGATTCCTTTAAAATATAACTAAATTTTATGGTAGATGAGAAATTTTAAAGCTTGATTCTTAGAAATGCTTTTCAGTTGATAATTACTGTCTTTTCACTCAAAACCTGTTCAGGATAAAGTACATCAAACAATTGCCTTTGGTTGCCTTGGAACATTCCCACTTATAAAGAGATGAGATTGGAAGAGTTTACTGAAATGTTGCTTCTACTATGTTAACAGGGTTATAAATGAGAAAAAATACTTCCAAGGCCAGTATTTTTCACAAGTTATAGAAAACCAGGCAGATCCAAATCTAGACAAATAACTACTGCATGTTCTATTTTCAACATCTGCCTCTTACCATTCAGTGGACTCCCACGTTGTCAGTAACAGTGGTGTTGCCAGGCAACAAGGGTCATCCAGCTACCTGTGGAGCTCCCCTGCAGATGCATTTACAAAACCTGTGTTTATCTATAAATATCTCGTACCTGTCATTGTCTACATGCCAAGAACCACAGATGATGACAAAGCCTGTTAATAATACTTAGCAAGTGAATATGAGGTGAAACATTCTGAGAAGGGGTCCAATGTCTTCCCGTATTACAAAGGCTTCTAGTTAATAATCATGCGACAAGAGAATGAAGTTATATAGGTGCATAATCTAATTTTAGAAGGTTAAAATGTACTTATCTATGTTAGATGTTGAGCATAAAATAAAACGTTGAGATTTGAACAATAAAAACATTGATGTGAAAGGAATTCTCCGCCTGGCGGCCTCAGGGAGAGCAAGCTGGTTATCTTGCACTACCAGCTTCACATGTTCATGTTAGGGCTCCAGATCAAACACTGTCACATCACTACTCTCCTTTCACTGCTTCTACCAGTTTTTGCCAATATTAATGATCTCTTGTGCTCTCTCTGTCTTTATTTCCTTATGTTTTAACAAAAATTTTCATATTAAATGGCTTTAAATTCAACAATTTTCTCTATTCATTTATTTGAAGTACATTTTGTTTTAATTTTTGCTTTTTCATTTTTTAATCTTTAAAATGTATTCCATTTATTTTTTTATTTTTATTAATACATGTTTGCAGTGCCTAATGATTACATTCACCATGGGGAGTTGGCACATTACACAGCACATCGTAATTCTTTTTTTTTCATTTTTTCTCCTCTCTTTCCCTCCTTCCACTTTGCAAAATATAAACCTATTTACATAGTTTATCTGATTACAGTGCTCCCTTTATGGTATGCTACTAACATTGGTCTGCTTTGTCTAATGCCATTATTTTCTCTACTACTCCTTTTCCTGTTCTCATCACTTACAGAAACTCAGTCTACAGTGTAACATGCATTTCTGTGATCAGCTATTCTTACCAATCCCACATGAAAGCCATGTAGGTCCTTCCATTGTGTGTCTTTTGCCTCGGTGTCCTTGCACAATTTTTCTGTTGTGTTTCCCCTAGTTTTCTTGCTGATTTGTGGCGATTCTTTCTTCATTTTTGGTACTATTCTCTTCTCAGATTTAGGGCTCATGAAATGTCTCATTCCAGAAAGTTCCCCTTTAACAGTTTTTTCTGTGATATTCTCCTTTGAACAGAAATTATTAGTTTTGATATAGATGATCTTATCAGGTGAACAAAGATAGTTTTATATCTCCTTTACAGTCAGAATATCTTTCATTTCTGTTTCTCACTTCATTGCATTGTCTCTCTCAGAAGATGTTGAAAGGAGTGGTGAGAGGCGACCTCGTCTGTCCTTGGTCAAGAGGAGAACACATCGTTTTCTCACTGTGATGTATGAAGATGGCCTTGTAGATATTACCACTGTGAGGATGCTTTCCTCTACTTCTAGTTTTCAGGGAATTTTCACCACAAGTAGTTATGTGCTCTCACAAAACTTTTCCCACATCTATTTAGATGCTCATTTAATTTTTCTTCTTCAGCCTATTGATGTACTAGATTACATTTATAGATTTTGAAATATTGGATGAGCTATGCATACCTGGTAAATACTACTATGCAAGTGTATAATTTTTAATCATTGTTGGATTTTGTCAATATTTTTGAGGATATTTATATCAATATTCATGTTACAGATGATTATTCATGAGAGGCTTTGGTCTGTAGTTTTAATTTCTTTTGTTTATTTTTGGCCCTGGGGTAATGACAGTCTCATAAAATGAACTGTGAACTATTCTTTCTGCTTCTATGCTCTGAAAAATTGAGAGCATTATTGAGAATTGGCATAATTTCTTCTTTAGATGTGGATAGAATTCATCAGTGATGCTACCTGAGCCTAGTGCTTTCTGTTTTGAGAGATTATCAATTATTGATTCAATTTATTTAACAAATGTAGGGCTATTTGATATTCTGTTTTTTCTTGTGTAATTTTGACAAACTGGGTCTTTTATCATTGTTTATAAATTGTTTCATTCTATAAATTTCTTCATTTTACCTGGGTTATCAAATTTGGAGCCATAGAGCTTTCATAGTATCCCTTTATTATCTTTTTAATGTCCATGAAAGTCATAGTGGTATTCCTTCTTTCATTTCTGACATATGTAATTTGTATCTTCCTTGTTTTCTTAGCATGATTAGTGGTTTGTCATTTCTTAAATCAGATTTGGTTTCATTGATTTTTATCTATTTTCTATTTTGAGCTTCATTGATTTTGCTCTAATTTTTATTGTTTTTTTTAACTTACTTTCATTTAAGTCACTCATATTTTGGTTTCCAAAGGTAGAAGCTTAGTTGACTGATTTCAAGTATTTCTTCCTTTTTAAATATGTGCGTCGATCCCAGGATGTAGCTCAGGGTTGCTGCACCTGCCTGGCAAGCTCAAGGTCCTGAGTTCAATCTCTGGTATCAGAAAAAAAAAAGAAAAAGAAAAAGAAAAAAGCACATTTAATGCTATGAATTCTCTCAAAGTACCACTTCTACTGCATCTCTGAAATACGATGACTGGTATCGTTTTCATTTAGTTCACCTTTCTTAATCTTGTGATTTCTTGTATGTGTTATTTGGAAGTGCATTGTTTAGTCACCAAATTTTTGAGATTTTTTCTAGCTGTCTTTCTGTTATTGATTTCTAATTTAATTCTATTATGGTTTGAGAGTAAATGAATTATTTTTACTTATTTCACCTTGTTAAGGTGTGTTTTATGGTCCAGAAAATGGTCTATCTTAATGAATGTTCCTTATGAGCTTGAGAAGAACATTCTTCTTGTTAGAGGAAGGACTCCATGGGTGTCAGCTTTATTCAGATGATTTTCAATTATATTCATATTTATTTAGTTCAACTATGTCTTCCATGATTTGGTAGATCCTGACATTTTTTATAGAGTGGTATTGAGGTCTCCAACTGTATTAGTGAACTCATATATTTCTCCTCGGAGTTCTATCAATTTTTGCCCCATATATTTTGGTATTCTCTTTTTAGTTACATACACAGTAAAGAGTGTTATGCCTTTTTAGAGAATTGACCCCTTTCTCATTATGAAATGCCTTATATATCCTTGATAAATATTTTTGCTCAGGTATCTTCTCTGTTTAAAATTAATATAACCATACTTGTTTTCTTTTGGTTAGTGTTAGCATGATATACCTTTCTTCTTCTACTTAGTGTACCTGTTTTTATATTTAGAGTAAATTTCTTACAATGTAAAATCGAGTCATTATATTTCGTTAACTTGACAAACTCTATCTTTTAATTGATGTATTTAGACCATTGACCTTTGAAGTGATTATTGATATAGTTTAGTATCTATCATATATATCTACTTCTTATGCTATTATTACTATTTTTATCTTGTACTTTTTCTGCTCTTAAATGAACATTTTATATAATTTCATTTTCTCTCTTTCTTAGCATATCAATGATTATTATGTAACCTGCTTCATGCTTGCCTAATATTTTGCAGTATAGATTTACAACTAATCAAAGTTAATTTTCAAATAACATGACTATTTAATGGTAGTAGGATCATTTTACAATAGCAAACTAATTTTTATTCTTCCCTCTTGACCCTTTTATCATCATTGTCATTTCCTTTACTTATATATAAGCACATACTCATATATGAACATATATAATTGAGTAAATTATTAATATTGTTATATTTAACAAACTTTTGTTAGATTAAGAATATGAAAATAGTTTCTTAAAATTTGATCTTTTCCACTGCTCTTCTCTCTATATAATATGAGTTTCTGATTGACAATTTTATCTCTACAAAGAACTTCTTTTTTTTTTTTTGTACCGGAGATCAAACTCGGGTCTTTGCTCTTGCGAGGCAGATGCCGGAACCACTGAGCTAAATCCCTGGCCCTTACAAAGAACTTCTTTTAACATTTCTTCCAGGAAGCTCTACTAGCAAGAAATTTCCCCAATTTTTGATTGCCTAAGAAAATCTTCATTTCTTCTTCACTTTTGTAAGGTACAAAATTCCAAGTTAGTGTTATATTTCTCTCAAGACTTTAGATATTTCACTTTACTCTCTTTGTGTTTAATGGCTTCTGACAAGTAGGAAGCAAATTTTACTTTCTGTTCTTTCAAGTAAAGTTATGTCACCCTTCTCTCCCTTCCCCAGGGTCTATCAGGATTTTTTTCTCTGTTTTTCATTTTTCTGTAGTTTTTTTATTCATTAAGTTTATTGGTACATTGTAAGTATGCATCATGACCACATTCATCATTGGAAATTTGAACCTGTACAAGAAATAGGACACACGTGTATAAATAACACATTGTTTCTCTGCTGTGAGAAACTGAAAGTGTAAATGCTGACCAAAATGTATAATAAATAATGTGAATAGAAGAAAATGTTCAAAGGAGATGGAACTAGGGAGGGGGGTTGGGGAATAGAAAGTAGGGAAAAAATGTAGTTTTAATAAGATATGCTTCAGTATAACTTTTCCTCATTTATATTTTGCTTGAGATTCTCTGAGATTCCTGGTGGTTTGGTGTCTGACATAAATTTCAGGAGATTTCTTAGCCATTATTTTAAAAACTAGACCTCTTCTGGCATTTCCACCTTCTGTTATTCCTAGAACACGTGCATCCACCTTTGTAGCTTTTCCACAGTTCTTGTGTGTTTTATCCTTATTATTTTTCAGTCTTTCTTCCTCTCCCATTTTCTGTTTTAAATTTGCTATTGTGATATTCTCAGGCTCAAAGATTCA
Organism: Heterocephalus glaber; assembly: GCF_053883595.1. Classification (NCBI taxonomy): domain Eukaryota; kingdom Metazoa; phylum Chordata; class Mammalia; order Rodentia; family Bathyergidae; genus Heterocephalus; species Heterocephalus glaber. Next base: position 7,814,704 of record NW_028258170.1, read on the forward strand.
TTCTTCAGTTGTGTCCATCAAAGACTGTCTTCATTCTCTTCTTTCATGCATCTTTATCTATCAGATAACTAAATCACAGCTGTTTTACATTCTCAGTCTGATAATTCTAACATCCTGCCACATTGGATTCTGGCTCTGATGCTTGCTCTATCTCTTCTGTCTATCTATTTTGTCTTCTTTATACCTTGTGTCTTTTCTCCTGATATTTGTGCAAGGCATACTGGGTGAAATGGGTTGCTATAAATAAGCCTTTATAAATCAGGCATACATTGTGGGGGGAGAGAAGCCTTCGTAGTCTATGATGAAGTTTCAGTCTTAGTGATCCTGTATCTTAGACCTTTACCCTCCTAAGCATCTTTCAGGTTTCCTCCTCTACTACACCTGGGACAGGGCAGCTACAGTGGGCTAGAGTTCAGTATGTCTCTCACACTAACAGCTATAGGCAAACTAAATTGGGTATTTTCTTTCTTTGGAGGAGGGGGTATTTTCTTTCTTAAAGTGGAAAGCTCAAGTAGGGTATTTCACTTTCACAAGATCAATTAGAATCTGATAAAAATTAATCATTCTAATCTCTGGTCAATTTTTTTCTTAAGAGCAGACAAAGAACAACATAATACTCCGAGTTCATTTTAAAATTGTTTCTTTCTACATTTTCTTGCCAGAAGCAGGTGAGATTTTTTTCTTTGCTTTTCACTGTGAGAAACTAAATGAAGTAAAACTCATGAGTATGTGCCCCCATATACCCACAACTGGGTCCCCCTGGAGTTTTATTTCTCAGACTTGCCAAGCCCTTTGCAATTTGTTGACTGCAGTTTAGGTTTTCCTACCCTAGTTCTGGTTCCTATGGACCTTTCTACTAAGGTAAAATGTGATTCTCTGCATTTGCCTGTCTGACTCTCCAATTTTAGGGGCAATAGTGTTCTCTGTGATTTGACTCCTACTAAGGATTTAAGATGACCAATTTGTTTTTCAATTTGCTCAGTATTTCACTTTTAAGAGAGAATGGCAACATATAATTGCCTCACATGCTGGAAGAGCAACCAAGCCAGAAATCCTTACATCATTTTTAATAATTTGTTTTCTCTCTGTTAATCCTACCCTTGTCCTCCTTCTCTTCCTTCCTCCCCCTATCTTTTCTTTTAATGATATATACACACCCATGTTTATAGCAGCACAGTTTGTAATAGCTACATCTTGGAAACAGCTCAAGTGACCATCAGTGGATGAATGGATAAGGAAGATGTGGCTTTTTTATAGGATGGAGTGCTACTTAGCCACAAAGAAAGATAAACTGGAGACATTTTTAGCTAAATTGATGCACTTTGAGACCATACTCTTTAGTGATATAAATTGGACATACGTATGTATTTATTTACTTTTCTTTTCTTTTCTTCTGTAGATGAAGTTTAATTTGCTGAGACTAGTCTTGAACTCAGTGCTTATCAAGCTTAAGAAATTCTCCCACTTCAGCCTCCCAAGCATCTGGGACCATAGCGGCGCACCACCACGCCAGGCCCATTGTTGATACCATCTTAATTTTACCTCTGACAGCAAACGTATAAATGGAAAGCTTGATGGATATGACTTTATACATTATATATTTTCCAGTACAAAAATAATATTTTATAAATGATGATAATAATGGCATCCTTTATTTGTATACTGCTTTATATGTTTACATAGTAAGGCTTATATTGCTTCCTTGCTTTGTATGATCAAACTCTGACTTGAACAGAATTTTTGTCATCTCAAATTATAACCAGAGAATCTAAAACTTATCATGGTTTCTTACTCCTTCACAATTATAGCCTACCAAGAGGCGGAGTCAGAATTGAACCTCAGGCCTCTCCTCTTTCAAAATCCTGCACCATACACCCCCAACTTGTTATAATGTCATTTCCCTACTGGTATTGGCAGGAAAGCCTGTTTCCTATGCCATATCACATGCCCAACACCCACAAGACACAGCTGAATATATCTGAATCTACTCTCTGTTGTTACACTACCAGCACTTTAGGTAAGAAGGTAACCATACGCAGTGTTTTAATGCTTGATTTATAAAAGAATATGCTATGGCAGTCAGGAAAACTGAACTGGGGAGGGAAGAACATTCATAATCTTTTATTGGCAAGTATTCACTCTCCTTCTTAAGTACTTTTTTCCCATAAGTTCTCTGGGTTTAAACACTGCCAAACCACTTGGCATTTATAAAAACTTTGCTTTGCAGACGCAATTTGGCAAGAGCCTGTTATGAAACATATATAAATAGTTCTATGGTATTTGTAAGGCTCAGAATATTGGAAACATATGATCACTGATGACAAGAAGACTAAAACATTCCTAAGAAGATGCACAATGTGGCTTTGATTTTCCAAAACTGTGATGTGGAAAGATTAGAAAGTCTCAACTTGCTGACTCTATTACAAAGGATCTTCTTACCAAAATAAAAATAAAAGAGTTTAAGTACACTTATAAATATTTAAAATATTCATGTATGAAATAATTCTAAAACAAATAAAATGTCTATTTTGTGTTCTTTGGGAAAATATTTATATATTTGAAATTTTTTTCACATTAAAAAAACAAAGCTTAAATCGTCCTCAAACAGCTCTATACAGTAGATGAATAAAGTTTAACGGGTGCATAGATCTTGTCACTTTAAAAAAAATTGTCATCTATAAATTAAGAGATGTAGCAATAAAGATGACTCACCATTAGGTCTACATTAGAAATCATCAATATCTTGTGCAGATTAATAGATCTTCAGGTTCCAGCAATTCACCAGAACTTGAAGCCATAGTTGTCTCTCAATGATTCTTTTGCTTCAGTTTATCTCCAGGTGTCATGTCCTGGGTCTATACCTTTGAGTTTCTCATTGTGGCCATTACTACTGTCATCACCTCCACAACTGGTGCCCGGGAGTTGTTCTGTGCTCTACTGAGATAACAGAGAGCGGAGCCTCCTAATGAATCTTCCCACAACACCAGTAATCTATTTTACATATTATGCTCCTATTCATTTTCATGTAAAATGATTTCAGTGAAGATTTTTTTCACTATCAAAATTTTCAAGCCTATAAACACCCTAAGGATCTTGAATATCCTTGGTGGTTTTACCCTGATGCACTGCCTGCTTTTTATGCTGCCTACCTTCTCAGAATACATCAAGAAGAATGGTGTAAGTGTATTCTACGTGAAGCGGCATATTTTGAGAGAGATTAATGGCACTATGCTTTTAACTACAATAATTTGTTGTTGTTGTTGTTTTGAGACAGGGTTTCCCTATGTAGTTCAGGCTGTCCTTGAACTCACTATGTAGCCCAGGCTGGCCTTGAATGAGAGGCAATTCTCCTGCTTCAGCTTCTTGAGTGCTGGGGTTACAGGCATGTGTCATCATGCCCAGCTGAAATAACTTTTTAAAAAATTTAAACATTCACTGCATATTTTCATCACCCCTTGTATATACACATTGCTCACCTTCATGTCAAACTTAAGCCTTCTGAAAGTTATTCACCTGAGTATATATGCCTTTTCAAAAACTAAAACAACAAAACAAACAAAAATCATCTTTTATGTTATACGAAGTTTTGAATATATATTCAATGAATAATCTAATTAATAGGTCAGAGAAAGAAATTTTCAAATTATTTCAATATTCTTTACACAGTTAATCTACATCTGTCCTCAAAGACTAACAAGTTTCACACCAATAGGAATCAGTAACAAAGCTTTCAGCATACTTCTTATTAAATTAGAGATAGTTTAAGTAATTCTTCATGAAGAATTAGAATAGTATACCTCAGGACACATAATGCTGGTTAATGATGATTTTTCGATGAATGAAAGAAAAAATTGCCAGTCAGACTTCAGAATGTGCACTTTCAGCAGTTTTTATTTTAAAAGACTTTTGTGATTTAAGAGAATTTATCCAATTGTTGTGAGAAAAGGCAACAATTGCCCAAGTAGTTCAGATTCCTGCTTAGGCCCCTCAGAGTCCAGTGTGTTGGAGATTTCAGTTCTGCCCTCCCCAGTGTCACCCTTCAAAGGGTATCCATCTCCTCTCTGTTACCAGCCTACTCAGCTCACCTACCATGAACCTCACCAACCTGGACGTGGTTGAACTTCAGTCTGAATCAACACCTGATTTCAAGAAAATCCATAATAGCTGTGCCCTTTGTAAAGTGCATTTTCATCATTTCTACTTAATTTATCTTTTAAGGACCCAAGGGATAAGGCTTTCTCATATTACAGAATTTACTAAAAAAACTGTTTGCTCTTTCCCAACTTTTCATGGTCTTATAATTAGTAATCAAATTTGTTTTGACAGTCATTTTAAAAATAGAACATTTACAGTTTGGCTCTTGGAACCCATCGTCATATGCACTCTAAAAGCATAACTCTGTAAGACCCAGCAAGTGTAAATTTGTTGTAAGGGAGGCAAGAGTTTGCCATAAAAAATGGGAGTCAGCAATGCTATGGCATTGCTTATAAGTTGGGTGATATTTGAGAAGTTGTATGAACTCTAGGCTTGATTTTTTATTTGTAAATGAGCATAATAAATATCCTGCATAATGTTATTGAAAGGACTAAAATACATAGATGGCATATATATTTATAGTTAGAAGCATACAATAAACACTAAAACACTGCCAGTTGTTATTGGAGCTGTCATGTAATGTATAAAATTCTGTTCAGAAAATTCTTTGGGACAAATATTAAACTTGATAAAATATGAGGTTTAAAATGGAATCATCATAGTGATATAGGGGGAATAGATCTAACTCCGAAATCCACTAGATATCTGAAATGTGAGTTCCTAGTCTCTAAAATGAAAGAATGAATTCTAGGAACAATGGAGATTAAGACTAGGAAAAATTTATTGAGAGAAAGATAGCTTCTAAGTAAGATAGAAGGGGGACCAGAAAATGGGTTGCCCACCCACCCCACTTCTCAAAGGTGTTTTACATGGCAAAGCCATGAGATGAGGCAGGTACAAAGTGGGACAAAACTATAAGACCCAATGGAAATTTACAAGGTGGGCATGAGGTGGGACAAAACCATGACCAACCAATAAGACTACAAGTACAATCCCCCAAGAGATATTGATTAAATGGGGATCAAGTGGGAAAACAAGCCACATACAAGGAATTTCCCATTTAGAATATCAAACACTGCTATCTATCTCTAAAGGAAGTAGTTCCCCTTTTCTTTTTTATAATGCTGACCAGTGAATGTGCTTTGATTGTTCTCCATATTGGCTCCTTGCTGTGTTGGCTCCTGGAGGGCTGGATTGTTGAGGGCAGCCCTGTCTCACTGCCTACCAGGTATCTAATTAGCTTAACTATCTACAATAATGCTGGTAGGGTTTCTTATCATTCTGCATCTAAGCTTTTACCAAATGTTATCCTTAAATTACTTAAGAATTTTTTCACGCAATCATCCCCATCAGGGTGCTGTTCTTTAGAAAGGAGCCCCTCAGGGCTGGGGATTTAGCTCAGTGGTTCCACTGCCTACCCGGCAAGACCAAGGACCCAAGTTTGATCCCTGGTACCAAAAAAAAAAACAAAGAAAGGAGACCCTCAGATATGTCTGTCACAGGGGAGAAAGTCGGGGTGCAGCCTCTCCCCCAGAAACCTATGAAAGGTGAAGAGGAACAGCACCATATTTTACTAACCTGTTGGCCAGAGTGATTCCAGGAGAGGTTACTTAGCCGAGACTGAAGAGCTTCATCATATATCCCACCAGGAACACTTGGAAATGAAGGAAACTTTAATATGATTGCAGGTACAGAACAAATATTTTTATCTCCAAGAATAATATGTATTTTTTTGGTGAACTGACACAGCCTTGCCCACTTTTCTGCACGAAGAATCTCAAGTTTCAGTACATTAAATTTATGTTGACACTTGGGCCTGCCAAAGGAAATTAGGAAACAGACACATGATGTTTTAAGGTGAAATCTTGTTTTTAAACCCAACACTGGATTGTGTAAAACTCAGCTATGTTCCTTGGTTTGAAAGAAAAAGACTCAGCAATAACTACTCAACATTTACCCCTTTTTGACATTAGAGAGCCGAGATCCATCTTATAATTGGCTGAGAATATGTAATTTTATCCACTGCAAGGTAGACTTCAAGTTTTGTAAACAATTAGAGGTTTCATTAAGCTTGATGTCCCATGAATTTGGTTTCATGTTTATTTCTTATATTCTTGCCAACAGCAGCAACTTTTAAATATTTCCCTACTGTGAAATTGTGCTGTACATAGAAATTCCTAAAGAAAATTGAATTCAAACTTGGTCAGTTAGTTTCTTTCTCTCTTTTGATCTATCACATCATCACCTTAGTAAAAAATAATAAATTTCCTTTGAGTCACACTACTGGTTTGGGGCACTGAGGCAGGGAATAACATACCCATGTTTTGAAGCAACCCATGCCAGATGTCCAGGAGTCCTGAGTCAGATGCAGTGAAATTCTTTTGACTTCCCATTGTGCAGGCTCAGGAGCCCTGAGGTGGATAAATTTTATGTCCCGGAAAGCCTGAACACTAAAATGAGTTAATAAAGTGGAATTCGACAGGCCCAGAGAAAAAAATAGCAACGAGTAACTTGGAAAAATGACTAAAGTATTCTCCATTTTTCTGGGTTATCTGAAAGTATTATGATGGCAATAAAAACACCATATATAAATGCATATTTATCAATGCATAGTTGGGTAGATTGAAAAGAACTTCAGGGGTTATTTGAGCTCTTCAGCATTGTGTTAAGGATCTGAATTGGAATTCTTCTTGGAAAACAGATAGAAACAAAACGTTTTACTCTCACCATTTGAAAATAAAATTTTTTATGGTTGTTTGTTTTGAAGTAAGGGCCTAGCACGGCATCTGTCATAATGAGTACTTAAAAAAAAAAACCTATGGAACCCAGGTGGGTGGCAACACTCTTGCAATCCCAGTTACTCAGGAGCCTGAGGCAGTAGAATTGAATAAAAGATAAAAAAGGCTGGAGATGCAGCTCAGTGAAAGGCCCCGAGTTCAATCTCCAGAACTATCAAAAACAAACCAAACCAAACCAAAATAGAAAATCCTGTGGAATGAATGGCTGAATACAGTCAATTTGAAAAAGCAGCATGATTATGAAGGGTCAGAATTGATACTGCCAAGATTTCTTTTATTTCACATTGAGGTAATACTCTTAAGTGAAATAAATAGAACACACATGTAAATACCAAATAGTTTCTCTAGTGTGAGAAACTGAAAGTGTAAATAAGGACTAAAAGATGTAACAGATAATTGGGCCCGGAATTTAGCTCAGTGGTTCCAGCCCCTGCCTTGCAAGTGTAAGGTCCTGAGTTCGATCCCCAGTACCAAAACAAAAACAAAAAAACACAAATAGATAATGTGAAATAGGAAGAAAATGTACAAAGGGGAAGTAGAAGGGGTAGGGGAAAAGAAAGAAGGGAATGGAATTAATATGAGAAAAAGATAAAATGGAAACAAAGCCTTTGTAGATAGGGAGGGATGGAGGGATTAAAGAGAGGCCAGCAGAATGGGGAAAATATAAGAACCAAGATGGATTATGTCAAGGTGCAAATTTACAATGATGAATGTCATTATATTGTATACCTAAAATGTACCAATAAAATAAATTTTTTAAAAAAAGATTTATTTTATTCATTTTTTTAGGAAGTGTCAGTTTGCCCATTCATTAAAAAGTTTATATCTTTTACCTAATGATTTACAATTTAATGATAGATATATATTTTAAATATTACTCATTTATTAACTCTACCTTTATGTCTTCCATCTTATTTTATACTTTCTTGTGTGTGAGTGTGCATGTATGAGTGACAGTGTGTGTGCATGTGTGTGTGTGTGTTCCTTCCTGTTTGGACACTTGTTTCCTTTCTTATCTTTCTCAAGTAGCTTATCAATATTCTTCTGAATGCTTTAGTACCAATGATTCTCTACCCTTATGGTACACTATAGGAACTACCAAGTTCCACCAACGAACTAAGATATGTCAGTATTAAAGGGATTCTGATTTAATTTGTGATCTGGGGATTCACTTTTTATTGTGGTACTAGGGATCAAACCCAAGGGCTTTCTTCCCCTGAGCTATACAGACCTGTTTATTTAGTTATTTTTATTTTGAGATAGAATCTTGCTAAGTTGCCCAGGCTGGCCCTGAACCTTGATCTCAGGATTCTTCTGCCTCAGTCTCATGAATAGTTGGGAATACAGACGTGCACAACTGGATCAGGTGGCTTTTTTTTTTCTTTGAAAGTTCCTTTATGCCTGAGAGTTCTAATGGGGAGCCAGTGGTGAAAGAGAAGTGCTATACAATAAGACAGGCCCTTGCCTTGCCTCCATTTTTTTTCCCACGGAATGTTTTGTTTTGGAAATGTAAGCTTGTGTTGCTGGGCTCCTGCCCGATGTATCAAAATGGTTTGTGACTGTTTGAACTGTGTGACCATTCAGGAATGTTCTGTTAAACTCTGCCCCCTCACAAGAAGGCTCTGTTACCCCTGCTTCAGTGAGCATGCTCACAGGGCATGTGTTTCAGGAATGTTCTGTAGCTCCACCCCTTTGGTCCAGGAATGTTCTGTAACTCTGCCCCCCCTGCTTTAATGAGCATGCTGGCCTACCCTGTAGTCCCTATATAAGGAGGCTCTCATTTCTGGTAGAGCACTCAGACTCCTGTTAGCCCGCTGGGGCTTGCTGGCATAATACAGGTTTTTTCTCCACCTCTTCAACTGACCATCCAATTCTTGAGCCTTCAAATCACAAGAGCTGCGACCCAGAGCTGCCACACTGAACTCTAAAGCTCAGCTGTGCCTCAGAGCTGTACCACTTGACTGCAACCATGAGTTGTAACATTCAGCGGTGCCTCTGAGCTGTAACACTTGGCTATAGCACTGAGCTGCTCTGCTCTGCCACAACAGTGGTAGAACACCACTGCCTTATATAAGAGCTGATGAAAAAAATAAGATGTGTGTTTAAATAAAACAAAATTATAGTAAAAGATACACAGTCATTAATCCCCCTCAAAATATTCCCTCTCACTTGGTACAAAATTATCCCATAGTTCTTGCCCCTTTCTGAAGTCCTGTTAGTATCTTTACTAGGTGCTATAAAAAAACCAAACAAAACAGTGGATGCTGCCGCCAAGTGCCATCCAATAGAAAGGCAGGCTCATACCAAAATTACAGTGTATGTATCCTCATGTGTCTCATCCACTGGATCTGCCACTGTGCAACTTCTGGTTTTTCCTCAAAACCAGAATGACCATGAAAGGTAAATATTTTAGATTCAGGACATCAAGACAGCCACAACAGCAAAAATGGTGATCTAGTAGAGGCTCTCCAGAATGCTTCAGAAAGGGCTAAGAATGGTGGGATAAGTGTATCTGAAGTAAGGAGGAGTATTTTCAGGAGGATTAATAGCAACGTCCTTTCCTGTAAATTTTCTTAAGAAATATAAATATCCACTGTATTTTTGAGCACACCTCATAATCAACTTCCATGAATCATAGTGCTCACCTAACGCAGCCAAATGTACATGTTCTCTTCCAGGAAAGTCTTGGGAGCTTCCTGTATGTGGAGAACTGTTTGCTGGGCTGTGAGTATCCTGGAATCTGGACCAACCTGATGTGCCCAGGCAACGTTTGTGAGTATAATGGCGTGAGTGCTGCCTTCTTCAGGCCATCCTACCAGGCACTTCTGCATTAATCCCAATAAGTCAATAAAGAAGGGGCTTTAGAATAAGGCACAAGAACTTTGTATCTGAGATCATACTCCATATTGACTCTTTCTGGTTCTTTTTCACTCTAAGCTTTTTATTTTCCCCCTATTCAGAGACTTAACTTCTTTTTTCATGAGTTTTGCATAGGAATTTTTGGTTAGGTGTTCAGTGAGGCTTTCAGTTCTGTGAAGCACTCCTGTGCTCTCTCTAATATTAAATATTCAGCTTGGGTCCGGTATGTTTCCATAGTTCTCTCTTCTGTTCCATGCTGCTCTCTCTGTCTGTTAGCTTAGATTTTTACCTGTGGAATCTCTTCTAGGCTAATCAGTCTTCTTAACTTCAGAGCTTTCATCTCTGAAAATTATTGCTTCTTCTGTATCCAAAATGAGACTTTGCTTCTTACTGCTCAAATTAATCTCTTTTCATTTTCGTTGTCTTCAAATATTGAGATTTTCCATCTTAAACAGCTTTGATTTTACATTTAAATAAAAGCATTTAAAACAGTATTGAACAATGGCACATATATTAATTCAAAAGATGTACAGGCATTTTAGTTATTTAATACTAGTTTCAAGGAACTTGTAGATATCAACCTATTCTGATCATGCCTCAGTATGATTGATATGAATCAGTCTGATGTGTTTATTCTGGAAAATCATATTTTATAAAGGATTTAGACCTCAAGGCATTTTGGTTTTCTGGTTTATTACTATATACTTCTTTTATAAAACCTAAATTTCCAGTAATGAAAAAATCATTCAGAAAAAATAAAATAGTTAAGGGTATTATATTACATTTTATAATACAGAAAAGGAAAAACAACGATAAACTTTGGAAGGAATAAACCAAGTGCAGGGCATACCAGCCACCTTAGGAAATAGGCCTTCATTTAGTCACAGAAGATGAGGAGGAAATGTGATAGCCAACCTAACTCCATCTTGAGCCTCATCACCATTTTTTGCTTGTGCTAGACAAAGCAACCAAAACCCACATCCTGTTTGGCAGAAAACTTGCTACAGCTATGGGATGTTTTGTAGCTCACCTAGTATGTAAAACTTCCTCTTGCTCCCCCACCTCCCAACTAACCTGGCATGATTCTGCTTCTGTTAAATTCTGCTTGGTCTCCCCTTGAGCCCTCCCCATCTGAAAGCATGCTTTAAAAGGAGAAACCAAACCGCTTCTTGGTGCTGAGAGTTTTTCCAGGCACTAGCCCCTCTTGGTCCCTGGCTTTAAATAAATGGACTCAAATCTGACTCAGAGTGTGGTGCATTTCTATAGTTCCAACTGGTTTGGTTAGAACAGAAAGATAAAGAAGCCAGCCTCCTGTAGTGTTTGGAGCAGACCTGAAGTCAATTATATGCCTAAAGACATGGGGGTTGAACATGTGGAAGCAACAGCCAGAGAGGAATGTATTTCTGCTAAGAGAAAAGGGAAAAAGGAAACTGTATCTAAGTTTATGAGCAATTTAGTGAACAAATAAGCCAAAGGAGGTAGTAAGGGAGGGGGAGAGGGAGGGAGAGAGAGAAAAAGAGAAGAGAGAAGAGAGAGAGATTTTCTAGAAGTAAATAATCTGACTGGGAGAGTTTTTTTCTCCCTTTAAGAAATGTCACAATTTGACATTTTCTTGATCAATGAAATTTGATCAAGTTCCAAATCATATTCACTTTACATTTTTTATGGCCACCACACTTACTTAATGTAGATCACTTAACATTGCCTTTCTTCTATACTTGTCCCTTTACTTGCTAAAATATCAAGGAAAATTTATACGATACAGTAAGTAACACTTTCATGCTTGGCTGCTTTGTAACACACTGAATGTGGTACACATGTGCCCCAGCACTGTTCTGTTTGGTAGTCTACATGCAAAGCAGAGCTGCTCCGTGCCCATTGCCTTGTGACTCGATATCCTTTCCAGCCAAAACAAGAGGTCGTGTGGTAGCTCTTGCACTGTGAATGTCCCTTTTCAGTTTCATCTTAGTTTTTGTGGCTATTTTTGGTATTTTTGAGCTTTTTTTCCTCTCATGATGGATCCTAAGAAAATAAGTAGTTTTAGCAAAGAAGAAAATTATTTTACACTACCATCTGGAAGAGAGAGAGAGAGAGAGAGAGAGGGAGAGAATGAAAAAGAAGGAAAGAACAAAATAAAGAAAGAGGGAGACAGAGAGAAAAAGAATGAATGAAAGAAAGAAGGAAGGAAAGAAGAAAGGAAAGAAGGAAGAATTGTCAAATTTGAGAGCAGTATATGCACTGCTAACCTTTCCAGGGAACCCCTATGCCAAGAACAAATCTCCACTATCATTAATAAGAAACTAGCAATGAAAAAAGCTCATGTGAAAGGAGTTAAAACAGTAACAAAGCTATGATCCTAAACACTGGAAGAAATTGAAAAGCTGCTATTAACTTGGGCAAACAAGAAGTAGTTAGTCAGCCACAGTGGATCTCAAGCCATGATAAGTCAAATAGCTGAAATGTTGCCTGCTGATCTGAAAAACAGACTGGGACCAGTGGATGAGAGTGTTGAAGTTTTGAAGGCCTTCAATGGCTGCTTTGATATTGTGAACAGGACCCATATCCATGATGTCATGGGGCACAGAGAGGCAGGGAGTGCTGATCTAAGGGTTGTTGCTGAATTCATCAGTGAACTTCAAGACTAAATAGAGCCTGAGGGTTTTATCCCTCATAAAGATTCAACTGTGATGTGACTGGACTTAAAAAAAAATATTGCAAACTAGAACATATATCCAAAACCACTGAAGGATAGGCTCACTCCATTGTTTTGTGGCAATGCTAGTGTGGACTAGTTCATCCAAGTGAAAACTCAGGCATTTTCAAGAAGCATAACGTCATAAACAACAAATTCCATGTGATGTGGAGGGCAAACAGCAAACCTTGCCTCACACACATTGTTTTCTTGAGTTGGATAAATGAAGTGTTTGGTCCCTCTGAAAGGTATTTGCTGGAGCAAGATTTGCCTAAAAAGTTTTACTTCTCAATCTTGTGCCTGGGTACTTTCCTGGCTTGGGGGAGGACAGAATGGAGTTCAGCTTCATCACTACAATATTCCTAGCCCCTACACTACTCCACTTATCTGGCCCTTGGACCTACAGGTCATTTCAAACTGTGAAAGTTGTACTAAAACATTTTTCCAGAGGTGCTTAGAGGTCACCTCTGATCCCTGGTTGACCCTCACAGAATTCTTCAAGGAGCATCTCAATGCCCTCCACTTTCTTAATCTTATGGCTAGGGCCTGAAATGGAATCTCTTTTATGACATGGAAGAATTTGTGACCAGAAGCTATGACTCAGTGAGACATGAAAGGAGAGACGGACACCAGGGATGCAGGGACAGAAGGAACAGATGTGCAAGATATTGTACTTTGGTCTGAAGTGGATGCTGCTGATATGGAGAAGTTAGTGAAGGAAGAACATGAAGTGCTCAGTGTTGAGAAGCTGTAGGAACTACAGAAGGAGCAGCAACAAAAGGAGGTTGAAGAGGTTTCTTCATATGAGGAGATAAGGCAGGATACCCCCAGTTGCCTAATGAAAGAAATGTGTGCAAAATGTGCAGAAATTCAAAACATGGTGAACTACTATGCAGAAAAAGTTCTGACAAGCAGAAAAGTGAATTTATTGAAAGACTAAACAATTTCATACTTTGGAGGAATTCTGAAAAGAAGACAAAAGTAGTACTCATTGGACAAGTTTTTAGCAAAGGTAACAAAGAGTGTGATGCAAGTCTCTGATGCAAAGTGGAAAACAAAAGTAGAAAAGAGAAAGAACACACAAAATGCAGGTGCACGATGTTCTATGGAAAGGGATTCTCCTTCCCAGCAACACTACGTGGAACCTGTCCTTGTCACCACTCTCCCACCACACTATTAGGCAGTGGACTCTGCTCAGTACAGGTAAAGTGAAGGTTTTTTTTCATTTAATCTCAGTATTTTTTAATTTTTAAGTTTATTTGTCATGTAAAGTAATGATAAACAACTCTGTGTTTTTATATTTAGCCTTAAAGTGTGCATTCTCTTTGGTGGACATCTATTAAGATTATTTATATTGTTCCTCATGGGAAAATTTTATTTGATACTCATTGTTTTTGGCATTTGTTGCTCATCCCAGAACCTATTAACAGTGCTCTCTAAGTTACCACTGTAATCAATTTGCACTGTCAGTGTGAAATATTTATCTCAATTTTTCTTGGGAACCAGTGAACAAAAGATAGTTTCACATATGTGTAACAGCATATGCATCATTATATTGTATTAGTATGAAATATTAAGTACCTTTTTAAATTCAAAGGAAATAATTAAAGTGAATAAATTGATTTTAAGTGAAACTTTTATTCATTAAATTTTTGGTAATCAACAGGATATTTGGATTCACAATTTATTAATGTTCTAAAAATGAAATAACTTAAGGTTCAAGCATAATTTTAAAAGCTTCAAAAGTAAAACAATGATGCACGTCTAACTAGCTGAAGAACTGAGTTAAAAGATTGTAGCAAGCACTGTACAAGTCAATTTAAAAAGGCACTCAGCAATGCAAATCATAATGGCCAATGTCCTACTTCTAATCAATGAATGGAAAACATTTCTGAAAATCTACAAACTCCTGTAATAGAGAATGTCTTGGAATATTAATTGTTCCATTATTTATTAAACAAAATATTATCTTTTCATTTATGTAAAATTTGAGCATTTTAGATAAAGTAGAATAGTTCTCATCTCTTGAACAGCCAGTGCATTTGTTTCCTTCAGACTCTGTTATTTTATAAGCCAGATGTGTCTAGAGCTGTGTATGCAGATACAGAAATGAACAGTTCATTTGTAATCCCAGCAAGTTATCTCACTGGTGCTTCAGTAGTCCCACTGTCCCTTTAATCGAAAACTTGGGCATTTTTTTCTCACTTGATAGATGTATATGCTTTCATTCTCAAAATTTGCCAAAAGCTCAAGTTATAGAATAAGTGCATATTCTTTATCAGACAAGCATGTTTGAAGTTTCAGACCACTGGCTCTAAGATAATTAGTAGCTTTCTTAGTTTGTGGTTTAGATTATTCTTCCAAAGACTCATGGAAGTGACTGCTTCTATAAATTATATGACACTTTTGTTCTATTTCTAAAATTCTATACTATGACTGGAGGATCTCATCACAAAAGCAGTGGCTGTAACTGTTCGTGCTGATCAAAAATTGTTCAGAATTTAGAGACATGTTGCTCACAAATTAAGATGCTTCATGAATAAACTCATCACCAAAATTAAAACACAATAGAATACATACCCTTGTCTAGTTTCAGTCAAATACAACAGTACAATCAAAAGTTGCCTGAAAAGAAGTAATCCCAAGTCTAAAAATATCCATGACTTATAGTTGCTACTATTAGTGATTAAAAGATATTGTAGATATTGAGTTAAATCCACTAGACCAATATAAACACTGCTGTATCTTTTTTTTTTTTGAAATGAAAGCAACATATGAATTTCTGGTAAGTAATTTTATTAATTGTATTCACTGGTTGCTTTACCATTGCCCTGGATGTTTTTAACATTTGTAGCAAGAGCGGGTCAAACTTAAAAACTGCTAATACAGGCATGGCTATGCCCTGTGAAATGGTCACTCATAATCAGGCTGCAATATTCTTGCTAAATTATCCCTAATAATTTAGACAAATGAAATAGAATAAAAACTTTCATCTAGATTTGAATGAAAGTTTAACTATTAATTTTGTGTGAAGATATCAAAAATAAATTTTGTATCTGGATTTCTGACTTGGTTTACCACTATTTCCAATATTGAATTGGATCTAGTAAAAATAATCTGAACGTATAGCTGCTAATCAAATAAACAAAGGAACTATTCAATGCTGCTCAAAAGAAGAAATTTGATAGTATATTTTTGCAAATCTCATATATATGAATCTTGGTCTATATGTTTAGGTAGGGCTTCCATTTATCAATCATTGCATACACTTTTCAAAGAGGTAGAAACTCTGAGATGTTTCTAATTTTTTTTTTTTTTTTGGTACTAGGGATCGAATTCAGGACCTTGTGCTTGGAGGCAGGAGGCAGCACCACTGAGCTAAATCCCCGGCCCAGTGTTTCTAATTTTTTTTTTAAAACATATATATAAGACTTTTATTCAATTAACACTCTTAATATCAAAACACAAAGATAAAAGAACTAAACTAAATTACATACATAGAGTATTGACTAAAATACAATATATCCATAAAGTGAAGTCATAGACATCCATTGTGAAGAAAGAATGATGTTATATAGAAGGATTCATCCCCCCCATTAACTTTATTGGTACATTTTAGGTATACAATACAATTACATTCATCATTGGGATCTTATACCATTACATGAGTATCTTGGTTCTTATTTTTTACCCCTTCCCTTGCCCTCTCTTCACCCCCTCCACCCTTCCCTATTTGCAAAGACCTTGTTTCCATTTTTTTCCTCTTCTCATATTTTTTCCTTTCCCTTTCTTCCTTTCCCCTACCCCTCCCAATTCCCCTGGTCTTTTTGACCTTTTCTTCCTGTTACACAATATCAGTTATACATTTTTTACAATATTAAGATCTAGGAGACATTACTACAGATTTTGCAGAATTTAAAAGGATATAGAAAGCATATTACAAAAATCTTTTTTGAAATAAATTTGACAACTTCTAAGAAGTAAATTAGAAGACAAATTAATGAAACTAACTCTGGAGGAAATATAAAATTTGAATAACACCTATTAAGGAAAGTATATTCCTAGCTTGAAAACCTACCTATATGACAACAGCAGGCTCATAAACATTTTAACTGATAAATTATATCAAACAATGAAAGCAGACAAAAGAAGGAACACTTCTCCCCTCATTTTAGGAACTCAACATTGTGCTAATCCTAAAATTGGATAAAGATAATAGAAGAAAAAAGTATGAACATAGATAGAAATTTTTTCAACAAAACAAACTATTAGAAGTCAGATCTGGCAGGATGTAGAAAGTGGTTTTGTTACAGGGCTGGCAGTGTTGGTTCAGCATTGGAAGATCCACCCCCAAAAGTCATCATTTTAACAGAAGAAAGGCAAAAGCCATATGATCCTGTCACTAGTTGGAGAAAAAGTATTGGACCAAATTCTATAGCTGTTCATGGTAAAAGCTATCAGGAGACTAGAAGTAGAACAGAAACTTCTCAACAAATTAAAGACATTTACTCCATACTTCCAGCAAGAACACCTTATATGAATGGAGAAGATACAATGCTTTCTCCTTAAGGTGGGGAACAAGGGAAGATATGCTTACTCTTTTTCTGTCCATTAAATTTTGAAACCTGGTCCCCACCAAAATAGTCTGGCAATAAAATGACACAACTAGGATAGGATTGGCACAGCAGAAGCAAAATCTTTATATGTAGATGAAATGACCATCTACAGAGAAAATACTAAGAAATCTCTAGGAGCCCCTAGAACTGGTACTTGAATTTAGCGGGATTAGAAAACACAAGGTATATATAAAAATTCAGCTCTGTGTATACTTGCTATAAATGAAGAACTGGATATCGAAATTTATAAGTTATGGAGGAGTACAAAGGACCCAGAAAAGCCAAAAACAAAAACAAAAACAGTGTTGGAAGACGTTTAGCACCCAATTTCAAGACTTCTTCTAAAGCGACAGGAATCAAGGCAGTGTTGGTGTAAGGAAAGACATATAGATCACTGGAATAAAACAGAGAATCTAGAAATAGAACCACACATATATGGTCCACTGAGTTTTGAAAGATTATTTAACATTAGCATTTTATAGAATATAAACTCAATTCAAGAGCTGAGAAAGAGATAGTGTCTTTAGCAAATGGCACTAGAACACCTGGTATCTGTATATAAAAAATTAACTTCAACCCTTTTTTTCCATACATGAAAATAACTTGAAGAGATTTATGAACCTAAATAAGGAAGCCTAAAAGCATAAAACTTTAAGAAGAAATTATAAGGGAAAATATTTATGAATTCAGGGTAGGCAGGAACTACCTAGGATACAAAAAACATGATGTATAAAAGAAAAAAATTGATAAATGAGATTCCATCAAAATTTAGAACTTTAAATGTCATTAAAATGAAAAGTAGTCCTTAAACAGACCATATTTACAATGCATATAACCTATGACCAGAATATATAAAGAATTCTTAGAGCTCATTAATAGACAACCTAATTAAAATGTAGACATAAGAAGATGATAAATAGCCAGTATAGCACAAGGAATGGTGTGCAACTCTAGAATCAGAAAAATACTAATCAGTACAATAATAAGATTAAATTATACACTCATTAGGAAGATGAAGTTAAAAGTTTTAAAAGCCTTGATATGACTTTTCTTTTTGTTGGATTCTCCCCCTTTGCATTTAATTTGTCATGCCCAATGGATTCATTCTGCTGGGTTTCCTGGGGTTGTGATCCTCATTGTCTTTTACTAGGGTATTCTCTAAAGTTTTTGGAGTGCTAGTTTGGTATTCATGAAGTTCCTGAGGTGCTCTTTATCTGAAAGTATCTTATTTCTCCATCAATTTTGAAAGATAGTTTTGCAGGGTACATCAATCCGGGTTGGAGGCTATTTTCTTTTAGGGGTTGAAATACATCACTCCAAGCTCTTCTTGCCTTGAGGGTTTGCACTGAGAAATCTGCTGTGATTCTGATGGGCTTTCCTTTGTATGTGATTTGTTTCTTTTCTCTCACTGCTTGTAGAATTTTGTTCTTCTGTTGAATTTCTGGAATCCTAACTATTATTTGCCTATGTGTAGATTTTTTTTGATCAAGGCTATCTGGAGTCCTGTATGCCTCACTTATCTGTATGTCAAGTTCTTTTCCCCTCCTTGGGACGTTTTCTGCCATCCCTTATATGAACAGTTTTTTTTATGTCATCTGCACTCTCTCCTCTTTCTTCATTGACTCCAATCAGTATTATGTTATTCTTCTTTGCATCGTCTAGCAGCTGCTGGATTGATTTCTCATGTTCCCTTACAATTTTAAAGCAATTTTTCTTTCCCTCCTCACTAATTGCAATCTTGTCTTCTTTATCTGAAATTCTATCCTCACATTGGTTCATTCTGCTGTGCAGACTTTCAATTGAGTTTTTAATCTCTTGGAAATCTGTTTGTATCTATTTTATGGATTCCATTTGTTTCCTATGTTGGGATTCCATCATATTCCTCAGATCTTCTATTTTTTTTATCTGTGTACTCTCTACATTTATTAATCATGTCTTGCACCATGAGAAAAATCTTTGCTTTTATCTGAGTAATTATTTCTGAATTCATTTTTCCCAGATCCTCTTTTGTTGCCAGTTCAGTGAGTCCGGGTGGTTGAGTATCAGAGTGTTCCATCTCATTTCCCTTTGAGGCTGCTGTAGGTGATCCAGAAGTCTACTTTTGAGGCTTGTTTATGTGTCTTCTCATTTCTATGGGGGGGGGGTGCTTCTGGCACTCACGCTGCTCACCTTCTCTGCTCTAGGAGCTTGGGATGGCAGTGGAGGAGCTTCCTTCTGGGTGCTGGGACCAGCTGAGCTTCACTGCCATAGGAGCCTGGTATGGTGGTGGGGGAGCTTCCTTCTGGGTGCTGGGACCGGCTCACTCTCTCTGCCCTAGGAGCCTGGGATGGAGGTGGGGAGCTTCCTTCCAGGTGCTGGGACTGGCCCCAGTGTTTCTAATTTTTAAAATAACTTCTTTTTTTGGAGGGGTGCATTATGAAACCAGTTAGTTAAAACCTCTTCCCTCTTCAAATCTTTTCAAGCACAGCTTCATTCTTTTTCTACAAAATATATTACATTATGTATCTTTACATTAATTTTAAATGCACTTTGACATTAATTCTATGATATTGTTCAGCTATATCTTTAGACTTTCTAAGGACTCTTCAGTGTAAAACCACACAATTTGCTATGGTTTTCCTGTCTACATTAAAGACCAATAACACATCTAGAGAACATAAAAAATATTTTCAAGTGTTAAAAATGTATATTGATATAAACATTATAAAAATAAATAAAACAAATATATGTCATAAAAATAAAACTTGGAGTAACCTGAAAAAATATAGAGATATTCATAAAAAGTTAAAATAATTGACTACTGTAAATTATAAGTTGTATATATTCATATGCCATATATAGATGTCTAAATATAGATAAGACATAGTTATATATTATATAGAACATATAATTATATTTAAGTACATATTTATATACCATACATATATTTATAGTATGCCTATTAGTCCTGATTTTGTCGACTTCATCATGTTAAGAAACGCTGAGTTGATTAATAAAGTATACTCCTGGTTGTGTGAGGTGGGTCATGGAGGCCTGACTTTGGGTACTATAAATGGTCCCTAGCCTTTTCCTTTCTGGCACTGTTCCCCTGTTCTTCTTCCTTGCTGCCATGAACTGAGCAGCTTTGCCCCACTGTGCTCTTGTGCCATGATATTTCTTCCTTAGAGTCAGCCGACAATGGACTGAATCCCCTGAACCATGAATCAAATTAAAACTCCCTTGCTTTAAGATGTGGGTGTCAGGTAATGTGTCCCAGTGTGTGGAAAGATGACTAATAGAGGTAAATGGTACCTAGAGTCGGGTCATTACTGTCTTTGTACCTGAGCACGTGATTTAGAAATTTGTGGACAGGTTTATGAGAGGAGTTTGGAAAGATTTGAAGAAACGGGTTAGAGAAGCCCCAGAATGCTTGTAACAGAACTTGATGGTGATTCACATTGGAGCTCAGAAGACCAGGATGCTGATAGAAATGTGGTCAGTAAAGGCCAGGCTCAGTAGTTTTCAAATGGGAAGAAGGATTCCATTTGGCAGTTGGACTACTAGAAGCATGTGTGCTATACTATGGGAGAAAATTTGTCTACACTTTGCCCATGTTCTGTGACTTTTCAGGAGACTGACATTAATTATGTTGGACAAATCGGTCTCGTGGATGTGACTTCAGAACAATCCAACATTCAAGTTATGGTATGGGTACTGGCTGCTTTTAGTCTGATTTACAGTGAAAATCAGGGGTAAAAGGCAGTGCAGAAAAATTTGAAAACTTAAATTTTGACCCAGGAGTAACCATGTACAAAAAGGGACAAAGAAGTAGGGCTGCTAAAGAAATTAGTACTATGTAAAAGATAACTATTTTGTATGGAGATGAGAATGAAAATGCATTAGAAGCATCTCAGAATGAGCAAGACCCATGAATGGCAGCCTCAAAAGTGTGAAACTTACCAATATTTTTCTGCTTTAAACATGTTGCTCAGGAAAAAAAATAATTTCCTCCCTGTAACTTTGTGGAAAATAACGTGGCAAAGTGGAAGAACTCAGTGTTACAGCCAAGAGTTAGAGCTGAGTTACAGCTCAAGTGCTCCTGGTGCTACCACTCCAGCAATTGAGTTACAGCTCAAGTGCTACCACTCCAGCAATTTGAAAACTGGAGAATCCAAAAGTCACTTGAAGAGATGGAAAAAAACCTTTTATTACGCTGGTGGCCTCAGACGAGTTTGTACTCTGAAGTCTGAGCACTTGAGCTTGAGGAGAAATGGGAGCCTCCTTATATAGGATAGGGGTCCACATATTAGCATACTCACAGAAGCAGAGGGGTAGAGTTTACAGAACATTCCTGAAAGGTCACACAGTTCAAACAGTTACAAAACATTTTGAAACATTAGACAGGAGTCTGTGAAGCACAAATGGTTACATTTCTGGGACAGAGCAGCTTGTGGAAAAAACATGGAGGCAAGGCAAGGGCAAGGCAAGAACCTTATTCTGTATTATCACTCTATCAAATGTTCTCATAAGAGATCTCTCTCCATCCTTTTAGTCATTGACTATGTTTTACTATAACAGATAAACATTTATCTTTTTATCAGACTTCTAGTACTCTGGATTTGGTGTCTTTTACTTTCCTTTCCTTTCTTTTGTTGTACTTTTTCCTTCTTTTCTTTACAGATTCTGATTAGCTGTAAGTTGGTGAGATGTTTTAAGGAAGAGCCAGAGATTCTGCCTTTCCCAGTGATGTAGTTGCTGTTACTCAAGGATTCACTTTGAATAGCAATCCCATAACTACCTGACCCACAGAAATAGAATGCAAGCCAAATACACCACTTTAAAATTTCTAGAAACCATATTTCATTTATCTAATCTATTATATCCAAATTAATAGCATTTCAACATATAACCAATATTTTTTAATTCTTCAAGATATATTTTTATATTTAAACTTTGAAATTTGGTACTATTCTACACTTTACAACACACTATGATTTGGACTATTCACATTTCAAATGCTCACTAACTACATGTGCCACGGTGCCACTCTACAGGACAGTAGTACAACTGCATCACTTGCATGTGTGGACCAGGACACATGTACTAAAATGTTCACAGTGATGCTATTCAAACTAATAAAATAATTTTTGAAAACTAAGTGTTTATTGATAGGAAAGTGTTATGGTTTATATCTAGAGTCCCCCCAAATCCTCATGTGCTCCTAGGTGTGGCTTTGGGGAGATGACTGGACCATGGGGTCTGATACTCGTCAGTGGATTGGTCCACTGATGGGTTTATTGCTAAATGTGATGTTGGGAGGTGAAGATTGGTGGGAAGAGGTGGGTCACTGGGGGTGTGGCCTGAAATATCTATTTTCCTCCTTCATTCCTTCATCTTCCACTCTGCTTCCTGCCTTCCATGCTATGAGCAATTCTCTTTTGCCATGCTGCCCTATCTTGGAGCCTACAGATTATGGAGTGAAACTTCTACAAATTATGATCCACTATTAAAAATATCATGGCCCCTCACTGGTTTATTTTTAAAATTTCAGATACACATAGCTTGAAAGCTTTCATTCACTTAGTTATAAAATTTTTGAGCTTTTTATCTGAGATAGATTTGATAGAATTAATCTAAAGCTAACAAAATGTCATTTTCACTTTTCTTTAAGAACTCAAATACAGAATAAATGCTTGCAGGATATGGCCTCTTCATAAATAGCTATGACTTTTAAAGCCTAGGATGACATTTAAGTTTTAATGAAACCTGAAATTGGACAAATTCATATGACTTCTGGCCTGAATGCTTTACATAGCAATTCTGAGTGGCACAGCAAGTGGCCATGTGCACTCGCAGATACCACGTGGTTTGGCGGAAGAATATTTAGGTGTGAAGAGTCATGTGCAGGTGTAGGATGACTGAGGTGCAGTCTACATGTGAATCTGAACTGTGGGGAGCAGAAACAGTCTATACTATTGAAATAAATTTAATACAGTTCTAACACTCATTCATATTATTCAATTTAACCCAAAGTTGTTGTAATATTTTAGTTCAAGTAAGCAGTTTGTGTACTATTTGGAGTTACTTTTTTCACTGAAAAATAGTATATTTAAAACCAATTGAAATACTTTCTATATAGAAAAAATGCTTTTTATAAATATTTCTATACATAATGAATACAGTATTGCACATAGTGCATATGGAAATCACAGACCTGGTCAGGGAGTGTGTGTGTGTGTGTGTGTGTGTGTGTGTGTGTATGCATGTGCATATGTGTGTAGAGGGTTGGAGCAACATAAATAACATTGATGACTTATATGCAAACTGGAACCATATAAAGTGGAAGAATGGTGAAGTTTTAGTGCTGGCACTCAAGGTACCTATGGTATCCACGTCTCCTTGGGTGAAAGTTATGGAATCTCATCTTTGACCTGGGCTACAAATCATGGGTCTCTTGGCAGAGAGGACACTCCACTCACTTGCAGGGCTTGCAACACTTTGCCACAAAGACAGCAATACATATCATTCCTGAGTGGCTCCCTACTAACTGGAATCTGATAAGAACATGATTGAGTTAATCTCGTACTTATTGAGTTATTATACCGAATGTGTATGCATGTGTGCTTTTATATATGTGTTCAATAGGGAAAAAAACTCAGTAAATTGAGAAGACACCAATGTATAGACAGCCGAATTCTGAAAGATAATTTGAAGTTAAAAATGGCCCCAACATCATTCCCCTATCATTCTGTCTTACAGTGGATTGTTTTGTTCTTGTGCTTGTTTGTTTTTCTATATACGATGGTTCAATGAATTGATCCATGTAAGTTACACCACATAGTGCCTATTTAAAATGACTCTTGCTTTCTCAAGGGGACTTGTCAATAGTTGGGATGTTTAAGCTTATATTTATTAAAGAGGAAAAAATATTGTAGACTTTCTAATGGTTAATGTTTAATTCTTTATCAAATTACAATATAAAACTAATTATAATATATAACTTAGGAATGCTAGTGAAATTTTAAGCTTTAAGCATTTTTAGCTTGCATTGCAGTGTAGAGTTGTGTTCTGTAGATGCTCAATCCTCATTTTCTTTACTATATCACACCAGGCACTTTGGCTGCACCATACTCGAATATCAATTTAGAAAAACATGTCTGTCAGCAGCTCATTATACATCAATTTAAGTTACTATATCATAATTTTTTTTGTAAGCTGCAGATGGCCTCAAAGATTGTGTTGACTATATAGAAAATATTCCGGATGCTTTCTGAATGTATGGTGGAATGAGAAGCTTTCTCTAAGCCAAGACTCTAGATCCTTTCAATGAGAGCTAGGAAAATATTTGGATTATCATTCAAATGCTCTCCCTCAGTCTTTTGTGAGACAATTTGCAATTAAAAAAGAAAAGGAGCTCATGGAAAGATCTCCATGAAATACCAAAATGCCTTTAGAGTTCCCTCAGCCTTTGGGAGCTATCTTCCCATGGCATGACCCATGACAAGTAACACAATAATGACTCAAAATCATATTTCCATGGTGATGACTGTGTTTCAGTAATTGCTTTATTGGCTTATTTACTAAATTGAGGACATAAGTTTCAAAGCAGTAGCTAGCAAGTTCCTAGTTAAATAGGCATCAAAAAAGGTGCCAGTGTCATTTTACAGTAAACCAAGGAAATTACCAGTGCAGCATTTTTTAATCAGTCACATTTTATGAGCTTTCTAACAGTTTATTACTACTGTGCCTTCTGTATTGGTACAAAATAGAAAATATACATTATTTAAATATATTATTTAATATACAATATATAATTTTATATATGGTAAATACTAATAATATAAATAAATCATAAATAATATAAAATATAATATAATAACACACTATAAATATGTATATATGTATATAAATATATTATATTTATAAATAATTATATTCATAAATAATATGAATGTTTATTATATATTTATATATAAATATATTATTTATACAAGTACATTGCCTTCAGCATTGTACATTACAATAAATAGTATAATAAATCCTATGAATAATATGAAGCATTATATTTACATAGTATCTTTTCGTGAAATTCTTTAGATTAATTTGAACATGTATTAAAAAGACAACCCTGAATCAAGTTGTTTCATGTGATTTCTTTTCAGCAGAATATATCCTGTGTACTTTAATATATATGAAGATAATATATGTTGAAGATTTCCAGAACAGGAGATGCATAGAAGTCTGTTCAAAAGTGAATGTGAAAATTTAGAGGAGAGGCCTCAGGACTAGAAGTCTAAGGCTGGCTTCTATTCTCATTTGCTGCAATATTTTAATCAAGTACTTATACATCTCTAAACTTTAGATTCTTCATCTATGAATTGGAGATTTGGCACAAATTATAACTAAAGCCCTATTTTCAATAACAGTCTGTAATTATACCCTGAAAACAGATTAATGTAACCTAAATTCTTGGTATTAATCATATCCCAAATTCTCAAAATAACTTTTATACATGTTTGTAACTTCTTACTTTTCAGATAGTTTTACATATAAAAATCATAACAATATTAATTATTTTTGTTTTTGTGTATATGTGCATGTGTGTTTGCACCTGATTGTAGCTTGCATAATCTTAATCAATGTGTACATTCTAGATTTTATATCCTGATTTTAGCATTTAATACTATTTCATAATCCCATTTCCAAGGGATAAAACTATTGAACATGTGAAAGTAGTTTGAAACCTCAGCATCTGTCTCAGAATTTAATTATTTTTCACCATTTGGATTTGAGTCTCTCAAATTCTTGGATTCTTCTTTGTTTAATCATGTTATTCTTAGTATGTAACTGGGAACTGCAAACTGACACTAAGTAAAAATGAATAAGTAATTAGGGTAATATTTATTCAGCTCTTTTCTCAGATGTTGAACTAAGTTTTTTTCACATGGCATTTTATTTAGAAATCATGACTAAATTTTCACAAAAATACTACTATTTTAGTTATTCCTTCATGGATGGACAATTAAGAATATGTTTAGACTGTCAACATTATCATAATGCTGATATTAAATACTTGTAATATTTCTTAGTGTGTATATGTATGGATTATTTCTTAAACTTAAAAATAATGGATAAACAACATGCAACTACATTATATTTATGTATATATCTTTACATTTTATATATACATATATGTATGTTATATATTAAATATATATATATATTTCAGCTCTAAATACTAAAGATATTGTGACACATGCTACAATAGGCAAAAAAGCGAGGACATTGTGATAAATGAAATAAACCAGTTACAAATAATAGCTAAATCTTAGAACCAGCCTGCATAGCCCTCAGCAGATGAAGTGATAAAGAAATGTATTATTTACCCACACTGGAGTACTACTCTGCCATAAAAAAGATAAATGTGAGTCATTTGTAAGAAAATAGATACACCTTGAGACCACAATATTAAGTGAGATAAGTCAGACACACAAGTTTAAATACCAGATGGCTTCTCTTATATGAGAAATGCAGATTATAAATAAAGAGCAAAATGAAAAGATAGATCATAGGAAGTAGGGAGATAGATCTTTCTTAAATGGGAAGGGATCTTGAGATTGAGGGAGCAGGGAGAAAGGGCAGGGAAAGAGGATGAAAAAGGAATTGAGAAGTGTTGTAAGCCAGGCGTGGGGGTGCTCACCTGTAGTCCCAGAACACAGGAGGCTGAGAAAGGATGGCTGCAAGTTTGAGGCCAACCAGGCTACATAGTGAGCTCGAGTCCAGCCTGAACTACACACAAGGATTGTGAGCATCAGGTACTGGAAAAGTGTACTACTAAAAAAAACAGAAGGAAGAATTGTGTATGATTCCACATAGAAGAAGTATATACAAGGGGCCGGGGATTTAATTCAGTGGTTATGCCGCCTGTCTCGAAAGTGCAAGGACCAGAGTTTGATCCCTGGTACCAAAAAAAAAAAAAGAAGAAATATATATAGAGCAGTCAAATTCATACAGAAAATAGAATGGTAATTGTCGAAGAATGGAGGGAGGAAAGAATGAGGAGCCAGGGTTTAACAGGCAGCATTTCAGTTTTGGAAGATAAAGAGCATGATAGTGCAAGGGAAATGAGTATGACAATAACACAAATTGATGTGATGTCACCGAGTTACATGCTTTAATGGTTAAAGTGACAAATTTTATTTTATATATATTGGACCGAAATTTAAAAATTAAATTAAATGAAAGTGAATGAAGCAAAATATGTTAAAATTTAGTTCCACAGTATTTTCATATCTTGTCTTGGGTTGTTAGTGTTTTTTTAAATCACTATTTCTGACCGGGCTGTGGGCCTTACCTGAGCGTTTCCAGGTCCCATACACTGGTGTGTTGTAGAACTGAGGAAGTACAACTCAGAGCTTAGTGTGGGGCATCGATTGCCTCCAGAGCTCCTCACACAATCAGCAATCAATAGCCCGCAGGGTTTCTAAAGGGACATGATGAAGTAATGTTGCTGTAGGGTAGGATCAATATGTAGAAAGGCAATCTAGAGCAGAAAATAACTAAGTCAGATAAAGTAGCACATCGAGCTCATTTCAGAGCTAACTCCCAGTAACTGGAGCAAGGATGAGCCATCCTCTAGGGCATAATAAGAAACTGGTACCTGCAGTCCTCAAATCTGTTGTGATATCAAAAATACTTATAGATTTCTCAAAACAATGACAAGATACCTAGTAGTGCAAGGCATAAAGTATTCAGGGCAAATATCTAGCAAAACGGACTTCAAATTTGAAAACAAATTGCGCATTTACTCAATTAGTGTATCTGTATCTATTAATTTTTGAGCTTGGGCCAGGACTTTCTGAATAACTTGAGAGTCTATAACTTGAGGATACCATTTTCTCAAGCCCAAAGTAGTAAGAAAAGAATCTTTCTTCTGATTACATGAATTGCCTTCTTCTGAGCCTCTGAAGTTTAAAGGATAGTTAACTGTCTTGATGACTTTCTCATTGCTGACACAAAATACCTGACAGCCATAATTCTGAGGAGAATTTATTTTGGCTCACAGTGTGTAGAGGTTTCAATCCACAGTTGGCTGGCTCCAAGGCAGGGCATGCCAGAGGGGCATTGCAGAGGAGAAAAAGCTCATGGCACGGTGTGGTGTGGAGCAGGAAGGCGAATCAAGGAAGGGAGGGAGATTTACCCACTTCCTCACTCCAGGCCCCACCCCCACCTCGCATTTAGCTGTAGAAGCATCCAAGGCCTAATGCACTGATAAGCATCAGGCCTCAATGATCCAATCACCTCTCCAAACCTATGAGCACAGCAGGCTTTGGGAGGACATCTAGATATAAACCAAAACATTACCTTTAAATAAATATTCAGCAGAAAAGGTAGTTTGTTGGAGAGGCTTGTGATAATGCAACGTGCAGAGATTATCTGGCTAACCATAGCATAAATGCCTTTAGATATGTTAATCTTCAAAATATTCTTTAGTTGTAAAATTCTGTAACTTAGAAATTGGTGTTTAGAGCTGCAGATAGATTAAAAATTATTAGCTTGTTCCTTACTGCATTATTAAGTGCAGCAGTTTTTTCCAAATACAGTACTCTCAAATGAAATAAAAATATTACATAAACCAGAAAAGATAAAGCTAGGTATACTAACATTTAAATTAGATATAAGAAGAAACTGAATGTACAGGTTTTAAGAAATAATTTGAATGAATTACATAAAATAATCTTTAAATTGTGCTCTTTCAATGTCTGGCACAGGAATGGATTATATTATCTCTCAATTAAAATGAAAAATTGGGGAAATATATTGAACTGACTTAACATTGTTAATTCACTTTAATGGAAGGCATTAAGAGCACATTATGTAGCAGTCACTTTTAAATGTTGAGCATGTGAGAATAAAACAATGCTATATATATAGGAACAAAAGACACTTTAATGGAACTGTCTAGGAGGACACTGTCCAGCCTGGAGGGAGGTGGAAAGTGACCCACAGTAACACAGACATCTGCATGGTAGGAAGGCCTGGGAAAATCACACCAGGTAGAGGGAACTCATGAAAAAAGACAACAGCTTGACCCATGCATGGTGGTGTAATCCCAGCTACTCTTTCAGGCTGAGGCAGGAGAGTTGCAAGTTTGAAACTATTGTGGGCAACTAATTTAGTTAGAGTCTGTCACAAAAAAGAAAAAAAGACTGGAAGTGTAATGTACTCAGTGGAAGAGTATCCTGGGCTCCTCCCCAGTGCTGAAAAACAAAGACAAACACAAAAAATACAAAAAACAAAAACAAAGCTTTCCTCCTTTGAGAAAATATAAATGTGTAAGAAGATGTGTAAGAAGAAGATTTTAAAAAGGGAAGAGTGAAAATTATGTAGGAAAGAGATAAAGAGGCTATGAATACTCTCCTGAAGAACATGGATACCAGTTTGTTGAAAACAGAAAGTAATAGAAGACATAAAAATATAACCAAATATTTTTGCATCTCACTTATTGTTCCCATGAAAATTTCTTTACTTCATGAACATCAGATTCTGTCTTCTTCCTTTCACTCCTTCCCCTTCCTGCCTCTCTTCCCTTCCCCTCTCTCTCTCTTTGTCTTCTCTCTCTCTCTCTCTTCTTTTCCTATTTTTTCTCTCTCTATTCTTCTTTTTTCTTTCTCTCTGTATTTTTTTTATCTGGGTGACTACATGATCTTTAGGAATATTTCCTATGCAAAATATTTTTAAATTCAGTTCCATCAGGGCTTCACATAACATAAAAACCTACATTTAAGAGTCAAACATGGGAAAAGAATTCTTTCTTATGTCACTGGCTATGAAAAAATAATCATATAGAAAGGGTCAGGAAAGATACATGTTCTTCTTTTTCTTAAAGTATTACTCAATTTAGATTCAACAAGACATCTTTTGTCATACCGTAGACATAATTGGTTTTTGCATTGTTATTTAACTTGAGCCATGAATCTAATATGATTCTAAAAAACTTCCAGAAAGTTAAGGTTTAAGAAAACAATGATAATATTATAAAAATGAATTAATCTAATAACAGAAAATTCTACAGAAGTTCAAAAGTCTTGGAAAGAATTCATAAACAGTAAACACTGATACTCCAAAGATTACCATACTAGTGTAGAAATTGTTTTTTGAGGGAAGGGACTACACACCATTTAAATTAGAATTGGCTTACAATATTGTCTCAGGTTTTAAAAATATTTTTATATTTCATATAAACTTTTAAAATTTGCTTTCTGAAGTATTTGTTATAATTTCAAAATTCATAATTAAATTATTTATTACCTAAAATTATTTTTTCTTTTACTAGTAGTTTAAGTTTGTAATTAAATAAAATTAATTTGAAGTATAGAGGTTTTTTAAAAAATTAATATTTCATATTCTAGTAGAACTTCACATAAAGACAAGGAAACTTCTCTCTCTCCTCTCTCTCTCTCTCTCTCACACACACACACACATGCACACACACACACACAAATTACACAGTTGTGGAAAGTTTTCCATTCAAAATTGTTAAACAATTCCAAATAATTTGTCCAGGGACTGCAGTTTGTGAAAGTTGCATTCATTCTGGGAATGAAAATAGAGCTGTATCTGGTAAAAGAGAGCTTCGATTGGTATCCAAGACTTGTGCATTTACCAAGAAAGCAGCACATGCAACTTTTGAAGACAGAGGGAAATGTGTGAAGGTGAGAATGTGCATAACATATGCAAAATACCTTGAAAGGGATCTTTGTTTATTTTTGTTGAGCTACATAAAATGAAGTCATTTATGTGACATGTCCTTGAAAATTATTTTCTTCTACCTAGGAAGATTCAATATTAGAGAGAAAAACATGTGCAATTCACATTTTTAGCAAGGCTTTGTTTACTGGGATAAGTAATAGTCAACAATACTGAATTCCCATAGACAAAAAGGTTTAATAATGATGAATGGCACATAAATAATAAGTTTGAATATATAAAACTCACCAAACTAGGCTGTATTATCCCTATATAGAGAGCTGTTTCATCACTAATAAGAAGTCCTTTAAGAATCAGTTATCAAATATGTTGTTTACTGTTACTAAGTGAATTAATTTGTGTGTATTCAGGTGTATGTGTGCATTTTTAAATATAAATGCTTATTACCTTGTAAAATGTGACCCATAAGCTACTGGAATCTATGAAAATTGCTATTTTTCAGAGGCAAAAGCAATAAAAATTTTTCAAAAAATATAATTGCACATTTAAAACAAATTAAGTCCATATTTAACTTTTCATGTTAATTTAAGATTAAATTTGTTTGGCATTTGGCCAGCACTTATAATACTGCTGATATTGGCCAATATACTTTATTTTTATTTATTTATTTATTTTGGTACCAGGGATCAAACTCAGGACCTTGAGCTTGCTAGGCAGGGTCGGTGCCACTGAGCTAAATCTCCAGCCCTGGCCAATATACTTTTTAGACAATTTAAATTTTAATGTTATTATTTGTTGAGGATTGTTTGCTTGTTGAAGTGTTGTTTTGCCTCGGATCTCTGAAATAGTAGCTCAAAATTGGTTTTAAAAATATGAAGCATGGATATAGATATTACAACTGATGATGTCATAATTATAAACAGTAAAAAAGATTCCTTATTTCAACTTCTATTTGTTCTCTAAAAATTATTCTTCAAGTATCAACTCTTTCAGTGATCTTTCCTGCACCCTTACCCCAGACTAAGTGTCTCTAGTCTGTGCCGTTAGCATCCTGTACAAACATCAGTTATTGTGTGTGTGTGTGTGTGTGTGTGTGTGTGTATGTAAATTCTGTGGAGTTTTAGCAAGGACTACATCTATTCATCTTAGCTGCCTAGTACTTATTACAAGGTCTGAATTAAACTAAATGTGTTACCTTGGAAAATTGTGTAAAGCTTCCAAACCTCAGAGCTTTTCCGCCATTTCTTCACGCACACAAAAATTTTGAGATAAACTATTGCTTTGATGTTTACAGCTCCGTTCAGGCCTTTGAAAGATAAAATAAGAAATGTATGGGGATAAGATAATATAATTCTCTTTCCATGTGTTGGTCCTTCTGGCAATGTATTTCAGTATATAGTTATCTCTTTTCTACTTAATTGGTGTATTTTCTCATATACACTTTTTTGGGAAAAAAATCTTCATTTTAGTAAAGTTTTAGTAGGACAACCAATGTGTACTTGATGAATTTAATTATACAAGAAGATTTACTAATGAAACTACCAAACTCTACTGTTTTATACTTGAGGAGGGACTCCATGGAAAGGATAAAATTCACCAAAAATATAAAAGGACCTTAATGATGATAAAGATAGAATTGTACTTACTAAACTAATTTGTTTTAAAAACACTTTATATTGCCTAAAAAAAGTATTATGATAAAATAGAAGGAGAGAGAGACAGAGAAGACAGACACAGAGAATTGGACAAAGACACAGAATTCTTTATAAAAAAAATAACAATTAGATAAGAATTTTTCTTTTTACAGTGATATTGAATGAATTTGCTAGTCAATAAAGCTGTATTTTTTTTTAACCAAGTGTAAGAACTGACATGTTATCTTAGAAGGGAATCCTCCTTTTAAAACTATACAATATGAGCACTCTATGTTTAGGATTCTGTCACAAGCTTATCACTGTAAGTCAAAAAGCAAATTTCAAGGCCAACATCTAGAAGTGAATATAAATGACAATATCAAATTTCCTTCTGATGATGCACACTTCTGAAGTTAACTTATGCTCTTGGTTACTAAGGAGTCTTAAACCTATCACTTGCCATTTAGGCAAATCCCTCTTATTGCTTCCATAGTAATTAGGCATGTGCTGCTAGAATTTGAAACAATGGCTTCAGGCCATGTTATTTTCCCCTTTAGTTAATATAAGAGTTCTCTGAGACACCTGTACCATGGTACACTTTGACTTTCTAAGGCCCAGGCTGAATCATAAGTGTAAGAGAGTAATTCCTCCTTTTAGGGTAAACTAATGACACAACCCTTTGCCACATCATTCTCCAAGGGTTAATGTGAACGTGTTAATCACTCTCCCAGGAACTGAACTTACACTCTAGTTTGCATAAGTGCATCACGACAAGCAAAGCATTTTATGTTTCGAGACATCCTACTTAATTAAGATTTTTTAACAGGTTTCTTTCCTTTTTTGGAAAAAGAATTTAAAACTTTGAAACAATGTTCAAACTACTATTTAAAATAAAATTTAAATGTAAAATAATTAAAATGAAAATAATTAAAATAATTTGTAACATAATTTTAAAAATGAAAATAATTTAAATAATTTTAATAAGTTCAACCTTGAAAATATGTGTTCCAAGTGCATAATTGAAAATCTGTAGTATTAGTGTTGGCCTTTCCTTGTTCAAAGGAAGATGCTTATATTTCTTAGAATTAAAACACAAAAAGCAGTATTGGTTGGCTCCTTCGACTCACAAAAGAATTTTTTGGGCAATTAATCGAAGAGTATTATACGTATTTTTGAGGATTTTAGTTATTTTTCTCAAATGTAAAACAGAAAAATGAATTACAGTCACTTCCTCAATAAAAACTCTGATAAATTTCCATAACTAATGCCTTGGTATTACAAAGTTTCATAATGCTGTTATGTTGTTATTGTAGTTACTAATACAATTATATACTTATCAATTATTGATTCATATATTTAATTATACATCACCTATCAATTTTCTGATAATGCATGCATTTATCTTGAGATGAGCTTGTAGTTTGTGACAAAACACAGGATTAAGAGGTATATGCAGGGTGAAAGTTGTCCTTACGACAATTTCAGAAAATGAAGATGCTCATACATCTATTTACATGCTTTGTTATATTTTTAAATGCCATATAGTTTCTTGTAGAAATTCTAGTAATCTTTTACAAATATTAGGAAATAAATGCAGAATAGCAGACATAATGCATACATAATACACACAATTGATATCTCCTTGACATGTGTGTTTCATCATATGTGAACTAAGAGACGTGGCTTGTACAAGATCAAATATTTGCTCATTTATTCTCTGGCACAAATGAATGGTCAAGTATGAAATCATTTGAGTGGATTCTTAGGGAAATATGCATTGATGTTGTGTATCTAAAGTTGTATGGTGTGTGTATTGGAGATGACTCAACAGACTATGAGTAATATTAGCCAGGACATCTCCTCTCATAGTCAAGGTGGAAGAGAAGCACGCATTCTGTCTGGAGTTTTTGTGCATGGCAAAGTCAGCTGGCCTGGAATGATGAGTTTAGTAAGGCCCATATGTCTAGGAAGGGTCCACCATTTAAATTAGGGAGGCAAGGGCAATACTTACAACTCAAGTCATTCATGCACCTGGGCCTCTGGCATAGCCTAAGTGGTTAAAATATCCACTCAGTCTTTCCATGGATGCAGTAGTCAGTCTTCTTCAGCTAGACAGGTGTCAGTCCGACCCCTGGCTGGGGCATGGGCTAGAGAAGAAGTCTGTGGACTGGGTTTCTGTGGATGCGGATCCCCGCAAAATCTGTACCTTCCCCTTTCCCTGGATATTCCAGGCTCTTGCTCCCATTCAGCTCTGTATACAGTTTTCCAAATCCTACGGAAGCCTGTACTGTTGCAGCTCTGGGTGTTTGCTCTTAAGGCTAGTGACCATAATGGGTTAATTATTTTTCAGTGATAATACCAAAATTAACCTGCAAGGAAGTCCTGTTAGACCACTAATTGATTAGGAAATCTTGGAATAAATCACATAACACTGTAAAGACATTTAACTTATCTTCAGAATTAAGGAATAATGATAATTTGTCTCATGGGATTGTAAGAATTGAGTGAGAATGCAATCAATGTCTAGCTCCAGGCTGTGAAGCAGTGAAGAAATGACAGTTAGCTTCTTTACCTTTTGTTTTTTAACACAAGACATAGATTTCCAAATATTCAGCTAAGTCTCTTTTTTATATTATTATTATTATGCTGTATTTTTAAGTTCATACCTAGACTGAATATAAAACCACTCTAAAATGAACGTGGGGAAACTTAAACCACATTTTTGGAAACCAATCTTTCCATCTCCATCCTTTTTCTGCCTTGCCTTTATAATTCCCTGCAGTCCCCTCCACATTCCTTCCACTCAGAGACCTCTGCCCTTCTCCACTGGCTATTCTACACCACTCTTTTCTTTCCACTTCCCTATTCTGTAAATTTTTTCTCTTAGATGCAACTCAACTGTCCTCTTTGTCTCTTCTGTAAAATCCTCACTGAGAATTCAGGAAGCATTGCAATGTCTTGTGCATGCCCCAAGAATACTGTGTACACCATTCTTTAAATATTTCTCATAAAGACATGAATTGATTCTTTTGTGAGTTGAAGGAGCCAATCAACTAATACTGCTTTTTGTGTTTTAATTCTCAGAAATATAAGGATCTTCCTTTGAACAAGGAAAGGCCAACATTAATACTTCAGATTTTCAATCATGCTCTTGGAACACCTATTTTCAAGGTTGATCATTTTCCTATCTCATTTCACAAACTGTTCTCTGAACTGGTTCTAATTTTTTTGACTGCAAAACAATTACTGTTCTCACAGGCTTGTGGTTCCTTTAGTCCAGCTGGCTTTTCTACTTATCTTTGTGAGTTTGGGCAGTACAACCCACAAGTCTTAGGTTGATGATACAGGGCTTGCAATAACAATAAACAACAACAAATACAATGTTTGACCTTTTATTATAATTAGATTAATGTAAAAAAAATCTCTTCTTTATCTCTGGTTTAGCATTACCAGGGTCTCCTGGTATCTCTGTACAGTAATTGATTCATTCTTTAAATGCTAACTATAAACCCTTTGAGGCCTTGACTAAAAGTTGAATGCATATTTAAGGTAAATGTTAGGCAATGCAGTAGGCTCTTTCAGTCTGCTATCATAGCAGTTGGATGAAACAATGACTACTGTTAAGAGAAATATTTCCATGTTTATTATTTTTCTTCATTACAGTTTCCTCTCCTGTACTTAATCTCATAACATTTTAAGTGACTTGCTTTCATCAAACCTCTCCAAAGCATACATTTCACCAGGAAAAAAAATCTTTTCAAGGCCATATTTAATAGGATTTTCTAACACATAATTAATGTATTATTATAATGTCAAGAAAAATGGGCATGATTGGTTTGGAGGAACAAATATAATTGGGTCTTTTTTTTGTAAATACATCTGCTGGGAGGAAATAGGTGTAGTGAGTCAGAGATCAGCACTCAGTGGCCCAATGGGCCACACTCAGCTATGCTTTATCCAGGGTACTGAGAGTTTTGTTTAGAATCGAGAATCCATTGATCATACTTAATAGTATGATCACACACCTGCCAGAAGTAAACTCCTTTATTTATCTAATCCCTACAATTGTAAACAGGAGGAAGAACTGAAGTTGTCTGCTTGGATCTGACAATGAGGAGAGATGGTAGAGCAGAGCGGATCCAGGAGAAGAGTCTGGATTCTAGTCACCTTGTGTGGGGGTCACATCTCCTTCCTAACACAAAATTAAATAAGGTGATATATGTGGAAACTGAAAAAGATGAAAGGTGCAATAAAAATATAAGATTTATAATATTTTATACATTATAACTAATGGCCACCATAGGAGAGTCAACTTTTCAAATGGAAAAGACCATTGGGTGGTTTTCAGTAATGTTCACTTGTCAAAACCTTGTTTCGAACCAACTTGTGTATGACGCCTCAGTATCCACAGTAGGTCACGGCAGAGAGTTAATGCTGATCTCCCAGATGAGTCTCACCTCCTGAGACTTTCTCTTGCCCTTTCAGGCATCTTTGTTCTTCTTAAGACTTCACAGAATCCAGTTTAACATGGGAGACCCAGCCCAGGCTCCATGTTTCACAGATAGAGATGGAGGACCAGAAAGGCCAAGTATCTGATCAGTGAGACCCAGGGAAAATTAAGTCTTTGGTTCCAGAGCCAACACTTTCTACTTTCTGGCACTTTGTTCATGTAGTAAATTCTAATAGAGAGCTCTATTTAACATGTTCCCACACTTTCTGGCTCACTGGAAGGTTACTGCCCATATGTGAACATACAAGGAAAGCAGCCTGCGGGTCATGATGCAGTGCACACAGCGCTGCCCCTGGCTGCTCCGTGGGGAGGGAGCTGTCAACTCACAGCAGAGCTCTTAACCACCTGCCTTGTGCCCACACTGAATATGTGCTGCTCCAATCGAGTTTTCTTTTCAATGTCAAATTTGTTTACATAGAATGTCAAGATTTTGAAAATTCTAATGATTTTCTTGGAAAATTTTGGGTAGTAGAGACAAAGGACATGATTTCTATTTACTGCTTCAGAAAGTGGCAAGATCAAGAGATAGATGGGTTTAAAGAGAAAGAGAGTAATTTGAAGGGTATTGATGGCAATATGTCTTTACTCTAATACTTTTTAAAATTTAAGTATTCACTGTAATGTTCAATCATACCTCTTACATCAGTTCCAAGCAGCTAAAAAGTAGGATATCCAAATTAAGAAGGGCTTTCACGTGCCCAACACAAGGCATTTGTGTTTTTATTTTTCATGTCAGTGGATTCCAACGTGTAAAGTATTATTTCTGTCCTAATAAATTAAACAAAAATTATCAAAATATTTAGAACAATAAGATTCAAATTTAGATTAAATAGGACTTTTAAAATTATGTGTAAAACTGCTCGCCTTTGTTGAAAGAATCAAGTTAATTCATTTTCTGAATGTAGGAAAGGTTTATTTGAGTAAAATAAGAAGAATTCTATGGGACTGAACTTAAATCTGCCCGGAAATAATACTTTAGGAAAAGGGGGATATTTTTGACATAATGGGAGGAACTAGAATTTAATTTATGTTGTAAAAATATAAACCAAGGATAAAATAATCTTATGTGGTTAACCATAAAGTAACTGCAGAAAATAATTAGCAGAGGAATCTTAAACCACAAATAATATGGTAAAAGGTTCAATTTTGAGTATATATTTCTAAAATAAGCAAAAACTAAATGGAAAAGGACAATTAATAAATAAATGAAAATATATGCTGTTAACTAAAATTTATCCAATGATTAAAAAGACTTTGACAACATGTGGGGCTCAGCAGTTGTATCTTTCACAAGCTTTGTTTAAAGAATATATTTGTTCATTGTCATTGGACCTTTTAATGAAGAAAACTCATTTTAAATATTTTCCTTTATTCCTAAATAATGATACCTTCCTCTCTGTAGTGGGCATAATTAAATATTGCCTGTTTCTAACTTCTCAGGCAATCCCATCAAATATGTATAATTAAACAATTATGTTTTTCACACTTTCAAGTAACTTTGTTCTGGAATTTTTCAAGTTGGCTATTTCCTTATTTCTCTTTGCTTCCTCCAGTATTTACTTCCTCTTTATTTAGGAAGGTAAACTGCTTGAATATGTGCTCCATCCTATTTTTCTTCCAAATCAAAATAAAGAAGGAGACCTAACTTGTACTCTTGAGCATGTCACACGTTAGAGTATAATTCAGTGACTTCTTTCATGCAAAACATGCCCCAGATACCAGCTGCATTTAGATAGGTTTAAAACTCAACTGGATCTTTGTTACTAGTACTTATAGGTACAAATTCCCTATGATGAAAGGAATCACCACTACATATATCAAAAGTGTACCAATAAAATTAATTTAAAAACTCAACTGGAGCGAATGAAGAATTAACTTCTCATTTGAATAAATTAATTCAATGGTAGACTAACTTGAGGCCCCTTGAAATTTATTATTTCTTAGTCTTCTGTCAAAGTGTTTGTTTCCTAAAATATATTTTATGGGTTTAAAATAGATTGGGAGAAATTCTTTTACAGATTCTCAATATTTATTGAAAATCTACCCCTTAATTGCAATGTTGTAACTGATAGAAAGATGAATCAAGCACTATCTGAAGGAAGACAAGTGTTATCACACTCTGTTACAAAATAGACAAAGACACATTTTTTAAAAGACTCAGTTGTAGGCCTATGAGAGAATCTTGGCTCTCTTAAGCATGGACTTTTTTTCTTACTTGGGCAATACTCATTTGGCTGAGGCCTGTGTATCCCGTGTGGGTGGTGGATTCTCTTCACAATGTGCCTTGGACAATGAGAACGTACTGGGTTGGCTGGCTTCCAAGTTCGTCCTCACAGAGGCACGATTGTGGGGTGTGGGGAATTAACATTTCTGGCCTGTCTGATTTTCACCCAGTGACCTTTGTTCTCTGAAGCCAGAGAAATGTATAACACTGAGCTGCTAATTAGCCTTTCCCCCTAAGTTATTCATGGGAAAAAATGCTTTGCTCTATCATAGTAAAACAAAACTCATATCTCAAATGCCTTCTAACCTCTATGACTTCAGTATGAGAAGGTCCATACTGTTAGCTGAATACAAAGTAGATATCATTTGCATTCTCATCCCTGCACTGCTTTATAACTATATCCATTGCTTTATGACTTGAAGGCCATAAAGAACAAAAATTTCAGCAACTGAAATATTCTGGTGATGATTGTATATCACTAAGACTAGTGTAAGACATTTAGGAGCTTGTCATTAATATAGAATTTAAGAATGTTCTGAGAAACTCAGTGACTATGATAAATAGTGCATAGTGCAATATTCATAAAAAAGAAAAACTAACTTAGAAAATCCATAATCAAGAGTATATAAAGAGTAACAAAGACAGACAAATGCATTTGGCTGATTTCCCCTTGTCTCACCTCTGGCTCACCGCAGCACAGTCTCCTGGGGACTTCTGTCAGTGACCATGGTGGACTTGCTCACTCACTCAGGACTTACTTGCTCAGTCAGGAACAGCTCAGCCAGGCCTGTGGGGACATAGCTACTTTTCAAATTATGTCAACTTGCTCCCAAAGTTAGCTTGCCTTTAACTAATAGAATTGACAAATCATTTTTAACAAAAATTAGAATTCTCCATAATTTTTTATGTCTTTCTCAAATTTCCTGGCTTTATCTGTTCATTTCCCTCTTGTGATACAAACTGTAAAACAAATCATATTTTATTATTTTGGAGGTTATTTTCATTTTATCTTGTAGCAGATTTTCTCCTTACCTTCCTAGTAAAAATGTGCTGATTTCCTCTCCAGAATTTTGTAAAATCACTACAAAGTCATGGGAAATAACATCTAAAATTTGAAGTCCTTATGGTGATCTAAGTTTAAATTTCCCCTACTAATAATTTACTATAATTTCTGAAATTTTCTATTCTTTACCAGCAACAGACAATAGTTAACATTAATTTGTTATTTTTCAAAATAAATGTAGCTTAGTGGTGAACAATATTCCCAGTTTCCCAGTAGGTTACGTATTGGCATTATAGTGCTAAACATCTTAGTTCCCTCCATTTTACCTTAAAATTCTGAAGAATTAATGTCTTCTAGCTCAAAAATTAGCACTGAATATCATAATACTTCAGGAGAAGAGTAAGAGCCTTATTTATTCTCCTCTGCTTCAAAGTTATTAAAAATAATAAAAATGTCTATTATAGTTTTTATTTTTACCATTTCAGAGATCTCCATTTCTTTGTGTATACTGCAGTGTTTGGTATCATCGCTTCTATCAAAAGAACTTAGTTTTAAAT
Source organism: Heterocephalus glaber (assembly GCF_053883595.1). Lineage (NCBI taxonomy): Eukaryota > Metazoa > Chordata > Mammalia > Rodentia > Bathyergidae > Heterocephalus > Heterocephalus glaber. The sequence continues at coordinate 7,855,381 of NW_028258170.1, forward strand.
TTCTTAGGAGTAGTTCTACTGAAGATAATTCTCAGTTTTTGTTTTTTTTGAAAAAGGCTCCATTTTTTTCATTTTTATAAATACATTTTCTGGTCATAGAATTCTGGTAATAGGTTCACAGATTTTTGTGTTTTTTGTTTTGTTTGCTTTCAGCATTTTAAAGATGTCACTTCATTGGCTTACATGGTTTCTGAGACGAGATCTGCTATACCTTCTACCTCAGTTTTTTTCTAAGTAATATAGCACTGTAGGTAGAGACCCAAAAGTCTACCAAGGAGATTTGTAGTATTAACTCTTTGCCTACATAGATTTAAATTTATTACAGGATACACAGAAAACATTGCCATTAAATCTGGACCTATGAAAGTCATTCCCCTCCTTACAATTTAAAAAAAATCTTAGCATATTTTAGTCTTTGATATTTATGTTATAGCTTAAATAAATACATGATAAATCCCTAAAGAATTGATTCTACATACTAAATTTTAATGTATAATATTGAGATATGATTTCATATTGAAGACTGGTTATTCACAAGTGGATGACTTATAAACTGAATATTCTTTCCTCAATTTTTTGACTATTTTTATTATATACTAAATTCAGCTCAGTATTCTATTCTATTGTTCTATATCTAGAACATTGGTCAAGAATTATTGATATCAATAACAGCCTGGGTGAATCTCCAGGGAGCAATGCCTAGTGAAAAAAAAAGCTAATCACAAAAGATGGCATATACTCATTTTATGTACTATTTTGAAGTTTTTTAATTTTCAAATCAAAGCAATTTAATTTCTGGGGTTTTTTTCTGCAAGAACCTTATATTTTCCAGACATTTTATGCCTATTTTCACAATTTTTACCCCAAATTAAATTATAAAATGTCTACCATTTTTCCCAAATACCGACATGATAGGATCAATGTGCTGCATTAAACTAAAAAACTTGACCTTGCAATATAAAAGGGTGCTATGTAAGGCTTAGTAAGCATCTGTAGTATTTCAAGTGTTCTTTGATATTGTTCAGTAGAATTCAAGTATTCATTCATTTTATTTTTATATAATTCTTATAAATAAGTTCCAAGTCACTTTACATAGATTTTCTTTTTTATTTCACTTGATATGTCTTATAAATTGAAGCCATTTATTTTTTACTTTTATTTTATTAAATCTTATATTATTCCTGACATATCAAATATAATAGTTTTTCTCTTTATGCTCATGATTATTTAGCCCAGGGTTCACATATGGTTTGCATACACATTTTTGAAAGATTAAACTTTTCTAGCTATATTATGAAATAATTTTTGAAATATTATTTGCAATATGGATAATTTTCCTTTATATTTAAAAACATAAAATTCTTTGATTAGTTAAGTGATTCTTAGTTCCTAATATAGATGTGTAATTGATATTAATGGGCTTTAATTGCTATATGAGGTGAATTTCTCTTTGATTTCTTAGAGAAAATGTTAAAAACACATCAAAGCACTTTGGTAGATTGGAATACAGATTGTAGATTCAGGTATATCTATCTCACTTCTGCCATGGATCAATTGCAATACCTTGATCAAAAGACTTAACTTCTGTTTTATCTCCATCTCCTCATCTGTGAAGATGAAAGTATCCATCTTATAGTGTTATGTAGATTAAATATATGTAAAGTATTTGACACACTGTCTAATTCAGTTAGAGATCAATAAATAAGACAAACACTTCTATTCAATTATCAGTTTTCTCTCTGTTTCTCTCTCCATCCTCTCCTCTCCTCCTCTTTCTCTCTCTCTCCCTCCCTCCCTCCCTCCCTCCCTCTCTCTCTCTCCTCCCTAGTTGACGTTGTCTCCAAGTTATAATTCTTATACCCAAGGGTGTAACATATTGTGAAGCTGCCTGCTGACCTGACTTGTCGATCTCCTAGGAGGTCAGTGAAGCCCACTTCCGCATGTGTCTGGGTAGCTTATGGGAGTGTGAGCTTGGACGACATGTGGTAGCTGGCCCCGTCCTGTGTGGAGCTTTTCTTCTGCTCTGCTTCCAGCCCTTCTGCCCCGGTCTTTCTGCCTTGGAGGCAGCCTACATGAACGGAGACCTCTGAAACTAGACCCAAACAACTTCTTCTCCTTAAGTATGGGTTGTCAGTCGTTTTGTCAGCATTGGGAAGCTGTTGTGTATTAATGCTGCTTTCCTTGCAGGGAGGTTTTAGGACCCCACAATGCGCCGCTGTGAAACACTGTGGAAGCTGTACAACCACTTCCCAGGGCACCGTTCCATTCACACACTGCATGACCAGCAACATCAGTGGTAGTCTGGCACAGTCAGTATTAAATAGCACTTACTTAATATTTTTTTTAACATTTTTTTTTTTTGGGTACCGGGGATCCAACTCGGGTCCTTGAGCTTGCGAGGCAGGCTACGGAACCACTGGGCTAAATCCCCAGCCCTACACTTACTTAATATTTAAAAATTAAAATATTAAGTTTTCAGTGTAATTATTTCTTAAAATGTCAATTACAACATTTTCAGGCTTTGGTATAACTGTACAGCACTATTATTGATCCTGCGTTTGCTTAAATTTTTATAGTTTTTGATGATTGCTTGCATTAATTTATACTTTTAAAAATATTTTAGAATATTAGGCTAAAATATTATTTACCTTAATTATTTTAACTTTTGTGACTCCTTAAACTTTACACAAGTGTCACATTTGCCTCACTCTGGTCTTAGGCTTGACATTCAGCACAAACTTACTTTGTAGACCAACATGCACACTATTGTCTAATGATAATATTGAGTGTTCTAAACTTGCTCTTTCTTCATTCATTCATCTCTCAGTGTCATTGTTATGTACTAAGAATAGAAATCTCAGAGGCATTTTTAGTTGGTCTTTCTTTCATGTTTCTTACATACATTACATGTAATGTATAATTACTGTATAAGTTAATCTTGTATACGTATAAAAATATACTTGTAAAAATATTTACAATTTTTTAAACAGTATTTTTATTTAAATGTGCTTTTTAACTTCACATGTAATTGCAATGTTACTTCATATGGATTTACATTAAACATAAAAGTATACATATTAATAGGTTGCCATGTAATATGTGTATAGATTGTGTAATGTTTAAATAAGATGAAATATAACCATTTCCTCAAATATTTATTATTCTTTATGCTGCAAACATCTGAAATCCTTTCCTCTAGCTCTCTGAAAGGTACGTCACATATTGTCTATCTCCACCCTACCATGGCAAACTTCCCACTGCTGTCCGACTGTAACTCAGCACCTGTTGATCAAACTTTCCCCAGCTCCTTGCTGTGCCTGGGCCTCTGATCACCTCCACCACTCACCCAGTACAACATCACTGCTGGACTAAATGAACAGGCCTCCCCTCTTAACTCTCACCTCCTCCTTAAGGACAGAGGAATTTTTTACAAAATTTAACTCAAACCATGTCCTTTCATTGTCTAGACAGAATCATGTCGTGATTTTGATTTTTTGTACAGTTAGAATTCATTATTTATAAATTGGCCCTTAGGCGATATATTCCAAGCAAGTCTAGAAGACTCTTCTAAAATACACTAAATATTCTCATGTGTTTTTTGTGCATTTAATTATTTCCAATTTCTACTTCTTAAGACTTTCCTAGTCTCAGTCTGTATTCTTTCTATGTACTAATTTTTAAATTAGTTCAATTGTACTAATTGTACTTCAACTGTACTAATTTTTAAATTTGTATGGATTTGTGATATCTTATAATGACGTTAGTTTTAGGAAATTGGTGTCTATATGTATATAGTACATAGGATCCTGATCATTTTGAGCCCTTTTCTCTGCACCATCCCTCCCCCTCTTTCTCAGATACCTTTCCCTGTCTCCAAAAGTCTACCTCCCTGTTTCCTATTGTCTATTATTTTGTTCTCTCTATTTATTTTGTTCTTTATTATTTTGTTCTTTAAAAGATTTATATTTTGTGTTTATTATATAAGAGAAATCATGCAATATTTGACCCCCTGTGTCTAGTACATTTCACTTAACATATAACCTTAAGATCCATTCACTTTCTTACACATGACCCAAATTTACCACTCTTTATGGCTGAGTAGTACTCCATTGTCTATATTACCATCCATTCATTAGTTGACAGGCATCTAGTACATTTCCATAATTTATCCACTGTAAATTGCACTGCTACAAACATGTATATGCATGTGTCACTAGGACATGACATCTACCTTTTTATAGAATATACTCAGGAATGTATAGCTGGGTCAAGCAGAATTTTACCTTTTAGCTTTTTGAAGTCTTTATACAGATTTTCATAGTAGTTGCACTAATTTTCATTCTCACCACCAATGTAAAAGGGTTCCTTATTTTCCACATCCTCACTAGCATATATTGTTTACTGACTACTTGATGATAGCTATTCTTACTAAAGTAAGATGGGGCCTCCCTGTTCTTTTCATTTTCACTTCCCCAATAGAAAAAATGTTTGGTATCTTTTTATACATCTATTGACCATTTGTTCATCTCTTAAGAACTGTCTATTTCTTACAATTGCCCATGATTTGACTTGGTCTTTTTTTTATATCCACTACTGATTAAACTCTTCAGTGAAACTGAAAGGGAAGCAATACTCCCAAATTTGTTCCTGGAAGCAAGCATCACCTTGATCCTCAAAACAGAGAAAGACCCAACTGAAAAAGAGAACTATAGGCCAATCTTGTTAATGAACACAGATGCAAAAATCCTTCATAAGATATTGGCAAATAGAATGCAAAGGATCATCAAGAAAATCATACATCCTGACCAAGTGGGATTCACCCCAGGGATGCAGGGATAGTTCAACTTATGCAAATCAATAATATTGAAATTCCAGCAGCATAATTCATGGATCTTGAGAAAACAATCCAAATTTCACTTGGAACCAGAAAAGACCTAGAATAACAAAAGCAATTCTAGGCAACAGAGATATGGCAGGGGTTATCACAATCCCAAACTTGAAACTATACTACAAAGCTACTGTGGTAAAAACAGCATGGTACTGGCAAAGAAACAGACCTGAGGACTAGTAGAACAGATTAGATGATGCAGAAACAGCTCCAGCCACACTCAGCCACCTCATCTTCGACAAAGGAGCCAAACACCCTCATTGAAGGAAAAATAGCCTGTTTAATAAATGGTGCTGGAAAAATTGGGTTTCAACTTGCCAAAGATTAAAACTAGACCTATATCTCTCACCATGTACTAAACTGAAATTGAAATGGATTAAAGATCTAAATATTAAAACAGAAATTCTGAACCAGCTAGAATAGAGAGTAGGTAGAACTCTTGAGAACATCGGTGTAGGAAAAGATTTTATGAACAAAATCTCACTTGCCCATGAACTAGCATAAACAGTCAACAAGTGGGATCTCTTCCTATTAAAAGGCTTCTGCACAGCAAGAGAAACCACCAACAGTGTTAAGAGACAACCCACAATGTGGGAAAAAATTTTGATAAAATGGAGTACTACTCAGCCATAAAACATAAGAAATTAGAGACATTTATTGCTAAATGAGTGCACATTCAGGCAATACTCAAATGAAATAAATAGTACACATCTGTAAATATCAAACTAGTTTCTCTAGTGTGAAAAACTGAAAGTGTAAATAAGGACTGAAAGGTATAATAGATAATGTGAAATAGGAAGAAAGGGGGCAAAGGGGAAGGTTAAGTGGGAGGGGTAGGGGAAAGGAAAGAAGGGAATGGAATAAATATGAAAAAATAAGAAAAAAGGAAACAAAGTCTTTGTAAGTAGAAAAGGATGGAGGGGTTAAAGGAAAGGCCAGGGAATGGGGGGAAAATAAGAACCAAGAGAGATTATGTAAAGATGCATATTTCCAATGATGTATGTCATTATATTGTATACATAAAATGTACCAATAAAATTAATTTAAAAATAAAGAAAAAATCAAATAAGAAAAAGAAAGAGAGACAGAGAAAAGGGCCATGCTTGGGAGCCTCCTACTGTCAGGCAGGATGTAAAAGCTTCCCAGATGAGTTTTGGAGGTGTGCTCTGCTACTAGCTCCACCTAGTTTGCTTTTCCCAGCTCTCTGTGCTCACCCTTGTAGTCCTGTCCCACTTCTACCCTGCTTTTTCTAGTTGGCTACTTAAGGGTCTGCTGTGGTCAGGTAGGAGCAGTGTCTCACCCCTGCTCTCTTCTCTGCCCCCTTCAATCCCAGGTAAAAGCAAAACTCCTGCTTGCTGAGTTGTAAATTTACCAGGGCTTTTGGTGGCTTCTGGGAGCTGGAAATAGGCTCCACTGGCGCTGGTCTGGACGTTCTCCACCTGGCGATCCAGCCTCTCAGTTGTTTGGCTTCACAAATGCTCTTTCCAGTGCTCAAATTCAGTGGCATTTAGGACTCAGCAGAAGAGACCCCTTCTGTAAAAACTTCAGTAGCATCTGGCGGGGATGGGAGACCCGCACGGGCTCTGCTCCCAGTGGGGTGTGAGGTGGTGAGAAAGGGCCTGCTCTGGCCTACTCTGGGTCTTTTCCCTGCCCCATCCTCCAGTCAGAGCCACTGTAAGTCCTGTGATTCTCACTGTCTGCACCGCGGCCTCTACCCTGGTTCTGGAACCCCAGCCAAAGCTGAGCCTGCTCCTCACCCGCTGAGGCCCCTCCTGAGAGCATCTGCAGGTAGGAGAACTCGGCTGAGTGGGGGTTCCGCGGCTTCCTCTGGGGGTACCGAGCACCAGCCTGAGACCCGCTGTGCCGCCCTCCTTCCCACCACATGGGTATCATCATAGAGTGGAGAAATACCTACAACGGAATCTACATTAAATCCTAGAAGAGGCAAAAGCAACATCAATCATCCCGTTTCACTTAGAGGAATTCAGAGAATGATGCTTGAAGTATTATTACAGCGAATGAGTCTTAAAGTTTTATTCCAATGAAACAGAAGCTCTGTGTCTGTAAGCTACATTTATTGACTCATAATTAAGTGCTCTATCTTCTGGGTCATATGTAGATGCCAGAATTAATACGTTCTAAGTGTAATTTTTTTGAAACACCTGATGCCATGTTAGTGGCACTCATGTTATATAGATTAGTGAAACATAAAATGGGAAAAAAAATGTTCAAATGAGAAGGGGAACAAGGGAGGGAGGAAGAGGGGTAAAGGAAAGAAAGAATAAGGAAAGAATGGAAACAAAGCTTTTGTAAACAAGGAGGGAAAGGGGTGGAAAGGAGGGAGGGGAACAGGGGGAAAAAGAGGAAGAAGCAAGATACATCATGTACAGGTACAAATCCCTGTGATAAATGTTATCTATCTATCTATCTATCTATCTATCTATCTATCTCCAAGATGTACCGATAAAGTAAAAAAACTCTATAAAAATGTATATAACCATTGTTTTGAAAGCTATTCCCAGTGCAGCCACTGGGCTTGGAGTCAAGAAAATGACTTGAAAAGTAAGGTTTTCTGATTAAATAATTTCTCTCTCACTTGCTCACAGATAAGGTAGTGATGAAATACTGAACTGCTGTTCTTTTTTCTGCACTTGAGCCACCCTCACCATCATCTGAGTTCTTTTTTCCACCCTTCACCACTCACCAAAGCCTACTGAGTATACTTCTGAAAGGTTTCTTTGTCCAGCATCTTCCACTAATGCAACACTGAGGACCTCATTGCTAAATTTTTTTTTGCTGTTGAAATGCAGCTGTCAGCCTCAAAACTTTTAAGTGATGACAAATCAGGTATACTTTCAAATATATTCACCTAGTCAACACTTATAACCTCTATATTTTTATGACAATAATGACCATGTGTACAGGCAGAGATTGTTTACTTAATAAAAAGGGAAAAGTATGGAATGTTTGGTTGAATGGAGAGCTTTCTATTCCCACAAAGGACTGAAGAAGGACTTTATTCATTGAAGGTGGGTGAGGTCAATACTTGTTTCTTACTTCCATCCCTCTTTATCTCCCTTCCTCTGTTTCTTCTCTTTCCAATTTTTCTTCTGGTGTTCACACTGTCAAGAGCCTTAGTTTTACTATTTCACTTCTAGCCTCACATCTCCGATTATCACAGGGAGAAGGAAGTAATATTCTACCACCAATACTGATACTACAAAACTAATATAATAAAACTTCAAATTCAGAATTGTGATGCTTCCCTCTTTGTTCTTGTTACTCAAGGTTGCTTTTGCTACTTTGTGACTTTTCAGGTTCATATGAGTTTTAAGATTATTTTCTTCAATTCTGAGAAGAACACTGTTTGTATTTTGATTGGTATTGCATTAAATGTGAATATCAATTTTGGAAGTGTGGCCATTTGGGCTATATTGGTTCTGCTTGTTCAGGAACAGGGGATGTCTTTTCATTTTCTGATGTCCTCTTTGATTTTTCTTTTCAAGAGTATTATAATTTTCATTGTGGAAGTCTTTCACTTTCTTAGGTTAATTCCTAAAGGGTTTAACTTTTTCAATACTATTGTGAAGGGTATTATTCCTAATTACTTTCTTAGTAGGTTCAATATTAGTATAAGGAACTTTATTGATTTTTTGTGTGTTGATTTTGTATCTTGCTACATTACTAAATTTAGTTATTAATTCTAAGAGTATTTTGGTAGATTTTTCTATGTATAGGATCGTGTCATCTGAAAATAATGATAATTTGACTTCCTCATTTTCTATACATACCCTTCTCATTTCTTTTTGTTCCCCAATTGCTCTTGTTAAAGTTTTGAGTACTGAACTCCCCAAAATAAAGGCATAATAAAAAAAAAATGGTCAGGTGAAGTGAATAGACACTTTACAGAACAAAAAGTAAACATGGGTAAGAAATACGTGAAGGATTATACAACATCTCTGCCCATTGGAAAAATGCAAATGAAAACAGCACTGAGATTCCGTCTTACTCTAGAAAGAATGGCTATCCTCAAGACATCAAATAATGACAAATACTGGAGAGACTGTAGGGGAAAAGAAACCCTTCTACATTGTTGGTAGAAATCAGTATGGAGATTTATGGAGATTCTTTTTTTTTTTTTTTTTAGTATGGAGATTCTTCAAAAAACTAAAACTAGAAATTCCATTTGCCCCAACTATTCCCCTTCTAAATATCTTCCTAAAAGAGTTAAATACATCATATTATAATCTCATAGCCATGTTTAGCAGCACAATTCATAATAACTAAATCTTGGAAACAACCTATGTGTCCATCAACAGATGCAAAGATAAAGAAAATGTATTTACATACAATAGAGTATTACTCTGCCATAAAAAAGATAAAATTGATTCTTTTGCAGGAAAAAAGGATGCACCTCAAGACCATGCTGTTAAGTGAAGTAAACACAACTCACAAACTTAATTGTTGCACAGTTTGTCTAATATTAGAAACCCAAGTTATAAATAAAGAGCAAAATAAAAAGGTAGATAATAGGAAGTATGGAGTTAGATCTTTCTCAAATGGGAAAGGAATCAAGAAATGGAAGGAGGGAGAAGGAAAGGGATTGAAAAAAAGCCACATAGGGAATGTAAACATTTTATATTCCAAATGTACTAATAAAAAAGATTGGTAATTTGTTATCAAACTACTAAAGGTGTCTCACAGTCACCCACTACATTTGGTTTAAGATTGACCATGAAGAATATGGCAAAGGAAAAATGAACACCAAGAAGTAAAATTAAGGGGCTGGGGATTTAGCTCAGTGGTTTCACCTCCTGCTGTGCAAGTGCAAGGACCTGAGTTCGATCCCCGCTACCAAAACAAAAACAAAAAAAAAAAAGAAGTAAAATTAAACCTACAACAACAAAACTTTTAAATTCTCAACTGAATTTTACATTGTATGCTATGTCCCAATATATAGCAATGGTAACCTTCAAGGCTTCACTTAACAATTTGTAAAACCTGTAGGCATAGCATTGGGTAATTTTGTACACAGAAATGTCTCTGAAATTTGCTGGGGGCAGAATGTCTGGCCTTTGTGTTCCCACGGCAGCCTTTTAGGTTGTTACTGAAAAATGCAGGGACAATAAATAGAGTTCCATTCTTTTTCTCTACAGATTAAGAACCAGGGGTTATCATTAAATTTCAGTCACATCAATTGGAAGTTAATGAAATACTCATAGTCGACTTTTATACTTAGCAGTAGTGTCCCTTGATAACCTTTACAGTACTCTTTTTATGAGGTGAAATTATTCCATAATACTGATAGAAAAAAGACACATCTGCAGGTGTGTTGGCACACAGCTGTAATCCAGCAGTTGGGAGGCTGAGGCAGAAGGATTACTGAGAGTTCAAGGACAGTCTGGGCTACATAGTGAGTTTAAGGCCACCCTGGACTACAAGGGAGATCCTATCTCAAAAAAAAAAAGACATATCATTATGGAAAAGTTAATTTCTTAAAATATGTATTCAGTATCTTGTATTTAAGTAATATCAATTCCAAAATAGTTTCAAGTTTACTTTTTTGTTTTTCACATACAATATAGTCATTATTTTAGTTCACATATATTGCTACCATTCTATTGAGGGTGATTTTATTCCCCAAGATAATTTATTTTACCTTATTTTGGTGAGCACTCTTAAAAAAAGATCTAACCTTGAAACTATTTTTTCCTTTCTGTTTAAGTTTATTTTTAACTGATACATATAATGATAAAATGATAATTATTAAGATACTATGTAATATTTTGATACATATATGTATTGTACAATGTTTAAATTAGTTTAAACATATCTATCTTCTCAAACATTTATCATTTCTTTTTCTTTTTTTTCCTTAAATTGTTTTATTGCCACATTTTAGGTATACAATATTCATATTTATCACTGGATACTTATATCTTTACATGATATATCTTGGGTCTTAATTTTTCCCCATTTCCTGTCCTACCTTCACCCCCTCCATCCTTCCCTATTTACAAAAATTTTGTTTCCATTTTTTCCTTTTCCCCTAATTTTTCCTTTGCCTTCTTTCCTTACCACTACCCCTGCCACTTCACCTGCCCCTTTGGACCTTTTTTTTCCTATTTCACATTATCAGTTATTCATTTTAATCATTATTTAAACATTCAGTTTCTCACATCAGAAAAACTATTTGGTATTTACACATGTGTGTCCTATTTATTTCACTTAAGAGTATGTACTCAATATGCATCCATTTAGCTATAAATATCTCTAGTTTCTCATACTTTATGTCTGAATAGTAATTCCATTTTATAAAAAAACACATCTGCTTTATCCAGTTTCCTTTTGATAGGCACTTGGGCTATTTCCAAGCTTTTGCTATTGCAAACTGTGCTGCTATACACATGGGTACACATATATAGTGGTGGTATGGTTCTTTTAATTCTTTTGGGAAGATGGCCAGCAGGGGAATAGCTGGGCCAAATGGGATCCCAGTCTTAGTTCATTGAGGTACCTCCATACTGATTACTACAGTGGTTGCACCAGTGTCAACTCCCACCAACAATGGAGAGGGTTCCTTTCTCCCCACAGCCCTGCCAGCATTTGTTATTGGTTGATTTCTTGATAGCAGTCATTCTTTCTGGGGTGAGGTGGAATCTCAGTGTTGTTTTCATCTGCATCTCTTGAATGACCAGTGATGTTGAACATTATTTCATATGTTCATATTTCATTTTATTGCTGCTTTTACGTCTTTGTCTGAGAGATGTCTTTTCATTTCACATGCCCATTTTGGAATTCAGTCTTTAAATCTTTAAATTTGGGGTCTCTGATTTTTTTCAGTTCCTTATATATTCTAGATAGTAGTCCTTTGTCTGAGGTACAGCTGCTAAAATTTTTTTCCCCACATTGCAAGCTGTCTCTTAGCTCTGTTGATGGTTTCTCTTGCAGGGCAGATACTTTTAAATAAGATGAGATGAGATCCCAGTTGTTGATTCTTTGTGTTAGTTCCCTTGCTGCTGAGGTTTTGTTCATGAAGTCTTTTCCTATGCCAATGTCTTCAAGAGTTCTACCTCACTTATCTTCCAGGAAGTTTAGTGTTTCTCTTTTAATATTTAGATCTTTAATCCACTTTGATCTTAGTTTAGTGCATGGTGATACACATGGGTCTAGTTTTAGTCTTTGGCAAGTTGAAGCCCAATTTTTCCAGCACCATTTATTAAGGAGGCTCTCTTTCCTCCAGTGAGGATGGTTGGCTCCTTTGTCAAAGATGAGGTGGCTGAGTGTGTCTGGAGTTGTTTCCGCATCTTCTAATCTATTTCACTGGTCCTCAGGTCTGTTTCTTTGCCAGTTCCATGCTGTTCTTATCACAGTAGCTTTGTAGTATAGTTTCAAGTTGGGGGTTGTGATACACCCTTACATGTCTCTGTTGCTTGGAATTGCTTTTGCTATTCTAGGTCTCTTCTGGTTCCAAATGAATTTTTGGATTGTTGTCTCTAGTTGTGTGAAATAAATTGTTGACATTTCAATTGGCATTGCATTAAATCTATATAGCAGTTTTAGAAGTATGGCCATTTTCACTATATTGGTTCTTCCTACCTAGGAACAAGGGATGTCTTTCCATTTTCTTATATCCTCTTTGATCTCTTTTTTCAGAGTGCTGCAGTTTTCAGTACAGAGGTCTTTTGCTTCCTTTCTTAGATTGATCCCTAGATATTTCATTTTTTTGGATGCTATTGTAAAAGCAATTGTTTCCTTAATTTCTCTCTCAGTGAGTCTGTTATTTGTGTTTAAGAAGGCTGTTGCTTTTTGAGTGTTGACCTTGTATCCAGTTACTCTACTGAATGTGTCAATTAAGTCTAGAAGTCTTTTGGTGTTGTTTTTTGGGTCTTCTCTGAATAGTATTGTTAGCAAATAATGACAATTTAACTTCTTCCTTTCCTATCTTTATTCCTTTTATTTCTTTTTCTTTTCTAATTCCTGTGGCTAACGTTTCCAGAATTGTATTGAACAGGAGTAGTGATAGTGGGCATCCTTGTCTTTTTCCTGATTTTAGCGTGAAAGTTTTCAGTTTTTGATCTTTTAGCATGATGTTGGCTATTGGTTTTTCATAGATAGCTTTAATCAGGTTGAGATAAAGACCTTCTATTCCAATTTTCTGTAGGGCCTTTTATCATGAATGGGTGTTGGATTTTGTCAAATGCTTTTTCTGCATATTTTGAGATGATCATTTGGTTTTTGTCCTTGACTCTGTTAATATAGTATATTACATTTATTGATTTACATATGTTGAACCATCCTTGCATCCCTGGGATAAATCCGACTTCATCAGGGTGTATGATCTTCTTGATGACCCTCTGTAATCTGTCTGCTAGTATCTTGTTGAGGATTTTTACATCTATGTTCATTAGGGAGATTGGCCTTTATTCCTCTTTTTTGGTTAGGCCTTTCCCTGGTTTTGGAATCAAAGTAACAATTGCTTCCAGGAATGAATTTGGAAGTATTTCTTCCCTTTCAATTTCATTGATGATTTTAAAGAGTATTGGTGATATTTCTTTAAATATCTTGTAGAATTCAGCAGTGAAGCCATCAGGACCTGGGCATTTCTTTGTTGGTAAATTTTTAACTACATTTTCAATTTCACTCAGTGAAATTGGGCTGTTTAGAATTTCTATATCTTCTTCATTTAACTTTGCCACTGGTATGTATGTAGGACTCTATCAATTTCTTCTCTGTTTTCCATTTTATTAGAGTACAGGTTCTCAAAGAAGATGTTGATGTTCTTCTGGATTTCTGCTGGATCTGTTGTGACTTCACCTTTTTTATTCTTAATTGCATGGATTTGAGCCTTTTCTTTCCTTTTTTGGGTAAAGGGTTTATCGATTTTATTTAATCTTTTGAAAAACCAACTCTTTGATTCATTGATTTTTTTTTGTATTGTTCTCTTGCTCTCCATTGCATTGATTTCTGCTCTGATCTTTATAATTTCCTCTCGTACAAGCTTTGGCTTTGTCATGCTTTTCTTTTTCTAGGAGCTTGAGGTTCAGAATTAGGTTGTTTATTTGAGTTCTCTCTGTTTTCCTAATATGGACATTCACTGCTATGAATTTCCCATGTAGTGTAAACTGCTTTCATTGTGTCCCATAGATTCCTGTATGTTATACTGGCATCATCATTTACTTGTAGAAACTGTCTAATTTCTTCTTTAATTTCCTCTGTGACCCATTGGTTGTTCAGGAGAGTGTTATTCAATTTCCATGTGTTTGTGGGAGTTTTACATTATGCTATTGACCTCCAATTTTATTGCACTATGGTCTGATAATATACAGTGGGTAACTTCAATTCTTTTGCATTTACTTACACATGCCCTGTGAGCTAGCATGTGGTTGATTTTGGAGAATGACCTGTGTGCAGCCAAAAAGATTGTATATTCTGATTTTGTGGGGTGGAACATTCTGTAGACATCTATTAAGTCCATTTATTCAAAAGCTTGGTTCAGTTCTAGAATTTCATTATTGATTTTTTTCTAGATCATCTATTTGTGACAGTGGGGTCTTGAAGTCCCCCACTACAATTGTATTAGTGCTTATTTGGTTTTTCATGTCCATTAATATTTGTTTTGTATAGTTGGGGGCATTCATATTTGGTGCATATATATTTAGGATTGTCATCTCTTCTTCTTGGATTGTTCCCTTCACAAGGATGTAGTGACCACCTTTGTCTCTCTTAATTAGTTTTGGTTTGAAATCTACTTTGTCTACAAATAAGATTGCTACCCCTGCTTTTTTCCAGGTTCCTGTAGCATGGAGAACTGTTTTCCATCCTTTTACTTTCAGTCCATGAATTTTTTTTGAGTTAGGTGTGTTTCTTGTATACAACATATTGTTGGATTTTGCTTCTTAATCCATTCTGCCAGTCTATTTCTTTTGATTTGTGAATTGAGGCCATTAACATTGAGGGTTATAATTGATAGATATTGACTCATCCTTGTCCTGATGTTTTACTGTTGTTGGCTCTTTCATTTTTTTATTTTTCCCCTTTTCCCTTTAGTTTCTTGCCTTGCCTGGTGGCTTCCCTCTGTTGGGCCTCATGGAGTTGTGACCTTCATTGTCTTTTTCTAATATATTGTTTAGAATTGTTTGGAGTGCTGGTTTGGTGTTCATGAAAATTCTCAGGTGTTCTTTGTTGTGGAATTATCTGATTTCCCCATCAATTTTGAAAGATAATTTTACAGGGTACAACAATCTAGGTTAGAAGTTATTTTCTTTTAGGGCTTGAAATACTTTGCTCCAGGCTCTCCTTAACTTGAGGGTTTGTGTTAAGAAGTCTGCTATGATTCCAATGGTCTTTCCTTTGTATATGATTTGTTTCTTTTCTCTAACTGCTTGTAGGATTTTGTTCTTCTGCTGGGTTTCTGGGATCTTGACTATTATATGTCTATGTGTAGATTTATTTTTGATCATGGCTAGTTGGAATTCTATATGCCTCACTTATCTGTATGTCAAATTCTCTACCTCTGTCTGGGAAGTTTTCTACTATTTCTTCTGTGAACAGTTTTTAATGTCATTTGTACTTTCTCCTTCTTTTTCATGGACTCCTAGCAGTCTTATGTCATTCTTCTTTGGATCATCTGGATTGATTTCTCATGGATTGATTTCTCTCCTGGATTGATTTCTTGTGGTCCCTTACTATTTTTAAGAAATCTCTGTTTTCATGGTCACTAACTGCAATTCTGTCTTCTATATCTGATATTCTATCTTCACATTTGCTCATTCTGCTGTGAATAATTTCAATGGAGTTTTTAATCTCCTGGATATCTGTTTGATCTGTTTCGTGGATTCCATTTCTTTCCTATTTTGGGTGATCATGGTTTCCATTTCTTTCTTATCCTGAGGATTCATAGCTTCCAGCATGGTTCTGAGCTCATCTTTTTTTTTTATCTTTTTCTGTTCTAGAGCCTCTAATTATGTCCTTCACTCTGCTCACCATCTCTGTAGTTATCTGGGAAATTATTTCTGTTTTGAATTTTTCTAGAGCCTCATTCATCTGTTTTGTTACTTCCTGAGCTATCAGTTCAGGGTGTCCAGGTGGTTGATTATCATATTTTTCCACCTTGTTTCCTCCAGAATTTGCCTTTGGTGAGCTGGAAGTCTGTGTTTGTGTCCTACCAAGGTGTCTTCTCATTTTTAATTCTGTTGTTGGTGCTGTTGTTTGCTTTAATTCCTGGGCTGACACTCAAAATTTTTTTTTTGTACTGGTTATCGAACTCTGGTCCTTGCATTTGCACAGCAGGTGGTGAAACCACTGAGCTAAATCCCCAGCCCTCCAATATTTCTTATTTTGAGTATCTTTATTACTGGTGTTTAGAGCCCCAGTGGAGTGATTTTTTCTCAAAGCTATCTTCCAGGTATAGCTGGACTTTTTAGGCTTTGAGTCTCTAATGACTCTTGGGCAATCTCATTTTCAGGGGAACAACTGATTATATCAATCACAATACCTTAGCCCAATTGACACAATCAGCATCAGACACAGCTTAGAAAATGACAGATTTTGGTAGCAGTTAATCTGTTGCCTTTAACCATGCGAGCTAGATAAAAATCTAGGGCCAGCCCAAAGTGTATTTGTAGTAAGTAAACCCTTTAATATGGCAAATTTACCCTTCAGGGTAAGGATTTAGCAGGGGTTGGGGAGGGAGAGATAGAGAGATAGAGGGAGAGGGAAAGGTTAGAGATGAGGCTAGAGGACATGCAAATTGTGGGGATCTGTTGAAGACAGGAGGTACAGACAGAGCAAAAGAACAGAGACAAGTACAGAACAAACTGACAATAGGGAAGCTAGAAATTGTATTCACCTTCCTATAAAAGTGACAGTAGAGAGGACAGAGATAAAAAATTCACAATGAAACAGGAACAGGAACAAAGATGAAGAGAAATATAGAGCCAGAAGGGACAAAGAGAGAGAAAAAGAAAAGAAAAAAGAAAAAAATATACATATATAAAACAAAACAAACAAACAAAAGAAGATCCCCCTCAGGATATGTCTCTGCTGTCTTGGTAAGCAGTGTGGGCAGCAGTGTGTGGGTCTAAGTTGATTAGTCTCAGCAAGCCAGCTGTAGTCTACTGAGATTCAGGGTGATTTCTGGCTGCAAGGTCCAAGTTGAGGATTAAACTCTGCAAGGCTGTACTGCAGGTTCCAGCTGTCCTCCCCTGTATGCGAGTCCAGGTTTCTATGGGAGGTGCTCATCCCACCAACTTACCAACCATGATGGTCCAGTGTGCTTTTATTGAAGAGGTTTTTTTCACTTTCCCAGTGGACTTCAATTTTCACTGTGGAGTGTCAGAAAGGCCCTCTCTGTTGTTCACTCTGCTCTGTCTTCTGAGGCTCATAACGATGCCTTTTATGTTCCCTCTAGTGCCTCTGCCATGTGGATTCAGATGCTGTGCAGCATCCATGCGGCATGGTCTGGCGGGATGCTGATGTCCACAGGACCGGGTTCTGGCCAGCAGGTCCCATTTATCATTTCTTTATGGTGAAAATGTTCACAATATCTTCTTCTAGGCTTTTCTGTATGTACGGTGAGTTATTGTTATGCATAGTCGACTACTGTGCAATAGCACACTAGCACTTCCTTCTCCTTCTAGCTATAACATAGTACTCACTTATGAACCTTTCCCCATACTTCCCCCTAGATCCCTCCTATTTGGTAAAAACCATTCTACCAAGGACTGTCTTCTTGTTTACTTTGGGAATTAATTATTATTTTAAAAAATTATACACATACATATTTTAGTTACAAAAAGTCTAATAGTGTAGTATTATTCATTTCAGAATAGTTAGGATCAAGTTTATTTTTTAACTGGATTTATTTATCTCTAGATTCCTTAAAATTTTAATGAAGAGAATTTATAATACACATTTATAATTAAAAACAAAATTAAAGCCATTTCTTATCCAAAGATAACTCTAGAATAAGAGTTTTAGAGTTGAGTCATAGCATTCACTTACCATGTAAGCCTTCTTTAGAAGTTATCCTTTGCAAGTTTATGAAAATATAATCATTTTACATTTAAAATTAGTATTTTAAAAATATGTCTAAATTTTTAAGAAACTTGAAAAATTCTGGCTAGTCTACCACACTTTCTAGTAGAAATATTATGTGAGCCACAAATATAATTTAAAGTTTCTATTATAACATTAAAAGTCCAAACAGTATAATTAACCATAAAATGTATTTTATTTAATCTAATATATTCAAAATATTACCATTTCAATGTGTAATCAGTGTAAAATTATTCACAAAATGTTTATGTCCTTTCAGTTGTATGAAATCTTTGACAATCATTTGAAGAAAATCTTGAATTCAGATTATATATATTTCAAGGGCTTTATAACCACCTATAGCCAGTTGTTACCTACTAGACAACAGAGAACCAAGATGTAGAAACTATGATTTTATAACAATTACTTGCTGACTCCCAGCAGAGTCTCAGGTAAAATATTCTTTATCTGAAGAGTTGATTATACATTTCTTTCAAATTTCAAAATTCTAAGGTAGTGTTTTACAAAATTACTATCTTTAAATTTAAAAAATAATCTAGCCATGAGTATGGTGCATTAATTAGCATCAAATTTGCTGTAAAATAAAATGAGTTATTCAAGGAGAATTGCTGTCTTCATCACTTTCTTCTCACTGAAACAAAATACCTGACCCCCATAACTTAAAGGAGGAGAGGAATATTTGGCTCATGCTCCATCCAAGGTTTCTTGGCTCCAGGAGAGAATCAGCGTTGACAGAAGGGCTTGACAGGGAAAAGCTGCTCACCTCATGGCTGCCAGGAAGCAGAGAGAAAGGAGGAGCCCAGGAGGGAGATGCACCTTCAAGGCCAGGCCTTCAGAGACACATCTCTTCCAATCAAGTGTCAGCTCCTAACCGTGGATGACCCACTGATGAGTAACACACCCTCAGGATTTCATCTCCTTCCACAATTCTGCCTGGATCCAATAAGGCTTTGAAGAGAACATCTAGATATACAACATAACAGTGGCTTCCAAAAATAATGAACTAAACAATGTGAGGGACTTTTCTGTGAAAGTATCAACATGCTGAATAAATGACAAGAAATACACTTTGTAATGCAATACTGAAAATAATGCAAGTGTAGAATAAACATGAAATCTTAGTCATTCTAGAGAAAAATGATATGCCCTGTTATGGCTTGTATCTAGATGTCCCTCTAAAGCCTCATGTAGTCATAGATGGGGCATTTTCAGTAGGGTCTGGATCTAGATTCTGGGATTGATTCATGGTGTAATGCTAGGATCAAGGGCACTAGGATTAAGGGTGTGAGTGCTATCCCCCTAAGTTGCCTGGATAAGATATAAGGCACAGAGTGAGCTATGGTCATGTCTTGCTTGCTTTGCTACTTTCTGCTTGCCATGAACTATTTCTCCTGTGCAATGCCTGTCTGCCATGCCACCCTACCTTGGAGCCAGCAATTATAGATGGAAACCTCTACAAACTGTGAGCCAAATAAACCTTTCCCCCTTTAACTATAAGTGTCTGGTATTTTGTCTCAGCAATGAGAGAAAAAAAGTAACTAAGACAGCCCTCTCAAGGGCTTGGAGACCCAACAGACTATAGGGCTATTTTAAAATGGAAAACAAAGCCTGAGATATTTTTAAGGTGGGATCCTCAAGATTCAGCAATTTAGTCCTCCTCCTCCTTGGCTCCCAATGAAAGCAAGGAAAATTTATCTTTAAAAAGAAAATCTTCCATTTGGACTCTAAGTACATCTACAGATTAAGATCAGCCAAACATAAATTCACATTGAAAAGTATAAAAACAGAAGCCAAAAAACAAATATTATTACTACAAGAAAGTTACAAAGATAAATAAGTAATTTGAATCCAAGGGACTTAACATATATGGATTATTATATATATCACATAACATGAAAATAGCAGATGCATTTATGTTAATAAGAAGCTATCAAAAATAACAAAGCAGAAGAAAAATAACCAGATAAATATTTTAATGAAAAATACAATTATTTTAATTAAAAATTCAAAAGACAAGTTTCAAACCTCAAAGAGAAGGAAAGCTACAGCGATAAAAACAGCAGGGTGTTGGTTAAAAAAAAAAAGACTCATGGCTCAGATTAGAAGATACACAGACAATTCCAATCATACTCTGCTATGATATCTTTGACAAAGGAGCCAAATCCCTTCTTTAAAGGAAAGATAGCCTCTTTAACAGATAGTGCTGGAAAAACATGAAAAAACATGGAAAAATATTCGACATCACCGGCCATTCCAGAAAGGCAAATTAAAACAACACTGAGATTCCATCTCATTCTAGAAAGAATGGCTGCCATCAAGAGATCAGCCAGTAACAAAGCTGGCAGGGCTTTGGGGAGAAAGGAGCCCTTCTCCACTGTTGGTGGGAGTGTAGACTGGTGCAACCACTGTGGAAATCAGTATGGAGATTCCTCAAAAAACTAAAAGTAGAAATTCCGTTTGGCCTACCTGTTCCCCTTCTAGGTATCTTTGCAAAAGAGTTAAAGACATCCTACCACACTGATCTATGTGCACTCATGTTTATAGAAACACAATTCATAATTGCTAAGTCATGGAAATGTGGTATTTATACACACAGTAGTACTCTGTCATAAAGAAGGATAAATTTGAATCATTTGTTGAGGAAAATGAATACACCTTGAAACCATAAATGAAGTAATTCAGACACACAAGCTTAAATATTGCATGGTTTCTCTTATATGAAAAACTCAGTATATATAAAGTACGAAATAAAAGACCGATAATAGGAAAGAAAAAAAAGGTTTTGTAATCCAGCCCGGACATATGTATAAAAGTATGCCTTGACTTTGTACAATTGTCTTACATGTTCTATATGTTCTTTGGCCTATTAGCCTATTATTTCTTTAGCCTATTATTCAATCTTGTTTATATGATAGTTAACTGTATAAGTTCTTATAAGAATAGATGCTAGAAAAATTAAAAGGGGGTGAAGGGAGGGGGTGAAAAGAAGGAATTGAAATGTGTTATGTCCACGTACCAATTCCTCACAGTGAATGTAATCATTATGTACTGCAAACATGTAGTAACAAAAGTAAACAATAAATAAATAACAATAAAATCCTTCAAAAATAAGCAATGAATGTGAAATATATCTGAAGAAATTATTCTATGACTAATGGAGAATCAAAGCAATGGAAATTGTGAATGAAGAGATGACACTGAGTACCATTATTTTTATTATAAGAAGACCTAATATGTATCTACTCAGAAATCTGGCGGAGAATATGGATTATTAGGAGTAGTAATATTTTAAATTTGATATTCACAGGCAGAGGAAGAAGACCTAACTTAAACCACAAAAGATAAAAAGAATTCTCCTTAAACAGAGTGAAAATGCAGGTTAAAATCTTAAAGTCAGCTAGAGGGGCGGGAAAAGCAATTACCTACAAAACAGTTTGAAACTAACATTACACCAGCAAGAACACAAACCAGAAGACATTGATATCTTAAAAGAGGTTTTACCAAGCATGGTGGTGCACATCTGTAATCCCAGGATTCAGGAGGCTGAGGCAAGAAGATCATTGTGAGTTAGAGTCCAGTCAGGGTTTATTGTGAGTTCAAAGCCAGCCTAAACTACACAGTGCAATCCTGTGTCAAAAAGAAAGTAACAAGGGCCAGGGATTCAGCTCAGTGGTTCTGCCATCTGCCTGGCAAGAGCAAGGTCCTCAGTTCGATCCCTAGTACGAAAAAAAAAAAAAAAAAGTAACAAAAGATGTTTAAGTAGTAACTTCCAACTATAACTGTATACCCAGGAAAGCAATCTTTCAAGATCAAGGTGAAATAGCTATGTTAAACCAAAGAGAAATAAGTGATAGCTATACTAAATTACCTGCAAAATGATATTATACTTCAGAAAAAATATAAATTAACCCAGTGAAAAAAAGAGAATTGTCCAAGAAGGAAATTTGAGCACAGAAACTGAATAACATAAAGCTAAATAAATATTGCCTGTAGAAAATATTACTGATAGATACTCGCTGGGTTTATGAAAATATATAATGAAAATACTGAGCAATAGTGACATGTAAGTAAGGAATAATTTTGTTAAGATAATAATTTTAAGGTAGCTAGATATAAACTTTTGTTTGATGTAACAGGCACACTCTGCATCTATACTTTCCATCTTATATTTGCATTTATAGTTTCTAAGTTCAGTCCACTGAGTCTAGACACAAAAATACCCCAGTCATAAAGGCCCAAATTGTGATTCTGTATATTTTATTCCACATGAAATGAACCAGAATTGCATAGAAAAATGTCCAATTCTGGAACTCATTCTACTTATCAAAGATTCCTGAATATTTCCTCTATTAAAGCTTCAAGGCTCCCTGTCAAATGAAACTATTTCCTTCTTGTATAAAACAGTATTTTCCACATTTCCTTTGCCTACCTACCACCTGGAATGCCTACTTAGTGCCCTTCTTTTAAGCACTACACTAATATTGTTTGATAAATAATAAATACACACAAAAATAATAATAAATACACTTCTCAGAAAGGTTTAACTCACTGCTTACTTCCATGTCCTCAACTCTACTCACCCTTTTATCTATTACAATCTGACTCATGATCTGAACTCTGAAAATTTACTAGTAGTTTCTTTTGTCCAAATCTCACGGAACTATCTGTTCATGTCTGCCCAATGTTTAGTGCTGTCCCTTCTAGTATAAAAAGCTGTTTATCTTTTTGTACCACTGGAGTATTTTGTTTTACCATATAACAAAATTATTCTGTTTTTGTGCCTGTCTGCTCTATATCCTGTAACTTTTTGATTTGTTTACTTTAATTTAGATAACTTCTCTCTCTCCCTACAGCTCTGACGTCTTATTTATTTGCTATCAAAGCAAAGATGTAACTCCAACTTGATCAAACCTAAAAGATCATTTTGTGCTTTAATTTACATCTATAATGACTGTTGTGAGATTGAGCAGCATTTGGCTTGATTAAATTTATAGGCTATTTTGTGATGTGCCAGTCACTGTTGGCTAAACACAGAATACTCAAAGTAGGTCTATGAAATAAATGCTTAATCACTTTTGCCATTCTAAAAATGAGGAAATGGAATCTTAAACATTCTAAGCAGTTTGTAATGGTCATATAGCTTGCAAGAGGCAGATTTCACTGACGTGGCTTTACCCACTCTATATACTGCCTTGCTTGAAAATTTTCCTTTTGAGCCTGTCCCTTCCATTTTCCAAAAATGTTTACTCTTAGCTGCTTATTTCTTACATTGCAATCTATCTTCCTGTAGTTTCTACCGCTGGCCTGAGCTGTGCCTCTGGAATCCTGCATTATGTGTCTGATCCCCCTCTCACATTGCTGACTTCAAGCACGCTGTGTGAAGACAGCTATCACATCTCTCCTGATTAATTTTCTTCTATTCTAAGTTAAATATCTTCAGAACTTGTGTCCACTCACTATATACATCACATGGTTTTAAAATCACCTCACCATTCTGCCTACCTTCTTCTTTACATGTTTCTGGTTGTAATTTTTATAAACAGTGCTCATAATTGACTATAATCCTGTGAGTGTGGTTTGTCAAACTAAGAGTGACTCTCATGTTATTCCATTTGTAAAAGTACACTTTCCCTTAACTCAGCCTCTCCTGCTGGACTTTCTTACTAGTTTCCGTGGTTGAATACACTCAGGATGAAGATTGGTTTCCAGTGTGATGGTGTTGAGAGTTGGGGCCTTAGGGGATGTTTGGATCTTGGGGTGAAGCCACTGTGAACTCATGAATGGATCACACCTTCTTACAAGTGTGGGTTCACTCTTGATGGAGGAGAATAGCTATCTCAAAAGCAGATTCATTTATGTCTCACCCCCACCCCATGTTGGGTATGAACCCTGGGCCTTGTAGATGCTAGGCAAGTACTCTACTACTGAGCCACATTTCCATCCCAAGAACATGTTATTTTAAAGGCAAATTCTATTTCCTTGTGTCTCTTACTTCCTTATATCCACTTGCTCTTTTGCTTTTCCCTTTGAGCTAAAGCAACCCAAGGCCCTCACTACTGTCATGCCTGGCCTGATGAGATCCTCTGAGCAAACACACAGCCCTCAGGAAACAACAGGCAACTCTCAGTAAACAGAACAGATGACCATAGAGAAAATACAGGACAAAGTATACACCTCCCGAGCACCAGACAATTCAGTATTGTACGCACACCTGTGCTGACCGTCCTTGAACCTGTCCTTGAACCCGTCCTTGAACCCTCACTCATAAACAATCCACTCCAGATTCCTCAGCCCTTTCAAAAAACCCTTAAAATCTAATTTCCCTCCCAGCAAGCTGCTGAAATCTTCCCCCAATTTCAGTCCCTCTTCACACTTGGACAGGAATAAAGCTTTTTCTCTCATAAAGCCTGTGTCCAAGTGGCCTCTCCTACACCATTTGAAACAACCACAAGGCAAGATGTTAGCATTAAGCTGTTGGACTCCCTGGCCTCAAGAAACACAAGCCAAAAAAAACATCTCTTCTTTATAAATGATCCAGTCTCGAGTATTTTGTTATAGCAATTGGTCTAAGACACTCATTCTTCAAATATTTCAATATGAATCAAATAAATTCTGTGCCTACAGACAGAAATCCTCTCTAATTTCACTAATTTCTTTGAGCATGACATTTCTCATTTGGCATTACTATCCTATGTTTTAGACTATACTTGCTATTTCCTTAATTCATCTCCCCTATAGTCACAAGTTCTTTGAGGGAAAGGACCATTTTCTATTTCCCATTGTAATGACAGTACTGAACTCTCTTATAAGAGTTTTTATAGTCAATTCTCAGTAATATTGTGGCTCCAGTCACTAATTCTTTGGAACAATTTCAGTGTCTGACACATGATAGAACTTTATGAAATATTTAATCACTAACAAAGCTAATATTTTTAAACTCAATATATTTAGGTGATAAAAATTTAATATTTGAAAAAACTATCTTCCTTATAATAAACACTACATACTTTATTAAAGCATTCTCAGCCATCTGGATGTTTCCCATGATATTTAATAACTATACTCTTAGAAAACACTGGATTAATGTTATAGTATAATGTTATAATAGAGCATTTTCTATTATATACACACCACCTTGGGATTTCTTCAATTACATACTTATGTAAAATAAAAATCTAATACATTTATATAGACAAGTGCCACTTTCCTGGAACTAAGGGTTAGTTTCATGTCTAAAAATACTAAAGAACGTATACACAAAGGCATTCACTACAATAAGAGTAGTGTTCAAATTTTATCATTGGCAAGCACAACCAGAAAGTGGAAAAGAAACTCCATTACTTTTTATTTACACCTCTGCCCTTAAAGCAAACAAGAGTCAGGATCTGACTCTGCTGGTTAATATGTAATTCATATCTAAACAAGATTGGACACTATCTCAACCTTGACAGTTAAGTACTGGAAGAAAGAAAAACATGAAATTTGAAAGTTCCATGTACAATCTTTTTCATTACATACTTAAATTTTAAAAAGATTGACAACGCAAAGGCCAAGCTTGGTGTCATTCTTTTGCCTCTTTGTGTTTTTATGCATTTTGAATTGTTACTGTTCAAACAGGGCATACTTGATAAAAAGGTACACTCATTCTGCAGTGTGGCACTTTGGAGTGATAGATAGTTAACAACATTTTGGAAAGCCCCAATGCTTACTTGGTTACCAAAAGCATTGGCAGGGCTAGAATGAAACCCACCCAACAGAGTCCAGAAAGGGAGGGCAAGGGACAAACAGCTCCTAAAACTTCACAGCTTGGAGTTCAGCTTTTGCTTTGAAGCAAAGGTCACTCAGTCAGAGAAATGGAAGTCCTGTGGCAGTGGCCAGAGATGGCTGGGCTTGTAGTGGGTGCTGGCACATTAGGGCACTGCAAATTCTCAAGAGAGAGAGACCAGAAGTGAAAGCCAAGAAATCTGCACATAGAGTGATCCCCCTGCATGAGTGAGAGCCTCTCTTGCTTTGGTTCACTCTTTGCCACAGTCAGTCCAGCCAATGGTTTACAGGGTCTCCATTGTGTTTAGGGTTGGCTAGGAGAGTGCCAGTATTGCAAGATTTTCTTGCAGCTTTACACTCTGGGGAACTGTGGGGCTCAACCAACTGGACAGTTATTCAACCCTGCCTTCTCTTTCCCAGACACCAGGGTGATCTGTGGGCTGTGGGGCTACCCTGCAGCTGACACTGGACTTGGGTACACTACCTGGATGCCAACTCATCCAGTGCACTTTCCAAATAAAGGGGAGGGCAAGGCCAAACAGAGCTGAAGAAGAAAACGAAGTCAAAACTGTAGTGTGCGAGTGTGTTGTCATATTTATTCCTCTGTAGACCAAGAGGGCTTTACCAATCTTGTCAAATAGACTTCATTCCTAGGCTCATTGTGTTGTTACTAAAATGCACCACAGTGTTTTAACCTTTAGGGAGGAAAAGGATCTGTAGTTTTAAAAGTTAAACAGCAATCTGTGAAATAGCAGGTTGTGATTTCATTTACCTCAAAGATTGGCTTGAGTAGATACCACTGCTCTTCCAGAATAAAAAAGATAAAGCCTCTGGTTAATTCAATGGCTAAAAGGTGAATTCAGACATACTAGGATAAATCTTATTTTTCAAAATGTAACAATTAAATCCAAGAAAGCAGCTCAAGCAGCCCCTGTAGCTCTTCCTCAATTTCCAAGTATATGGAGCCCATGTGAGATATATATATATATATATATATATTTGTACTAGGGATCAAACTTGAGTCCTTGTGCTTGCGAGGCAGGCAGCAGAACCACTGAGCTAAATCCCTGACCCTTCATGTGATGTTTTTTAAAGTTTGTTTGATATGATCTGCCAGGAATTGGGCCAATCATGTAGCATGAATAAAACTAGTTCAAGAAGTAACTTGTGTAGGGCCGGGGATTTAGCTCCGTGGTTCTGCTGCCTGCCTCGCAAGTGCAAGGTCCCAATTTTGATCCCTGGTACCAAAAGAAAAAAAAAAAAAAATGAAGTAACTTGTGTAAATAATGAGTGTGGTGATACTGTACCAGTCCTAAAGTCATTATGATTTTTGTTTGTTCACACTTCCACTTATCTCTTGTTCCTACAATCCTACCAAACACAAGCTGAAGCAGAGTTCAATAATTTCACCAAGAAATAACTATTTCTTTTTGGGGGGGGGGGTACCGGGGATTGAACTCCGGTCCTTGCACTTACGCAGCAGGCAGCGAAACCACTGAGCTAAATCCTCGGCCCGAAATAACTATTCTTAATGAAAGATTTTGTTGAAAGGAAAAGAAAAAATACTTTTACATGTAGCTTATAATATTTTCTGATTAAAAAGTTGAAACTCAAAACAATGCATAAACCATAAAATGCAAAAAGTAATTTAAAACATTACAATCAAGAAGTAGGGGAGGCAGAGTCTGAGAAGGGTTCTAAGCTTCTGATAATGGTCTATTTCTGCTGTTATGCAGGTTTTCTCACTTTGTGAATATTCATCAGTGTGTACACATTTTTGCACTCTTTTGTATATATTTAATAATACAATTAAGTTATAAAAATTCAAAACTCTTTAAAATATCCTTTTCTTACCCACATATCACAGTTGAAGATTCAGTTCAATACTTTCCCCTTTTCCATCTCAAAACTATATCAAAGAATTGGGAAAATGGAAAGAGGCAAACAGAAATAGTACCCTAAACTTCCTTTTAGCAAAAACAATGAGGTTAGCAGCATGAGAAATTGCTACTAATTAAATATAAGGAAAAATGAGCAAAAGCACATTGGAAATTGAAATTTAATGTTAAAAACAAAAAAAGAACGTATAAAGTTACATCCCCCATTTCCACAAAACTTCATAAGATCTAGGCTTAGCAGAGCTGGTGCCTGCCTGAGGAAGTGCAGAATGAAATGGGAAGAGGTATAGAGGAAGTCTTAGGGTAAGAGAGGCAGCAAATCTCAGAAAATACCAGTAAATACACTTCTTAGATAGGGGTTCACCATGTGATGGAAGACCAGTGTCTCATATTGACATCAGCTACTTTAAAATAAAGATCCTGAAAACATTTGATGTATGTAATGAAGTAGCTATCTAACTACCTATCTATCTACCTAACTATACATACCTACATTCATCAGCCCAGTCATATACTTCACAAACTCTACAGAGAAAATAGAAAATTCTCTATACAGTTAAAACAGAAAACAAAGGCTGCCTTTAAATCAGTCCTGAAATTTTCTTCTCAATAGGCCAAAAAAATTATCCATTCCAACTTAAAAATACACATATGTAAATTTAATTTAGGGTTGGGGATTTAGCTCAGTGGTTTTGCTGCCTGCTGTGCAAGTGCAAGAACCTGAGTTCAATCCCCAGTACAAAAAAAAAAAGAAAAAAAAAGACATGTAAGCTCAATTTAAATGTATATACAATTTTTATAAGGCTTCATTTCTCCCCAGTATCTCCACATCTTCTCTAATCTCCTTAGGTCTCCCTTCCACTCCATTGCTGAGCACATCAAGCACTTTCTGCTTTGGAGGTGGTCTCTTGTCTGTCTCTGGAAAGTCCTACCCCAGATAACCATGTGACACACTGGCATGTTTCATTAAAACTCTGATTCAATCGTCATTTCAGTGAGGCCTTTCTTGGTCTCTCTAAAATTTCAGAATTTCAAATCATGCCCTTGTACATTTTATTCTCATTTATTACTTTTCTCTTCAACACATCCTTTTATCTAACATATATACATATTTTATCTAACATATAAACATATATTCCACATTTATATACATTTTCACATATATTGCACATATGTAATTGCACATATATTTACATGTATATTCATATCTATATCCATATCTTCATCTATTTCTGTATATGTATCTATAGTTTCTCTGTTACTGCTTCTGTCTCCACAGAATTCAGATTAGGAAGCTTTTGTTTAACAAAATTCTGTGGTAATAATTTTAGTTATTTTCTGTCTCCTCTAATATGATAGAAAGTCAGGGATTTTGATCAGCTTTATTCACTTTCGGTCCTTAAAAGAGTGGCTGGAAATTAATTGATGCTTAATGATGTAAAAGAGCAACAATTTAGATGAAATATAGAACTGTATTTAGTATATTCATAAATAATATGAAAAGAAGAATAGTGCATATTGACTGCTCTATCATATGTTCAACTATAATGCATCAGTCATTAGGGTGAAGTTCTAGACCAACATTAATTGTCATTAATTCTACTTAGAAATTGTTAAAGGTTTTCAATTTTCCTTCATGTCTTGTGTAGTTTATTTGATGCATTTCCTTCCAAATTTATTTTGCTTTTTCTGACATTTTGATGTTCCCTTTTTAGGCAAAATATTCCATCTGGAATTTACTTTTTTGTTAAGGCCAAAGAGAAGGTATATGATCTTATTTCCTCCAAAAATCCTGCCAATTTCTCTGACATCATTTTTCAGTTCAAATGTTGATTTATGTATGTAAGCTTACACATATCTATATTTATATCCAATGTCTCTCTCATTGCCTCTCTCCACAAGTGAGAATTGGAAAGGGTCCTATGTTCATTTGCTTGTACCCATCTTCTTTGAGGAAATGAATATCACACTTTCTATGTAGTGTAGTTTTGTATAATTTTTAATATTTGATTTCCCTTGGCTAGCCTTCCTATATAAAGGCTTTGACTATTCCAAACTGTTTAATTTAAAATATAAAGTCTACAATCAATTGATGTAGCATATGATTTTAATTCATTTACTGCCATATTGTAGCTTGTGATATTAAATTATGTCTGCATTCTCAGATAAATGCAATTAAAGATGATAGCTTTTAATAAATAATTTTAGTTACCTAATTAAATGAATATTTAACTAAACAGAGAATTAATCAATGTTTATTCACAGTTTAAGATTTTATATATTTGTCCATAAGTGAAATGATTGTATTATAATTATATATGATATACTGTCATAAAAGTTATTCTATTTTCATATTATAATTAGAAAATCTTGTAACTATAAAAGGGATAGTGGTTTAGATGGCTAAAACTTGAAAATAAATTTGTCACAAAGTGATCTATCTTCTCATTTATTACTGACTACCATTCAGTAGCAGCTATTTCTCAAACGTTTTATTTGAGTGTAGAATTACTAAGTTTAAATGTGGTGATCACTGGTTTTATATGTGCTTGATAGTAACAATAAAAGCTGCAACAATTCCTCTAATGTCCTACCTAAATCCTTATAAATTTATTAGACTTCAGAGAAATGACCATCAATTAATTTAATACAGGTATTCAACGAATTTTCCTCACAAAGAACACTTAAAACTATGATCTAAATGGTAAAAAAAAAAAAAAGTCTATGCTTTCAAAGCATACCTTGAGCCTTGGGCTATTTGAAGACACTTGGAAATAAACTTGAGGGTATATTATACACATTTCTTCATTTAAAGAGACAGAGAATTCCATTTCCTCAGCTCCCCATTTTGTAATTTAAAATGTTGTGTTTAGTGATTTATTATAGACATATCTGACTAATGTTTGACAAGAAGTCATTATGATCGGGGAAAGGTATGATAAATTAGGGTTCAGCAAATTGCGGTTTGTAGCCTTAACATGTGTTTATAGTTATTTTTCTGGGAAGGTTTCCAAATATATATATGATCAACAAGAAAGAGGAGCTTCTAAAATAACAAAGCAGAAAAGTAGAAAGTTTTCTTGACCTTTTTTTTTTAAAAAAAAGAAAACATATGTCTTAAGTAGAATATTTTTGTTCTTTAAATAAAACTTCAGTTCCTTAAGTCAAGGGAACTACTGAATAAAGGACATATCTTTGCCTTTTTCCCTAATTAAGCACTTTAACCTGTAAGAGGTGAACAGTTTTGGAATAAACAAAATAATGCTCTTGCACCTAACAAATAATGTGGCTTTCCACATGAAGCATGTTGTTAATATGTGAGTGTATAAATTTTTTACTTTACTTATAATAAATGACTTCAAAACAGTGACTTAAGAGAATGATTTCATTTGTTCACGATCACTGATGAAAGGCTTGGGCTCTGCTCCCTTTGGTCACCACAGCCCTGTGAGGCCTGGTGGCAATGGGCCCTGTAGGGCACCCCTCTGAGGCTCTGGCAGTTGGTGACTTGGTCAGTTGGGCCACCTGAACTGAAGCAGATACACGCCAACTTACTCAGATGGGAGCTTTCCTGTTACAACACAGTGAACACCATACCATCTCTTGAGTTTAGACTTGGAAAGTGACAAGGTAATTTCTTTCTGCCACATTCTATTGTTCAAAAGAGTCACAAGATCAACTCAGACTTAGAGTAAGGATCTGACTCCATGCTCTCGATAGGGAGAGCGGCCTAGATAGCAGGGTATGAGCACAGAAGGATGGGTTCCCATCTGAAGGAATCTGTACAAACAGCTCACCACAGTATCTTGAGAGAAGGGTCTCACAACTGTGTGACATGTTACCTGTAAATTGTGATTGTGGTACAAGTATGTTCACAGTGTCATTTAGTCCATTAAATAAATTTCAAAATAAATAACTTTAATGATTCCCTTTTTTCCTTCATTTGGAAGGTCAGACCCCTTGTACTTTATGCGTGTGTGAGATTTGGTGTAAAACCTGCCATGCAATGAAACAACAAAATCTAAAATTTCAGTCAGTTTAAAAATCAGTTCAGAATTTACAGATGAAGAGTGAGAAGGGACGGTTTGTCTTCATGAATTTAACATCAGCAAGCATTTTATGTACATACTGACAGTACTGAGGAGATTGGTTGAATAGTGTTTATTGGCAATTGTTTTTCTTGCTTCTATTATTTCACTTCAGTGTAGAATTATGTAGATATGAGATGTGTTTTTCTTTAACAATTAGATTATGCATTATTGCAAGCCAACGGAGTAGAAAACAACTCAAGACAAATTAAAAATGTTAGATAGTGCTGTCTAAGTGCTAAGTCCGTCCTGACCAATTATAATTATTTAAAGTATACGTGAATAAGAAAGAATTCTATTTTGGAGTATTGGAGGCCCCAAGCTAAGTCTGGCTTCAGGAGAAGGTACTTTCCTAGGGTATAATATATGTTTCTGGTTAAAGAGGTGGTTATAAATGTTGATAGACATATGTTGCTTACAAAAATCACCTGCCCTTTTTTGCCTACCCCATTCACTTTAGAGAGGAAAGAATGGATACTCAATAAGGCTAAAGCATGTGCTGCCCACAGCTGGCCAGTTACTAACAGAAGGGATGGAAGACACAAATCCCCAACTATCTAACTACCAGAACAGTGCTTTCCTCCTTAAGTACACAGAATTCACGTGGAATGACTTAATAATCAAATGACTGCCTAATAGTTCAACTTTTCCCTCTTCTTCTAGGATTTGGCCAACTCCTTCCCCCAATCTTCTTCTGTCACTGTACTTAGACGAGACATTGGTCATGTTGCTGGCAGTTTAAAGGATCCTCTCTATGGTCATATTTAAATAACATTATAAAAATTCATTTAAACCATAAGCACAATTATCTTCCAGACATTAAACATTTTTTATTAAAAGGAAATGTTTTATTCTAGTCAATTAATTTTTGCAATGCCATTATATACTATCAAATATTAGTTATATAAACTGTCATTGGTGAAACCTATGGTATATCAAATATTGGTTGATTAAAATAAAATATTTCCATCCATATAGCCAGGTTCATTATCTTTATTATTAATCATTTATAGTTTACAATTTGGAAAGTTGATATAATTTTCATGAGATATGTTATTTATATAATTCATTTTCAAGTTTTCCCTTTAATATATTTTACAAGTGTTATATTTAATAGTCATTATAGAAACATTTTTCTAAGGTATGTACTTATTAGGATGAGTTGTATCAAATTGTCTTTTGTAACAATATTAGCATTTTCACATGACTTAATCTAATATACATGTTAATTGTATATTTTTCTTCATAATATAAATAAGCCATTGTTCTATGTACATGCATTTCTACTTTTTAAATTTTCTGTAATGCGTATAAATAATTTAACAAATACAAATTTAAATAAATAAAATAAAGTCTCTAAAATGGCAAATTTCAAGAAATGTATATTTGACATTACAATGCATTTAAGTGATAAGAATATTAATTCTTAAAAATAATACATGATACTCAACTTCCTTCATAAAAGGGCTATGCTTTTTAAGTAATTGAAATGGAAAACAGAAGTAAAAAGAAGAATTTGAGCAAATATGTAAAACTAACTGGAAGGAGACTGAAACACGAAGTTGTGATTAAAAGTGAAAACTGGAAAAAAATGCAGTTTTGCCAAAATGCTCAGAACCATCACTGGGTACATCCATGCCTGAATATGACACAGATTATCTGTGATTAAATTGGAATCCAGAAACAATGTAAAGTCACATTTTCTGTATTCAAAAATATACCAATTGAAAGAATGACCATGAAGAAATTCTTTTCTAACAGTTGTTAAAACCACTTCTAAAACTGCTGAAGAGCTTTAAAACAGAAGTCTTGTATCTAAATTAATCATCTCAACATTGAAAATATAATTTTCCACTCAAAAAAGACCCATCTCAGTGGAAATTAAAGCTATGACATATTTTGAGAAGTCTATTTTCCACTTCTAAGTGTGGTTTGGAGAATATCCATGTAGTATATCCATGAATGCAGTGATTTCATTTCTAATTTGTGTTTCTTTGGTGTTCTTATAGTCATATTTGTTAGTGACTAAAGATGGAGATTTTGGTTCATTTTATTTAATAATACAGATATGGGCCAGGGATTTAGCTCAGTGGTTTCGCCACCTGCTGTGCAAGCGCAAGGACCCGAGTTCAACCCCCTGTACCAAAAATATATATAGATAGATAGATAGATAGATAGATAGATACAGATAGATAGATATAGATATAGATATAGATATAGATATAGATATAGATATGACTTGTAAAAACACTACTGTCTCTTGTCTGGCCACTACTATCAGATTATTCTTTGTTTTCTAAATAATTGGGATTTTTTCCTATCTTTTCTAATTATTTTCCTAATGAACATTTGAAGCTCAGTAGGGTTTCACAACCCAGTGGGTCAAATTGGGATCTTATGGATAGTTGTAGAGAAATGAGACTGATGTGGGCCGAGTGACCAAGTAGAAGGAAGACCTCAGCTGAATGCCAGCACTGAGGTTTAGGGTGCCAGAGTCCAGTGATTTATCTTCCCAGACCTGCCAGTGTTCCTGTTTCAAAAACTCTTAAATTTCTATTCAATAAACCTGAGATGCTCCTATTACTTTTGTATTATTAATATTGCTATTATTGTTAATTAAGCAGTCTATTAAATACTGGGAATATAAAGGTAATGAAAAGACAGTTTCTGCATTCATGGAAGAAGAGTTACCAGTGATCCAGAATTTGGCATAAGTAAGATAAAATTTACAGATTTTATTGACAATAGATAAGCATGATATTGTCTCTTTTTATTTTATTTTTTAATTTTTAAATTTATTTTTGCTTAAATTCTTTTATTGGTACATTTTAGGTATAAAATACATTTACATTTATCATTGGGTTCTTGTACCTGTACATGATGTATCTTGGTTCTTATTTTTTCCCCATTACCTGTGCACCCGTCCCCCCCTTCCCTATTTATATAGACTTTATTTCCATTTTTTTCTTTTCTCATAATTTTTCCTTTCCCTTCTTTCCTTTTCCCTTTCCCTCCCACTTTCCCTACCCGTTTGGACCTTTCCTTCCTATTTCAAATTATCAATTATTCTTTTTAATCCTTATTTACACTTTCAGTTTCTCCCACTAGAGAAACTATTCGGTATTTACACATGCGTCTCCTATTTATTTCACTTAAGAGTATGGCCTCGATATTCATCCATTTAGCTATGGCTCTAGTTTCTTGTTCTTTATGGCTGAGTAGTACTTCATTTTATTAAAAAAAAAACCCACATCTTCTTTATACAGTTTCCAGTTGATGGGCACTTGGGCTGTTTCCAAGCTTTAGCTATTAAAACTGTGTCACTATAAACATGGGTGCACATACACCGCTGTGGTATGATTCTTTTAATTCTTCTGGAAGATAACCGGCAGGGGAATAGCTGGATCAAATGGGGCCTCTACCTCGTTCTTTGAGATATCTCTATACTGATTTCCACGGTGGTTGTACCAGTCTCTACTCTCACCAACAATGGAGAAGGGTTCTTTTCTCCCCACATCCCTGCCAGCATTTGTTATTGGTTGATATCTTGATAGCAGCCATTCTTTCTGGGGTGAGGTGGAATCTCGGTGTTGTTTTCATCTGCATCTGTGGAATGATCAGTGATGTTGAACATTTTTTCATATATTTGTTTGCTGCTTTTACTTCTTTGTCTGAGAAATGTCCATTTCAGATGCCCATTTTGGAATTGGGTCTTTGAATTTGAGGGGGTCTGATTTTTTTTCAGTTCTTTATATATTCTAGATAGTAGTCCTTTGTCTGAGGTACAGCTGCTAAAATATTTTTCCCACATTGTAGGTTGTCTCTTAGCTCTGTTGATGGTTTCTCTTGCAGGGCAGATACTTTTAAATAAGATGAGATGAGATCCCAGTTGTTGATTCTTTGTGTTAGTTCCCTTGCTGCTGAGGTTTTGTTCATGAAGTCTTTTCCTATGCCAATGTCTTCAAGAGTTCTACCTCACTTATCTTCCAGGAAGTTTAGTGTTTCTCTTTTAATATTTAGATCTTTAATCCACTTTGATCTTAGTTTAGTGCATGGTGATACACATGGGTCTAGTTTTAGTCTTTGGCAAGTTGAAGCCCAATTTTTCCAGCACCATTTATTAAGGAGGCTCTCTTTCCTCCAGTGAGGATGGTTGGCTCCTTTGTCAAAGATGAGGTGGCTGAGTGTGTCTGGAGTTGTTTCCGCATCTTCTAATCTATTTCACTGGTCCTCAGGTCTGTTTCTTTGCCAGTTCCATGCTGTTCTTATCACAGTAGCTTTGTAGTATAGTTTCAAGTTGGGGGTTGTGATACACCCTTACATGTCTCTGTTGCTTGGAATTGCTTTTGCTATTCTAGGTCTCTTCTGGTTCCAAATGAATTTTTGGATTGTTGTCTCTAGTTGTGTGAAATAAATTGTTGACATTTCAATTGGCATTGCATTAAATCTATATAGCAGTTTTAGAAGTATGGCCATTTTCACTATATTGATTCTTCCTACCTAGGAACAAGGGATGTCTTTCCATTTTCTGATATCCTCTTTGATCTCTTTTTTCAGAGTGCTGCAGTTTTCAGTACAGAGGTCTTTTGCTTTCTTTCTTAGATTGATCCCTAGATATTTTACTTTTTTTTGGATGCTATTGTAAAAGCAATTGTTTCCTTAATTTCTCTCTCAGTGAGTCTGTTATTTGTGTTTAAGAAGGCTGTTGCTTTTTGAGTGTTGACCTTGTATCCAGTTACTCTACTGAATGTGTCAATTAAGTCTAGAAGTCTTTTGGTGTTGTTTTTTGGTTCTTCTATGAAAAGTATCATATTGTTAGCAAATAATGACAATTTAACTTCTTCCTTTCCTATCTTTATTCCTTTTATTTCTTTTTCTTTTCTAATTCCTGTGGCTAATGTTTCAAGAACTATATTGAACAGGAGTAGTTATAGTGCCTATCCTTGTCTTTTTCCTGATTTTAGCATGAAAGTTTTCAGGTTTTGACCATTTAGTATAATGTCAGCTGTTGGTTTTTCATACATAGCCTTAATCAGGTTGAGATAAAGACCTTCTATTCCAGTTTTCTGTAGGGCTTTTATCATGAATGGGTGTTGGATTTTGTCAAATGCTTTTTCTGAATCTATTGAGATGATCATATGGTTTTTTTCCTTGACTGTTAATATAGTGTATTACATTTATTGATTTACATATGTTGAACCATCCTTGCATCCCTGGGATAAATCCAACTTGGTCAGGGTATATGATCTTCTTGATGACCCTCTATATTCTGTTTGCCAGTATCTTGTTGAGGATTTTTGCAACTTTCTTTATTTAAATAGAGAGCTTATAAATTTCACTGAACAGTTATTTTCCCCTCATAATTGAATGCTAGGAATTAGAAATTTTTTTCAAGAGGCTCTTTATTGAAAGAAAAATATTGAAGAGACATCGAGTAAGTTTTGCATCTATTATACAATTTTTGGTTTAAATGAGGTAATGCTAAGATAAAATATATTTTTATGTATCTTACAAAACTTTGGTTGTATCTCTCCATATTTCCTCAATTTTTTTGTGTATCGTATTGAGATAGAACCTCAGCCATCACATTGTCTTCTTTCTAGCTTGTTTTTCTTTCTTTCTTTCTTCTTTCTTTCTTTCTCTCTCTCTTTCTTTCTTCATTTATTTATTTAGAAACAGGGTTTAAATCCTTAAGTCACCAAGACTGGGCTTGAATTTACAACCCTTCTGGCTCAGGCTCTCAGAGTTCTGGAATTGCAGGTGTGGCTTATGATGTCTGGCTAGTTTTTTTATCGATAAGGATCATCAAACTAAAGATGCCTCAGCTAAAAAAATCTGTGTTGTTTAACAAGGCA
This sequence comes from Heterocephalus glaber, assembly GCF_053883595.1. Lineage (NCBI taxonomy): Eukaryota > Metazoa > Chordata > Mammalia > Rodentia > Bathyergidae > Heterocephalus > Heterocephalus glaber. The sequence continues at coordinate 7,892,933 of NW_028258170.1, forward strand.
GCTTATTATGGTAATGGCATTCAGAATACTAGTGGAGTAGTCCTTCTCAAACTTCAGATACTCAAGCAATATTTGGAGTTTTAGATTTGTGTGAGGCATTGTTAATATTCTGTAATGAAAAGTTTAACTCTCCTGCTTCCCTCCTTTTCTTTAAGTTAATATCACCCTCTACCACAGAAGTGGCTCAAAAGGGCACCTTCAAAAGGGCCACTGCTTTTTCTTCAAAATTATGTTTGAATCCACTCCAGCTCTTGTATAGATGTTTAGTTAATATACCAGAATTGTCTGACCAAATGCAGTGAATAGTTTGAGGCCCTAAACAGCTAATATGATCTCTGAGGAATGTCTAATTCTGAATAGGGATTGATCCTGATAGACACATAAAGCAAACAGCCCTAAAATATTCAGAGAGCAATTCTGACATTAGTCAAATCCCTAATTATCCATGTGGAGAGCCCATAGAAGTCAGAAAATCTACAGTAAAAGTATTTATAATAAATGATTTTCCAAAAAGTTCCTATATACTCAGAATCTAAGATTATCTTACTTTCTTATGTGTTCATTTTGCACATGAAGTTTGATTATAGAATAATGAGCTATAGAAATGTGGCTCACATAATGAATCTTATTTACTTATGGAGATATAGTTATTCAAGAATCATTGTTGGGTGGTGCTATTATGAATATTATTCCCAAACATTTTAGGTTTATGAATTTAGAGTGGCACATTTTCCACCCAACAATCATTATTTTTGAAAGTTCCAATTATTACCTTTTTATTGCATGCAAAAAGAAAAAGTCCTGTCCTTTTAATTGTTATTAAAATGTACCAAGGATACATATTAGCAGCTGACACATTAGTATTGAAAGTGTCACTACTTTGGTTCCTAACCCATCTGTTCCCTTGAGTCTACAGACTCTTCACTGAGTCCTGGAAGAGTGTGAGATGCTCTATGGTCATTACCAGAAGTGTCTGCTTATAAGAATTGCAGCTTCTCCAACACAAACTCTTAAACAAAGATGGAATTATTTCCTAAATGACTAAGTAGATGTTTGGTGGAATTAATAGTCACATCCATGAGTCTATAATTATAGATTCAAAAAATGATCACAACGTGGAGATTTAAGTCATGGGATATACATATTTAGTCTGCTATCTTAATGTAGTCTCTGTCATGAACAGGTTTTGAATTTTTACTGACTCATGTATATAATCATTCAAGAATATTATTTGTATACAATTTTTCATGTAGGTAAAATGACTATTTTGGTTATTTAAATTCCATTTTATTTTATTTTATTTTGGTACCGGGGATCGAACTCTGGACTTTGTGCTTGTGAGGCAGGAGCTGGAACCACTGAGCTAAATCCCTGGCCCTAAATTCCATTTTAATAGATATATAGTTCAAGTCATTATTAGTCATGCTTCATATGCTGATATAATATTGTTGAGAATCATTTGTCATGAAGTTACTAAGAACTAATTTTTATCTAACTTCCTATGCAAGGAACAAAGTATCAACTAATTGTAAGTTGCCTGATCAAAAAGACAACTGTTCCAAAAAGCTTTCCTCTAGTAGAATCTATGTAGTAGTGGAAATCACCTAGGAAAAAATGTACTCATCAGAAATGTCTTACTTCAGTGTAGTATCATTCAGTGTGCCATCATCATAATGTTGCTTTGGCTGATAACAATCTTCAAGATAATGATTGAACTCAGTATTTTCTCAGTAAATTATTTTTACCTTGTGGAATTTGAGCCTTTTTCTAGTGAAAAATTTAACTCCTTGACTTAAAGAGAAAAATTCCTGATATCTTTGACTCTTCCCCCCTCATCGCCTATACACTCTTACTCCTACCCTCTCTGTCTGCATGTATAGAATTTTGGGTATCTATAGCATAGAGTATTTTTAAAAAGAAGTTTGGAGTGAGTTTAACATAAATTCTATAGTAAGGTACTGGAAACAAGGGAGAAAAACTAAGAATCTGTACAAATTACAGGCAGCGACATGTGGGGATAATGAAATATGAACAGAGAGATGAGGGAGAAATCCATTAAACATTTCCAAAACAAGAAAATTAAGAAATAATAGTGTCAGCTTCTTACAGATCAATTAAGGAATAGGAATTGAGCCAATGTTAGAAAGGGAAGAACAGTACTATGATCCGTTGAAAATGATGGCACTGGGCCATTTATCCTGTTGCTTTCACCTTGGGCTATTGCCCAGACTGGACAATTAATAATGTATTCATGTCAGGGTACTGGCAAGTATATTTTCCGGCTGTTAAGAAAGTATCACTAGCAACTATGTACACAGATCTGAACCATATTGTAAGTATAAGTTGAATGAAAACACAATCAATACAGGGAAGTCATTGTAGAAAAAGAAATCAGCATGACAGAGAGCAGTCTTTCTATCTTGAACTATATGAAATATGTTCTAAAAATACAGTGAACTTTTAAATAAAAAAATTTTTACAGTAAAAGACATATTTCCATTAGTCCCCCTTAAGATTCTCCCCCTTCTTTAAACATATTATCCCATCATCCTTTCCATTTTATGAAGCAGTTCTGGAAGTCCTCTTTCATGCGTGTTTGTATTTGCATTGTCATGCCTGTCTAATGTCTCGAATTCATTCAAAATATTTGCCTTCCATGGTCATTCTGACTGGAGAAGAGCCAGAGGATGCACAATGCTAGATCTGGAGAATAAAGTGGATGAGGACACATTCTAATGTTTTTACAAGCTGACCTTTCCATTGGATGAAAATCGGCAGCATCTTTCACTGTATTTTTTTTTATTACAACCATAAAGACACTCACAAAAGAGGACTTCCAGAACTGCTTCTGAAAATAGCAAGAATGACTTGATAATGTGTGTAAATTGAGTAGCAATACTTTGAGGAAGATTAATGGCAATATGTCTTTTATTGTAATATTTTAAAAATTTTTTTGATAAGCTCGGGTACATACTGATAAAATTAAAAAGTCAACATAGGTATTTCATTTCAATAGTCAATGATCATGTTTATAATGAAATATAAAGATGATAGCTGGGTATCTGAATCAGTAATACTTCTTTTACAGGACTCTAAAAATCAAATATTTGGAGCTCAATATACATTTTTCCTCATAAATATTCAGCTAAAAAATCTAAGGATATATGCTTCCTTTATCTATAACAGCAAAATATATAGTTCATGATGTTTTATTCTAATAGGTAATCCCTAATTAAGACCAATATTTAATATATTTTCTCCATTTCTCCAAGTATTTTAAAGAGTATGTAACCAAAATGTATTAATATTTTTAAATCAGAAATTATATAGTACACCAACTATCCTTTTTCCATGATTTTATTTTATGACTTAATTCCCAAATAATATTTGTTATTAGTAACATTAACAAATCTTCTAAAATGTATGTTATAATACAGAAAATTCAGATAACTGATTTCATATAAATATTGATGTCATTTTGTTTTTCTTAAAGAACTTTACTAATCACTTATTTCTGAAAATTTGTGTATTCTACAATGTTAGCTGGAACTAGATCAATTTAATCTCTTTCAAAACTGGGGTCCTATCCAAGAACAATAAATTACTCTCATTATTTCAATCTCACGGTATAAATACTAGAGAAATGTTGACAATTCAACTGTTGTCTTTCAAAGCTCTTTTAGTCAGGAAAAATAAATACAACATAGTCTAAACAATATAACTCTATTTTTTTATAGTGACCTATTTTCTTTCCATCATCCTCAATCTTAGAGTTTCAGGTAGTATGAGAGTTCACCAAAATTGAAGTGTTGCCCAGTATGTTGAATTTCAGTGAAAATTTAGATTCTTATCTATATTGTCTTGTATTGGAGAATATAGGCTTGAAAAGGTCAACTTGGAAAAAATATTCTTTTCTTGCTTTTTCCTCTAATGCAAAATTGAGACACACTTCTCTATAAATAGTTTTTGAAACATTGGATTATCAAACTTATATGAGTGTCTAGTATGAAAATAAGAATATGGAATTCTGAATATTTAAGTTATGTTACCATAATGGGTAAAACTACTCTTTAAGAGCGTTGGTTATGTCAACAGGACAAAAGAAATCATGCACAGGTTCTAAGAATGTGTAGAATTCTCCAAAGTGGTGCCTCTCACTTAGAAACTAAGAAGGCATGATTTTTTAAAAAAATACATATAAAAATAAGAAGTCATTGTGAATTCACTTTCACTAAATGGCTTAATGAATAATATTTAACATAAAAATTACCTTAAAATACACCATGGTATCAAATATTCAAAATGGTCAAGGTTTTAGTTTTGGCTTAGCTACATTAATCTGCTAGATTATTTCATGCAGAATTTATTTTAACCAGAAATTTGCAAGAGTTGTAATTGTTTGAAATAATGAAAATACCTACTCATAATTGAAATACATAAATTCTTACATGCAGTTAAAATGTCAACAGTACTTTTAGTAATTATGTCATAAAATGAAGGAAATTTTTTCATATACAAAAGCTATCTCTTAATCCACAGATTGTTGGTCCCTTCCAAGATACTAGGTTCAAATATTCAGTTTATCTTCATAAAATATTCCCAATGAAATTAGGTGGAGTTCTGATTGATTCAGCATTAGCTGAACAGTGTGGCTCACTGCAGCACAGGCAATAGAAAAACTTCATGAAATAATTGAAATTGGAATTGACACACCCATAATGCTCACTAGAAAACAATATAATTAAAACCACACTCATATATTACGTGGCCTTGACCTAAAATGGAATCAATCTTGGACAATTCAGCAAGGCCTATTTATCTTTACTTTTAATATTTGTACTCATCCTTGTTAGGAACTAAGAAAAAAAACCAAATGACTTATTTTTACTGGAAAATGTTCAAACTTCTGTGTGTGCATTTCTATTCCACCAAGTGTCCAACTAGATTGTAAGGTGCTTCCTTAAGTGCACCTCCATGTAGACGTTATATGTGGGGGAACCCTCACCGAACTTAGGTTTAGTGGGTATGTGACTTTTTAAAAAGTAACTTTAAAATGTTGTATATTTTAGTTTAAACTCTTCCATTTTCCTCTAAGTTATAACATTCAATTATTGTTTATTTTAATCTAAACTATGTTTCAACCCTGATAATACTGAAGAAAACTCAACTGCCTTTATTAAATATTTTATACCTTTTATTTTTCTTATCCTATTCTGTCCTCTACAAGAGGCCTAATGCACAAAATTGTAGCTTGAATATTCAACACCTTTGTGCACCCTGTGAGTAGCTGCCCTGCTGCTGGCCACCTCTCAGGGCTAGAGCTGTATCCTCCAGTGTCCTCTGACCTGGCGGATGGACCTCAGTGGCTTAAACCCTGATGCTAAAGTTGCTTGTGAGAGGCTAGTGTGGGCCAATGAAAATATCAGACAATTTAGTTTTAGTTTATAGTGGAAATGAAGAGCATTAGGGCAAGGTAAAAGATATTCTGGTAGTAATATCTGTCCAGTTTATGTGAAATTTCTTCACCATACTATGGATTCATGAATGAAAATTTGGAGGAGAAAAGTGAATGGTTGGAGTGTTTCTAGAGAGATAACAAAAGTAAAGAGATTTATTGGGCTATAAAGGAGAATATAGAATCCTAGTTGAAAAGGAGAGAATTTTAAGAGACAAGAGTATTAACAAGTGAAAGGCAAGTATGTTATGGAATGAATACATTTGAAATTTGTAGAATAAAAGTTATAATTGTTGACATGAATCTGTTAGGTTTTTGTTTGTTCATTTTGGTTTTGTTCTTGTTGTTTGGTTGTAAATCAAATATTTAACTCTGGTTCCCTAAACACTAAAGGAAACCTGCAAGCAAGCCCTGGAAGATACAGGGCAGAAACTCATGAGAGTTCTAGAAGAGGCCCATGATGATTAAGTGAAACCACTATTCTGGTTATTATTGCCCATTTATTTTTCCTAAATTTAAAAAGCAAAGACTTTCTTTTCCTGACTTTAAAATGAATTCATTCATCTCTATTAATTGATCTTTCATCCAGATTTAGGGAGGAGCCTGAGGTCACAAATATGCTAATAGGAGGCTGAGTTCAGGAAGTAGAAAGTTAGAATTGTGATCCCAGGAATGGGGCGATTTCTGCTGGTCAGTTGTGACAGAGGGTGACCAGTGAGTACTACAAAAAAGCCCTTGTCAAAGAATCAAGGTTGTTCACTACTTACTGAGCAAAGAAATAAAGGAAGTTTATGGCCTGGGGTTTGGGCAGAGCTGAGGAGCCATGATGACGTGAAAATTGCCAATCAAAAGAGCTAATCAAAGGGCATGGAAAGAGCAAACAGGAACTTTCCTGGGTTACACATTCTATATCTGCAATCTTAAAGAAGCAATGCATTACGTGAAACAATGGAGACAAGTAACATGGAGATGTAACACAGGTCTCAGCTCTGCACTGGATCAGGAACACAATGTCCTCTATGTCCCTTCAGGTCTCTGGGCCATTCTTCTTCTATATCTTATAACTTTGTTATCACATTTTTGATAAGTAAATATAGAATTCTTCTTAGGGTATTCTGATTTAAGTGTACATTGAACTCTTGTTAGAAATCTAAATAATATGACATTTAATTGAAAACATTCTGTTTTTGGTTTTCTCTTTCACATATCTAAGTGAATAATAATGATCAAAGGTTGAACAATTACCAGTAGCCCTAGCACTATGCATACATGATGTAATAACAGATACTAAGTAGATTTTGCTTCTCTACATTACTGTTGAGAAAACAGGGACATTAAGCTATAGGTTCAGAAAGTTACAGAGGTAGTACTTCCTCTGTAACTTACATTGCTGTATAAAATTTCTGCACTCATTACTGCATGAGGGATAACAAGATGAATAAGCCTCATCTTTGCCCTTGAGGAGAGAAGGATTTATTTCCTTTAAAGTATTAATTACTGTATGAAAGTATGTGTGCATACATATATACATGTGTGTGTGTATATATATATATATATATGGTATATGCCTTTATTGTTTGAAGGATATGCACATATACAAATGTAAGATTTGTGTTTAATGTATGGTGAGTTTCTTGAATGATACTAGTGCTACAGATGTTTTATAAAGTATATGTTGACCAAAGACCAAGGAAGAAAACAAAGACAATTGTATATATGCTAAAGATTCGATGTTATTGTTATATGTATATAGAATGTACTTTGTGTTCTTTGAATATGAAAATTAAAATTTTTAGTGATAAAGTGCATGTGGGTGGGGGTATGTATAGACATGTATCTCCTTCAAACAACTCTGATTGCTTGGTGTGCAATAATCCACTTGAAAACTCTGAATTTCAAAATGGTTCATAACTTTGAGAAGTTTGCTTAATGAAAAGAACATTTATTTGAATAGGGCAAAGTATAAGGCATTCCCTGCATTCTGACAGCCACAGAGAAAAACAGCTCAGTAAATTCAGAGGATGAAGATCAAAGCTGTTATGATTACACACTATTTCCATTTCACCTTACCTTATGGTGTGTGCTCATTATTTTCTGCTGTTTGCCAGCCCATTACCCAGTCCCCTCTGTCTGAGGTCCTCAAAACAGCATTTCCTCTTAGAACATTACTACCTCACACCCTGCAGTTGGTAGTGGAATGAGAGGGATTGTGGCTATGGGCACAGAAAATTCCCCTTTCAACAAAAATGCAAAATTGTCATGGTCTAACTTTCGCCCATTCAAATATTATTCAGTATTACAGAGATTTCCTTCTTTAAAATTTTTTTAGATGAGCACTATTAAATTGGACTGGCTAAAAACCATTAACAGAGAGATTTGCAACTTGGAGAAATTCCAGACACTATCAATCCAGACATTTTTGTTTTAAAAGAATCCTTGGGCAATGCTTTTAAATCGCAGGAGAGTCATTTTCACATAGGGTAAGTTGTATTTTCCAAGAAACATAGAACATAACACAATTTCTGACAGAAGAGAAACTTACAGAAGAAATGTTCTTTGAGTTTTGGAATTTTTCATTTCAGTTTTGAAAGCACAAACAAGTTTTTATTGCATAGCTCATGATTTGGCATTTCTGGTGTCAATAATTTATAGAAAATGAGAACAGTAGTTGGCCTGTTTATTTCAGGGAAAATTTTTGGATCTTTTCTGAGGACCACAGAACTTGAAGACTAAGCTGAAAACCTTAACATCCCAATTGTATCTCTTAGGAGCAAAAACCTGGGCACATAAGCTTTTCCTTGGTAATCTTCAATAGCAAAGCTTAAACCACTGGCAGCAAGAGGACATTTCCATTTGGAACCAACAAAAACAGCTAAAATTAAAGAAACTGAAAATGGAGGTTGGATCAGTGGAGGGCAACCACTGATAAAATCTAATCTGCATTCATCCAGATATTGGTAAAAGAGCTTTCACGCTTATTTAAACAGGATAATTCATGTAGACTTTTTTCCTATTATATTTAGTATTTTGAAAGCTACAATTACTTTTCCTGTGATTTTGCAGAATGAATAAGAACATTTTAAAGGCTTGTGGTGTGTTTCACCCCTGAGCTTGCTATGAACAGAGAGAGGAGAGAGGGGAGGGGCAGATTAGGAGATGGCAGGATGGCTGTAGACAAAATGGTCTTGAGGAATAGGTAGCGCTCTTCACACTGCCCAAACACCAAACTATGAAGAATAATTCATGGGGGAACATTTAGTGATGAAGATGATCCCAACGATAAACTTCATTTCCTTCAGAGAATTCCCTTTGTTTAAAAAAGGCTCTTTTATAGGACAGTAGCATTCTTTCGTCTTTGTGGAAAGCTACAAACACAAAAATAGCGGCACATTTTGTGCACCCTGGCTGGCCGAGTTTTGTTGCTGTATGTATTTATGTACTGTGAACACTATGGGGGGAACAAGAGTATGGGGCATTATTTGGGGGAAGCAAAAGAACTAAGATTTGAAATGCCAAAATTCCAAAGCATAGCGGGCAACTAAGGACAAGCTGGAGCGCAAAGCAGCTCATGTGAGGCCAGGTGAACTCTAATGTCCGACCACCCAGGGAAGCTGAAGACTTCTTCCTAGTTCTACCTCATTTTTCCTAGTATTCTGGGTGCCTTTGGGTAAGTTTGAACCATATCGATCTCAGATTATTCCTTTATTATTAAGGAACATCTTTTAAATCAAGTTTTAAAAAATACTTAGTGTGCATATGGCATCTTCCTGTTCCCACACTGCGTCTCTGATGCTCCTGGGAAGCCTCCTCAGAGTGGTATGGGGGGAGTAGCTGTCACCTGGCCAGAGCTGCAGGACTCATGTTCAGGAGCTGAATAAGCTTGGGCTTCCGGCTTGTGGACAAAAACTACACTGCACATGGCTGTCACAAGTATGACAGGAAAATAACATGGAAAAGATGAGCTTAAATTCTGCTCCTTTATGACAACAAATTGCTTGGGGGTAAATCCTATCCTAAATCAACCAGTTTCTTAATTTCTACCATGTACCAAAATCAGCTGGGAAGATACTTAAAAATTCGCAGTGGCCACACTCTATCCCTAGAGATTTTGTTTTAGTTGTTTCTGGGTTCTTCTTGACTTTCACATTTTTAAACCATGTCTCGTGATTCTGAATTGCGTACAGATTTGAAAATCAATAAATTGAGAAGAGGTGTGAAGACCTGAAGGGGCAAATCCAGTAGGGCTGGATATCACTTCTCCCAGAGAAGCAATCACCCAACAGACGGAAGGGGGCGCCAGTGAGGCTCACTGCAGTGTCTGTAAGAGGCAGGGACTGTCAGATTTGACCAGCTGGAGAAGCAGACTAGAAAAAGCATGGAAGTGAAAATCACTGTCCTGAGTCCAGCGGTTAGAGCAGTTTTACCCTTACAGAATATTTTTAATCATTCCTGTGAAACTGCTAAAAGAATATTACAAAAACATTCAAACTAAGTTTTAGTGAGTTAATAGATAATGCACTAGTTGTAAAAACAAATTGATGCAGCATTTTAATTTGATCAACAAAGTAGAGAAGCCCTTACTCTTGTAGAAAATGCTGCTAACTGGATACTCTCTCTACACTTATTTAGATCCCATAGGTAAGTGTAAATTGCTTCTGAAAATGTGTTCTTATAAACTCATTTAATATGACCAGAATCATTGGAACATAATTTAACTTAGTGTTAAAGTTAGACAAAATCTATACCAAAAGTGTTACTTTTTGCTCTTTATAACAATGCTAAAATCACTGGGGAAGAAAATAAAAACTGTTATCTACATCACTGTGTTATCCTAAAGATGAATATGGGGCTTTATAGAGTGTGGGCTGTACTAGTCACTTTCCCCTTGTTGGGACAAAATGCCCTACATCCTCAACCTCAAGGAAGAGAAGTACTTGGGCTCACAGTTTCAGTGAATTTAGTCCATGGTGGGCTGTCTCTAGGGCAGAAGCAGCATGGCAGAGCAAAGCTGTTCGGCAGAGAGAAAGAAGAAGTGAGGGTCAGGAATACTCCCACTCAGGTCACAGCTTCCGTGACCCACCTCCCCTCCCCTCTTCCTGACAAGCTCCTCTTCTGAATGTATGAGACTTCGGGGGAACGTTTTAGATCTAAACCATAATATGAGTATTCAGTATGCATACAAAATTTAAAAACATAATCAGCTCATAATCTCCAATTTCCAATTTCTTACCCTTTTGTTTTCTTATATTTGAGTTCCTCAGGCTGAGGCTTTCCCTAAATTAAGGTCTTTTTAGTTTTCTTTTCATTTTCCCAGCACAACATAAATCATCCACCAAAGAAGCCTCTTGGTGTGGATGTACTTCTAGTTATTTGTGAGCTTTTAAGTAACTTGAGAAAAAAATCCTCACTTAACTTGTGGTAAAAGTTGTCAGTTGTAACTAGATGATGCAAAAAAAGAGCTGCCCACACACTTTATTTGCTTTTTAACTTCGGATTTTGTAGGCTGCTAAAAATAAACCAGGCACACCTGTGTTATTAAGTGAGCCCTTACACCAAAGAGTTTGAGTTATACTGTATTTCCAGTGAAGTGTTGATAGTTGGGCAGCTGCTTAAATTTATCTGATACATTTAAATGATTTCAAATTAGCGCCAGTTTTCCACAATTAGGACAATAATTATGACAGTAATTCATGCAATGTAAAGTTCATCAATTGGCTCAGTTGATAATAAAGTATTATTTTTATTCTTGACCTTTCTAGTTCCATTAAATGTTTTAAAAACGAGAAGTTGCTTTAAGTAAAAATACTACTGCTAATAAAAATAATTCAAGAAAAAAATCAACACTGTGCATACCATGGAGAATTTTTTATCATTTGTTTTTCTTTCTTTTATAGACAAGTTAGAAATCTCATTTCTCATAGCTATAAAAGTTTATGAAAATGCTCAATGGTAGTGATAATTGTCCACTTTGTATTTTCTAAAAACATATATATATATAAACCACAAACTGGGAAGACTTTGAAAGTTTTGGTTTTCGAACATGATCACCACAGGGTCAGATTCATTCTCTCTTTCTCTCTGTATGTTTGTGTTTGTATTTGTGTTGAGGATCACACCCAGGGATTTAGAGCATGCTAAGCAAGTGCCTTATGACTGAGCTGCATCCCTAGTGCTAGAGTTTCTACTAAGAAAGGGACATTTTGAAGAAAAAGTTTCTCTGGAGTTTTCATTGTGAATGGATTCCACCCAGATCAAGGACTTCTACTTACCCTGAGTCAAACATTTTCCACCTCTCATCCAAATTCCCCTTAGATTTTTTTAAACTAATTACTAGCTCATGTAACACATCTGTGTTTTATTATGTGTTCCTTTTCAGTTTGTTGATGAGAGCATTTTATATATACATATATATCTACTTTGGATTGCTAGGAACTTGTTCTGTGAGTGTTCTGCAAGATAAACAAGCACTTCTAATAAGTTTTAACTTGTTTTTTTTGTTTGTTTGGTTGGTTTTTATCTGGGGGTTTTTTTGGTACGGGAGATTGAACTCTGGACCTTGCGCTTATGAGGCAAGCAGTGGCACCACTGAGCTAAATCCCCCACTGGCCCTGTTTTCTGTCTGAGACATGGTCTCACTATGTAGTCCAGGTTGGCTTCGAACTCACAGCAATCCTCCTATCTCAGCCTCCTGAGAGCTAAGATTACAGGTATGTGCCGCCATGTCGAGCCCTAAATTTTAACTTGGTAAATGAGTGATGTCTTGCGATAAGAGTGTTATGTGATGCCAAAGATCACATGTCACAACTGAGCCAATGGTTCTTCTCTGTCTGTGTCACAGCAGATTTGTGTGTGATTGTTTCACAGCTGCAGGAGCTTATGGAGAAGATCATGGCTACTGAGGAGGAAAAGAAACAGGCAGAGGAATCCCTCACTTCAACTGAGATTAAGGAGATTGTAAAATGTTGGAAACAGTGCAAAATTTTGTAGAAAAGCACCACCAGAATAAGGCTGGAGCAGTGTGAGCACTAAATGTGTTTAACGACGATGCAATGTCACATTTCCACAAAATCCTCAAAAAGATGCAGAAGCAAGTGTTGTTGGATAGGTTCCTTGTTAAAGTTTCATGAAAAGAAAAAGATTCCATTGAGTGTCAGCAGTGATTCCAGTAGTGATAGTGAAAGTTGTCCTACACAATGCCCCTCCTTTCTTGTGTCCCTCACACTGACCATGAAGGTTTTCAAAGGTAAGTGCAGGTTAATTTGTTAATTTGTTTATTTTTCCTTATATTTCATATTTTCTTTATTAATTTATATTATATTACAATATTGTAGTGATTTTATATGAATATTTGGGGGTTCTGGAATGAATCATCTGAGGTTCCAATATTTCTTATGGCGAAATTCGCTTTGATATACACGTACTTTGGACAATAAGCATGTTTCCAGAATAATTATGCTCACAAACCAAGATATATATATAATAGTCATATATATATAATAGATATGAATATATGTTATATATTATTTGATATATGAATATATATCTGAATACTCTGTGTATACAACCTCAATACATATATATTTCCTTGTGTATCAAAGAAAAATGACTAACATCATATAGATATGGGAAAGTCTTGAGGCATCCCATTCCAGTACTCCTTGGCTACACTAGAGTTTTCTTCTACCACATCCTCACAGGCAATGTTGTAGGTCAGGCTTGAATACTCACAGTGATGAAAAACTCACCAATATTGGAAATTGGGATAACTCCAATTATATTTGAAATTTGCCCTTTAAATTATATTGTACCTTCTGCTTATGGTTCTTTCTCTAGTTTTTGGCAACATAAAGATATCTAAATTGCCTTCCACATGATAGTACTATTTCTTGCATTAAGTGCTCATGTAACATATTTTCCAAATCTATGTCTTATCAAGAAATTTTCTTCAAGGGTATTACGTGGAGGGGCATTCATTCCCTAATTATAAGAAGATGCATTTGTCAGTAGATGGAAGTACCACTATATACAAGCAAAGTAAGCAAGTAAAGCCAAGCATTAGCTCAGATTTGTTTTTATTAATTTGTTTTGTTTTTAGAGGTAGTTATTACATGAGTCCTATTGACTTAGTCCAAAGTTGAATAAAATTACAAGGTTTCTAGTCAGGTGAGAAAACACTGACAATTCACCTCTCGTAGTTATATCAGCCACTTCTAGGCTTTCTTTCTTTCTGAATTCCTAATGTGTTCAAGTACTAGTCTAAGAGAAGGTGTCTCTATCTCAAGCTCAAGGTTAAATTGTGTTAATTAGGTTTCCTCACCAGAATGATTAAGTAGTGTATGTGTGAACCAGGTTTAGTCTGTGAGATGTGTAAGGAAATGGTGTGACAGGGTAGTGAGAGAGGCTTCTGAAAATTTTTCTTACATGTGAAAAGAGAACATATAAAGAAAGAGCTTCTCACCTGCAGGACATTAGCTTGTCTGATTGTGATACCTGAGAATGTGGCAGCCTTCTCGTAACCAGGAGGTGAATTTCCTAGTGGGTAGGAAGAAATGCAAAAGATGACAAATCTATCCTTTTTGTTTGTTTATTGTTAAATTTATGGAAGTAAAACTTAAATACAGTGAAATTCAGGTTCAAAATGTATAAATTTTGGCAAATTTATATAGTCATGTAACAACAAGACATAGAGTAGTTGTAGAATTCCCCCAAATCCCCTCAGGCTTCCTTGTAGTCAATCATCTTCCTGCACTTTGGCCACTGATAACCATTGACTACGCCTTTTTCCATGGCCTTTTCACTTAGCATAATGAATTTGAGCCTTGTTCATGCTACATAATCAATAGCTTGGTCCTTTTCCCTGCTGAGAAGTAATTCATTTTATTAATGTGTGATAGCAACATTGGTTCCTGAAGGCATATAGCCACAAAATTAACCAGAAAGAAAACCACCCTACTCTGAGACATATCGATAGCCAAGAAAATTTTTCTCCTTTAGGCTGTTTTGCTGTTCTTTATCCAGCTCATTGTAACTGATACATCAAATTGATCCTGCTATTAATGATGTAACCATTACATTTAAATATAAGTTCTTGTGTTTATTCCTTCTGGAAATTTCATGTAATGAAATGTGATTTTATTCAATATGTTTTCTAACTTGCTATCTTTAGCCTTTTCACTTAAATTTTATCTTGCTAGGCTGGGCATACAACATTGGCTGTTAAGATTTTTTTAGTCTAAATTTGTCTCTTAATATCTATGCTATTCCATTGTTATACTTCTACAAATTGAATGAGCCTAACTTCTGTCAGGTAATCCAACATATTAATATAACAAGAGTTGTATATTTTGCAATCCAGGCATATAGTCTTAAATATATTTTTTCTTTTTTGAGCAATGTACCTACCCTTCCTATTAGGGCTAAGCATGTTATTATAATTGTTTTATTTCCCCACAATTATTTTGTTTGAAATGTTTGTCCTTATAAAAAGCCAGTCTAAATTAATTAATCTCCTATACTAATGATCAATTATTTTGTAAAAATTAATAATACTTTCACCTTTATATGCATGAGCATAGTCACAAAAACAATAATATTCATTGGATATCTACAAAGTTGTTTAGACTCTGCTAAACATTTAACTTATGTTTTCTCATCTAATCTTCATAAATATTACCCAACTTTATGGATGAGAGAATTAAGGTATAAAAATTGTGTGACCTACTGTAACATCTTAAATTAAATTCTGTATGCTTAAATTTGTAAAGTGTCGGGGCAGAGAAGCTCAGCCAGTCCCAGCACCTGGAAGGAAGCTTCCCATCTCCATCCCAGTCTCCTAGGGCAGAGAAGCTCAGCCGGTCCCAGCACCCAGAAGGAAGCACCTCACCTCCATTCCAGGCTCCTAGGGCAGAGAAGCTGAACTGGTCCCAGAACCCAGAAGGAAGCTTCCCTGCTGCCATCCCAAGCTCCTGGGGCAGAGAAGGTGAGCCGCGTGGGTGCCAGGAGCACCCCCTCCCTTGGAAATGAGAAGACATGTAAACAAGTCTCAAAACCAGACTTCTGGATCACCTACAGCACTCCCAAAGGGAAATGAGATGGAACAATCTGATACTCAACCACCTGAACTCTCTGAACTGGCAACAAAAGAGGATTTGGGAAAATTGAAATCAGAAATAATTACTCAGATAACAGCAAAGATTGTGCTCATAGTGCAAGACATGATTGATAAATATAGAGAGGACACAGATAAAAAGTAGAGGAGCTGAGGAACATGATGGAATCCCAACATAGGAAACAAATGGAATCCATAAAACAGATACAAACAGATTTTCAAGAGATTAAAAACTCCATCAAAAGTCTGAGCAGCAGAATGAACCAATGTGAGGATAGAATTTCACATATAGAAGATAAGATTGCAATTAGTGACCAGGAAAAGAAAAATTGCTGTAAAACTGTAAGGGAACATGAGAAATCAATCCAGCAGCTGCTAGATGATGCAAAGAAGAATAACATAAGACTGATTGGAGTCAATGAAGAAAGAGGAGAGAGTGCAGATGACATAAAAAACTGTTCACAGAAGTGATGGCAGAAAACTTCCCAAGCAGGGGAAAAGAGCTTGACATACAGATAAGTGAGACATATAGGACTCCAGCTAGCCTTAATCAAAAAAAATCTACACATAGGCATATAATAGTAAGGATTCCAGAAATCCAACAGAAGAACAAAGTTTTACAAGCAGTGAGAGAAAAGAAACAAATCACCTACAAAGGAAAGCCCATCAGAATCACAGCAGACTTCTCAATGCAAACCCTCAAGGCAAGAAGAGCTTGGAGTGATGTATTTCAAGCCCTAAAGGAAAACAGCCTCCAACCCAGACTGATGCACCCTGCAAAACTATCTTTCAAAATTGATGGAGAAATAAGATACTTTCATGATAAAGAGCACCTCAGGAACTTCATGAATACCAAACTGGCACTCCACAAAATTTTAGACAATACCCTCGGAAAAGACAATGAGGATCACAACCCCAGGAAACCCAGCAGAATGAATCCATTGGGCATGACAAATTAAACGCAAAGGGGGAGAATCCAACAAAAAGAAAAAATCATGACAAGGCTTTTAAAACTTTTGACTTCATCTCCCTAATGAGTGTATAATTTAATCTTATTATTGTACTGATTAGTATTTTTCTGATTCTAGAATTGCACACCACTCCTTGTGCTATACTGGCTATTTATCATCTTCTTATGTCTACATTTTAATTGGGTTGTCTATTAATGAGCTCTAAGAATTCTTTATATATTCTGGTCATAGGTTATATGCATTGTAAAAATGGTCTGTTTAAGGACTACTTTTCATTTTAATGATGTCATTTAAAGTTCTAAATTTTGATGGGATCCCATTTATCAATTTTTTCTTTTATATATCATGTTTTTTGTATCCTAGGTAGTTCTTGCCTACCCTGAATTCATAAATATTTTCCCTTATAATTTCTTCTTAAAGTTTTATGCTTTTAGGCTTTCTTATTTAGGTTCATAGATCTCTTCAAGTTATTTTCATGTATGGAAAAAAAGGGTTGAGGTTAATTTTTTTATATACAGATACCAGGTGTTCTAGTGCCATTTGCTGAAGACACTATCTCTTCCTTGGCTTTTGAATCGAGTTTATATTCTATAAAATGCTAATGTTAAATAATCTTTCAAAACTCAGTGGACCATATATGTGTGGTTCTATTTCTAGATTCTCTGTTTTATTCCAATGATCTATATGTCTTTCCTTACACCAACACTGACTTAATTACTGTAGCTTTAGAAGAATTCTTAAAATTAGGTATTAAACATCTTACAGCACTGTTTTTGTTTTTAACTTTTCTAGGTCCTTTGTACTCCTACATAACTTTTAAATTTCAATATCCAATTCTTCATTTATAGCAAGTATGCATAGACCTGAATTTTTATATATACCTTGTGTTTTCTAATCCCGCTAAATTCAAGTACAAGTTCTAGGGGCTCCTAGAGATTTCTTAGTATTTTCTCTGTAGATAATCATTTCATCTACATATAAAGATTTTGCTTCTGCCATGCCCATCCTATCCTAGTTGTGTCATTTTGTTGCCAGACTATTTTGCTGGGGACTAGGTTTCAAAGTTTAATGGACAGATAAAGAGTAAGCATATCTGCCCTTGTTCCCCACCTTAAGGAGAAAGCATTGTATCTTCTCCATTTATATAAGGTATTCTCGCTAGAAGTATGGAGTACATGTCTTTAATCTGTTGAGAAGTTTCTGTTCTATTTCTAGGCTCCTGATAGCTTTTACCATGAACAGCTGTAGAATTTAGTCCAATACTTTTTCTCCAACTAGTGACAGGATCATATGGCTTTTGGCTTTCCTCTGCTAAAATGATGAATTTTGGGAGTGGATCTTCCAATGCTGAACCAACACTGCCATCCCTATAACAAAACCACTTTCTACATCCTGCCAGATCTGACTTCCAATAGTTTGTTTTGTTAAACAAATTTCTATCTATGTTCATACTTTTTTCTTCTATTATCTTTATCCAATTTTAGGATTAGCACAATGTTGAGTTCCTAAAATGAGGGGAGAAGTGTTCCTTATTTTTTCTGCTTTAATTATTTGATATAATTTATCAGTTAAAATGTATATGAGCTTGTTGTTGTCATATAGGTAGGTTTTCAAGCTAGGAATATACTTTCTTTAATAGGTGCTATTCAAATTTTATATTTCCTCCAGAGTTAGTTTCATTAATTTGTCTTCCAAGTTACTTCTCAGAAGTTGTCAAATTTATTTCAAAACAGATTTTTGTAATATGCTTTCTATATCTTTTTAAATTCTGTAAAATCTGTGGTAATGTCTCCTAGATCTTAATATTGTAATTTAAAAAATGTATAACTGATATTGTGTAACAGGAAGAAAAGGTCAAAAAGACCAGGTGAATTGGGAGGGGTAGGGGAAGGGAAAAAAGGGAAAGGAAAAAATATGAAAAGAGGAAAAAAAATGGAAACAAGGTCTTTGCAAATAGGGAAGGGTGGAGGGGGTGAAGAGAGGGCAAGGGAAGGGGAAAAAAATAAGAACCAAGATACTCATGTAAAGGTACAAGATCCCAACGATGAATGTAACTGTATTTTATACCTAAAATGTACCAATAAACTTAATGGGAAAAAAATTTGTAAAGTGTCATAAAATAAATTAAGTGCAGCAATGTATTTCTTTCTAAAATGTGCTTCTTACTTTTAGCTATCAGGGAAATGCTTCATAATTATTTTGCTAATTTTTCAATACTTTAAAAAATAAATATACCAGTCTTCCACACTAAGGTCCAGTGGCTGAATTAAGATTGTATGTATTCATATGATTTTTATAACTATTTTATACTTTGAAAATTATTCTAGCTAAAAGCAATAGTAACATCAATGCATCTATTGCCTATACAAGTGACATGATAAAAATGGTGAATACTTAAATTTGAAAAAACTTATAACATAAAAAAGATACATTGTCATTAATCTCATCTTAAAATATCCCTGCTCCAAACACACTTCTACCATCATTCTTGCTATTTTTTGAAGCAGATCTGAAAGTCTTCTTTTAAGTCTTTATTTGCACTATTGTTGACTGTCTTCATGTCATGAATTGATTCATAATGTTTACATTTTGTGGTCACTTAGACTTTGGGTAAGAGCCAGAAGTCTTATGTTGCCTGATCCAATGAATAAGGTGGATAAGGACACAGAGAAATGTTTATGTTTGAAAGAAATTGCCAGAAATACTTGATTAGCATAGAGAGATCACAAAATATGGTGAGTATTTTAATAAAAACAATATGGTGGGGAAGGGATTGAGGAAAAAAGATGAATCAATATATATTATGTAGAAGTATAAATTTCCTTTGATGAATGTGATCATTACATATATCTACAAATGTACCAATAAAGTTAATTAAAAAAAAAGAAAATGGAACAACTCCTTTCTTCAAGCATTGGTAGAACAAATACAAAATTATTATAGTAAAAAAACCACATTCCTGTTAAACCCTTTCAAAGTACTCCCTTTCACTTTTAACACACCTCATTTTTCTTGGCAATGTGTCTTTAACCATGATGTTATTTTTTAAAATTTAAACATTCACCATATTTTTGATTTAGCTATCTGTCTATCCTTAGAATCTCACAATATTCTTCAATAAACCTCCATCCTCTGTCACCATGTATCTCTGTCACCATGGCCTCAGATGTCAGCATGTATCTCAGTGTCCCCTTGCACTGTCTTTTGTTTATCTTCCTCTCAAAGGCATTAATCCAGGCACCAAATCACATATGAAAAGCACCTTGGCAAATTTTAAAGAGCACACCTACGCAGATACTTTGTAGAAGTTCATTTACCACATAATAAAATGACCATAGGGGTTTTCTAAGTCATGTGCGAGTGTCCGGCCAGAACATTGTTGTCCTTTCAGAGCAGTCATAAAACAGGCTGCCCGGAGAGCTCCTGGTATCCCTGCCCAATGACCATTCCCCCTCATTTGCTTTTGCAGTCATTCAGTGTCGTTAGTCATGTTTCCATCAATTATCTCCAGGGGAACAGCTAGCAGAGCTTATAATATTCTGCTTAAGGATGTCAGTCTTGGTATTTGTTTGAATAAAAAATGAGTCAATAAAACTGCTGGACAATAAGCCATGGCTATTCCAAATCTGATGTGCAGAGATCTTCCTTTGTTTAGGAAATGGCCCTGGGAAGCTACAAGAATGACCACAAATTAAGGGAAATCCCTCTGAATTATACTGACCAGCATGTGGATATGCAAGGAGAATTCTTTCTTCATGAACCACTTCTGCTTCAGACATCAGTGTCTTTATGATAATTACAGCTGCTTCTGATGCAGCTATTGGAGCCAAAGATGCAACAAATGAAGGGAAGGGTACCTATCAGTGGTAAAGACTCACAGCTCATGCTGTCCCTCAGTCCATTCACAGGCATAGCACTCAGGGAAATCATATTTAGAGTATGATACTTAGACCACTATGTACTACGAGAGAATTGGGAATACATGCTTTGGGAATTGTACCCTGTTTCACATCTCAGATCTGCCACTTTCATCCATATATTCTGGCCAATTCCATCTTTTCCATGTACCAATGCTACCTTACCTTAAAGAAAAAAAATATCATCACTCAGGTTATAGAGAATACTAAATAAACTATTACCGTAAAATGCAAAGAATTCTGTCCAGTATCTGGTACTCACTCAATTAGTTGTCAGTTAGCTATCATTGTTGTTGTATATGTGAATTATGGTTCTACTTTTGGATATCATTTGGAACATTTTCTAATTTGTAAGTTTCAGAATTCATCAAATCATTTGTATTCCACAAATAGAAAAACACCTGAAAGTCAGAACCCGATTCTTTTTTACAGAACTCCAGTTTCCCAAAGAAAGGATCAATGATAAAGTATTTCTACAGACTTAAATGAAAGACATATAAATGCACATACTCCGTTGATGTTATTCAACATAAATATGCAGTCTTTACATTTTTGTTTTGGTTTTTTTCAAAAAGCATTTGTCCTCATCTAAAAGGTGCCAATGGAGAAACAAAATAAATGTGAAACAAGGCTCAGAGAGGAGACTAACCCTTTGTAAGGATAATATACTCTACTGGAAGACATCAGAGGAAGAGTCCCCCACCACATGACTTTTCCAGATATTTCTGTTTCTATTACTTCTTACAACTCTTTATCCTTTATTGAGAAAGAATATTCAAATATTCTTAATAACAATCATTTGAAGGGTAATGCATGTAGACCACATATGAATGCTTAATGCTTTTTGTCTTATGAGGTATTCACAATGATTTCATGAGGAATAGTTATTATTATGTCTGTTACCTTTCTTCTGTTGTCTAGACACAATACCCAACACCCAAAGTTTAAGGAGGACTTTGGCTCACAGTTTGTAGAGTCCATAGTTGGCTGGCTCCAAGGCAGGTGGCAAGGCAGAGGGGCATTGCAGAGGAGAAACATTTTATGGCAGGCAGAAGGCAGCAAAGCTCAAAATAGCAAAGAAGCAACAAGCAACAAGAAGCAACAATAGCAGTCCTCTTTCTGTCCCTTATATTCTATCTCGGGGCAGGTACTGCTCTCACCAGGGTGGAGCAGCCTTAATCCTAGCATCACACCTTGAATCAATGCCAGCATCACACCCTTAATCCCAACATCACACACCCTAGATTCAACCACCTCTGAAAGGCCCGACCTATGACTACGACAGGAAGATCTGGGGGAACATTTAGATACAAGTCATAACAATGCCCATTTTACAAATGAAAAATACACACCACAGGCAATCTAAGGAACTTTTTTCTGGACTTTGCAGCTTAGAAAGCAAGACAGTCTGGGACTAAAACCCTACAGAGTATGTTCTTATCCAACTGTGCCTCATATTGCTAAAATCAGCATACACTTGGCCTCAGTGGCCACCCAACAATGATATTCCTGATTTTTTTCTATATAATTTTGTTTTTATCTCTCCTAATCTCTTTGGAAATGTATTTTCTATCACAAAACCCAAGAATGACACCAATTACAAACAAAAAGCACCAGGGTTCATTTCTTTTTAATTCTCCTTTGTGATATATAGACATGCACTGAAGGAAAGGGGGATTAAATTTTGCAAGGGGCCAATATTCACTTTAAGAAAAGTACAAAGAAAAGAACATTTCAGGGTGCAGAAGAAGGAGGAGGAGGAGGAGGAAGAGGAGGAGGAAGAGGAGCAGACAGAGAGAAGAGGGAGAAGAGAGAGAAGACCAGGGAAGGGGGGGGAGGGTAGAGATAGCAGAGCAGGAAGAGAAGGGAGAAGGAAAGGGAAGGAAAAGGGAGGGAGGGAAGGGAGGGAAGGAAGGGAAGGAAGGGAAGGCTATTTTCTTTGAGTGTTTATAATGGATCCAGAATGGTGATACTGAAATTTTAAAGAAAATTTTGAATGGTATTGTCTTCAATGTAATATATAAAATATACACAGAAAACATTGATAGAAGTAACATTAATTTTTTCTATAGCTTTGAAAAACTTCTTCAAACCTTATTGTGTTCCTTGCTATTTTTTAAGAGGTAAAAAATCCTGCCTTTGGATCTGTATAGAGGATACTGAGATGGTGAAGAAAACAACTTTTTGGTCTGTGGAATCCTCTTCAAACATATGTTTGTGTCCTTTATTGATCTCTTAAGCCATCAAATGTACTATTTCTGCATTTAAATTCTCCTCAAACCTACTGCTTGAAAATATTTACTCTAAGGCAGCCAAACACAACTGTGGAAAGAGTAGTTTTCATAATAGTGGAAACTTACTGTGTTATTGTTTAAATTTTACATCATTCTGGAACCAAAACATCTTATAGGATACAGCCTTCCATAGGCCTGCTTTGAAAGCAATCTATTTATTGGTACAATTAGGAAAAGTGTGCACTTTTCTTTCAGGGTATTTCTCACATCTCTTAGTTGATCACCTCCTGAACTGCATTCTTTACTATCCTTCCCTCCTCCTAGCCAAATAAACTTTAATAGTCTCAGGAGAGAACTCTGAGTTGTGTTGTTCATGGCAGGGTCAGCTTTGCTAATTCTTCCTCAATGTTCTCAAAATGTGGCTTGTTTCCAAAGCCAGAAATGCAAAATAATATGATTTATTTGGTTTCCTGCATGATCCAATTTAAGGCATTTGGAGTACTTACATTTTTTTATATCACTAAGAGGCCTCCAGAAATTTATTGAAATAATATCTAAAAGTTGCTTCACAATCAGTAATAGATAAATTATGTGGCCAATTAATAGGTTATAAACATGGTTATGTAACCTCTAAACCCAAAGCTCTACCATAAGTAAATAAGGCACAGTCCTAATCCTGTGAGAACAAATTACATGCCTCTCATTTCCCTTTGGAAACAGCTGTGCTGAATCAGGTAGATGATGGAGTCCAACTGCACTTGGCTTTAAGATTGGCCTTGATTAGCATCCATGATTTTTGCTGCAGCTTATAAGAGTAAACTGTGCTTGGACTAAACAGCCCCTGCTCTTTTGTTATCTCATTAAATACTCATTGGCATCCTCGAAAGCATTCAGAGCCCATGTGAACAATATTGACAACATTGTCTTCCTAAGGCTTTTCAAAGTTGTAGAATATTTACTCAAGATATTAAACAGGAAACTTCCATGAAATTCATGAATTATTCAATGACAAGTTTTCTTGGGAGCCAAAAGTAACCCAGGAAATTAATCTGAGCAGAGTCCAACATTAGAAACTTATTTTGTGTGTTATCATGGACATTTCTAGCAGATGTCAGTTACTAAGGGCTAATTCATCTTATTTATCATGAATGCTATCGAGCATAAAGACTTTCACACAGTCACCAGTATCTGAAATTAAACATACATACATTTAAGCTTTTTCAGGTTTACTTCTCGCCCAAAAAGAGGAACATTTGTACAGCTGCTTCAAGAGAGGTAGTAGGGACCTATGAACCATGATAACTGTATACTTTCCATTGATTGCTTCCACTAGGACACTATTAAATGATGCTAAAGAGATTGCCTGAAGCATTTGATCATCTGTAGATGGACCTGAAAGAAAATTTTGTTAAAATATTTGGAACTTATTCAGATTATTCAAATTATTGAAATATTCATTGAAATATTGGATAGGTCAGAAAATTTAAAGATTATTTGTTATTAAATTAATTTCTTAGTAAGGAATTTTATGATTTGAGATGAAGTGACAAAGAATAATGTAAATCATGTCAAATGGTCAACATTAGTTAATGTATTAGCTGAATATATTTTCTTAATATTTAATTTAATTAGTTCAATGTATTAGTTAAATACATTCTCTTAATATTCTGACTTCATTTGCTTATATATTTGGGGTCACTTTTAATTCCTATTTAATGTAAGCAAATTAATAAATGGACTTGTAACAAAGGCTAGGCTTCATTAGTATTATTTACCAATATTTTTGTATCAGACATCTTGTAGGTCCTCTTTCCCCATCTCAGAAGAACAAAACCTAAATTGTGTAACTCTGGGAAATAAATTTTCATCTGTGGTTGTTTGAAGGAGGACTATTTTGACATTTATGAATAAAATAAGGTATAAAACTGTATTTTTTGTGGTTCTGGGAATCAAACCTAGCCCTAAGGGTTGAACAACACCCCCAGTTCTTTTTAAATTTTTTATGCTGATACAGGAGTTTGTTAAACCACTCAGCCTGGCCTCAAACTTGTGCTCTTTCTGTCTCAGCACCTCAGATAGCTGGAATTGTAGGTGTATGCCAGTGTGCATGGCTAAAAGCATATCTTCCTGGATCCCAAGGATCCACTTCCCTCTTTCTTTTCTTCCCCATGTCCATCAGCAGATGAATTGATTTAAAAATGGTGGTATTTATGCACAATGGAGTACTACTCTGCCATAAAGGATAAACTTGAGAACTTTGTAGGTAAATGGATGCACCCTAAGACCATAATGTTAAGTGAAGTAACTCAGACACACAAGCTTAAATATAGCATATTTTCTCTTATATAAAAAATGCAATATATATATATGGAAAAATATGTATAGAAAAAATATATAGGAAAAAGATATATAATAGGAAAAAAAATTTAAAAAGTATAATCCAGTGTAGACAATGTATCTAAAAGTGTACCTTAATTTAATACAATTGTTTTACATTTTTTATGTTCTTTAGTCCTTTTTATCTTTATATTTGATAATTAACTTTACAAGGTCTTATACATTAATGAATCTGATGCTGGAAAAAAAGGAGGTGGAGGAATGGATTAAACAAAAGGAACTCCTTCTCCTTTAACGTGGTTTGTAGTTCCATATGAGCGAGGTCATTGGTGTTAGAAGTGGACCAACTCAGTACAATGGGCACATGAAAAACCAGATTTGCAAGTTTTGGAGGAGGTTCAAAGTGAATCATCAGATTACTTATTCATGGATGAGGATGATACATTATAGTAAAATATATGTTTTCATAACAGAAGACTGGTGTGAGTGGATGGTGATGATGATGATGATGATGACTTCGACATTGACCATGTGAGCCAAAGTTCCTGTGATAGTGAAATGGAGCAAGACTTGATTGGTACATAGACAGGGAATGCAGACCTTGATTCAGATAAAGAAGTACACAGCAATATGAGTATATATTTAAATAGTCAAAATAGTACAAAATGGTCACAAAACCAAATGGAATGATCCAGTGTTAGAACTAGGTCTGAAGATACAGTGAGGGTCTTGGCAGGGATGAAATGTATTGGACAGAATGCCAGCATTGCCATTCAATGTTGGAAATTGTATCAGACAAAATGCTACAAGAAGACGCTGTGAAATACAACATTCTGTATGCATCAATAGCCATATTAAAAATGTATTTATTATGTCACCTTGCTAGCTGAACTGCAGGCATTCATAGGTCTGCTGTACTTAGCAGGGACTTGGCACTGAAATTGCAGGTATGTAAAAGACTTATGGAAAATTGATGGGTCAAAATATGACATAAAAATTTATGCCCTTGTAGGTGTGAAGACTTATTATGCTTTCAATTTACAAGTTTATTCTGGAACTCAGCTATCAGGTCCCTATTTGTATGGTAATAAACTGAATGATACTGTGAACAAACTTGTTGCTCATGTTTCCAAAACTAATCAGAATGTGACATTTGACAATTGTTTTACCAGTTTCCAATCAACATTACATTTGTTAAGAAAGCACAAGTTGACCGGCAGAGGAACTGCACACAGGAACAAAGCAGAAATTCCAAATGAAATGTTGCAATTTCAAAACAGAAAATTGTGTAGTACAATCTTTGGATTTCAGAAAGATTTACATTGGCTTCCTATATGGCAAAGAAAAAACAAACTGGTACTGCCGATGTCAACACTGCACCATGCTGGAAATATTGATAGGGAAACTTTGACAAAATGGAAGCCTAAGATGGAAACTTTCTACAACAAAACTAAAGCTGGAGTACATGTTGTTGATGAACATGGAAAAACTATGATGTCACTTGAAACACAAAGCATTGGCCAATGATTCTGTTTACTGGATCCTAAACGTGTGGCATAAATAGTATGGTAGTTTACAAAGAAAATAACAAGTCCCAAATACCATGGAGAAATTTTCTTAGAAGATTGGGACTGGAACTCATAAGAGATCATTTACAGCAGTGGAAAAACAAAATGTTTCTGCCCATGGAACTACACACACAAAAGTGTGGAGAACACTGGAGAGCTGACAGGTGAACAGGCAAGTGCAGGACCCCAAAGACCTACTATAACAACAGAAAAACCAAAAAATATATCAACTGTGCCCTATAAGAAAGGACAGAAAACAAAGTAGATGTGCTATCAGTGTAAGCAATGCTTGTGTATGAAACATGCAATTTTCATGTATGAAGACTGCCTTGATTGTGACAACTGAAGCAAAGATTATTTTTGTTATAGAGTTGTATTGGTATTTTCATTATAGTTCACATAGGTTTTTATTTCTAATGTTATCTCAGGTTTCATAAGCAAGTAAACAGCTGATATGAAAATGCTGATGTCTCTTCTAAGCACTCATTACACATTTGATATTTTATTTTAATGATATCTGATTTTCCTCATAAGTGCACATTGTACAATATAGTAGAAAGCTCCTGGCAAAACAGAAGGAAGAGAATAGAGGTGACAAGAATGGCCTGCCACATAAGAAAGGAAAGCTAAGCACATGTCCTGTCAGTGTAAGCAATATGTGTGCATGGAACATGCAGTTGTTGTATGTGAAGACTCCTTTGGGTGTGACAATGGAAGCAAAAATTATTTTTGTTGTAGTTATACTGGTATTTTCATTGCAGTTCACATAGGTTTTTATTTCTGATGTTATCTGTTAGGTTTTGTAAGCAAGTACATAGCTGAGGTGAAAATGTCGATGTTTATTCTAAACACACAATATATATTAATAATTCAATACCTTATTTGATATTTTATGTTCCTGTTAACTACACATTGTATAATATAATAAGAACCTCCTGATAAAATAGCAAGGCCAGCAAGATGTCAAGTATGTCCCACAAAAAAGGCCAGGAAAGCAAAACACCTGTGCTGTCAGTGTAAGCTACATGTGTGTATGGAACATGCTGCTGTCATGTGTGAAGACTGCCTTAGGCGTGGTAACTGAAGTAAAGATCATTTTTTTTGTAGAATGCTATTGGTATTTTCATTGTAGTTCATATAGGAATTTATTTGTTTTTCTTTTTTAGACTTTGTACACCAAAAACCAGTTGTTGAAAATCCTTATGCTTTTTTTATAAACATTCAATAAATACTAGAAATGCAAAAAAACCCCCAAAACAAAAGGAACTAAAATGTGTTCTGTACATGTACCAATTCTCTGCAGTGAATGTAATCATTATATACTACAAACATGGACTAAGTGAAAAGATATAAAACATTGCTTGATTAGTTTATACTACATTTGGTAATTATGATAAATTCCTATAAAAAGCATAGACAATATTGAAATTATAAATGAAAAATATCCATAATAGCCAAGGTATAAACACTCAATATTTTGTTATACAGCCAGTAAAACATCATATGATTGCATATATAAGTATGTATAATTTAATGTATAAATGATAAATCTACAAAATCAATGTTAATAAAATATGTAATACAAAGTTTGGAATAATAAGTTTTTTTGAAATGAAAACAAATGTCCTTACACATTACTAAAATTTTTGCCAATTTTCATTCTCTGTGCTAGTCTTTATATTTCTACTTAACTATAACAATTAAATTTATATAACAATCATTTTGATAAATTACAACTGCATTTCTGTTTTTTGGGGTTTTTTGTTTTTTGTTTTTTGGGTTTTTTTGGATACTGGGGATCGAATTCAGGACCTTCTACTTTCAAGGCAGGCAGAGGAACCAATGAGCTAAATCCCCGTCCCTGCATTTCTGTTTTTAAGGCAAGTCTTTTTATGTACTTTATCTTCAGGTCCTCTAAGAAATAAAAAACCTTGACATTTACATCAGAGGTGCTTCAGCCTCTTAAAGTGACACCCAGAAGAGTTTACCAAAGTGATACATAAAAATTCCAAACATCTGATTTCCCTGTGGGAAGCAGCAGCTCTTTCTCCTGCTGGTGAAGGGAGGTTCATGTGCCCTGCTTGATGCTGCCCCCTGGACCCTGAGCACTGAATCTCACTAGTGCTCAGAGACATCTTGAGGGCTGGTGATAGGACAGATAACATTCATTGGTACTGATTCCCTGGCAAGCACTGTGCTATGAAAAATGCAGTCGTGACCTCATTTAATTATCAGATCACTATTTTAAAGAGGAAAGAACTAAAGCTTAAGAAAGTCACATCTCGCTCAGGCTCACAGAAATAATGAGAAGCCTAAGTAGGTTTTCATCTTTGTGATGTCAGCACCTCGACCATTAGCACTTTGTGATGCTGCACCCCTTCCCATAGCTACATGTCAGTGCTGATCAAGAGACATGTAATTAGATATGTTCTGCTGGAGCTCTCAGTATCCTTTCAGTTGTCTACAACTTGGAGTAAATACTTCTGGCTTTCAGAACAAAGATAGCCTTGGCTTGGAAACTCTAACATGGCTCTCCTGGAAATTGTTTGCCTCAGACACAGTTCTCTTTTTCTAGAAATTTCTTCCTGTACTTTGGTTCAGTAGTTTGAAGTAATTCCCCAAAGTCACACAATACTCAGATCTTATTCTTCTTCCTTACAATAGTAACCTTTATGTGTCCCTCTAAATCAACCTCCATGTAGTTCTCTTGTGTTTAATTTCTTAGCCAATGGAGACATTCAAGTGATCACTTAAATTTCCAAAGCAATCCAATTCCCGCTCAGGTGATGAGATCAAAATTTTCGGGAACAACCCCGAGTCTTCTTTGCTCTCTTCTGCCTTACCCTTACATCATCAAGACCTATAGGTTAAGCTTTTAAAATATGTTCAGTCTACAACACTCCAGAATACAACCAGTTCTTACATGTTTTATTGCTAAGACCCTGTTCCAAGTCACTAATTTCCCTCTCTTTCTTCTCTCTGTCCCAATCTGTTCTATAATCCATACAGAAGCTATAGGGATCCTACTGAAACTTTTGTCAGATTGAGTCATTCTTCTCCTGCTCCGGGATCTCCAATGGCTTCTTGTCCAACCAAGAGCCAGACAGCCACAATTCTATGCATTTATTCAGCATCTCACAGCCATCCCACCATCCCTCCATTCAGTTTGTCCAGCAGAACTAATTACCTGCACCTTCTCAAGGAGACCAATGGGGTTTTGTACTAGTTTTTCTCTGTCTGTGGAAAATTTTTCTAACAGACACATGGTTTGAGTCTCGATATCAAGCCACCTTTTCAGGAAGTCTGTTCCCAATCACATGATATGAAGTACTAACCTCTCTCTCAATGTGTCCTGCTTCCCCTTCCTGAAATAACACCTACATGAAGGCAAGGAGTCTGTTGGGTTTAGTGCTGTACTGTGTGCCTAGCTCACAGAAAACACTTGTTGAATAAATGAGTGGGACCCACTCATACTTTTTGGAGTATAATAATTTTAGGACCATACATTCCAATGTCAACATCCATACTTTGGTGTGTGCCATCTTAATACATACAAAGTGTTTGAAAGTGAAATAATCCTATGTCAACTTCCTTTTTGCTCTTATTTCTTCTATTTTTGAGATTTCTTCCCTACTCTATCCATAGCTCTTCTTACAAGACTGGTAATAGTTTTTAAAGCTATCATCACGAGATCAAAAGTCACTTTGAGTGAAAATATTTTTAATATTGCACATATCAGTAATGCTATGCTGTTTTGAAATATCAAACTCATAGAAACAGGGAGTACAATAGTGGCTATCAAGTTTGAACAAAAGGGCACATGAGGAGATGTTGGCCAAGGGGTAAAAAGTTTCAGCTAGGCAAGATAACTCTGGTGATCTAGTGTACAAAAACATTCCTATAGTTTTCAATATTGGATTATGCTGTATATAGGAAATTTGCTATGATGGTAGATTTTAAGTTGTTCTTACCACACCAACTAAGCTAACTGTGTGAGGTGATGAAAATGTTAGTTTGATTATGCTGAATATTTAAGTATTTATTTTTCAAATAATCACATATAAATTAAATATATAAATATTTTTAATTGTCAACTGTACCTCAGTAAAAATAGGAAAAATCTATTTACTCTTTCATGTAGCATTATTTTCCTAAGAATTATGCAACCAAAGTCACTATACAGAACAATAGAGGAAAATAGTATCTCAACAAAGAATTATGGCTACTTTTAGACTAAAATTTTGTCAAGATGAAACATTCATTTTCCAAGTTAGACTCTAATATTACTCTGGATGCTACGCAATTTCATTGAAAAACTGACCTAAGAAAAGTGAATTGGATTTTTTGTTGTTGATGTTGTTTTTCTTGTCCACATAAGAGATGATTTAAACCAAATACTGATTAATATACAAAGAAAAGAGGAGAATTGGGCTTATCTAAGAAGAAGTGTGTGTGTGTGTGTGTGTGTGTGTATGTGTGTGTTGGTTTATTATGACCAGGGCTGAACCCATCTATTTAGTTTTCAGGGAAGGAAAGTTTTTCTTCTGACCACAGCTGAAGAAAGACCCTGACAGCTCTCTGGCCCATATCCATGTTGTCAGTGTTTTCTGGGACAGGAATCTGAGGTGCTGCTCTGGCTAAGTGGTTGCAGCTGTCTCCACAACCCCAGCCACAGGGAGTTTCTGCTCATGTTGATTTTGGCTGAAGTCTTCCTCCTGGAGCCCAGCAGCATAGAAGCATTTGCTCTGAGGCCTGGGACTCTGAATAAACATTGCAGTTTCTAAGTTCTTAGCATTTGATGCATTTTTCTCTTAATTCTTCTGGAGAAAAGTCAAAGACACTGGAGGGTTCCCTTTGCCCTAAAACAACCATATACTTCCCCTCAACAGAATCCTTTTCCTTATATATGTATAGCTGAAAATCTGAAAAGTAACAATATACACAAACTATGCCAATCTATGATAATATGCATTCTTTTAAATATGTTTCAACACATTTTGGCAATCTTCTGAAATACCAGACTCCTTTGATGTTTTTTAAAATGAAAGAGAAAAATAAGCTTTAAATCAAGCCCTTAAACATTTGCATCAAAAGGCTCTCAGAAAAGTTGAAAGATATTTAAGAGGTAATTAAGAAAGTCAGCTGTCATAATTGTACTGAGGTAGAATGGTACTTTTCAATGCTATTTTGATAAACTCAAAAGTAATAAACCTAGAGCTTACTCTCAGTTTAAAAAGTTTTTATTATGGATACCTAAATCATAAAAGCAAAAATTAATGATTGATTTATCAACATCTGAGGGGCTGAACTCAAAAAAGTTATTATGAAGATGATTTTAGGAAATAGTTCATTTTTGTTAACTTGCTGGCATCAAATGGATCCGAACACTAAGTGAATGAAATCTGCCTTCATTTGATATAGGAGTGAAGGCATATATATGGTTTTGGCTTCCACTGAAGAATTTCAGTTGCAAATAAAAAAGAGTATTCTGACAGACTATGAAATGATAAATTGGATAACAAAACAAACCATAGAATATTTTGCCTGGCAAGTTCCAAAAGTAAGCTTTCAAGAGTTATTTAAATAAATCTGCCAGTATAATCAAGGTAAGTATTAAATGGCATTAAATGGCTTTTCAAAGTTCTAGTAAGTACACTAGTGTGGTATTTATATAAAGGTATGCTAAGACATAAAATGGCTATGAACATGACAAATTTACTTTACACACACTGGAATGTTTTATGTATCACCATAGTATTATATATGTTATTTAAACAATAAATGCTATCAAAGCATATCCCTTCTAAAGCACATAGCAATAAACCTAAAATACATGACTATATTATTTGCAACATTATCTTAAGGGTAAACAAACTACACAATGTTAATATGATTGTAGTTGTTTATATTCTACCAATTTCAGGAATATTTAAAAGCTTATGAAATAAAAGAATCTTGGCTTGAATAGTACAGAGTCATATTAAAGAGTGTAGTTTCTACAGTTTCCCTGGATTTAAGCTCCATCACACTCCTTCTAGCGGTTTATCCATAGGTAAATTATTTCTCATGTCTCAGATTTCTCATTTATCAAGGAAAGTAATGTTATTTACTTCATCACTTTTAAGGATTAAAGCAGTATTTAACCTGAGGTACTTGCACAACATCATGCATAAAATCCACTCACAACAAGAAATGATAATTATTATTGTTATTGTTTTTCTACTGTAATGTAAATAGCTTCCTAAAGAAGATACTTCCTATAATCAGTGCTTGTTCTTCTCTTATGTAACCTTGATTTATAAGTTATTTGATATTTTCTAGAAAAATCCAGGGCTTTAGTGGACAACCATAAGGGCTACACATTTAATTTTCAGTTGAAATAAAAACCTGATTTCTGAAGTTTTTAGATGTCCAAATCAATTTCTACTGCTTCTCCATATAAACCTTCAAATACTTTAAAGCCTTATTTAATCCCATCACTGACCAAGATCTAGATCTCACATAATCCAGACCATACCTGTTATAAGCATTTCAGACATTTCTTCAAATATACAATTTTATTAGTCCTATGCCATCTTAGTGTACAGCTTTGAGAATTAGTTTCTCAATCCCTAATCCTATCAGGTATATCATTTTCCCTGACTTGGACACTTACTTATACTAGCACTGTGTTAACATTTTTAGCTATATTGTGTGTTGGGGCATAGTCTCATGAGCCTTCACACTGAGATATCTCCAGTGGCCCTTTTAATTTTTCTGTTTTTATTTTGAGACAAAGTATCACTAAGTTGCTAAATTGCCCATGCTGCAGTCAAACATGTGATCCTCCTTTCTCAGCTTCCCAGAGTGCTGAGATTACAGATATGAGCCACCATATAATTATTTTGCAAGTCAGCCTCCCATATTCTTTGTCATCATTTTGATTTTTTACTACAAATATAGGCTGTAAGATTTCTATTTTGAAAAGTGACAAAGTAGCTACACAATACCAAACCAAACTAGGCCAAGAAAATCTATTAAATCTGGGTAAAACAGCCACAAAAACTAGAACACATTTCTGATAATTATAAACATGGACAATCAAGATAACTATGACTTAGGGGGTCAGATTTACTAAGAGAAGGAAAATTAGTTGAGGTAGCATTCTCCACCGTTTCTTTCCAGTAATGACCTGGAGCTTTTTGTCATCTTACAGTATTATGAAATAAAAAATTACAATTCAAAGCTCATAAATAAGGTAGAGCCCAGAGACAAGGAACCACAGAGAAGTAAGCTTCTTATTTGATATTTATTCCTCCAAAGACATGCCACAGCAGAAATTCAACGGTTTGAAAAGGAAGAAAGCAAATGACAAATGCCTACTGAAAGGCAAAACACCAAACAAAGTGTGATGGTTAATCTCAATAGGTGAACTTGAATGGAATAAAAAATGCCTAGTAGATCAGCAAAGCACAGTTCTGGGTGTTCCTGTGGGTGACTGGCATGTTGGCCAACAAACTGAGAGTGGAAGACTGACTCTGGTCGTGGATGACGCTAGCAAGTAGACCTTACAGCTTGGATGGAATAAAAAAGGGACAGAGAAAGTGCACTCACTGAAGAGAACCTCAGTTTTCCTCAGTGGGTGCATACTTTGTGGCCATTACCTTTGGACATCAGTCCCCAAGTCTCCAGTTTCTTTAGCTTTCATAAGATACACTCGCTTTTGAGGTTCAGGGAATTTAGTGACTCTATATGGTACAGTTCTCTTAGAAAATTTAAAAAGAATAAGTAATGACACTGGTGGTTTGCTCTTAACATTTCTGAACAAACTAAGACAGGAAAATAATAAGGTCCAAATTTAAATTCCCAGCTTCATACATGCATAAGCAATCTAAAATCTTCAAAGTGTGTCTGGAGAAGAATCTTCTCTCTTTTACCTACAGGGCTGAGGCTGTCAAGAACAAAATTGACTAAATTACAACAAAGTTTAATGTTTACCCTTGAGCATTATCAGCAGTCAAAATGAGGGGGCTGATTAAAAAAATAGTATGGGGTTCTATAAATTGGGATGGAGAAGCTTCAGAGGAACCTGTTGATATGGACAATGCTTTTTTCTCTCCACTTATCTATAGGGCCCACCAAATGCTGTTTGCTTTCAACTGACAAGGCCAGAAACATACTTTTAGCTTCCTACTCAGGGTTATATCAACTATCCAGCCCTGTGCCACAGTTTAGTTCACAGAGATCTTGGTTGCCATTTTCTTCCAGAAGGTATCACATCCATTACATGGATGACATTGTCAAGTGAGCCAGAGATAGCTGCTATTCAGAATTTGTTATAAAGCATTCACAAGTCAGAAAACAAGAAATAAGTCCAAATCAGGTACTTCTCTACGATTCACCTATGAGGGCGTGCCCTCTATCTCAGTGAAATTTATGAGTCCAGTGATATTTTTAATAATTCAGGGGTGTGGGGCATGCAGAGATGTCCTTTCTAAGGTGAAGGATAAATTGTTACATCTGGCTTCACCTAAAACGAAGAAAGAGGTATAATGCCTGGATTTTGGAGGGAACATCTTCCACACTTGGGTATGCTACAGTGTCCTATTTACTGAGTAACTTGAAAAACTGCTAGTTTTAAGTGGTGCTGAAAAGAAGAGAATGTTCCAAAATATTTCCAGGTTGCTCTGTGGCCTGCTATGCCAATTAGGTCATATGATCCAACAGATCTAATGGTACTTGAGATATCAGCAGCAGATGTGGATGCTGATTGGAGCCCCTGGGAGGCTCCAATCATAGAGCAGGACTTTAGAATTTTGGAGGAAGACAATATAATCATCTATAGACAACCACTCTCCCTTTTAGAAACAACTCCTGGCCTGTGACTAGGCCATAGCAGAAACTGAATTCTTGACCATGGGACACCAGATTACCATGTGTCTTAAACTGTCAAACATGAACTGGATACTATCTGACCCATCAAGTCATAAAGTGGGATGTGCACAGCAACAGTCATTAATTGAGAGTAGTATATACATGACCAAGCTCAAGCAAGTCCTGAATGTATAAGTAACTTATATGAAGAAGTGATCCAAATGCCCATGGTTTCTACTCCTATACTCCCTTTTATTCCCCAGCATGAACCTATATACATCTCCCATAGAGCCTACATGATGGTCAATTGACAGTGGGAGAAAATGAATAGAACCTGGGTTAAATGTGGTCCTGCAGCTTATGCAGGCACAACATAAAAGTAGACAACTATAACAGTATATCCTCTTTCTGGGATATTTCTAAAGGATCATAGTGAAAGGAAATCTTCACAATTTTGGGCAGTGAACCTGGTCATGCATTTTGCTTGGGAGAAAACATGACCAAATGTGTGACAACATATTGATCCATTGGTGGTAGTCAATGATTTGGCTAGATGGTCAGAGACTTGGAATATAACTGGATAACTGACATTTAGGTGAGAGGTATGTTGATAGACCTCTCTATCCAGCTTTGTTCAGTAGTTAATCCACATTCCTGGCATCTCCAGCTGTCTGGGATCTCCACTGCACCATTAGCATCATTCTCAGGTCTTCATACTTAGTATACTCAGGGTTTCATTGTTTTGGCTCACAGACCTTCCTCCGAAGTCTGGGGTAAGTCTCTATGGCACAACAACCTTGAATAATTCATGCCTGTAAACTTAGCATGACACAGATGACACAGTATCTATCCTCAGCTTCATCAGTAGCTGGGACTCCTTGAACCATGACTACAGAAGCCTCTGAGTACTTAGATGGTTTAACTTAGAGAAGTACTTCATAGGTGGCTCCAAATGATGAGGACACCTGTTGGGGCTCTGTTCTCAAACAAAACCATTTGAAGGAGCTTTCCCTCCCATGACCTTGAGCCTGTGAGGGTCTAACTGTCTTCCCATTTCCTGAATGCCCTCAAAGCATCTTCTCATCCCTCTACAAACTAATTGGTTCCTTTTAAATAACACTAATCTCTGCAGCAACCACATCTCTTTTGACCCAAAATTTACATATGGTTCCTTCTGGTCCAAAATTTAAATTCTTAAATTTTTTCCTCTTGAATTTTCCCTGAAATTTGTACTATAAATTTGACTTAAAGAAGCAAGTAGTACCCATGACAAAAATCTAAATTTTGAGGTGTCTTGAAATTTCTGCTACCATATTAGTTAGTCCAAAGCATTTAATCTTGGTCTCCTATAAAGTCTCAGGAGATAAAGAAAATGAAAAATTTTCCGCCAGAGTGCAACACACATAATCTCTAATGAAAATGCTAATGGAGTCTTTGTTCTCAGCTCAAATCTTCTGAGCCTTATTGTCTGTATTTCTACCAGCATTCTGGTATTTTGAGCTCCAACCAGAATCACCCAGCAAACTGTTTACAGAATTTGAGGGCTTCTCAAATCTGTGTCTTCAAAGCTTTCCACACTTCTCCTGCAGGCCAGTACCAAAGATTTCTAAAACACATGGTCAATCATAGTAACAGCAGTGACCCCACTTCTGGTGCCATTTTGCTGCATCAGTCATTTTCTCATAACTTGGACAAAGTACCCAGCACTCACAATTTAAAGGAGAGAGGTTTATTTAGGACACAGTTTTTAGTGGGGCCAGTCTAAAGTCAGGTGGTTCTAAGGCAAAAATTTATGGTGCAAAATCAAGACAGAAGAAAGCTGCTCATCTCATGGCAGCCAGGAAGCAGGGGGGTGGGGGAGACCCTCTAAAGTAACACACCTCTTTCAACCAGGCCCCACCTCATAAAAACATATTTATTTAGCAATGAACTTATTGATGGATCAATCCACTGATGAATATAAAATCCCCATGGTTTTTCCAAAAGTACTACCTCTGAACACATGAGACTTTTTGGGATATTCCACATCAAAATATTATCCTGTAACATAATTATACATGTATTTTTTTCTATGGGTTCTATCCTCTAGGGAGCCCTGACTAATACACAGTGTTATGGGCATGTTACAGAACAAGAGAGGAAAGAAAAGTGTTCAATTTGACCATGGAAAACAGACCTTCAGGACTACTCCAGGCTTTCAGTTAAAACCACAAAAAGCAATGCTATAAGGGAATCATTTTCCTAACTTTCTCAACCCTCAGAAAATACTCAATCCCCACAATTTAAAGGAGAGTTTTATTGGACTCAACTCCTCCAGTGTGTCCAGGCCAAATTAAGCTGACTCCAGGGAAGAAATAGCATCATGGAAGAGCACAGAAGAGGACAGCAGTGCATCCCATGGCAGCCCAGATGATCTGAACAAGCTCAAATGTAGGGGTCAATCAAAAAGGTGTGAGATAATTGCTTAGTGGCTTCAAACTCTGAGAACATTGATTTATTTCTACTTTCACTTTTTATTCCTGTTATGGTTTACATCTAAAATGTCTACATCATTCTGTTCAGTGGTGGTGCATGATTGGAAGACCCAGGATGTTGTAGGCCTGATCTGGAGGGGTATTTCTCCACTCTCTCAGCTGAAGCAGGCAGGAAAGAAAGAATGAAAATAGAGAAAATGGTATATTCAACATTTGGAGTAAGGTTAAAATGACAAGACATAACAAATACATAATTAGATGCCAAAATGCCAAAACATAAAGAAGAATCTAGGAAAGCAATATTTGAAGATAATTTTTATGAGCATCTTTTAAAAATTTCACTCTGTATATTTTTAAAGCTATGTTAAGCTTTAGTATTAGATGTACATCTAAACATGTCATAGTCACACTGATAGTGACCCAGGAAAAGGGGACATTTATTAGTCAGTTCTTCTTCCTCCAATAAAATAAACATTGTCATCAAAGGAACAATAAAAATATAGACAGTTGACTGATGAAAAGAAATACCTTAGCCAGAACATAGCAGAATAACATTTTTAAAGTATTAAAAAAAAATTGTACTCAAGAATTCTTCACCTAGGGAAAATGAATGAACCTTAAATGGTGTGAGTTTATCACCAGCTGGCAACTACTAAATAAACCATTAAGAAAAGATTTCATAAAGACCCACCTGGAAAAGAGCTTCACAGGTACACAACCAACAGCCAGAGGCCCGCCCATATTCTATTCATAAGTGCCCCAAGATGCCACAAGAAGCCCACCTGGACCAGAGAAGTGTGATTGAACACAGGTCCCACCCATGGCCCCACCCAGACCCCAGCAGCTTGGGCCCACAGGTCCCAGTCAAAGGCCTGCCTGCAAAAGAACTACATAGGTGCACAAGCAACAGACAGAGACCTGCCCCAATACCAGTGGTAACTGCATGCAGACCCCAGCCAGAAGGCAGCTCAGACACCCACAACTCAGGTGAATGGCCCCCAGCCAAAGGCCCCCCCAGACAACAGTTATGCAGTGGAGCAGGCACCAGCCAGAGGCACACAAAGATACTATCCCAGGTGTACACAAGCCCCAGCCAGAACCCCACCAGGACAATAGGGCAGTGCAGGGATCCCAAATGCCACCATTCTGAATCAAAGAATTGGAACCACAGTGAGTAGCAGAGAAAAGGCCTCTTGGTAGCTTCCTGAAAATCTAAGACCACTGGATGAGCAAAAAGTTGCCTCAACAAAGGTTCAGAAGGCTGTATATGTTGAAAGAAAAAGACACATAAAGAAGTCTCAAAATCAGACTTCCAGAACACCTAAGGCAACCCCAAAGGAAAATAAGATGGAACAATCTGATACTTAACCACCTGGACTCCATGAACTGACAACAAAAGAGGATCTGGAAAAAAGGAAATCAGAAATAATTTCTCAGATATCAACAGAGATTATGTCTATAGTACAAGTCATGACTAATAACTCTAGAGCAGACCCAGATAAAAAAAACTAGAGGAGCTGAGGAACATGATGGAATCCCGGCCTAGGAAATAAATGGAATCCATAAAACAGATGCAAACAGAATTCCAGGAGATTAAAAACTCCATTGAAAGTTCATGCAGCAGAATGATCCAATGTGAGGACAGAATATAGGATATAGAAGACAGGATTGCAATTAGTGACCAGGAAAAGAAAATTTTCTTAAAAATAGTAAGAGACTATGAGAAATCAGTCAGGCAGCTGCTAGATGATGCATAGAGGAATAACATAAAACTGATCTGAGTCAATGAAGAAACGGGAGAGAGTTCAGATGACATAAAAAAAATGTGTTCACAGAAGTGATGGCAGAAAACTTCCCAAGCAGGGGAAAAGAACATGACATACAGATAATGAGGGATATAGGATGCTAATTAGCCATGATAAAAAACATCTACACCTAGGCATATAAAAGTTAAGATTCCAGAAACCCAACAGAAAAAAAAATTCTACAAGCAGTTACAAAAAAGAAACAAATCACATACAAAGGAAAGCCCAGCAGAATCACAGCAGACTTCTCAATACAAACACTCAAGAAAAGTAGATCTTGGAGTGACATATTTCAAGCCCTGAGGGAAAACAGCCTTCAACCCAGATTGATGTACAATGCAAAACCATCTTTCAAAATTGATGGAGAAACAAGATACTTCCATGACAAAGAGCACCTTAGGAACTTCATGAATACCAAACCAGCACTCAAAAAAATTTTAGGCAATATCATAGGCAAAGACAATGAGGATCACAACCCCAGGAATCCCAGCAGAATTAATCCTTTGAACATGACAAGACATTAAACACAAAGGGGGAGAATCCAATACAAAGAAAAAGTCATGACAATGATAAGTCAATAGGTATCAGTTATAACCATCAATATTAATGGTCTCAATTCACCAATCAAAAGAAATAGACCTGCAGAATGGGTCAAGAAGTAAGATCCAACAATGTGTTGCATACTAGAAACATACTTAATTAAAAAAAAAAACCTCATAGACTGAAAGTTAAAGGGTGGAAAACAATACTCCATGTGACAGGAACCCGATAAAAATCAAGAGTAGCTATCCTCTTTGTAGATCAAATGGAATTAAAACCAACCATAATTAGGAGAGACAAAGAAGGACACTACATTCTTGTGAAGGGAATAATCCAAGAAGAAGAGATGAGAATCATAAATATCTATGCACCAAATACTAGTGCAACAAACTATATAAAACAAATACTAACAGACATGAAAAATCAAATAAGTACTAATACAATTGTAGTGGGGGACCTCAATACTCCACTGTCACAAATAGATAGATCAGGGGTGGGGATTTTGCTCATTGGCACCACACCTGTCTTGCAAGCATAAGGTCCTGAGTTTGGTCCCCTGTATCAAAAAACAAGCAAACAAACAAACAAAAAACCCAAGAAGAAAGAAAATAAACAACAACATACTAGAACTCAATCAAACTCTTTAACAAATGGACTTAACATGTTTACAGAGTGTTCCACCCCACAAAGTCAGAATATACATTCTTTTTTGGCTGCACATGGGTTGTTCTCCAAAATAGACCACATACTTGCTAATAGAATAGGTTTAAGTAAGTGAAAAAGAATTCAAGTTCTCCCCTGTATATTATCAAACCATAGTGTGATGAAATTGGAGACCAATAACAGAAGAAACTGCAAAAATTTCAAAAACACATGGAAATTGAACAACACACTTCTGAATAACCAATGGCCCACAGAGGAAATTAAAGAAGAAATCAGACAGTTTCTACAATTAAATGGCAATGCCAATGCAACATATTGGAATCTTTGGGACACAATGAAAGCAGTTTTACAAGGAAAATTCATAGCAGTGAATATTCATATTAAGAAAACAGAGTGAGCTCAGACAAATAACCTTATGTTGAACCTCAAGCTTCTAGAAATAGAAGACCAGAACAAACCTAAATCTCACACAAGGAAGGAAAGATCAGAACAGAAATCAATGCAATGGAGACTAAGAGAATGATCAGAACAGAAATCAATGCAATGGGGACTAAGATAATGATACAAAAAAAACAACAACAATGAAGTAAAGAGTTGGTTCTTCGAAAAAATAAACAAAATTGACAAACCCTTAGCCAACCTTATCCAAAGAGAAAAGAAAACACCCAAATCCATGCAAGTAGGAATGAAAAGGGTGAAATTACAATGGACCCAGCAGAAATCCAGAGGTTCATCAGTACCTACTTTGAGAAACTATACACCAATAAGATAGAAAACAGAAGAAATGGACAATTTCCTAGGTACATATGAATTTTCAAAGTTAAACAAAGACCTAAAAATTCTAAACAACCCAATATCAATCAACAAAATTGAAAATGTAATTAAAAACTTACCAAGTAAGAAAAGCCCTGGTCCTGATGGCTTCACTGCTGAATTCTACAAAATATTCAGAGAGAAACTACTGCCACCACTGTTTAAACTCTTCAGTGAAATTGAAAGGGAAACAATACTCCCAAATTCATTGCTGGAAGCAAGCATCACCTTGATCTCCAAAGCAGAGAAAGTCCCAACAGAAAAAGAGAACTATAGTCCAAACTCACTAATGAACATAGATGCAAAAATCCTCAATAAGATACTGGCAAACAAAATGCAGAAGGTCATAAAGAATATCATACAACCTGACAAAGTGGGACTCATCCCAGGGTGTTCAACATACACAAATCAATAAATGTAATACGTTATATTAATAGAGCCAAAGACAAAAACCATATGATCATCTCAATAGATGCAGAAAAAGCATTCAACAAAATCTAACACCCATTTATGATTAAAGAAAAAAAAACCCTACAGAAAATTGGAATAGACAGTTTCTATCTCAATCTGATAAAAGCCATCTGTGAAAAACCAATAGCCAATATCATACTAAGCGGTCAAATTGCGTTTTTTCACACTAAAAACAGGAACAAGACAAGGATATCCACTATCACCAATCCTGTTTAATATAGATTTGGAAACATTAACCACAGCAATTAGACAAGAGAAAGAAAAAAAGGAATAAAGATAGGAAATGAAGAAGTCAGATTGTCATTATTTGCACATGATACGATACTCTATGTAGAAGGCCCCAAGTACTCCACCAAAAGTCTTCTAGACTTAATAATCGAAGTCAGTAAAGTAGCTGGATACAAAGTCAATGCACAAAAATAAATATCCTTCCTCTACATGAACAACAGACTCACTGAAA
The DNA here is from genome assembly GCF_053883595.1 of Heterocephalus glaber. Classification (NCBI taxonomy): domain Eukaryota; kingdom Metazoa; phylum Chordata; class Mammalia; order Rodentia; family Bathyergidae; genus Heterocephalus; species Heterocephalus glaber. The sequence goes on from NW_028258170.1 coordinate 7,935,602, forward strand.
GAGGCACTGTAAAACAGCTCCCTTCAGAATAGCATCAAAAAAAATTGAAATACCAAGGAATCAACCTAATGAAAGAAAGCAAAGACCTCTACTCTGAAAACTATAACATTCTGAAAAAAGAGATCAAAGAGGATATCAGAAAATGAAAGACATCTCTTGCTCCTGGGTAAGAAGAACCAATATAGTGAAAATGGTCATACTTCCAAAAATGCTACATAGATTCAATTCAACCCAATTAAAATTCCAACAGCATATTTCAGAGACCTTAATAAAGCAATCCAAAAATTCATTTGGAACAAGAAGAGATCTAAGATAGGAAAAGCAATTCTAGGCAACAAAGATAAGGTAGGGGGGTATCACAATCCCTGATTTGAAAGTATAGTACAAAGCTACTATGATAAAAATAGCATGGTACTGGCAAAGAAACAGGCCTGAGGACCAGTGGAATAGATTGGAAGATGCAGAAATAGTTTCAGACACATGCTTTTCCCCATTCTTCACTCTATCTTGATCCTCTTTCTATTTGGGTAAGTTCTATCTCCCTACCTCCTGTTATCTATCTTTTACTTTGCTTTTTATTTACACTTTAGGATTCTCAAATGTAAAAATGTGAAATTTAAGAGGGAATTTTTGATTTATTTCCCTTTGTATTATAGTCTCAAAGTGCATCCATTTTTCTACAAATGATTCACATTTATCTTTCTTTATGGCAGAGGAGTAGTTCACTGTGTATAAATAGCACATTTTCTTTATTCATTCATGTGCTGATGAACATATAGGCTGCTTCTATGTTTTACCTATTATGAGTTGTGCTTATACAAATGTGAGTATGCATGTGTTACTGTAATATGATGTCTTTCACCCTTTGGGGAAGACTCTTAGAAAGGAAATAGCTGGGTCAAGTGAAATTTCAAGTTTCCATTTTTTGAGGAATCTTCATACTGATTTTCTTAGTCATTTTACTAGTTTACCTGACTAGCAACAGTGTATAAGGTTCCTTTTGCATTTGTTATTTATTGTAATGGGGATTGAACTCAGGACCTTGCACTTGTGAGGCAGGTGGCAGCACCACTGAGCTAAATTCTTGGCCCATTATTTGATTTCTTGATGATGGTAATTTTTTTCTGGAATAAGATGGAATCTCAGTGTTTCTGTAATTTGCATTACTCTAATAGCTAGCGACGTTGAACATTTCTTCTTGTGTTTATTAGCCATTTGTACTTCTTCTGTAAAGTGTCTATTCACTTCACTTGCTCAGATTTTAACTGTCTTATTTTGGGAGGAGTCTAATATTTTTGAGGTCTTTACATATTTTAGATATGAATTCTTTATCTGAATAATGGCTGGCAGAATTTACTTTTCCCATTCTGTATGCTGTCTCTTCACTCTGTTGTTTCTTTTACTGTACAGAAGATTTTTAATTTGCTATGATCCCATTTGTTCCTTCTCAGAACTATTTCCTGTGCAACTAGATTTTGTTAAGGAAGTCTTGCTTATGCCTAGGACTTCAAGAGTTCTACCTAATTTGTCATCCAGCAAGTTAATTGTTTCTGTTTTAATATTTAGTTATTTGATTCATTTTATTTTAATCTAGAAGATGGTAAGAGATATGGGTCCATGTTCCACCTTCTGCATGTGAATAGCCAATTTTCCCAAGACCATTTATTAAGGAGGCTATCTTTCCACTACTATATTTTTTCTCCCCTTTCTCAAAGATCAAATAGGTGAATATGTTTTGGGATGTTTCTGATTCCTATATTCTGTTCCACTCATTTTCATATCTGTTTTTTTGCCAGTACCATGCTGTTTTTATGTCAGTAGCTTTGTAATGTAACTTCAGGTCTCAGATTGTGATGCCTTCCGCTTTGCTCTTTTTGCCCATGATTGTTTTTGTATTCTGGGTCTCTTCTAGTTGCATGTGAATTTTCATATTGTTTTCCCTAGTTATGTGAAGAATCCTGTCAGTGTATTGATTTGGATTGTTTTAAATCCTTACATAAATTTTGAAAGTATGGCCATTTAGACAATATTTGTTCTGCTTATCCAGGAACAGGAGTTATATTTTGATTTTCTGATGTCCTTTTTCAGCATACTGTAGTTTTCACTGTAGAGGTCTTTCACTTCATTACTTAGTTTAATTCACAAGTATCTGATTTTCCTTGGTTCTATTGTATATTGTATTTTTTCTTAGTGGATTCATTATTAGTGTACAGGAATGCTATTGATTTTTGTTTGTTGATTTTGCATCATGCTATATTACTGAATTGTGCTATTAATTCTAAGAGTCTTTTGGTGGACTGTTTGGATCTTGTCTGTATAGGATCATGTTATGCACAAATAATGATAATTTGATTTCTTCCTTTCCTATACATATCCATTATATTTCTTCTTCTTGCCTAGTTGCACTCAATAACATTTTGAGTACTATATTGAACAGGAGTAGTGATCTTGGACAACCTTGTCTTGAAGCTAGCTGAAGGGGAAAGTATTCAGTTTTCCCCCATGTTGTATATGATGTTTGCAATAGATTTTTCATAAGTTGCTCTCAGTGCTTTTATCACAAAAGGATATTGGATTTGATCTGTGTCTATTAAAGTGATAATGTGACTATTTTCTATTTATGTGATGTATTACATTTATTAACTTTAATCTATTACACCTTTCTTGCATCCCTGGGATGAAGCCTACTTGGTCATGATGTATGATCTTTTTGATGATTCATTCCATTCTCTTTGCTAGTATCTTGTTGAGGATTTTTACATGTATATCTGTAATGAGATTTGGTCTATAGTTCTCTTTTATGGCTGAATCCTTGTCTGGTTTTGGAATCAGGATAAAGATAGCTTCAAGTAATGACTTCTAGGGTACTCTTTTCCTTTCAATTTCATTGAAAGCTTGAAGAGCTTTGATGTTAAGAACTTCCCTGACGTTTTTGTAGAATTAAGCAGTGAACCCATGCAGACCTGGGCCTTTTTAGTTGGTAGCTTTTTTATTACTACTTAAATTTCATTGTCTGTTATTGGATTACTTGGGGTTTTTAAATCTTCTTGATTCAGGTTTAGTAATTCATTATATCTAGGAATCTATCCATTTCTTCTGAATTCTTTAATTTATTGACATATAGGTTGGTGAGGTAGTTGTTAATGTTTCTGACTTTGTCAGTACCCATTGTAAGTTCATCTTTTTCTTTTCTAATTGCATTGATTTGAGTCTTTTATCTCCTTTTTTATTGGCTTGGCTAAAGGTTTATCTTCTTTTTTACTCTTTTAGAGAACCAACTCTTTGATTTGTTAGCCTTTTATATTTTTGTTTCAATTTCATTATTTTCTGCTCTAATCTTCAAAATTTGATTCCTTGTTCAAGCTTTGAGTGTGGATTGTTCTTGGTTTTCTAGGACCTTGCAGTGCATCATTAGGTTATTTGGCTGCACTTTCTTGTAATATCCACATTTATAGCTATAAACTTCCCTCTTAAAACTGCTTTTATTGTGTCCCATAAGTTCTGGTGTGTTGTACTGGCATTACATACAGTTCAAGAAACTCATATTTCCTCCTAGATTCTTCTGTAACTCATTGTTTATTGAAGAGTGCATTGTTTAGTTTCCATGCATTTGGATAATTTCTATGCTTTCTTTTATCATTAAATTCTAATTTCATTTTGCTATGATCTGATACTATGTCTGGCATAATTTAAATTCTTTTACATTTTCCTAAGCTTGATTTCTTGGTTAGTGTCTGGCATATTTTGTAGAAAGTTTTACACCCTGTGGAAAAGATTATACTTTGTTTTGCTGGATGGAATGCTGTGTGGATATCTATGAAGTTCTTCTGTTAAGGTTTTATTCAACTCTGGCATTTTTTTGTTGAAATTTTGTATAGTTCATCTGTCTATTTGTGATAGTGGGGATTGAGATTCTCCACTATAATTTTCTTTACATTTATTTCATCTTTTGTGTCCAGTAGTAATTGTTTTATGAAGTTGTGTGGACTATTGTTTGACACATATATATGTTATAATTGTTATTTCTCATTGGATTATTCTGTTAACCACTAAGCAGTGACCTTCTTTCCCTTTTCTGATAAGTTTTGAGTTGAAGTCCACTTTGTTCTAATATAAAAGAGGGACACCTCCTTTTTTTCAAGTTCTTGTTGCATGTTATATTGTCATCCAGACTTTATTTCCACTCAGTACATTCATTTTTGGCTTAAATGTGCTCCGTGTATACAGCACACCATTGTTCTTGATCCATTCAGTAAGACGGTCTTTTTTTTTTTTTTTTAGTGGGGATCAAACTTGGGACTTTATGCCTGGGAGGCAGGCAGACAGCAGAACCACTAAGCTAAATCCCTGGCCCCAGACAGTTTTTTGATTGGGGAATTCAGACCATTTGCACTGAGAGTTATTACTGATAGCTATAGATTTATTCCTGTCATTGCCTTATTTTCCTTTTGCTGATTGCCTATCTTTCCCTCATATTTCACTATTAAATTATTTTGGCATTATTGGCTTCATTGTCTCTTTCTAGGAGATCCTTCAGAATTTTTTGGCATCCTGTTTTGGTGGTCATGATTTCCTTTAGATGCTACTTATCATGAACATATCTTATTTCTCCATGAATTTTTTTCATTTGTTTTATCAATTTTATTGGTACATTTTAGGTATACAAAATAATGAAAATCATCATTGGAAATTTGCACCTTTACATAATCTCTCTTGGTTCTTATTTTTTCCCTATTCCCCTGCCCTCCCTTGAACCCTTCCATCCCTCCCTATGTGCAAAGACTATGTTTCCATTTTCTCATATTAATTCCATTCCCTTCTTTCCTTTCCCCTACCCCTCCCACTTCCCCTTTCTCTTTGCCCCTTTTCTTCCTATTTCACATTATCTATTATAACTGTTATTCCTTATTTACACTTTCAGTTTCTCACAGTAGAGAAATTATTCAGTATTTACACACGTGTATGCTATTTATTTCACTTAAGTGTATCTCATCACTGTGCAACCATTTAGCAACAAATGTCTTTAATTTCTCACTTTTTATGTCTGAGTACTACTCCATTTTATTAAAAAAACACATTTTCTATATCCAGTCTCCAGTTGATGGGCAATTGGGTTGCTTCCAAGTTTTGGCTATTACAAAAAGTGCTGCTATGAACATGGGTGCAAATATATCACTGTGGTATGATTTTTTTAATTCTTTGGGGAAGATACCCAGCAGGGGAATAGCGGGGTCAAATGAGATTTTCAGTCCTAGTTCTTTGAGGTATCTCCATACTGATTTCCACAGTGCTTGCACCAGTCGACCCTCCCACCAGGAGTGGAGGAGGGTTCTTCTTTCCCCACAGCCCCACCAGCACTTGTTATTGGTTGATTTCATGATAGCAGCCATTCTTTCTGGGGTGAGGTGGAATCTCAGCATTGTTTTCCTTTGCATCTCTCAAATGACCAGTGATGCTGAACATTTTTTCATATTTTTATTTGATATTTCTAATTCTTTGTCTGAGAAATGTCTGTTCTTTTCAGATGCCCATTTTGGACTGGGTCTTTAAATTTGGGAGGTCTGATTTTTTAAAATTCTTTGTAGATTCTAGATAGTAGACCTTTGTCTGAGGAACAGCAGGTGAAAAATTTTACCACATGGTGGGTTGTCTCATCACACTGTTGGAGGTTTCTCTTCCTGTGCAGAAGCTTTTTAATAGGAAGAGATCCCATTGTTGATTGTTTGTGCTAGTTCACAGGCAACTGAGGTTTTGCTCATAAAATCTTTTCCTACACCAATGTCTTCAAGAGTTCTAACCTAACCTTTGTTCCAGGTGGTTCAGCATTTTTATTTTAATATTTAGATGTTTAATCAATTTTTATTTTAGTTTAGTGTATGGTGAGAGATATAGGTCTAGTTTTAGTCTTTGGCAGGTTGAAACCCAATTTTTCCAGCACCATTTATTAAAGAGGCTATCTTTCCTCCAGTGAGAGTGTTTGGCTCCTTTGTGGAAGATGAGGTAGCTGTGTGTCTGGAGTTGTTTCTGCCTCTTCTAATCTGTTCCACTGGTCCTGAAGTCTGTTTCTTTGCCAGAACCATGCTGTTTTTATCACAGTAGCTTTGTAGTATACTTTCTAGTTGGGGGTTGTGAAACCCCCTGCCATGTCTCGGTTGCCTAGAATTGCTTTTGCTATTCTAGGTCTCTTCTTGTTCCAAATGAATTTTTGGATTATTTTCTCCTGGTCTGTGAAGAATTCTGCTGGAATTTCAATTGGGATTGCATTGAATCTATGTAGCAATTTTGGAAGTATGGACATTTTCACTATGTTGATTCTTCCCACCCAGGAGCAAAGGATGTCTTTCCACTTTCTGATATCATCTTCAATCTCTCTTTTCAGAGTCCTATAATTTTCAAAGAAGAGGCCTTTGATTTCTTCTCTTAGGTTTATTCCTAGGTATTTCAGTTTTTTGGATGCTATTTTGAAAAGAGTTGTTCACCCTATTTCTGTCTCACTGAGTCTGTTGTTAGTGCAGTGGAAAGCTACTAATTTTTGTGTGCTGACCTTGTATCCAGCAACTTTGCTGAAATTGCTTATTAAGTTGAGAACACTTTGGTGGAGTTCTTGTAGTTTTCTGTATAGAGTAACATGTCATCTGCAAATAATGACAATTTGAATTCTTCCTTTCCTATCTATATTCCTTCTATTTCTTTCTCTTGTCTAAGTGCCACGACTACTGTTTCCAAAACTATATTGAACAGGAGTGGAGATAGTGAACATCCTGCCTTGTTCCTGATTTCAGTGTGAAAATATTCAGTTTGACCATTCAGTATGATATGGGCTGTTGACTTTTCATAGATGGCTTTTATCAGATTGAGATAGAGACTTTCTATTCAAATTTTTTGTAGAGTTTTTATCATGAATGGGTGTTGGATTTTGTCTAATGCTTTTTCTACATCTATTGTGATGATCATAAGGTTTTGTCCATGGCTCTATTGATATAGTGTATTGTACTCATTGATTTGCATATGTTAAACCATCCCTGCATCCCTGGGATGAATCCACTTGGTCAGGGTGTATGATCTTCTTGGTGATCTTCTGGATTCTACTTGCCAGTATCTTATTGAGGATTTTTGCATCTATGTTCATTAGTGAGATTGGCCTATAGTTCTCTTTTTCTGTAGGTTCTTTCTCTGCTTTGGGGATCAAAGTGATGCTTGCTTCTAGGAATGAATTGAGGAGTATTGCTTCTCTTTCCATTTCATTGAAGAGTTTAAGCACTAGTGGCAATAGTTCCTCACTAAATGTCTTGCAGAATTCAGCTGTGAAGCCATCAGGTCCCTGGCTTTTCTCAGTTGGTAAGTTTTTAATTATGTTTTCAATTTCATTTATTGATACTGTGTTGTTAAGAATTTTTAGGACATCTTTGTTTAACTTTGGTAATTCATATGTATCTAGGAATCTGTCCATTTCTTCTGTGTTCTCCACCTTATTGGTGTACAGATTCTCAAAGTAGATATTGATGATCCTCTGAATTTTTGCTGGGTCCATTGTAATTTCTTCCTTTTCATTCCTAATTGCATGGATTTGGGTCTTTTTCTTTGCTTTTTTTGGATAGGGTTGGCTAAGGGTTTGTCAATTTTGTTTATTTTTCTGAAACTCTGTTTGCTTCAATGTTTTTTTTTTTTTTTATCATTCTCTTAGTCTCCATTGCATTGGTTTCTGCTCTGATCTTCATAATTTCTTCCCTTGTGTGTGCTTTGGGTTTTTCCTTCTCTTCTTTTTCTAGAAGCTTGAGATTCAGTATCAGGTTGTTTAATTGGCTTGCTCTGTTTTCCTAATATGTGGATTCACTGCTGTAAATTTGCCACAACAAGACTGCTTTCATTGTGTCCCATAGATTCTGATATGTAGTATTGTCATTTAATTGTAGGAACTGTCTTATTTCTTGTTTAATTTCCACTGTGACCCATTGGTTATTCAGAATTGTGTTGTTTAATTTCCATGTGTTTATGAAATTCTTGTGGGGTTTTTTTTTGCTATTGATCTCTAATTTCATTGCACTAGGGTCTGACAGTATACAGGGGATAACTTGAATTCATTTGAACTTACTTAAACATGTTCTATGAGTGAGTATGTGGTCTCTTTTGGAGAATAACCCATGTTCAGCTGAAAAGAATGTGTATTCTGATTTTGTGGGGTGGAACACTCTGTAAACATTTGTTAAGTTCATTTGTTCAAGAGTTTGATTGAGTTCTAGTATTTCATTGCTTGTTTTTTGTCTAGCTGATCTATATATTTGTAACAGTGGGATATTGAGATCCCCCACTATTGTTGTACTAGTGCTTATTTGATTTTTCATGTCCATTAGTATTTGTTTTATATAGTTGGGTGCACTAGTGTTTGGTGCATAGATATTTATGATTGCCATGTCTTCCTCTTGGATTGTTCCCTTCATAAGGTTGTGGTGCCCTTCTTTGTCTCTCTTAATCAGTGTTGGTTTTAAATCCACTTTATCTGCAAAGAGGATAGCTACTCCTGCTTTTGTTCGGCTTCCCCTCGCATGGAGTATTGTTTTCCACCCTTTAACTTTCAGTCCATGAGTTTCTTTTTGAGTGAAGTGTGTTTCTTGCTTCTTGACCCATTCTGCCAGTCTATTTCTTTGATTGGTGAATTGAGACCATTAACTTTGATGGTTATAAATGAAACATATTGACTTATCATTGTCGTGACTTTTTCTTTTTGTTGAATTCTCTCCCTTGGCATTTAATTTCTTTTCATGACCTATGGATTAATTCTGCTGGGCTTCTTGGGATTGTGATCCTCATTTTCTTTGCCTATGACATTGTCTAAACATTTTTTGAGTGCTGGTTTGGTATTCACGAGGTTCCTAAGGTGCTCTTTGTCATGAAAGTAACTTATTTTTCAATCAATTTTGAAAGATAGTTTTGCAGGGTACATCAATCTGGGTTGGAGGCCGTTTTCCTTTATGGCTTGAAATATGTCACTCAAAGCTCTTTGTGCCTTGAGGATTTGTGTTGAGAAGTCTGCTGTGATTCTGATGGGCTTTCCTTTGTATGTGATTTGTTTCTTTTCTGTAACTGCTTGTAGAATTTTGTTTTTCTTTTGGGTTTCTGGAATCTTAACTATTTTTTTGTTTGTTTGTTTGTTTGTTTGTTTGGTACCAGGGATCGAATTTGGGTCCTTGCACTTGCACAGCAGGTGGCATAAGCACTGAGCTAAATCCCCGGCCCCTAGAATCATAACTGTTATATGCCTACGTGTAGATTTTTTTTTGATCAAGGCTAGTTGGGGTCCTATATGGCTCACTTATCTGTATGTCAAGTTATTTTCCCCTGCTTGGGAAGTTTTCTGCCATCACTTCTGTGAACAGATTTTTTTTTATGTCTTCTGCACTCTCTCTTGTTTCTTCATTGACTCAGATCAATCTTATGTTATTCCTCTTTGCATCATCTAGCAGCTGCTTGATTGATTTCTCATGGTCCCTTACTATTTTTAAGAAAATTTTCTTTTCCTGGTCACTAATTGCAATCCTGTCTTCTATATCCTATATTCTGTCCTCACACTGCCTCATTCTGCTGCATAAACTTTCAATGGAGTTTTTAATCTCCTGGAATTCTGTTTGCATCTTTTTCATGGATTCCATTTATTTCCTATGCTGGGATTCCATCATGTTCCTCAGCTCCTCTAGTTTTTTTTAATCTGTGTCTGCTCTAGATGTATTAATCATGTCTTGCATTATGGGCACAATCTCTGTTGTTATCTGAGAAATTATTTTTGATTTCCTTTTTCCAGATCCTTTTTTGTTGCCAGTTCATAGTTTTCAGGTGGTTGAGTATCAGATTTTTTCATCTCGTTTCCCTTTGGTGTTGCCTTAGTTGATCTGGATGTCTGGTTTTGAGACTTGTTTATGTGTCTTCTCATTTCAACTGGCAGTGGGAGTGTTTGTTGCTGGGGCCCTTGTGGCTCTGCTCCTTGGTGCTGGGGGCAGTGGTACGTTGACCTGGAAGGCTCATCTCCTCTGCTCCTTGGTGCTCAGGGTGATGTTTCAGTGGGCATTGTTCCTTGGTGCTGGGGGTGGCTCTGTTCTGTGGCACTCAGGGTGGTTTCTCCATCAATTTTGAAAGATAGTTTTCAGAATATGTCATTCTGGGTTAGATAATTGTTTTTCTTGTAAGATTTGAAACACTTCACACCAAGCTGTCCCTTAAGGTTAAAGTTTGTTAAGGTTTGAGAAGTGTGCTGTAATTCCAATCAGTTTTCCTTTACACATGATTTTTTGCTTTTCTCTAACTGCTTTTAGGATTCTGTTCTTGTGTTGGACTTCCAGGATTTTGAGGCCCCATCTTGCAGCACCATGCTATTGCTAAGACAGCTCTCCTTCTGCTTCCTCTGCATTTGCCACACTTTGAATAAACTTCTGCTTCCCACCATAGCAGTGTTGACTCCCCCATTTTCTACTAAGAGCCTGACTTCTCCATTCTTTATTAGAGTGAGGGCAAGGACCCAAGTGAGGTGGAGGGACATTACAGGGACCCCTACTCCCTCTTGTGACTCCTTCTCCTCACTGGATGTAACAGCATATTACATTCTTTTCCCTTATTTGGAGTGTTTTCTTCTATTATTTCAGCAAATAGTCTTTCTTATGACTTTTGTGCTGAGTTCTGATTTTTCACTAATTTCAGTTAATCTTATATTAGTCTTCTTTGTGTCATCCAGGAATGAAAGTATCCACTTTTCATGTTGTCTTATTGTTTTGAGTTTCTTTCATGAAATGGTCAGTGACAACATCTCTTGCCTTTTCTTCTGACACTGTCCTCACATTGGCCACTTCTGCTGCCTATATTTTAATCTCCTGAATTTCTATTTGGAGCCCTTTCATGGACTCTTAATACTTTCTATACTGGTCCGGGTTTGGCAGGCATTTTTTTTTTTAGTTATTCTATCTTTTTATTAGTGTCTTCTGTAGACTTGCTGACCATTTTGTTTATGTGCCCCAATACCTGATGAGTTGTATCTTCTGTGAGCTTGCCAGATGACTTATTAATCTGTTTTGTTATCACCACTGATACCACACAAATAATTCAGTCTTGTGGCTTTGGATTCTTCCCCTTCAATGCCTTATGGAAAAGCTTTGGGATGGCTGGGAGTTTTTGGAGGCATTTCATTGGTTTTTCTTCTCATGTTTATATATTTTTAAAAAAATTTTTGTTTGTTTTGTGTTGAGGCTTGTGGATTGACTGTAGTGGAAATCTTTGTTTCTAGTATGGAGATATCTTTGGCTAATGTCTACTTTTCAGTGGTGTACACTGGGTGTATGGTTAACTACTGGCCTTTGTCTCTGTCCCATGACCCAACTACCTCCATATACTTGTGGTGGGAGTTTGAAACATATTTGCACCAGTACCCAGTTTTCCATGAATGGGCCACAGCATTGTTAAAGACTCCAAGGCAATCCTGACATTGACATCTCAAGAAAATTGATTAATAGTAACAAGTATGTCACCTTGACTATAGTAATAACATCAGCATCAATTAAATCATTAAATTTATATCATTAAACATAAACTAAATATTAACAAGCTCTAGTGGCCAATGAAATGCCACCCTTATCCATAGAAAAGAGATCCATAATTATAGTATGAACACTAAGAAAACCAAAGATTGAACAAATATTGATGTATAGTAAATATCTACTAAATGGACCAACTTTACCTCTACTGACTATTGTACGATATTCAACAGCAATAACATAAAGTTAACTATATATCTAGAGATTCATAAAGCTTAGTAGTTATACTAGTAAAGGTGGAGGGCATGGGGAACCAGAGAATGAGAAAAGTAAAATTTGAAAAATTAGTCGGTGGGATACAAGAAGGAAGAGATAAAAGTAAGGTAGGAGATCCTGTTGAGTAAAAGGAAATTAATAGTAAGAACAGTCACTGTAAATAACAAGAAAAAGAAGTGAAAAGATAAAACAAAAGCAGGAGATAAAGATGAGAAGAATAATAGGTGGGAGGAAAAAAGAGAAACTTAAAAAGGAGAAAAAAGGGGAAAAACACCCAAGCCTCTACTAAAAAAAAGATAAAAATAATTCAAAATAGAAAAATGAAAAAAACCCCACTGAGTAAAGGTAAAGTTTTCTGTGTCATGAGTGAGTGGCTTCTGCCCAAGATCTACAGTTTGGGGATCCAGCTGGTCACACACACTGTTATGCCTAGCTTTCTGGCCTATGGAATTTTGCCCCACTCTCCTTGCACTGGACCCCCTTGCTTTGTTCCCTAGGCCACTGTCCCTTTCCAGCTGAGGTTAGTCTTAGCTCATGGTGGTAGATGAGAAATGCAAGCTGCCCTTAGGCTCAGCTGGATGCAGGCTGCAGAGCACAGGTCTGAGAGGCTGTGGACCACCGAGTGGCATCTGCTATTGTGTCTGGCTGCCCTTTGTCTTCCCAGGAGTGGTGCTTGTCAGGATCTCCTTGGCTGGTCGGAGTATGCTGCCCTGTGGTGCTCCTGGGGGACCAGTGCTCTAAGCCAGCATTGTCTTCTCACTCATGTGAGAGATGGGCAATGCTTGCTCACCATGCTATAAAAGTTCTTAAACACAAATTGAAGAATTTGCAGTTTGGGAAATTGTTATTTTTACTGTAAATCATCTTTTACTATGCATTTTTTCTCTGTTTCCAAGATTAAAATTAGATATACAGTATGTTAGAATATTTATAATTGTCTCACAAATCTATACAAGTTCATTCCAATATGACTAATTGCCCTCAAAAGAAGGGGAAGTTTAAACACAGTGTACCATGTGTGAATGCAGAAATAAAATGACTTCTGTGTATGGAATGTTTTATTCCCCTAAACTTCCTTCAGTGAAATTGTAGCTCCCAATGTGTTGCTACTAGGAAGTAAAACTTTTGAGAGGTAATTAGGCCATGAGGATGAACCCCTCAAAAATGGGAATAGTGCCTTCATAGAGGGAACCTAGAGAGCTCAGTCCTATTGCATCACAGGAGGATAGGACAGGACAACACTCACCTACAAACCAGAGGAGGACTCATAAAACCCAACTCTACTGAGTGTGTGAATGTTTACTAATGCACAAGTACATTCACCATGGGGAGGGTATACAGGTATATAACACATTTTAAATCTGTTTTCATTCCCTTCCCTCCCTGACTCCTCCTCTCACAGCTCTCTCCACTTTTTGGTCCTCCTCCCATTTGCAAAAGTTCTATTTCCCTCTTTCCTATCATCTATATTTTATCTTGTACTTTATCTATATTTTGGATTTGTCAAATAAGAGAAACCGTGTGATATTTAAGCTTGTGTGTCTAATTCTTTCACTAAATATCATGATCTTAAAGTACATCCAATTTCTTACAAATAATTCAATTTTATCCTTCTTCATTTCAGAATTGTAGTCCATTGTGCATAAATACCATACTGTCTTTAGTCATTTCTCTGTTGATGGACATACATGTTACATCTAGGATTTAGATATTATGAATTGTGCAACTATGAACATTGGTATACATGGGTTACTATAATATGATGTCTTAACTCACTGCTGGTTGTTATTTGATTTCTTGATGACCACGCTTTCTGAGTAAGATGGAATTTCAGTGTTGTTTTAATTTGCATTTCTCTAATGGCCAAAGATGTTAATCATTTTTTCGTGTGTTGTACTAGCCTTAGTATTTCTTCTGAGAAGTGTGTATTCATTTTAGTTACCCATTTTTTATTGGGTCTTTTATCTCAGGGAACCTAATTTTTTATTTTTTATATATTATAGATATTACTTTTCCACCTGAGATGTAGCTAGGATAATTTTTCTTCCATTCTGTAGATTGTCTCTTCACTCTGTTGTTTGTTCCCTTCACTGACAATAAGATTTTAATTTGATGTAACCTCATTTGTTGATTCTTGATGTTATTTCTTGTTCAACTGAGGTTCTGTTCACCAACCTTGCCAGTGCCTATGTCTTCAAGAACTTTACCTCATTTGTATTTTAGCAAATTAAGTGTTTCAGTTTTTGTATATATATCTTTGATCCAGTTTGATTTTACTTTGATGTTTGGTGATACATATGGGCCCAGATTCCATCTTCTGCATATGTGGAAGCAGTTTTCCCAGCACCATTTGTTAAAGTGGCTATCTTTTCTCCATTGTATGCTTTTGGTACTTTGACAAAGTTTGGATGACTTAATCTGCCTGTGGTTCTTTCTTCATTTACTTTGATCTACAGATCTGTTTTTGTGCCTGTGTCATACTGTTTTTATCACTGTAGTCACTTGGTCTTTCTTCTATACAAAGATATACATGAAATTATGGGTCTTGTGCATGTTAAATTTTTACATGACTTGAAGTTATGTCTCATACCACAGTTCAGAAAATTCTTTTGGACTGGTTATTATTCAGTTACTAAATACAATGATGTAAAAAAAAAGAGTATTCAGTTTAATACATGGTGAGAGATATGGTTCTAAATTCAGTCTTCTGCATGTGGGCAGCCAGTGTTCCCAGCAGCATTTGTTACAGTGGCTGTCTCTCCTCTAGTATGTGTTTTTTATTTCTTTTTCAAAGATCAGATAGCTGAATGTGCCTAGGTTTTTTCTGCATCTCTACTCTGTTGCATTTATCCTCATGGTTTGGGGGGAGCAGTACCATACTGGTTTTATTACTGTAGCTTTGTAATATAATTTGAAATCAAAGAGTGTGATGCCTTCTACTCTGCTTCCGCCCAGGATTGCTTTTGTCCTTCTGAGTCTCTTCTGGTTCCATGTGAATTTTAGGTTCATTTTCTTTATTTCTGTGAATAGTGCTGTTCTTATTTTGATATGGATTTCATTAAATATATGTATCAGTTTTGGAAGTATGGAAATATTTGATAATATTTTTTCTGCCTATCCAGGAACAGGGGATATCTTTCCATTTTATGCTGTCCTCTTCCATCTCCTTTGAGTACTGTAATATTCATTATAGTGGTCTTCCATTTCCTACCTACTAAGTATTCAACTCCTAAGTATTTAATTTTTCTTCATGCTATTGTGAATAGTATTGTTTTCCTAATTTCTTTCTTGGTCATTTCATCATTGGTGTACAGGTACATTATTGATTTTTGTTTGTAGATTTCCTGTTGAAATTTGTTATTAATTATTAGGGTCTTTCAGTGAAACATTTTGGGTCTTCTATGTAAAGGATCATGTCATGTGAAAATAGTGATAATTTGACCTCCTCACTGGTACATATCCTTTCTATTTCTTTCTCTTGCCTAATTGCTCTCACTAACATTTTGAGTATTATACTGAATAGGAATGGTGATAGTAGACATCACTACTTGCCTTGTTCCTGATTTTAGAGGGAAAGATTTCAGTTTTTCCCCATTTAATATGATATTGTTAGTAGGTTTGTCATAAGTGATTTTTATCAGGTTGAAATAAGGTTCTTCTATACCTATTTTTTTTCAGATTTTTTCTCATATTTGGATGTTGGATTTTGTTTTTTTTTATTATTATTAAATTCTTTAATTGGTACATTGTAGGTATACAACACAGTTACATTTCTCATTGGGAATTGTACCTTTACATAATGAATCTTGGTTCTTATTTTTTCCCCATTCCTAGCCCTCCCTGCACCCCCTCCACCCTTCCCTATTTACAAAGAATTTATTTCCATTTTTTCCATTTCTCATCATTTTTCCTTTCCCTTCTTTCCTTTCCCCTAGCCCTCCCACTACCCCTACCCCTTTGGACCTTTTCTTCCTATTTTGCATTATCGATTATTCATTCTAATCATTGGTACATTTTAGCTATACAATATAATGACATTCATCATTGGAAATTTGCACCTTTGCATAGCCTCTCTTGATTCTTATTTTTGACCCTTGCCTAGCCCTCCTTTCAACCCCTCCATTCCTCCCTATTTACAAAGATTTTGTTCCTATTTTTCCATTTTCTCATATTAATCCCATTCCCTTCTATCCTTTCCCCTAGTCTTCCCACTTCCTTCCCCTTTGCCCCTTTTCTTCCTGTTTCACATTACTTATTATACATTTTAGTCCTTAATTACACTTTCAGTTTCTCACACCAGAGAAACTATTCAGTATTTATTCATGTGTGTCCTATTTATTTCACTTAAAAGTATTGCCTCAATGTGCATCCACTTAGCTATAAATGTCTCTAATTTCTCATTTGTTATGGCTGAGTAGTACTCCATTTTATAAAAAAATATATATATTTTCTTGATCCAGTCTCCAGTTGATGGGCATTTGGGCTGTTTCCAAGTTTTAGCTATTACAAACTGTGCTGCTATGAACACGGGGGCACATATATCACTGTGGTATGATTCTTTGAATTCTTTGGGGAAGATCTCCAGCAGGGGAATAGCAAGGTCAAATGGGACTTCCAGTCCTAGTTCTTTGAGGTATCTCCATACTGATTTCCACAGTGCTTGTACCAGTCTACACTTCCACCAACAGTGAAGCAGGTTCCTCTTTCCCCACAGCACTGCCAGCATTTGTTACTGGTTGATTTCATGATAGCAGCCATTCTTTCTGGAGTGAAGTGGCATCTCAGCATTCTTTTCATTTGCATCTCTCGAATGACCAGTGATGTTGAACGTTTTTTCATGTATTTATTTGCTATTTCTACTTCTTTGTCTGAGAAATGTCTGTTCATTTCAGATGCCCATTTTTGGATTGGGTCTTTAAACTTGGGAGGTCTGATCTTTTTAAGTTCTTTATAGATTCGAGATAGTAGACCTTTGTCTGAGGAAGAGTAGGTGAAGATTTTTTCCCACATTGTGGGTTGTCTCTTCACACTGCTGGTGGTTTCTCTTGCTGTGCAGAAGTCTTTTAATAAGAAGAGATCCCACTTGTTGATTGTTTGTGCTAGTTCACGGGCAAATGAGGTTTTGTTCATAAAGTCTTTTCCTACACTGATGTCTTCAAGGGTTCTACCTAACCTCTGTTCCAACTGGTTCTGCCTTTCTATTTTAATATTTAGACCTTTAATCCATTTTGATATTAGTTTAGTGCATGGTGAGAGATATAGGTGTAGTTTGAATCTTTGGCAAGTTGAATCCCAATTTTTCCAGCACCACTTATTAAAGAGGCTATCTTTCCTCCAGTGAGGGTGTTTGGCTCCTTTATCAGAGATGAGATGGCTGAATGTGTCTGGTGCTGTTTTTGCATCTTCTAATCTTTCCCACTGGTCCTCAGGTCTATTTCTTTGCCAGTACCATGGCGTTTTTATCACAGTACCTTTATAGTATAGTTGCAGGTTGGGAATTGTGATACCCCCTGCCATGTCTCTGTTACCCAGAATTGCTTTTGTTATTCTGGGTCTCTTCTTGTTCCAAATGAATTTTTAGATTGTTTTCTCAAGGTCCATGAAGTATGCTGCTGAGATCTCAATTGGAATTTCAATAAATCTATATAGCAGTTTTGGAAGTATGGCCATTTTCACTCTATTAATCCTTCCTACCCAGGAGCAGGGGATGTCTGTCCATTTTCTGATATCATCTTCAATCTCTCTTTTCAGAGTGCCATAGTTTTCAGAGAAGAGGTCTTTGATTTCTTTCATTAGGTTGATTCCTAGGTTTTTCAGTTTTTTGGATGCTATTGTGAAAGGAATTGTTTGCCCTATTTCTCTCTCAGTGAGTCTGTCATTGGTGTAGAGGAAAGCTATTGATTTTTGTGTGTTGACCTTGTAACCAGCTACTTGATTGAATTTGGTTATTAAGTCTAGAAGACTTTTGGTGGAGTCCTTGGGGTCTTCTATATAGAGTAACATGTCATCTGCAAATAATGACAATTTGACTTCTTCATTTCCTGTCTTTATTCCTTTTATTTCTTTCTCTTGTCTAATTGCTGTGGCTAATGTTTCCAGAGCTATATTGAACAAGAGTGGTAATAGTGGACATCCTTGCCTTGTTCCTGATTTTATCATGAAAGATTTCAGTTTTTGACCATTTAGAATGATATTGGCTGTTGGTTTTTCACAGATGGCTTTTATCACTTTGAGGTAGAGACCATCTATTCCAATTTTTTGTAGGGTTTTTATCATAAATGCATGTTGGATTTTGTCAAATGCTTTTTCTGCATCTATGGAGATAAACATATGATTTCTGTCCTTGGCTCTATTGATATAGTGTATTACATTTATTGATTTTCATATATTGAACCATCCCTGCATCCCTGGGATGAATTCCACTTGATCAGGGTGAATGATCTTCTGGATGATCTTCTGCATTATGTTTGGCATTATCTTATCAAGGTTTTTTGCATCTATATTCATTAGTGAGATTGGCCTGTAGTTCTTCTTTTTGGTTGGGTCTTTCTCTGCTTTGGGGATCAAGGTGATGCTTGCTTCCAGGAATGAATTTGGGAGTATTGCTTCCTTTTCAATTTCATTGAAGAGTTTAAACAGTAGTGGCAGCAGTTCCTCTCTAAATGTCTTGTAGAATTCAGCAGTGAAGCCATCAGGGCCTGGGCTTTTCTTAGTTGATAAGTTTTTTATTACATTTTCAATTTCATTGGTTGATATTAGGTTGTTCAGAATTTTTAGGTCTTCTTCATTCACCTTTGGTAATTCATATGTATCTAGTTATCTGTCCATTTCTTCTGTGTTGTCCATCTTATTGGTGTATAGGTTCTGGAAGTAGGTATTGATGATCCTCTGGTTTTCTGCTGGGTCTGTTGTAATTTCACCCTTTTCATTCCTAATTGCATGGATTTGGGCCTTTTCTTTCCTTTGTCCGACAAGGTTGGCTAAGGGTTTGTCAATTTTGTTGATTCTTTCAAAGAACCAACTCTTGGCTTCATTGATTTTTTGTATTGTTTACTTAGTCTCCATTGCATTGATTTCCCCTTTGATCTTTGTAATTTCCTCCCTTGTATGAGCTCTGGTGTGGTCCTGTTCTTCTTTTTCTAGAAACTTGAGGTGCAGCATCAAGTTGTTTAATAGGGGTTGTTCTGTTTTCCTAACATGCGTATTCACTGCTATGAATTTCCCTCATAAGACTGCTTTCATTGTGTCCCATAGATTCTGATATGTTGTATTGTCATTGTCATTTAATTGAAGGAACTGTCTGATTTCTTCTTTAATTTCCTCTGTGACCCATTGGTTATTCAGAAGTGTGTTGTTCAATTTCCACATGTTTATGAAATTTTTGGGGTTTCTTTTGCTATGGGTCTCCAATTTCATCACACTATGGTCTGATAATATATAGGGGATAACTTCAATTCCCTTGCACTTACTTAAACATGTTCTATGTGTGAGTATGTGGTCTATTTGGAGAATGACCCATGTGCAGCTGAGAAGAATGTGTATTCTGATTTTGTGGGGTGGAAGACTCTGTAAACATCTGTTAAGTTCATTTGTTCAAGAGTTTGATTGAGTTCTAGTATTTCAGTACTTATTTTTAGTCTAGTTGATCTATCTATTTGTGACAGTGGGGTGGTGAGGTCCCCCACTACAATTATATTAGTGCATATATGACTTTTCATGTCCGTTAGTATTTGTTTTATATAGTTGGGTGCACCAGTGTTTGGTGCATAGATATTTATGATTGTCACCTCTTCCTCTTGGATTCTTCCCTTTATAAGGATGTAGTGTCCTTCTTCATCTCTCTTAATCAGTGTTGGTTTGAAATCTACTTGATCTGCAAAGAGGATAGCTACTACTGCTTTTTTTCAGGTTCCTGTTGCATGCAGTATTGTTTTCCACCCTTTAACTATCAGTCTATGAGTTTCCTTTTGAATTAAGTGGGTTTCTTGTATGCAGCATATTGTTGAATTTTGCTCCTTGACTCATTCTGCCAGTCTATTTGTTTTGATTGGTGAATTGAGACCATTTACATTGATGGTTATAACTGAAACATATTGACTTGTCATTGCTATGACTTTTTCTTTTTGTTGGGTTCTCCCCCTTTACATTTAATTTCTTGTCATACCAGATGGGTTCATTCTGCTTTGCTTCCTGGGGTTGTGATCCTCAATGTCTGTTCCTAGGCTATTGTGTAAAATTCTTTGGAGTGCTGGTTTGGTATTCACGAAGTTCCTAAGGTGCTCTTTCTCATGAAAGTCTCTTATTTCTCCATCCATTTTGAAAGATAGTTTTTCAGGGTACATCAATCTGGGTTGGAGGCTGTTTTCCTTTAGGGCTTGGAATATGCCACTCCAAGCTCTTCTTGCCTTGATGGTTTGTGTTGAGAAGTCTGCTGTGATTCTGATGGGCTTTCCTTTGTATATGATTTGTTTCTTTTCTCTCACTGCTTGGAGAACTTTGTTCTTCTGTTGAGTTTCTGGAATCTTAACAATTATATGCCTATGTGTAGATTTTTTTTGATCAAGGCTATTTGGAGTCCTATATGCCTCACTTATCTGTATGTCAAGTTCTTTTCCCCTGCTTGGGAAGTTTTCTGCCATTATTTCTGTGAAGAGATTTTTTTATGTCATCTGTACTCTCTCCTCTTTCTTCATTGAGCCCAATCAGTCTTATGTTATTCTTCTTTGCATCGTCTAGCAGCTGCTGGATTGATTTCTCATGTTCCCTTATAATTTTGAAGCAATTTTTCTTTTCCTGGTGACTAATTGCAATCTTATCTTCTATATCTGAAATTCTGTCCTCACATTGGCTCATTCTGCTGTGTAGACTTTCAGTGGAGTTTTTCATGTCCTGGAAACCTATTTGCATCTGTTTTATGGATTCCATTTGTTTCTTATGTTGGGATTCCATCATGTTCCTGAGCTCCTCTCTAGATTTATTAATCATGTCTTGCACTAGGGGCACAATTTCTCCTGTTATCTGAGAAATTATTTCTGATTTCATTTTTTCCAGATCCCCTTTTGTTACCAGTTCAGTGGGTCCAGGTGGTTGAGTGTCAGAGTGTTCCATCTCATTTCCCTTTGGGGTTGCTATAGGTGATCTGGAAGTCTGGTTTTGAGGCTTATGTACTTGTTTTCTCATTTCCACTGGGGTGGGGGGCTTTTGGCGACTGCACAGATAACCTCCTCTGAGCTGGGAGAGGTGGGACAGGGGCCCGGAGCAGCGGTAGGGATGGTGGGCCAAAAGCCCTTTCTTGTGGGCCAGGAAGCCTCTTCCTCTGGTCCAGGAGCAGTGGAATGGTGGCTCAGAAGTCCCTACCTCTGGGCTGGGAGCAGCAGGACTCAGTACCGTGGTCTGGTGGTCCAGTGTCTTCTGCGTCTACACAGAAGGGGGGGGTCTAGTGGATTGTTGCCAGGGTGCTGGCTGATTCGGTGTGTTCTGTGCGACTTGGGACCTTGGTAGGACGTGCGCAGATCTGCCTCTCTGCAGCGGGCTGATTCGGTGTGTTCCATGAGACTCAGTGGATGTTGGATTTTGTTAAAGGCTTTTCCAATCTCCATTCTCTGAACAATGTTGACTTGCATGTTATTTGGATTGTATTAATTATTTCCTTTCTTAAATAATACCTACTTTTTGTCTGCTTTAAATATATATAACTGAACATTTGGAAAAAGCATTATTAATTTACTTACATTGCTAGCAGTCTACTATTAGCTTGGTAAAAATATCTCAATGGATGACATGTAAGAAGCAAAGAAAATTGAATCACTCGTGAGAAATAATGTAATACTACATTTGAATAGCACATTTGGAATATTGCAATACCATTTAGATTAGTAATTATAATGAACTTGACAAGTTGAGTGTCAGAGAAAATATTTAATACAATTATAAGGAAAGATACAAATGTTGCTAAGACTTTTTCATCACTAGAGAGGCCTAGTTTCAAAGATATTTCCTGGTAAGCTTAAACTAGATCATCCAATGTGAAAAGACTCAGAAGGGAATTGTAGTATGCATAACTATGGAGCCATGATAATAATTTTCTTGGGCAGAGTAAGATTTTTAGAAATTTTCAAACTTGTGTTAGGAAGAGTCACATGCCAGAAGGGCAAGAACCGTTGAGAGATAATTTAGTTCAGCTGCCTCACTGTAGTGACAAAGTGGACTGAGAAGTCACATTTCAGCTGCAACTGTTAGCATCACTCTAGCAACAGCTGCTGTATTTAATGGTTATTCCTCATCTCCAAGCTTTGCTTTCAGGAGAGAGAAATCATCAGAAAAAGGGGTTGGGAGACTGAGAGAAATGGAGAGAAACATCTACAGTTCCCATAAGACCAGCATACAGAGTATGGGATTAATTCTTTGTCATATTTATCTTATTGATGGGAAAAATAAACAATTTTCACTTTTGTTGATAGCAATGGTCGAGCAACTGTTAATGAAATTTGACCTATCTGTATTTAAATACAGTGTGATTGTGTCTATTGTGTCACTACTTTTTAAAAAAGGATGTGAGATCTAGTAATGCAGAGCAGGGAGAAGATTTCTATTTATAAAGAATTAAATTATGGAAAGCTAGTGCTCAGAGCCAATTATTACTGCTTATATATTCATTGGGCAAATATTTAGGGCTTACTAGTTCAGCTTTTAAAAGACAGAAATTGATGGAATATCATATATCTAGCTTCTTTAAATATTGCCCCTAAAATTTTACTAATAAAAACTATTAAACAGTTTTATACACATTTTGCTAATAAATTATAAATAGAAAGAATACATGTTTTTCAGAAGCATTTTATTTCCATATGGACATGCAATTTAATCAATTGAACATTGAAATAGTACTGAGAAATATTTTACCAAATGCTCTGCTCTCAGATAGCTATACTAATTATCTTTAAAAAATTAAATACTCTATCGGTTAGGGTTCACTGAATGAACAGAATATATAAAATTTACAAGATACACTTACAATGGTTGCCTAAAAAAGGACCTTCTGGGTACTGGACAGCAGAGGATATAGTGAGAAGTCTAATGCCTGGAGCTTATTGTAGTGTCTCCTCTGAGTCCACATCAGGAAGCCAAAGAGTTTGTGTCGAAAGGCTGAAGAGTCTCTGTCACAAAGCTAATGAGTCTGCACTGGAAGCCTGGAGAATGACATCCAAAGGCAGTGGTAAAGCCAGGAGCTCTTCTGGAGAAACAAATGCAAAACATCCTTCTTTCCCTTTTTATTCCATCCAGGGTACAAACCTATTGGTTGGTGTCACCCCCCTGCACTGAAGAGGGTGGGTCTTTCTTGTTCATTCAGTCAATCATCCAGTCATACCCAGAACTGTGTGAACTAATCCACTAGGCATGATTATTCAAGCTGACACCACAAATACAATATCAGAACAAACGAGATTTTGAACAAATGCAAACATTTCTCAGAATCCTTATGGATTTAGAATTGAAATAAAAAAGACACCTGAAAAGTTTTTTAAAACGTGCAATATGGTGGTTCTTTGGTGCAAAATTGCGCAGTATTTGTTATTCCCAAAAGGTTGTTTTTAGCTTGTTTTTCCTATAAAATAAGGCCTTGCTTTATAATAGACTCAAGCAATAGATAACAGAAAATTTTAATCAAGTGTCTGTTTTGTATTGGAACTGGTTAGAAAGGAAATAGGATATGAAAAGCTTTGGGGAGTCAGAACAGAGTAGGAAAGAATTTCCATGCTAATGGGCTATTCCTTAAAATTAACATCTTTCTCAGAAGGTCTAAGTCTGCATTATTCTTTGATAATTATTCCACTTAATCAGATAATAAGACACCTTTCTTCCAGAAGAGTCTAAGGCTTACTGCAATTAACCAGATTGAAGAGCAAGGAAGATAATAAAAAGGGAGAGGCAGTGCAGTGTGCACTTGCTTTGCCACCAGCTAGCTGTGTGACCTTGAAAATGTTTCTGCCCCTCTCTGAGCCTCAGTATTTTATGATCAGTAATGATTATAATGATATCAATTTTAGAATAGTTTGAAAATCAAAGAAGAAAGCAAATCACACATTAGCAATATGCTAGGAAGAAAGGACAGAGCCTTTTATAAAAGCTAATTATAATTTTGTAGAAATCTCAAGATGAGGTAGAGCTTACAGAAAACGGAATTACTTTGCTTTAGCATACAGGACAGATTTAGCCTTCTGTGCCTGACAAAAAAGAGGCAGAGAAAAATATCAAATAAGAAAAGCAAGAAAATGACAGAGAGAGAGAGAGAGAGAGAGAGAGAGATGTCCCTATATAAAAAAAGAAAAATATTGACAAATACAGGAAAGAGATAAACGCCAGGAATAAAAAATGCTTTGCATAAAATATAAAAGGGTTAGAGGGTTAGAGATGAAGGGTATGAATCTTATTGAGGCTAGCCAGAGAAACTGTGTAAGACCCTTACAGCAAGGTGAAACTAATAATTTACAAATAGCAAGAAAGAACATTCCAGGTGAAGGGGCCCAAGCCTGTGTACTATGTGCTCAGCATGTTAAAACAGAAGAAAAAACCATTAATGCAGAAAACCAGACAATGAAGATGGAAATAGATGAGACCAGAATGAGATCATGCAGGGTGTTAGCGTCTAATCAGATCATGGTGAGACTTTAGATTATATTTTCTAAGACTAAAAGGAAGACACTGGACTTTTTATCAGAGCTTGATATAATCTGTGTTTTTAAATTCTGGCACTTCTGAGTCTGTTATTTTAAAAGCAATGATTGAACAAGACAACATTACTGGCTTCAGGAATCCACGCATAAGCCTATGGTTGTTTGGTTTACGACTGAGATATAGAAATGATGAGAGATCGTCAGTCAGATTCAAGTAGATATAAAAGTATATATAAAAATGAGAATATAAGAAAATTGAGAAACCAACTCGAATGCTAAGATTTGACTTTGAGGAACAAGATTGATATGGTGACTTTAGTTGAACAGAAAGTATTCAGAAAAAATGTTATGAATTATGGATTCATGTAGGCAAATTGGTGAAGGATTATGTTTTTAGACATATTAAACATGAGATTCTAATTTGTCATCCAAGAGGAATTCATTGGGAAATTTGATTAATGTAACTGGAGTTCAGGGTAGAGGTTCAACCTGGAAATTTAAATTTCACCATATACTGAATTTAAGACTATAGGAACTTATACAGAGTATACACAGAGAAGGTGCAGTAAAAATGAGCTTAGTGTGCTAGGGTACTCTGAGTTCTGAGAGCAGAGAAGCTTGTGGATTGCAGAAAAATTGTGTGATAGTCTGAAACTCAACTGAAGAAACCAAGTGTCAAGTCATGCTCAAGAAGGAGGCAGATTTTTTTTTTGGTCTATATCAAAAGATAATAAAAAAGAAAGTTTCAATGAAAATAGAAAGTTGATCATTGGATTTACCAAGACGGGGTCATTCATAATCCTTACATGAATGGCCCTGGGGAAAATGAGTTAAGAAGAAAGCAGATGGTAAATTTTGTAGACATGGTTTTTAAAAGACTTATTTATGCAGTTCTTACTAACATAAAATGAATAAAAGCAAATCACTTTGGTGGCAGAGGAAAAATGTCCTTCTATTTCCCATCACACCTGCAGTCAGACTGAGGTTCTCAACCTCCAGGGGGTAAACTGTGAAATCCATTAATCTGTAAGATGCTTGCCACATCCTTGTGGGAAATATTCTGCTCCAACCCTGACTCTATGGTGTCCTCAGTAGTGTGTATTCTCTTAAGAGTGCTGAGATTTAATGGTGATAGAGCAGCTGATGTCCCTGTTTTGAAGTTTTCAAAATTGTAACTAGAGTAAGGAAGAAAAATGTGGCTCTTTTTGTATGGTAAAAAAATGCTTAACATTATAAAGTATTCAAATCACTCAAGAAAAGTGAATCAAAAGCTTTTTCCCAAAATGGATGCAAGTAATATGAGTTACTGAATGGAGGTCCTCAGAGTTTTCTAGTGCCCACTTCAGATGATTTTTGCCAGTTGTGCAAAGTGAAAAGATTCAAATAAATTTGTTTCTAACTAGAAGCCGCTCTAGATAAAGTTGTTAAAGGTCCCTATGACTTTCTTCAGCTATATTGTTTGCATTATGGCCAAGAAAACCTGAAACCTATTTCATTAAATTGAAAAAATGTTCTTTTATACATGGGATTACTCCTGTAAATAAATTGTAACCATTTCAGTAAGTTATCCTAGATATTTTTCTTCTCATCTAATCTTAAATGTTTAGGATCCTTTGAAATTAGTCTCACTTTTCATTTGACTCTGAAAAAACTGATGTAAGAATGCACTGAAAATGAGAGGTGGAGTATGCAACACAGTTTAGGATCTGCAAAGACAGAATCCTGGGCTTTTAGAATTCACTGGAGTTCGGTGCCTTGGGAGAGTTGTCAGTGGTGCTATGCAGAGTCTGCCACCAACACTAGTGATTATAATCGATACATGTTGTAACGTAACTGGAAAAAAGTGTCCTATGGAAAAAAGTAAATTTCTAGGAATCCTGGAGCTGTAGTATTTGGAATAGTTTGTTTCTTGAGCTTTCCTTTCATCATTCCTCTTTTCTTAAAATCTAAATACAGGTAAAAGCTGAATAGTTGATGTTGTTTAAAGAAGAGAGAAAAGATGGCATTACTAAAGAGATTGAAAATGAAAAGTTTTAGAGACCCAGCATAGATGGAGTGAGAAGGCCACATGATCATGCAATGTGGGCACAATTATGTGTAAATGCTTTATCCAGAGCACCCTAGAAGAAATGTACCCATGGGAAGAGGTATGGGGGTCAGAAACTAGAACTTGCTATTCTAGGAAAGACAGTCTCAAGAGAAGAATAAATCTAGGACAGATAACTCATGCAGATCAAAACAAACACAAAACATTTCTGTTACCTATCTATATAAAAAGGACTGTGTAATATATTTTCAGTTGCTTTATTCCTTTAATCATGTGGTAGGGGATGTCTTATTTTTAATAAATATATTTCTATATCATTAGTCTTAATGACTACCACTTCAATATTTGAACATACTATAATTTTTTTTCCTGTAACTTATTTTTATGCATTTAAGCTGTTTCTTTTTGTAACTGTTTATTCATGATAAACACACAGTGAATTATATATCTGCTGAATGAATACATTGAATTCTACAATAAAACTTTAGATTAAGTTTTGTGTGTTTGTTTAATTATTTTCTTATAGTAAGTTATGAGAGGTGGAATGCCTAGTCAAACGGTATGTATGCCTCTTAAATGCAGCAGTTACAAGTAAAAACTCCTTTATTGATGTCTTGTTTTTCAAACTGCATATGACAATTGTGTTTAGGAGACTGCTTCTATTGGGACATAATTGGAAAACATCTGGGATAGGTCCTGTAAACATACTGGTAGAAGTTGTTCTAGATATTTTACCTGGGCTACATATTTAAAGTAAAATATCAGTTGCTATTTCCAGTTTACCCAGGTATAAGTATGAGCCTGAAGCAGAATTCTTTTTAGATACTAAATATAGTATCTGTCTTGTAAATTCAACAGAAGTTAAAAGCTAAGTTCATCTGCATAAAAAGGAATAATAGATCTTGTTTCAATGTGGAAAACATAGTTCCACATTGAAAAAAGTAGGTTGCCTAATCAAATAAGTAGTTCTAGGCCTATTGATGAAGTGTAAATATTAATATTAAATATTAATATAAATATTAATTAGATTTCTTAATTTTCAAAGTCAGAGTTTTTTCTCCTAGATTCGTCTGCTGAGTGCTGCCCATAGTTTCTGCACATTATTCCCTGGAGCAGATCCACTGGCCCTTCTTCCCCAGAGCCCTGGGAAGGCGATTTGGGGTCTGGAGCAGTCAGGACAGCATTCACTGGGAAGCCCAGCCTCCCACCGCTGAATGCATGAACCCCAAAGCCCAGGATGACATGGGCATTCCATCAGAGCGGGACCATTCCCTCCGAGACCAATGGCCAGGCTGGGGCTCTTTCCTGTGCCTTCAGCTGCTTGACCCAGTGGGCATGGTCATGGAAATTTATTTTTATCATAAAATTTTAAAATTCCACATAAGGCAATGGCCTGTTACAGGCCATACTCTTTGGTATATGATATAAATCATGCAAAATTATATCATTTTTGAAGCTCTGAGTCATTTATAATAATACATCTCTTTACATGTATAAAGTTTTCATATGTGTAAATGGTTTCCTTAAGACCTCTCACTTGAGAAGCTTTGCTGTGCCAAGAATGCTGAGTTTTCCCTGAAATGTCAGTGCTCTAAAGACTAAAGAAAATATTCTAAAGCTCCGGGGCAGCTGTTTCCAGGGAGAGTTGTAGTTAGTCTCTGGTGTCTGTAGTATTGCCATCGCAACGAACTTTAAGTGCTGTCTGAAACACAAAGGTCTCTCCTAGAGGAACTCACAGGGATTAATGTTTTGACGGTGAAAGATGGGAGCTTTGGCTAGTGGAGCTCAGGTCTCCTACATTTTCAAGGGCTCTTGGCCAGCAGGGAAGAGACATCTGGTATCACCACACCTACCCATGGGGCTACCCAACTTGTATGCCAGGGGATGGAAAGACCATGAGGTTGCCTGTCACCTCGAATACTTGACAAGGTCTATAATTTCAGACCCTTCCAAATAGCTGATGAATTTAGGAGCATTTTTAAAAAAGGTTTCTTGTTTAAGCAGCATGTAAAACAACTAAAAAATAATACCACAGACATTGTCTTCACAACAGGTGACTTTTTTTTTTTTTCGGGACAGGCAATTACAGAGCACGTTTATCCTATACTTTGACTACATTGCTACTTCTCCTTATGGACATCTGAATATCCAGGGGAGTAATCAAATGTCTACCCTTCAAAGACAACAGTTCTGTAAAGCCACTGGAAATGTACTCAGGAGGGACTTGTCAAGCCTAGTACATGGAAGCCATCAATTGTCATGAATAAAGTTCTTTGACAATAGTGATGTAGGATGTTGTGTCATTCAGACTTCCCTTGAGATGACAAAAATTTTAGCCTCAATTTTTTGGTTGTGAATTTTTTTTGAAGACTGTATTTTATAAGGGCAGGACATATAGTTAATAAACATTAGGCGGTACCCTGGTACATAGACTTATGTATGGTAAATACTTACGTGGACTTTATTGTAAGGAATACAAAATTAAGTGCAAGACTGTAGACATTTTTTTAGATAAGAGAAAATAGAACATACCACATAGGAAACATTTTTAACTGATTCAAGAGCTTTGAAAAGATCAGAAAATATTCAATATAGAGACAGTTGTTAATTAAAACATGGAAAAAGTTAACCTCTGACTGGATAATACTAGCACATTGCTATTGACCACCCCAGAGGCAGAAGTGTGCTCTAGTTGGCAATTGTGGACATGCCCTAATGTAGGAGCAGATGCCAGATGTGCTGAGACTGGTGTCATCGAGCATGCAGTGTTTTTGCTGATACACGGAATCCATTCCAGCTGTAAAGCAGGCACGCCCATGGATAAAATGACAGAAGGCTTGGGTAGTGAAGTAATTTCAAAATTTAGGGAAAAGTTAGGTGACATCAATTTCAGAAATCTGCAATTAGAAGTAACAAGAGCATCCTTCTGTGTTTTCTGTAATACCATGTGCTGTGTTGTTGATTGGCTAAGTTACATGATACTTTGCCGAGAGTGACTCAGTGCCTAAGTTATGGGAATCATAATTCAGATGAGATGGCCAGTAGTGTACACAGTCCCTCAAGAGGTCAAATTGCATTCAGGATCAATTAACAATAACCAAAATAAACCAGACACAGTAAGACAATAGCTGAGAGACAAGAGTCTCACATCTGTGGAGTCTAAAAAACATGAACCTGAGTGTTCAGTAGTGAGTACTAGACCTTGGGCAGGATGCGGAAGCAAGGTAGGGCAGAAAAGGGGGGCTAGACTTGGTCAGTGCTCACTATGTGTGTGGAAATGTCATATTAAACCCCATTAATATGTACATTTAATACGTTACTGAAAATATGAAATAATTTCTAAAATATTGTCTTACTCTGAGACAAAATAAATGTCACTAAGCAGGGAACAATATAAATATTAAGAGTTTAATAATACTAATAATATTTGAAAGACAAAATAATACTAATAATATTACTAATATTTGAATTCACCAAAAGATAGAGTAAAACTTAATTCTACATTTATTTATGTAATTAAATTTCACACTTTAATAAAAACATATTCATGTTGTTGTTTATATCTAGATGTCCCCCCAACATCTCATGCAATCATACTCGGGGCTCTTGGGAGGTAATGGATCATGCAGGTGCCTCACTGATCTTTGGTTCACTTACCAGTAAGTTTCTAGCTAAATGTGCTGTTAGGGAGTAGGTCTGGTCAGCAGAGCCGGGGCACTGCAAGCGAGGCCTGGAAGGGTCTATCTTCCTCTTCTGCTGCTGGATCTCTGCTTCCTGACAGCCAGGACCTGAGCAGCTTTTCCTCTACTGCTACCTTCTTCCATGCCATTCTGCCCTGGAGCCAGCCGACTATGGGCTGTAACCACAGGGAAACTAAATCTCTCCTCACTACACTCTGGGTATCCAGTATTTGGTCTGGACAGCGAAGAAAGTTGCTACGACAGACCAGTATTATGTCAGAGTCAACATAACTTAAATAGGACAGTCTTAGATCACTCTTAAAACGTATTTTGTTTAGTATCATATGATATAAAAATTCCTAATTCCATCTCTGTGCTATCAATGAGAACATTCTATAGTAGAAATCTGAGCAAAACTCTGAAGGTAGAGCTTATTGTTTCTTTTATTTTGAGTCAGAGCTTATAACTTACGTAGAAAAACAGGAAGCATACTCAAATTTGAGAAATAACTTTTAAAATAAAAAACTTCAGAGCAAACCACTATTTTCCCTGTCCTGAAAAATGTCAGTTGGCAAGAACTTTTTTATTAAAATATGAGTATAAAAGTGCTGATCAGTAGCCACAACCTGAGAGTCACCCCAGAGCGCTTGGCCACCCTGTGTAGCCCTGGACCTGTGAGTCACCAGAGTCCTCCCTGCACTCACTGGGGAACTTGCACCAATCTGTGGAAATGTGGGGGCTTCTGTGACTCACCCTGCCCTGTATGTTTCTTCTCATCCTCCACCTGGTTCTCCCCACATTTTCGGAGTTTTTTTCTGTTTCTTTCCATAGTGAGTAATCTTTTTTCTCTCATGGTTAAAACTCTTTCAATTCTTTTGGGATAATCAAATGCAGATACTGGACTGCTAAAAAACCTATTTTTTGAAGTGAGTAAAAATTATGTTCAGAAATGAACACTATTGAGTAACCTTTTCAAAGAGAACATTGAAAGGCATGTTGATATTTTAAAGAGCAGAGTTTATCTTACCGGGCCCTGAATGCCTAAAGGGGAAAAAAATGAAACAAGTTTTATGTCCTTTCCAAATTTCATCTTCCCTTGGCAAATAGACTGTCACTGCTACCCTCTGCATATATTTTCTAGGGCTGCCCTCATAAAATGCCACAGGCTGAGTGGTTTAAACAGCAGAAAGTTATTTTCTCACAAAATAGCCCTCAGCGGCTAGAAATCTAAAGTCAATGGCTTGTGGGCCTGGTTTCTCCTGAGTCTTCTCCCCCTGCCTCGCAGTTACCCACCTCCTGCTGCACTGTCACTCAGGCATCTCATGGCCCTGAAATTCTGGTGTAAGAGCACCAGTAATATTGGATTAGGACCCACCCTGGAGATCCCATTTTAACTTAATTACCTTTTGGAAATCCCTGTTTTGAAATGCAGTCACATTGTATAGTATCCTTATGCACTGGAGATGCATTTTGAGATGTGTCTTCAGGCAGTTTCCTTGCTGGGGAACATCACAGAATAAGTGCACACAAACTGAGAAGGACACAGCAGCATGAAGCAGCAGACTGCCATGGGGCCATGGTTTTGTGTGTGGTGCAATGTTACTGGAAATGCTAGTGTGTGGCACATGACTATATTGTGGCTTCTATATGTGAACATTTTAGGGGAAAGAGGGCACAATTCAGCCAATAACAACCTCCGACAACAGTCTCCTATTGACTTTCTTTGTATTAGTTTCCTCATTATTATATTATGGTAAATTGCTGTTACTGTACTGTACAAAATATCACAGATTTTTAATGATAAAATACCTGTATTTTGTTAATGAATATTTTATTTAGGAAATATAAGAAATGTTGTCCTTTTGTGTCAACATTATAATTTAATTTGGATCTTTGATCAATGTAATAAATAATGTAATAGAAGTAGACCAAATCTATGTGATTTATAATCTTAGGATGTTATTTTTATCGAGTACTTAATATTTTCAAACTACTTTCCTTCTTCATTCTGTACACTACTCTCTAAGGTTTAAAATATAAAATATTTAGTTATATAATAAAGTAGAATTTCATAAGAAAGCATAAAAGACAGAGAAAAGAAACAGTAATTTCTAGTGCAAATGGGGGTGAGAGGACAAACAGATGAAAAATACAGACAGAAATCACAGAAAAAGCCCTGTGAGATGGGCTAATTCATCCGAGGCTTCTTGGAAAGCAGCAGAGTGGCTGGGTCCAGGGTCAGCTTCCCATAGCTCTGGGTATCACACTGGATATTGATGCCTTGAACAGACAGACTCTTGAGAACTTTTGGATAATGGTAATGATTTAAATTTTCAGAAATCAATGCCAGGTTAAAAATGCATTTATTTCAGGTTGTTTTCTGTTGACACAGACCATTTACAAACAAACAAACTCCTACAACCTCATATGGGCTTGCACACATGCATAGTTCAAATATTCATAAATGAAGGATATCTAATTTTATCAGTACGTTTGTCTCTGTTTCTCTTCTTTTGATTTTCAGAGCAAAAGTTGAAAGCATAGATGTGCTCTGTTGGTGAATATTGTCCAGGGATGAGCACTCCCAAAACAGGAGCCTGTTTAATTAGTAAGAGTTTTTCACTAGAACATCGTATTGAAGGTCCCAAAGATATTTTCAAGAAACAGTTGTATTGATAAAATTCTCTGAATTGCTTAACATATTTTTGAGTGATATTCTAATGTTGGTGTCTAAAAAGTAGTCAGTCTTTGTCTACATTGTTTTTATTTGGTATCAATGCTGATAATTCTGCTTGCTTATGAGGACAGATTTAAAGCAAACAAAAACAGGTGCTAAAGCACAGAGATTCGCTCAAGAGGGCACTGTAGTGGAACATGTGAGTCTATTCATAACTCTACTCCTAAAGCCAAAAAAAAAAGTTTCAAACAAGGATTTTATGAACATGCAAAGAACTACTTCAAGAGCAGAAAATTAAAGATTAAAAGCTAAGCATCTGATTATTCATAGCAGAAAAACAATGATTACAGTTTTCATTAAGTACAGACACATGAATGAAGTTTATTGACTGCATTTTCATGAACATAAAATACATTACCCATCATCCATAGTATTTGCACATAAAATCATAGCATTGCATATGTTCTATTTATATACGTTTATGCACTTACTCTGAAAATTCTAGTTGTCTTTTCTGTAAACTGAGATGACCTCTGTCTGGTGGATAAAGAGCCACAAGGTATAGGAATATGTGCATTGGCATCTGTCTCAAAAATGTGTATGTGTGTGTGCATGTGAGACATTAACTTTACTCACAGATATTATGTGGTGCTCTAACATGAATTGTGCAGGTGGTTTGGCTGTTAATAGCTCAAGAGCAGCTTTCATTTCAAATGTTATCTACAAATTATCCAGCAAAAGGAAATTGCTGCTTGGAGTTTCCAAAGAGATACAGCACCAATTTATTTCTAAGTTTTCTATGGAGTTATGTAATTCCATCCTGGCACCAATGTGTTTCTCATAGCATCTTTAATGACATTTAAATTTAAGATTGGGATCTAAACTGGTTTTCCTGCTTTTTTGCTGTAATGAAATCTCCATTGATTTAAATGTGTGTCTAATGGCCCTATAAAGACTGAAGAAAGCCAAACAAAACTCAGCTTTATTTACTCTCAATTTTTTCTGAAATACTGTGGGTGACATAGAGCTCTGTAAGACAGGTCCTCCATCCTCTGCTCAAGCCTTTTGTTCTCAGCAGTGCTTTTCATAGAGATTGTGCTAAGAACCTTTCCTATCAACAAATCCCAAGCTCTCAAGAAGAAGCTGGTTCAGTGAGAGCACTTAGTGAAAGGAGTAACATTCTCAATCCGGTGTGTTTCTACGTTGGGTTGTAACATCAGGAAATATATCATTTAGAAAGCAAGCATCCATGGTTTGTCTTAACTGCCTCTAAAGAAGCACACCTGACCCTTGGGATTGGGAGAAGGAAATGAATCTGCTGTGCTCTACCTAGGATTTACACCTCACCCCAATAGGGTAAGTCTCTGTTTCAGAAATTCCTTCACTCTATCTAGCTACCAGAAACTGCTCTGTATGAGACAGGGGTGTGTGTGTGTGTGTGTGTGTGTGTGTGTGTGTGTGTGTGTGTACATGCATGCTCTACAGACACAAATTCTCCCTCAGGTGCATCATCCAAGTGAGAGGGAAGGGTTATGATGGCAATTGTTTCCGCACATCTTAGCTAGATTCTCTGAGCCAGCCTCATTAAGAGAAACACCAATAAATGATTATTGAATCTAATTTTAAAATTGTGACTGCAATTTTAGAGGAGATATATATTTATTGCTGCTCAACACAAAGGCAACTAAATATTCATCAACAGAAACTTAAAAGTCTCTGTATAACCTATACTCCTGGAAAAGTTACACAGATATGGTAGGTTTTGGTTAATGAATTAATTGGTTAACTCATGTTATAATCACAAGCCTGTGTTTAACTTTTTTTATTGATAGCAAAGAATTAATAAACATCAGTTTGACAAGTTATGAGTGTATTTATAGACCTCTGTGTAATCTCTGCCACTCCACTCTGGCCTTACTGGAAAATTACACAAATATAAGATCCATATGCTATCATTGCTACCACAGTACAAAATGGCTTTGCTTTTGAGAAGAAAACATTTTAGTTTTGAGGTTAATTAAGAAAATGGTCTAGAAAAGAAATTTAGATTATCTAGTGATCAAAAAAATTAGAGAATTAAAAAAAAACAAATCAGGAAAATATGTGGATGTGACACGTATATATTTGTTTTCAATGGCACTTAAAGGTCATTATCATGGCTTTTAGTAGCAGAATAAATGAGAAAATATTTACATGGGGTACATTTGACCACCCTTTCCTCTATCTCCTCCTCTTTCCTAATGTGCATCCTCTTCTGCAGGAAACTGCCCTAGATCCCTTTGGCATTTGGAAGTCCCACTTTTGCAATAATTCCTGTGACCTCCACACTCTCCAGAATCTTCTGGAAGACAAATCCAGAATTTTCTCCTACCTTCCATGGGACTTTGTGGGATTTCACATTTCCCTTTCCCACCCTGTTCTCCAGCCCTTTCACCATCGTTTTCCTCAGAACACTGCTCAGTTTTACTTGTATGCTATCCCTCATCTGAGGGTTTTATTTTGCAAACCATGTTATGCAAATAAACTGTAGGCAACTTGTGAATGGCATCTAAATAAAACAATTTTTCATTCTTACCTATGTTTAAGACTTTAGCACTTTTAACATCAGAATTTAAAGGGCGGGATATGATCATATGACTATTTGCTCTTTCTTTATGAGCTGCATTAGAAAAGAAACATCTTTTGTCTACTTTTAAGCATCCAGTTTTACTTCTAAAAAGAGAAAAGATTTGATCTGGGAATGCTTGTCTTTAATTAAATCAGCTATTAATGTGCCAGGAAAAGATCTATATTCTCCTGAGCCATTAACTTTGCCTCAGAAATGTAGAGCTAAAGAGAATTATAACTAAAATAAATAGAAATTAATGTGAAATCAAATAAATATATTTTTGAGTCCAGTACATCTATAAAAATATGTGAAATACTGCTTTAGAAATGGTTTTAAAGAGGTATTTGCCTCTGATAATGCCAACCAGAAATTCAGACAAAATATCTTACTAAAGACAACTAGAAAAACTGGATAAAATTTTTAAAAATAACCATACTGAGATTAGCAAAGAGCTAATAAGGTAATGAAAATTTATGACCAGAAGTTATAAGCAGGAAGCCCAGAAATTTGAGCTCAAAATTGAGGTATGCTTTCTCCCTAAGGTGTCTGCTCATTCTGGATCGCATCAGAGCATCAACAGTCTTCTGAAGTTAAGGAAGCAGGGCTAGAATTCCATCATCCAAAGGAGTGAGAACCCTAATAATTCCCCAGGTCTGAGACTGAGGTCCCATTGGAATAAACTCCAGAGTTAAAGGTGAGCAATTCGAGCAGGAAGGGGGACAAGGCTCAAGTAACCAGCTAGATCCCTGGAGCTGATTTAAAGACTGCTGGTGACTCTGCCTGCCCTCACGCACCACGTACTTGTCATTTCTAGAAAATAAACAAACAGAAATCATGATTGGCGTCATGGAAACCCTTCAAATGTTATTTTTCCTGCAGCCATTTTATTTATTATTTTAAAATTATAAATTGACAGATAATATATATTTATGAGGTACAAAGTGATATTATAATTTATGAAAACTGTAAAATAATTAAATTAAGCTAATTAAGATAACCATCACCTTGAATACTTATTTTTGTTGTAAAAACATTTGAAATTTACTCCTAACAGTTCTTTTAAAGGTATTAAATTAATTTTATTGGTACATTTTAGGTATAGAATATAATGACATTCATCATTGGTATGTAAAGGTGCAAATTTCCTTCAAATTTTTTTTTTTTTTTTTGGTACCCGGGATCGAACTCGAGTCCTGGCACTTGCGAGGCAGGCGGTGGAACCATTGAGCTAGATCTCTGGCACTCCTTCAAATGTTTAATACCATTTCTGATAACTAATCAGAAACTACTTGACCTAAAAGGAGACAAGATAGTATGAAAATAAACTTATACAGAAATACAACATTGAACCAGTACTCTGGGTAAATTCTATTGAAGTTATAAGATAAAAATGTTTTAAAAATCATTCTAGATACGTTCAAAATTTAAAAAAAAATGATAACCAAAAGGAGTCTGGAAAATATAGAAGTGGACCCACAGAACTTCAGAACTGAAAACATTAGAACAACAAAATGTGTGCTGTACATATGCCAACTGCCCAAGAGGAATGTAATCAGTATGTACTGAAAACATATACCAACAAACATGACTCAAACAAGACCTAAATGGATAGATTTGATAGCTTGTCAGACAGAGTGGAGGGGAGGATTAAGGAATGAAAAGACTCAAGAAAATATCTACAATGAAGCAGAGAGAGAAAAGTGAAGAAAGAATAGAAGATAAAGGGAAGACACACATGTTCACACACACACACATATCTCAAATCCTCAAAGGAGGAGAGCAAGATACAAACTGAGGAGGAACACTATTCAATGAGATAAAGGCAGAGAATTTCTAAAGGTAATGAATCGAATTAAGATATAGATTCAAGAAGCCCTTCACATTTTCAGAAAACAACCTGTGTTATTTTCATAGTGAAACAGCTTAAAAGCTAAGGCAAACATATTATCTTAAAAGCACCAACAATTATTCTGGCTTCCCAATAAATATGTGCATTCAAAAGCTCATAGATTAGCATCACCCAAGTAATGAAAGAAGAAAGTTAGTGTCAGAGCTCTATCTGGGAGAATACACTTCCCAAATGAAGCTGTTATAAAGCCATTTTCAAAGAAATCATAATAACAATAATAAATTCTGAAACAATTCTCTCTGGCATAATTTCACTAAGATACACTTAAAGGTATTCTTCAGGCTAAGAAAATAATAATAATAATGTGCAAACTATGAAGATACAGGAAAGAATAAAGAGCAAGGGAAAAGGCAAATATATAGGCAGGCATAAATAAATATTGGCTGTGTAAGTATGAAACAAAATTTATTAACATTTAGTAAATTGAAATGTTTTTGGAAATATAACTTTTAAAATAAGCTAACTCAGAGACAGCATTTTGTATACAGGATGTAGAATGTCGACTCAGAGACAGAAGTTAGCATGTAGGACTAAGTGAATAACACCTGTAAGGAAGGAATTGACCAAAAAAATGAAAGGAGAAATAAAACTAGGATCCAGGCCCAAATACAGTCTTCGTCAACCTCATATTGATGTGCTATTTGATTATCTCAGCCCTAGAAAGGAGGGGAAGTTTGATGGAAGCTGTTCTTTCCAACTGAGTCCATTCCTCAAGTCTTCAGCACATCTGCTGACTGTTCATCAACAGCCTTCCCAGTGGTCATCAGGACAAATATTCACTGAGGCTGAACCTGTGTAGCAAAGCAAACCGCTGTCCACTCTTAACATCATCCTGATCCATTTCTTCATGTACGTTCTGGAATACTCTGGCAGGTTTCTGGTGGGTATTGATTTCCTAATATTAAATGTATAGAAGAAAGTAATGGAGAAAAATGTGTTCCCCCCACCACAGCATCTCACATTCTAGACCTTCATCTTCAGCTAAGATGTCTTCTGGGCTAAGTGGCTATCTGGTAGCATGAACCAGAACCTTATCATTAGCAGTTCTGTTCTCCATTCTAACAACTGAGGTATCTAATCTATCAAAGCCTAGGAAAGCAAGCATAAATTCTCTCAAGTGGGTTAATTTTGTTCCAGATCCAGGTTAACATTCCAATGCATTCTTGCTGAGAACATAGTACCATGGCCAAATGACATGTATGGTGCTAAATAAAATTATATACTATAGACTGGAGGCTGGGGCCCATACTTACGAAGTACCACCTCCACTCTGTCACTTTAGCTACAGTTTTAATAGTAGGATACAATCAAATTTCCAACTAGCTGTAAATTGGTTTCCTGAAGACACAGTGCCATATCAGTGCCCAAGTACTGCACGAAACTGAGAGTGAGTTCCTCCATATATTTTCCACCTTCAATGCCTGTTATCTCACCATAATCTCTGAGAATCTGAATATAGCATATGTTCAGCTTAGAGCTGTACCTTTTTATGAATGGAGCATTGGTGCCAGGAGCACTGTGTGAGTGCCTAAGTCCATTCCATAAAATGGTGTAGTATTTTCATACAACGTTCCCAACTCTTCCCCTATAGTTTAACTTATTTCTGGATTATTTATTAAATGGAACATTATGTAAACAGATATTATATTCTTCTGGAAATAATGAGAAAAAAAGTCTGTATATGTTCAATACAGAGTTATTTTTGTAAAAATTATTTTGAATCTGTAATTAGCTGAATCTGCACGATCCTGTCAGTGGAACATGTAGATATGGAGAAGTAACTATATTTCTCTTTTCCCACACAGCAGATGACCATAACAATTAACTCAAACTCTGACTATATAGAGGACACTTTCTTACCAGTGTCTTTTTTTTTTTGGTACTGAGGATCAAACTCGGATCCTTGTGCTTTCGAGGCAGGCGGCGGAACAACTGAGCTAAATCCCCAGCCCTCTTACCAGTGTCTTTCAAGGCCATTTTTAGTGGGATTGTATAAGGAAAATCTACTTTCAGCTTGTACCCTAATGTGGAAAATAGTCATCCACGCATTGCTCCATAGTCATCCATGAACTCACCTGGGGCTTCTCCTTTCTGTGTCAGCTCATTCTGAGAGAGCCCTGCATAACACAGATCAGAGTTAGAGAAGTACGAATTCAATAACAATGGGTGAATAAAGGTCTCGTTGTGGCTCGTTTGAATTTTCCAGTCTTGCTCATTCTTAATCCCAGGTGCACTGTTTCTGTCTTGTAAGGGATTGTTGCTAGAGCTGATTGACTTTGTGACTTGGAGAGTCTGACAGAGGTCAGCTCATCATGGAAAGGTGTGATCCCAGGTTTTTAGTGTCCCAAGTCAGAAAAATGGTAGATGATAGATAGATAGATAGATAGATAGATGATAGATAGACGATAGACAGAAAGAATATACAATGGTCAATTTGCATGCCAGGATTTATTTTCAAAAAAATGTACCCCTTGTTTTAGGCAGATGGCATGGCCTTGTTCTGAAATTTCAGAGTCTCTTCTGTGATTCTCACATAAATGCAAAACATCTTCCATCTTTGATAACTCTAATAGAATAAAATCTACTAGATCATATGAGTCAGTTGCACTGCTGCTCACATCACCACCCAGATCTATTTCACATCATATTCTGCTCTGAAACACCACAAATCTAACATATTGTGACATCTAATATATGGAGCAGAGCTCTTTTCCCAAGTGAGATATATACCATCTCCAAAATCCAGAGGCCCACTGTACATTGGAATTCCATGTCATCAATGCCCTTTAATTGGAGTTTCATGTTTTTACATGAAGCTAATTAGTAGTCTTCTAAAATTTTTACTCCTGTGCAAAGGTCCTACATTTTGAGATTTTTTTGTTATTTTTGTTGCTGTGTATGTAAGTTAAATTTGACTATATAATTAGGAAAACAAACCTGCAAAACATCCAAAACTAAAACAAAAAAAATCACAAAACAAGTTTTTGTTTCTCTTATCTCTGAAATTGTCCATCTTTTCATCCATTAATCTTTTCCTGTAAATCATTTAAATTATAGTCATGTTTGACTTATTAGATGATCTGGGTTTTCTATGAATCCACTTCTATTTCGTGTTCCCAATTGACTGTGAGTCATATTTTCATGCTTTTGTAATTTTTTATTATATTCTGGAAAGTTTGTATAAGTGGCACAATGAACAAAATTTTCTTAAGATATGTGTATCTTTTCCTTACAATCACTTGTTGTCTGACAGACAGTTAAGGTGAAGATTAATTGATCAAATATTTCTGAAGGTCATGTTGAGGTGAGACTGAGCTGTGGTCCTGGTCGAGTTCACCTCTGGGAAGCACAGCCCTGGACTCCCACACTGTTGGTGCTGAGGCCCTGGGACTCTGATGTTGGATTGAGACGGAGGGCACTGGACCAAAGGTTAGCTAGCTTTTTCCTGGAAGCATCATGAAAATGTACAGCTCTACAATTTCTGTTTTCAGGGTTCTTCAACTGGGGCTTTTTCAGAAAAAAATTTGTACATGGGGATTTGAGGGTGGAAAATTATTTGGAGGCAGAAAAATGTACTTTAACATTTGTGGCTTGTACAGATTACATTCCATCCCTTTAGCTTACTACATTCTCATTTGATCTCTACTTGTTTCTTTGAAGTATTTCCACTGATAGCAATATTCTCCTCAATCTTCTAAGCATCTTCATTTATTTATATTGTATATGGTATAAAACAACATTCATGAGGGCCAGGTATTTGGCTCAGTGGTGCCTCCACCTGCCTCACAAGCACAAGGTCCTGAGTTCAACCCCCAGTACCAAAAAGTAAAAATTTACAAAAAAACTAACATTCATGAGTGTGTATACCTCTGTTAAGACTAGGTACTCAAACTGTGGTATGAAAGCTACTGCTGCTTTTAACTCATGTAACAGATGATTCTTTCCTGGAGTTTAGTTCATCACTATTCTTCAATAGCCCATAGAAATTATTTTAATTTTATTTGTTATTCTCTTTTTATTGTATCATGGGAATAAGTCTTTCATATTTTATACTTCCTCATCAAAAATGAAAATCTCAGAAATTTTATTTTTTACTTATATTAAAATTTATGTGCAAGAATGGTCTTATAATACAATGTAGAAGACTATTAAAAGACAAAATGCCACATTAAGGATAGATTTACAGAGGGGTAGGGAAAAGGAAAGAATGGAAAAGAAAAAATATGAGAAAAGAAAAAAATGGAAACAAAATCTTTGTAAATAGGGAAGGGTGGAGGGGGTGAAGGGAGGGCAGGGGAAGGGGAAAAAATAAGAATCAAAATACTCATGTAATGGTACAATATCCCAATGATGTATGTAAATGTATTTATACCTAAAATGTACCAATAAACTTAATGGGGGGTTAGATTTACAAAATTTCATTAATTTGACAAAACCGCATCATAGTGTGCTAACTTGTATAATCCCTAAAAATTCAAAGTGACCTTTAACGGAACAGATTTTGTTAAGGTGAGAAATGTTTATTAACTCTGAATTAGTTTGTCTTAAATGATTATGTAAAGACCACAAGTAATTAAATGCAAAGTAGATTTCCAAGTATATGCAGCTACATTATTTTCATTTTTTATTTTGTAGTATTTAACTTCTAAAAACTACTAAAATGATTTAGTGCCTTTTCTTCCCTCATTAGTAATCCAACCAGAACATGAGAGAAATGTACTATAAGTAAATAAGAACTAACTTTAAAGTTTGCTAATTAAAAACACTTAAAATACCTAATTTTAAAACTACCAAAATGTACCAAATGACCAAAATGATTGGAAATATCTCACAGCAGCTTCTTCCATAAAGTCTGTTAATATTGTATTTCTCATTGATTCTGGTAAAAGATGTATTTTATCTTTTTGGATTCACACATATTACTTCCATGAGAATTCAAATAAATTTCAAAAGAGTGCTTATTGTAGTACAAGAGTAAATGACAATAACACTGGGTCTTAATTGTTTCTTTAAATAGAATAAAATAAAATCCTTTATCAAAATAATAGATCTAAGACTTTTCCCGAGAAATTTTTGTTGTGCTTTTTAGATAGACCCCCTACACCAAATGATTCAATATATTTTCTCCAAAATGTCAATGAATTTTTCTCTACTTATATGTATTAGTAATTATATATTGTACAATTATGTTATTATAAATTTATAAAAATTTTCTATGCAACTTACAAAGACTATATGAAAGAAAAGTGTAAATCTTTTCTTACATCATTTTTGGTATTTCTGTAGATGATGATGGTATTATGTTTTTTTTTATCATTTTAAGTTGGCACTACTTCATTCAAGCTTTCTGACAAGAAAATAACTCTAGCAGGTCACTATAACCTGATTTTACTTACTGGGGATCTGACAACAAATATGTAGGGTTTCCATCTCACACCAAACAATTCTCCAACTTTCTGAACATCAACTATGTGTCCTACAATTCATTCAGTTCAATTATGACATTAATTATCTGTAGTTAATGCAAAACTCACATATCCAGGGCTCAGTCCTCCGAATCAACTCACACTTCAGGTGACAACCACACTTCCTAGGCCCCCTATACCTCTGATCCCCAACCATAAAGAAGAGTTCCCATGGCCCCTTTCTCATGCTCAGTAATGTTCTGTAATGGCTCACAATGCTTTGAGAAATATCCTACGCAGTGTTACAAGTCCAAAAGGACACTGTAGAGGACACAGTTATTGCTGAGTTGAGGTCAAAAGGCTTCCAAGCACAGGAGCTTCTGTCCTGTGCAGCTGAGGATGCTCTTACTTCCCAGACATCCATGACCACTCACCATGCCATCTCCAGCCTCTTTGGTTCAGGGGTCTTTATAACAGTATAATAAAATAGACGTGACCGAC
This sequence comes from Heterocephalus glaber, assembly GCF_053883595.1. Classification (NCBI taxonomy): domain Eukaryota; kingdom Metazoa; phylum Chordata; class Mammalia; order Rodentia; family Bathyergidae; genus Heterocephalus; species Heterocephalus glaber. Next base: position 7,978,892 of record NW_028258170.1, read on the forward strand.
TACTTAATTTCCATCCTTTTGGAAAAGGATGAGACTGACAATTTCAAGTTTCTAATCAAGGTTTTGTCTTTCTAGTGAGCAGCTCCCATCCTGAACCTACCATGGAGCTCACCAGAAGTCTCCTCATTGGAACAGAGATGTTCCTGTCACTCAGGAAATTCCAAGAGACTTAGGAGTTCTATCACATATATATCACCTATATGTTACATATCACATATGTAACATCACAATTGCCTGTCAATCAGTGATCTCCATCCACAGAAATTTTAAGTCAAAATAGCTTGCCCCTCTATCAGTTGACACATAAGAGTAAGAATAAGAATTGATATGTTCTTTTGCTGCTAGTATCATTCATATTCTGGATGAGAATGGAAAACTACCAAGTAGCTTGTTTCGTTATTTTATTAGCATTGTTTCTTCTAGTGCTTGAAATTCTGTAAGTTACTGCTGCATTTCCCACAATTCTCCTAAACCGGGAGGCTCGGCATCCCACTGTATATGAGCACCTTTAACCCCCCACCATTTATGATGAGACTTCTAGAGGAAACACTGACATATAAAGAATTAATCTGCACTGTATACTATACTATGCATCTCCCTCATTTTGTGGACAGCTGTCATAAGTGGAATGTACTGTTGAAGATTCATTGATTGAATAAATGAAGAAGGAATGAAACAATTTTCAAGATTAGAAGCTCGAATTTAACACAACTCTAGCAAGAGTCACCTGATGTCTGTACTTTCTACAATTGAACTTTACAAGCACATTTTCCCATCTCTAGTCAGTGTTTATATAACCTGTAATTCCTTATTTTCCACCAATGTCAGTAGTTGCATCATAATGGGAACCTATATCACACTGTCTACTAGATAGGCCATGGAATGGGCCACACTATAGTTGGCCAATAGACCAATAAATGCCAAGTACAACAGATACTTCTACTGCCATCTAATCAGAGGGAGTTACCTGTTCTTAGCTCATTAATCCTCATTTTCTTTTAACAAGCACCTGTGTACACATCTCAGAAAGGGAAGTTAATTACTTTTATTCCAGGAAGGGAAAAGAAAAGAGACAGAGGGAGAGGGGAATGGAGGAGGGGGGGGGAAGGGAGGAAGAGGGAGGGAGAAAGAGAGAGAGAGAAAGAGAGAGATTATTATTTTTCTTCTTTTACAATAAGCCAGGTGTTAAAACTCTGGTCCCTGCTCACAGCTGTTATTACTAGATGAAATAGTAGCAAACACAAAGGATACAAAGTAGTGTTATAACACATACTGGATTATTTTATCCAAATCACAAAACTTCACTACAAAATTAAATATCTAGGGCAAATACTTAATGACACAAGTGCTTGAACAATAGCATTCTCACTCCTCACAGGGTCTGTGAACACTGTGTTAAAATATGTAAAGTGTTGCATATTATCCCTGGCAGACAATAAGCACTCTACAATTGTTAGGCATTACTATTATTGTGCAATATACATTACTATATACAATATATATATACAATATATATACAATACATTACTATTACTTGTGCAATATACACAAGATAAATGTAATGCTCTTTCTAGCCAACTCTTATATGGATTAACTTGTTTTAGCTTAATTTATTTTTCTCTATAAATATTGTGGAGATTACCAAGTTTTTATAAATTAATCCATCTGAATATTTACTTGGAGATGTAAAATAGTGAAATTTAGAAAAAAAACCAACAACGGAAAAAGTCTGTCTGTTTAATGAAATAAATATTAAGTTTCCCGGTTCCAGCAGGACAGAGCTGCACCCTCCCATTACATTGTCAGATTTATCTAAGAACTTGACTACCTGAGCAATTTGTACTGACAGAGCTGAGAATGAGAAGCTCATCCTCCACACTTGTATTGGGAAGAAGGAAGGCCATGTGTTTCTGAGGAAAAAAGCCACACTCAACTCCAAAGAAGTAATTTCACCCAGATACATAAATCAATGCAAATTGGTTGGAAATATATTACTTTATCATCTTAACTGTGTTCCCTTGCATTCATTGTCTGAGAACTGATTTATAATTATTGACAGAAATAAATGACTTGTTCCAATACAGATGAAACAGATACCTAACCTTCACATTTTCCACAAGGGTCAAAACTGCACCAGAAGCAGTGATGGAAGTAAGGAATAGGACTATTAGGATGAAACTGTCCAACCCCATAACACATAATATAGGACAAATTTCCAAATATGCCACCATTAGAGTTCATCTATTAGCTAATTAGAACAAAATGGTGTGCATTATCATTTAGTCTTCAAAGGAGAAGGATATTAGAACATATAACCTACATTATTTACCTTGAATTTTCATGAGTAAAAGAATCCATAGCTATGTAAATATTTCTAAATATATTTATGGCTTGCTTAATAAATGGAAATTGTATGTATTCTTGCTATGCAACTTCATTTTATTAAATGTGAGTAAACTAAAACATTTAATAGCTGTCATATTTTATACTAAGAAAACACAGAAGCATTATAAAATGTGTAACAAATATGAATCAACTCAACAGTTGAGTCTTATCATCATTTCATGACTTAGCCTTTGACTCAGAAGTCATGAACTACAGTAATCTAAGATATGGTGTATGAGTTTCTGGCACAGAAGTCACTAGACCATTCCGGTCTTTGTCTCATGAAGCAATTCGGCCTTGAAAGAGAAAGAAGAAGTACCTTCCCAAAAGCAACACAAGGAACTCAAGGCCCCTGATGAATTGTGAACAGGCTTCCTTCATCACATGCCCATGAGTCTTGGCCACCCAGATTCCGCATGCTCTTTGGGTCCCATCACAGCCTGCATTATCAGAAAGAGACTTAAGAGTTCAAAAATATTTGATCTAACTCTAATTATGAGGTATCATAAACAAAAATAAATAAATGAAAAGATAGAGTTTTTCCAAATGTTGACATGGTAATAGTTTAAAGGCACAATCAGAAGTTGAATTAAAGGCTCTCTGGACTATACCAGTGGGGTTGTTCCTAGTTAGGTGCAGTCTCCCAGGAAAGCCATTTTCCCTTGTTCCAGAGGAATTTTCAACCTAATAGCTTCCAGACCTGTAGAACCAAGGAAGACGTACCTGATTTGAATTTCAAGCAACAGCCAGAGAGGAGAGAGAATTAGGACTTTGGTAAGATGCTATCAAACAGACAGCCACTTATCTAGTCTCTGATTATTCAGAGAGCTAAGTAAAATCCTTCCCAATTTAAAAAATTTTACAAGAAATAAAACTACAATGATTTGTGAGGGAAACATAAACTCTTTTAACAAGAATGACAGATGCATAACACATATATACATATCTATGGATTATGTAATGTAACCACAAATTTAAAAAAACAATAATTGGGTTTAGAAATTATTCATTATTCTTTTGTATATTCTTTAAAAATTACTTAATAATATCAATTATATATCTAGTCCCAGGTTAGTGGAATAAATGAAAACACAGATTCTGTCCTTGCCCTTGTGGAATTTATAGTTCAAATGAGACAAACAGGCATTAAGTGATCCCACAACTATTACATGAGTATAATTTTGATAAGTGTTGTCACTGGGATATATGAAAGTGATAGAGAAATGAAATCAAGGAACTTTGAGTAGGAAATAATTGGATTCAGATACGATAGTAGAATTAATCTAGAGGAAGATGGTAGAAAAAAATGCATCCTAGGTAAAGGGGAATTCATATGAAAGCCCCTTTTATAATATTCATTGCATAATACACAAAAATGAAAGTATGAAGTGATTGGAACACAAATATAAAACGCTTCTTGCAAAAAGAAGTTTGAGACATAGGTAGGTTCTAAGGCGCAGTCTCCTGTTCTTACCAACATTATTTTCACTCATCAATGAAGGCGTCTTAATTACTTTCCTTGAGCCTAGGACAAAATACTCTACACTCACAACTTAAAGAAGGAGAGGTTTGTTTGGGCTCTGAAGTCTCAGTCTTGCATGGTGGGCAGCATGATGGATGGTTCTAGGTGGAGGAAAGCTGCTCATGTCATAGCAGCCAGGAGGCCGAGAGTTAAGGGAAAAAGAGGAAGGAAGATATATACTACCAGGCCTTGCTCCCACTGAGCTGCCTCTTCAGACCAGGCCCCATTTCCTACCATCACACCTCCCTATGGCGCCCCATGATTCGATCACCTTCCAAAAGCCCCACCTATGAGTGCATGAGGCTTCTATGAAACATCTAGGTATAGACTGTAAGGGAGGGTAACAGGAGGTCTGTGAAAACTCTGACTGTGGTGATCTGTTCAGATTTTCATTTCAGAAACAGGATTCTGGATGCTGCTATATCTGTGTCTGCTACATCAAGAAACTGCTGGTACATTCCTGGGAAAAATAAGAATATAATGGGACATAAAAACTTATACACTTTATAGAAGAATTTGAAAAGATGACTTCCTCTGTTCCAGTTATGTTCTGTCATTCGGGTTCAGGGAATCCATAAGAATCTATTAATCAAATTCTTCTTGGCAAACATTTGAATCACTTATATCAAATCTCCAAGAAACTGTCTCTGAATCTATATAATTTTTTCAGGAGCAAGAGACTTATAAAATCAACTAACAATTTAATATTTCATCCTTTACCACATCATATCCAACAGGAAGCAGTGAGATAATGCAATAGCCTGGGAAAGACATATCTCCTTCCAGATCTGGTCCCCAGTGACCTGCCTCTAACCAGACCCCACCTCCTACCAGTAAATTAAGCTGCTAAATTAACTGGTGGGTGAATTCTCTGATGAACATAATGCTCCCATGACACTGTCCAAAAGACCTGCCTCTGAATGCCTGAGAATTTGGGGGAATTTTGAGATACAAACCATAATTTTTTCTACATGTATTTACATTTTTGGGGTTTCAAGTTTTGTGCTTTTTTACATTTTTTTTTTCTGTGCTAGAAATCAAACCCAGGGCCTCAAGCATGCTAACCATATGGTCTGCCACTGAGCTGCATCCCTGGACCCATGCATTTTCTCATAATCCATCAATGTCTTTGTATTTAGTGAGTTTTTCTTGTATATAGAAAATAGGTATTTTAATTTTTATTTTATTGTGGTAAGAATACTTAATGTGAGGGTATCTCTCATTTAACTGAAATATTTACATAGTTCATATTTTAAAAATTTAGTGATATACTTGTTGTCCTTGTTTTTTTGTAAGTTTTGTTCTACTTTTTACTGTTTTCTCTGGTTTTAATTGATCACTACATATGATTTAATTCAGCCTTTTAGCATATCAATTATAGTTCTAAAAATTTATTTAGTGGTTGCTCTAGAGTTCACAATATTCACTTGCAACCATTCTAAGTCTACTTCCCAGTAACACCTCTTTGGAATAACAACTTACCTTTGGGTAGTACAGGCTTCTTGAGCAGGGCAGTTGAGGCACAGTCACTCCCAGTTCTTCCCACTTGTCTTTCACAACACTACTCTCCTGCACTTCACTTACCCAGAAGATATAGTCACCTGCTAGAGGACTGAGAACCAGGAAAGGTTCTATTTTTCCTTTATTAATTCTTCCTCTGGCATTCTTCTTTTTCTTACACAGATTTGAATTTCAGAGATGTCTGGACTTCCTCCTGTCTGAAGAACAGCTTTTAACATTTCTTGCAAGGCAGGTCTTCTGGAAACAAATTCCCTTGATTTTTGCTTCACCGAGACAGTCTTTATTTGTATTTTACTTTTTTTTTCTTTCTTTTTAAAAATTTTATTGGTACATTTAAGGTATACAATATAATGACATTCATCATTGGAAATTTGCACCTTTACATAATATCTCTTGGTTCTTATTTTTTCCCCTTCCCCTTCCCTCCTTTAACCCCTCCATACATGTTTATTTTTTTGTTTTTTGTGTCCTTATGCTTTCAAGATAGGAGGCTTAACCACTGAGCTAAATCCCCAGTCCAACCCCTCCATACTTGTATTTTACTTTTGAAGAATAATTTAACTGGATTTAAGATTTTAGGCTTGTGCTATTTTCTTCCAACACTTTAAATATTTATTTCCCTCTCATTATATGCATGGTTTCTAAAGGAAGATAACTTCCCCTTGAGATAAGGTTTTCTTTTTGTTTACCTTCTTTCCAATTTCTCTTTGTTTCTGATGCTTTGAAGACATGCCTACATATAAATTTCTTTGAATTCATCTTGCGTGGTGATTTCTGAATTTCCTGAACCTGTGGTTTGATATCTATTGTTTATTTTAGAAAATTCTCAGCCATTATTACTTTAACTACTCTGCCCTTTCTCTATTTTTCTCTCTCTGGTATTGCATTTCTATAATTGTCCTACTGTTCTTGGAAATTCTATTTCTTTCAGTTTTTATTTTTCTTACTATTTTATTTTCAGGGTAAAAAGTTTCTATTAATGTATCTTTAAGCTCATTGATGCTTTCATCATTTGTGTAACATCTACCTGAGTCTATCAAAGATAGCCTTCAATTCTCTTTCAATGATTTTTATTTCCTTTCATTCCTTTTTATTTTCAATGGTTAACATTTATTTTTATTCTTAGAATTTTCATTTCTCTGTTAGCATTAGCATCCATTCTTTTAATTTTTCACTTTTATCATTATAAATTTAGCATATTAATCATAACTATTTTAAATTTCTGGCCTGATAATTCCAAAATCTCGGCTATACCTGAGTCTGATTTTGATTTTTGCTGTGCCTTTTCAAATTGTGTTCACTTTTGTTGGAAATATTAGAGGCCAATATTTCCCTTAGCACCCTTCTTTTTATCTCTTTACTGTCTGTAGTTTTATTTAGATATTATTTAATTTAGCCCTTTAGCATAAAATTTCAAAACATTAATATTTTTAATGATTATATAATAATTACTGAAATGGAGAAATACAGCATTTATTATTTTTTACAACTAAAGGAAAAAGTGTCTTATCTCTACTACAAATCATGACTTTGCTTCCAAGGTACACACTTAACCATGAAAAAGGTAGAAAGAGATATTTTTAAATCCCCATAAATCTTTCATGATTATTATTTTATGTCTTTAAATTTATTTTCCTCTCTCCTACATAAATACATAAATAAAACTGAATTGTGAGATATATCATTTCCATATTTTTTCCAGTATTCCCAGTATTTCCATAGTATGCTGCTTAAAATTATTGGTAAAGAATTCCCAATGGGAACAAGATAAATTATTTTACTATAATTGGATCATCAATTTCAGATTCTCAAAATAGCTCACACTGTAGTTGAGAAGCCCTAACAGTGTTCTTTATGAATATAAGTTAATAGGCACTACAAAACAATGAAATGCTATTTCTTCTGAAATTAGCCCAGCAGAAAGACTCCCTCTTCTGCTCTCTCTTATTAGATCATCAATCAATTTCTCTTCCCTCTCCAGGACACACATGGAAAGGACAAGATAATTTCAAACAAACCTGGAAGATATAAAGGTGATCAGTTTTCATTGAGGGCTTTAAGAGGCCACCAGGACACTGCTGTATCCCCTGCCAGGAAGACAGCCTCTTTGTGCTTACCCATAAGGTCTCTAGTAGTAGGGGGAAAAATGGAATTCTCACCTATGAAGTCAGGTCTTTTGGAATTTGTGCACACTTGAAGGGTTGGCAGGGGTGGTTAAAGTCCTTTTTCCCTGTCACCTTGGAAAAAAATTTTCCAGAACTTTACAAATTCAAATCTGATAATTTGTCAACTTGACTGACCTTAAACAGCTCATGTAGTAAAGATCTTTATTCTTTATCAAGCAGCAGATTGCCTTTGGGATAAATTTCATAATGTTAGATGCAGATTTCTTCATTCTAACTCACTCCTTTTTTTTCCCTAGTAGTTTAAGAGAGCCTTTTAGAAAATGACACTTGTGATAGCCACCATCCATTAGCAGAAAGATTCTCCCTTCCAAGGCAAGAATCCCAGTGTGCTCACTGGTACTTCATGTCACATGCTTACTTTGTGTCATTCTGTTACTTCATGAGGTAAGGCAACCTGAACTGGACTCAAGGGTCTGTGGTATCACTGGATGAACCCTAATGCTCTGTCGCTTTGTATCTGAAATCATGTCCAAAAACAAATGGCTCCTTGGTCATATAATAGCCAGTGGCAAATGATCAGAAAATTACAAGATAATGCCTTACCTCTCTTAATCTTCTTTATTTGGGATCTTCATTCTTCATGATAATATAATTTTTTGCATGAGCATTTGGATGTTTCTGGTTTATCAAATTTCTTTTTCTGTGTCCTGTCCCAACAGGAACCTAATCTGCTCTGTAGAAAGTGGATTCATGTTGAGCTAATTAGAAAAGTTAACCTCAGGTTTAGCCAGCAATGTTTTTCTGTCAGCATCAACCACAGAGCTGTACATAAATTATATGCTTTATAAATTACTTCAAATAAATGCCTTAATGCTCTTGATACATCCCCAGAAAGCACTTAAAGTTTGGCTTTGAAGGCCATGTTCTGTACTTAGAAACAGGTCTGAGCTGCCTCTGTCTGAGACTGGCATATGGAAAAAGACATTTCTAAACCATCTCCAGAACTTTGCACAGTTCAATAAACTGCTCACTGAGCAGGTTCACCAGAAGCATCTTGGAATTTAGTGGGAACAAAGACCTAAGACATCACCTCTGAGGTACTAAATCAGAACTTCAGACGATCAGACCCAGAACACTTCCCAGGAAATTTTTATGCATGATTCAATGGGAACTTTGCTTTTCAACCATGGGTCCATCTCATTTTTTCAGGACTGTGGCTTGGTGTTAATTTGGCAGTAATTATGGTAACTTGAAAGATGAGTATCTCCAGCAATAAGTGCTCACCATGCTCACCTTCTCACTTATCTGATGGAATGGTAGGTTTTGAATTAAAGACCTCATCTTGTTTATCATATTGTTGGGGAGACATTTTTGCAAACACAACCCTGATTTCTGCTTTCTGATTTCTGTCTGCATTCAAAGGTGATGGGGAAGTCCAGTGTGAGTATTCACTGCATAGATGTTCTCAGAATATGATATTATATGGTGTAAACTGATCCTTTCCAGATTTGGTCATAAATGGTCAATAAGAGAGATGCTGTGGCTATTCAAGTATCAACTGCCTTACTGTCTGTCTCCATGGAGTGAACAGCTGGGAGCTGACAGAAGTGTCCTAAGGCTGGCCAGACCGGTCTGATTCCATAGAGAAATGTTTACTGGAAAAGTCAGTCAGTTCCTAAAATGATGGCTTTATATCTCTGCTATATTTATAGCATTTTATTTTTCAAGAGTACTACAATCATTAAAACTATTCTCGGCGCATCAATGCATACCATCCAGGTTTACTGAAAAACAGCAAGTTAATTCAGATTACATTTGGTTAGGGCCAGGGATTTAGCTCAGTGGTTCTGCCACCTGCCTCCCAAGTACAAGGTCCCGAGTTCAATCCCCAGTACCAAAAAAAAAAACAACAAAAAAAAACCAACAACGAAACCATTTGATTAAAGAATATGAGGTAAGAAATCCATCAATAAAGTGAAATTGATGATGTGAATTTCCACTTTATCATATTTAATTAAAAAAAATCACAACTTCATTTTATCTTAAGTGAAATGATTCAAAAATAATTGTTTTTCTGATAGGCAACATGTAACTCCAGAACAACTACAATTACATTTATTCTATTACAATTATTTTGTACTAGAAACATCTATAGTAATTATAGAGACATTTCTAAATCAATTAATTCTATATGCAGAAGAATTGAAAATTGACTATCTCTACAGCATCTTAATAAAATTCGAATTCAATTAATAATTAAGATTTTTGTTTTGATATTTAAACTCCATCAATTAGGTATTTTTAAAGCTCTAAAATTCTTAGAATTTTAGAATGAAGTGTAGTCTAGTTTTTAGGCTCATTTTCTTAAAGATAAGTACCTTGATTTTTCTATAAATCTCTTCAAAACGTTATTGGAAATTTAATTTATCAATCAATTCATAGATATTTCCTTTGATTTATAACTCAGTAACACAAATGTCCTTAGAAATATTGCTCACATACATGGACATTCTAAGTTTTAATCTTCTGTACTTTTTGTGTGCTCTTTTCTTTTAGAATGGGAAGAGGGAAAATTTCATGCAAATATTCCAATAACAATATATTTTTTAAAACCACTATTTGTTTTCAGGGATTTATCCATTTCCCCTCTCACAAACTCCTCCCACCAGAACACGTGCTCTCCTCCATCAGTCCCATCAGAAATATTAAAATAAGAATCTGTGGCTGGCTTTCTTTAGGAAAAGGGGTGCAGGACACTGTTCACGTGCAAAGGGCAGCATTCTAACTTGAGTTTTTTCTCAGGCGACCAAGAATTTCATTACATTTAGTGTCAGCATGTAAACACAATCAAGATGACATGGGAACATGTGACATATAAAAATTTTAAAATTACATGGAAGAAACTTAGATTATTCTACCTTCATATCCTCTTCTCACTTGCTTCATGTATGTAGCTTTTTTCTCTGATATTAACATCTATACCACATAATGCAAAGCAAACAGAGAATGGATGTCATATGCTTTCCTGTAATTGAAGGAGTCTTCAGTAAGAGTCATTGATTTGAGCAGTTATGAAGCTGAGTAAATGTCTTCATTATTGTTTGTATAAACTCCTTGAGTGGCAGATTTTTTTCTTGTTACAAAACTACCACTTTATGATATATTCTTATACTAGTCATAAGAATGATAAATACATTTAATAGATTATTTATATGGATTCCTTATGAAGTGCTGAAAGGCATTTTCCACTGTTTAATAGCCATTTTAAAACATTAGAAAAGACAACGTACCTGGGACACTTCTTCTCATATTAAATATTGTTGTAGTTAGTGTGAAGAGATGGATTATTTTCAGTCTTAATATTTTCACTTTTAGAAAGTAGCTATGTCTAAAAAAAAAAAAAGAAAGAAAGAAAGTAGCTGTGTCTAAAGCAATCATCATTTCAGATTGCTGCTAGTTTCCATTCCCTACAGCATCAACATCAAGTACAGGTTGTGTTTATATTTCCCTATGGCTTTTTATGCATTTGTTAGGGAAAGATAAACATTTATCTTGCAAAGCATGTTTTATTTCAAGTTCCAGATAAAGCAAATGCAGTCATTTTCAGTACACATATTTTAAATTAAATGTGGAATAGAAAACATTCTAACATCCCTCAAAAAATCTATGCAGAAAAAATAGAGTTCAATACTTAGTGACCTAATTGGAAATAGTTAGTAAAAGAAAGAAGTTTTGGTTAAAAATAAATTACTTTATCTAATATCACAAATGGTTATAAAATGATTATTATGAGCTAGGAGCTATTCTCCACAGAGTAATTTTAGAATTTAAATACCTGGTCCTATATTCAAGGTGATTAAGTTGTAGAGGAAACAAAAAGACATATGAAAATAAATTACAGATCTGTATGACTGCAAGAATGGAGATATGTCCTGAACACGTAGAAAGAGAAGAGAGCATAGTATATAAGTTTACCTTTAAGCAAAAGTCATGAAAATAAATAAGTGATTATAACTTTCAGCAGGATTGCAGGTAGACGAACCTGTGCAGAGGTTAGAGAGAATGTTCTAGGCAAACTGAATAACAAGTATTAAAGGAACAGAGATCAAGAAAGGTCTGTGTAAAAATAGCTCAAATGTGCTGAAATTATGAAGTACAGGATGAGGGAGAAAGCGATAGTGTCGTGGATTTAAACTGGAAAGGATGTAAATGGTAGCAGGTCATGAAGAGCCTTTCATTGCAAAGGATTGCTCCATGGATAATAAGTTGTTCTTGAAGAGCTATGAGAATAGAAATCACATAAAGTGTAAGTATCACGTGTGCCTTAAAAACCCCACCTTAGAACCAGAGAAGAGGATGGCTGGGCTTTATAAAGGTGGCAAGATAATGAGAGATGAGTCACCTTGAGGCCATTACAGTTTCCAGGAGCAAGAGGACAAAATTGTTTAGCAGGTTGAATGGAATAAATTCAGTGATTTCTTACTTGAGGTTAAAGAAAAGCAAGGAAATGAAATGACCCCTCAGTTTAAAAAATGACCTCTCGTGGTACTTCCTCCATGTACTTTCCCCTCTCTTTTTCTTTGTATGAGTTTATTTCAGGAATATAACTTTCCTTTCTTCCCTTCCACTTCTTTATCTATAGGGAAAAAACTACATAGAGAAAGACTGAATTTAAACTTCCTAAAACCCAAGTTCAATCAATGCTGAGTCTGACTTTTGTTCAAACATTCGTCCTGTAAAGCATAATACTTAATACCTCTCAACTAAATTTCCTGATGTAATTAAAAGGGAATTATACCTATACATGGGGTGTTGGAACAATTAGAGGAAGCATAACATTTATAAAGTACTTAGAAGCATGATTAACAAGGGGTGAGTATACTATATATGATAGTTTTATTATAATTACTGTTATAAATATTACTGGGCAGGCAGTTTAAGTCAAAAGATTAGGAAAACCTCAGTTTACAATACTTAGGAATCATTTAAACTGGGATCCTTAAGAGAGTACACTTTTTAATTTTCATTTTGAGATTACAGTGGTTGAGTTTGTTCAACATGAGTGGCATATTATATTTCTCCAATAGTAAAAACACTTGTAAAAACAAAACTATAACAGGTTAATTTGAACCAGTTTTCTAATTCCCAAGAGTACTTTTATTATGCTTTTACTTCTTATAATCATATGGTTATAGAAAGAATAATCTGAGTGTTAACCAAGTTAGTGATACTCATAAAAATTGTTAATTTGATGATACACTGATTTACTATTCATAGATTTTAATAAAACATTCTCCAATGGACAGTAACTTACCCATAATTTTATAAAAATAATGTAATAATTCAGAAAAAATTTTACTTCAATTAAACTGGATCTTCTAACTCACAAAATAGTTTTGTGGAATTCTTCTATGTTTGGACATGCAACAAAAAAACTATTGACTCATTGCATACAGCAAATCATGTCAATAAATGTCAAAGAAAAACTGAAATTCCTTGTTTCTTATTTTTGTTGCACTTCTTACATGAAGAAAAATGGTATGCTTATTAAAATGGGAAGTAGACATTAAGAAGAAGGGATAGAAATTTTTAAAGCAGTGGATATTAAAAATAATATAGTTTTTGACTAAAATATAATCTCTGATGGACAAAGCGTCCTGGTGAGTTACTGAGGTCCCCAGCAGATGTCCATACATATTAGATGAACCACTGCTAAGAATCCTTAAGGAAAATGCAGAACAGGGAAATGTCCATAAATCTTAAAGATGTGCAAATATAATAGAACTTTTTGACAATGAAATTGAAGTAACTAAATTTTTTTCCACAAGGTTGTATTCAAAGGATGTTTATTTAATTCTTGGAGGAGAAATTTATACCTATTCACTAAGGCAAAGGCATTGCCTACTATTTTTTTCTTTTCTTTTTGAAATAAGACAAAGACTGATCATTCAGGGAAATTTTATCAGTATAATTTTGTGTATAAGTTTTAATTTAAGAAAGGAATTAGAAAACCATTGCTATAGCTTTCCGATTTTATTCTCTGAGATAATGCAGTTTGGAATGGTTGTGTAGATTTTAATAATAATAAAAAGAGTTAATGAGTCTTAATGAACCAATGGAGAATTTATTCCCAAATGTATTTCATTCAATTGTTTATTCTTTTAAATGTATATCACAGTTTTATGTTAATATTTGAACTACTCTTGTAGTGCAGAGTTATTTATGCTTAAAAGTAATAGTTCCTACTCTATCTCTCTGCCCTAGTCAAACTCCTCAGATGCAATCACTTGTGAATTAGTCTATTCCACTTTTGTAAATGATAAATTCATATTACCAATTTAGTTTATCTTTCTAAATGATATCTCCAGATTACCATTAGACATTAATTTATTGCTTGCTCTACTATGGGTCTAGTGATTTAACTTACTTATGATGGGTCTTAGAATTTAGCTGCTTCATTTGCATCCTTTCTCAATGAAGTTACAACGCTACTTTTTATATCTTGAAAAAAAATAAATGAGGGATTAAAAAAAACTATGGCCTATAAGCCAAATGTACCTTACTCTCTGCTTTTGTAAACAATGTTTTATTGAATGTAGCCATAGCCACCAGTTTATGGTTATCTATGGTTGCTTTATACTGAAGTGGCTGAGTTGAGTAAAGCAGTAGACGTCTTATTATCAACAAAATCTAAAATATTTGCTATGTGGTCCTATATAGAAAAAATTTTGCAACTCTGGGGTAAAATTTACTTTGTTTGTTTGTTTTGTTTTTCAACCATAAATGGTATCACTGAGTCTCTTTATTACTAGGCCAAAAAATGACACCAACAGTCTCTCATTCTTCCATCCACCAACTGAAAGAACATCTAGTGGTCAAAATTTGTGCAACAAAATAAATAATAAGATGCTAAATTACAATCCAAGGTAGAAAATAAAGACGTGAGTACATATGATTATCACTGAAAATTAATTGGGAGAGAAGTGACAAACCTTCCATATAGAAAAATTCAATTAATCTATATAAAAACTGTTCCCTCAAGAACTTTGAGCATAATTCCTCACTCCTTGGGTACAAACTATGTTTAGAGTCTTGCTTCCACCAAGCATGGTATAGACAGGAAAGATAAAATAACTTGGCAGCAGAGAAGCTTGGAGAACACTACCCTAAAGAGTTAATAAGGTTATCACAACCAGCAATAAATCAAATTTAGCACTGAAAATGGCACTTTATTTCTGTGATTTCTCCCCAAATAAAGAGAACCTGTTTTACCATGAGAAAAACATCAACTTAACTCAAATTAAAATGTAAAGTACCTGAAAAGTAATTCTCAAAAAGAGCAAACAAATGAAATTTGTACAAAATATGGAGTTGGTAAATAATAATGTGTCAATGCTGGTTGATGTGTTATAACAAATGTATGTTAACAATAGGGGAAAATGTTGGGGAGAATATGGGAATGCTATACTGCCTTTTCAACTTTTCTGTAAATATTTTTAATTAATTTATTTTTTATTGATACAAACACAAAAATGGCCATATTAATGAGGTACTATGTGATATTTCTAAACATGTGCACTTTTTGTAATTATCTTATACATATCCATCTGCTCAAACACTTCTCTAGGCTGAAAGCTTTCTAAATGCTTTCTCCCAGTTTTTCAAGCTTACACTGCACAATTGTCTGTAATCATCTACTGTGGAAAGCCAAACTAGCATTTCTTACCTCTCTTACTGCAATTTACTGTCCAGTGGCCAAGCTTTCCCCATCCTTCCCCTCCCACATTGCTTTTCAGAACCTCTGGTAAACACCATTCTACTTTCAATCACCATTTAGACTTCTATAAATTAAAATCCTAAAGTAAACTACTCAGTGATAAAAGGAAGAAGGCTGTTGGCTTTTCTCTCTCCCTTAGGACGTGCATCTCAGGAACCCGGGGCTAACAGCAAAGGTGTCTGGGTAACTGGAAATCAGTGTGCTGGAGGGTCCTGCAGAGATCACACAGATGGAGAGGCCGTCAGGGAGACTCCAGGACGAAGCCCAGATGTCGGAGTCTGTGCAGTCCTGGATGAGTTCAGGCACAGACTCCGGAGAGACCCAGCTAACAAGGCAGAACACGGTGAGCACAGACCTGCCCCAAAATGCAGATTTTTGAAGAAAATAAATGTTGGTATTGTTTGAAGTTACCAAATGTTTCTAAGTTTATTTACATCGACAAGTGAAAAATTGTATATATTTTTGGTTTACAAAGTGATGTTTTGATATATGTATGCTCTTGTTGGGGTGACTAAATCAAGCAGATTAACTTAAACAATGAAGTCACTATGTTGTGACCTGGTTCATCCTCCCTCAGCAGATACACAGCACATACCTATTTTCTATGGGTTTGCAAAGATATATCTGGAAAGAATTTTTAACTTATCATTCAGTTTGCTCACTATTCGACAAGCTCTTTTAGGTTGAACACATCTCCCTCAACTCTAGAAATAGTCTTGTATTTTAAAAAATAATTTTATCTCCATTCTTTCCTATGTTCCCTTCTCTGAACTGAAATTCAATGCTAAGTGTCTTGAATGAATATTGCACAACTGTTTTCTTTTCCCTTGTACTTCTATAGTAATGTGGTTTCAATGTATATCTGAAGAATTCCTCTGCTAATTTCATCAGAAGTGTTTTAAACTTTGAATAATTATTTTTCTTTGATCCTTATTTTTCCAAGTCATCCCATTCATTTATCTAATGAACTGTACATGTACTATATATGTATACATTTTATACACATATATGTCTATGTGTAAATATGTGTATATATGTATACATATATATATAATGTTTTCTAAGGATAAATTGTCCTTTTTTTATTACTTTCATTTCTTTCATATTTGGAATTGCTGTAATAGTTGACTGATACTTCTCTGTTCAAAAATTGAGTTGTTTTAACTGGCACCTTTTGCCAAACTCCCAACAGGGCTAGATGTCAGTCACTATGCTAGGAATTCCCTAAATGGGAGAATATACTAGTTACCCCATTCTCTGGGAAACTAAATTTATTTAGAAAAATACTTCTCCTTGGGGTGTTTGTTTTGTTGTATTCACATGAGTAGTTAATTCTTGGCTTCCAGATGATCAATGGAAGAAGATTATTATAGACATAGAAATTCAATTATGCCTTCTCTTCAGACTTGTCTCCAAATTCCATCTCTGAGTTCACTCTTACGTTGTCAGGGACAGCTAGCTCCTTCCTTGGCTGCAGTCACTTCTGAGCTCACCAAGGCATTTGTTTTACATCTTCAAACCTTGCTCTGCTGACATCTCACTTTTTGTGGTTGTAGGATTTGTATCATCTTTATGTATTTACCATCATTGTAAAGGGTAGAGATAAAGGTTAGAATTAGAAGTTGAAAACTTTGTTAATGACTCAGGAAATGATATTAATGAGATATAATTCAAATGTTCCTAGCACACAAAATTGGAAGAGTGCTGAAGAATAAGTTAAATTGTAATGGCTCAAATGGGTGCTAGATGTTGGTACCACTTGCTATTGTCATCACCACTATTATTCTTGGTACTCTGCAAAAATTTTTCATACTTCACACCAAATTCTCTGATACCATTCTCATCTACACAATCACTATTTGTCATCAGGATTTCTGCAAACCCCTAGTAAATGCTTCCATGCTGGTTTTCATCATTATCCACTAGGAATAGCGTTATCAGAGTGAGTTTTTAAAAATAAAAGTCTTATCACATAGCTCTCTTGCTTAAAACACTCCAACTGGTTTGTCAAACTTTTAGAATAAAACGAGTGTCTTATAATAAACAGTGAGCTCAACATAACCTGAGTCCTGAATCCTGACTCTATCTCTCATTTCTCCTCTTTCTTATCCCATGCTCCAGGCATACCTTTTGCTGTAATCACAACTGTTTCTATTTAATCCCTTAAATGTGGCACAGCCCTGTCACTAGAGCACACTTCCTGTGGATGGCATTTGCTCATCACTGGTCTCAGACTCAAATCTCTCATCTGACCATGAATCTAATTAGAGCGTTCCCCTTGGTTAATTTATGAACCTGGTCATTCATTTTCTTTGTAGCCTGTATCTCCATGCACATTCTATATTTACATAATTGCTCCAGTGTTTAACATTTATGTTTCTCAATAGAATGTAAGTTACAAGAGGAAAGAAAGATATATTTCCGTTACACAAAATTATAGTTTTGACATCTAAAAGACAGTCAGAAAAAATGATTCAATGACATATAGTATGTCCCTTTTTATGAAGAACTTGCAAGCTTAGAAAATTTAAATAAACTATCTCCAATTCAAACAGCTAGTAAGTGGTAGAACCAGAATCAATCTAAGTATTTATTTAGGGTTTAGTATGTCCACAGGAAACAAACTAGCAAACATAAAGTCTCAATATAAAATACATCTATTTCCAGCTTATTTAGCCATCTGAGACAATTATTCCTGCCCAAGAAGTGCTTCTCCTCTGATGGTGACTCATCCTGCAGCCCAAGTTCCTTGTGTCCTGTGACTCTACGTTTGTACTGCTGTAACATGACAGCAAAAGGAAAAAATGAGAAGAGTATTTGTATAGATTGATCCAGGAGGTGCCTCACACTCCTCACTCACATTCTATTAGCTAAAACTAATTAATATGACTTACACAATTATGACTTAGGCAGGTGTGAGTAAAATTGCAAACTTGTTTCTCTCACAAGATAACATATGAACCCCTAATACCTCAGAATGTGACCTGAACTAAGGTCACTGCAGATGTTATTAGATAATTTAGGATGAGGTCATAAAGGAGTAGAGTCTGTTCCTAATTCAATCTGACTGGTGTCCTTATAAGAAGATAGTCACATGAGCATAAAGAGGGAACAGCATGTCAGTAAGGAGACAGAGACTAGAGCCATGCACAAACTGCCCAAGAAATGTCAAATTTTGCAGTCAGCCATCAATTGCCAGAGTCTATGGGAGAGGCATGGGAGACATTTGTGCTCAGACCTCTCCAAACTGAACAAACTGGGCAATAACTTGATTTCTCCTTCCTAACACTCAAAACTGACAGGGTAAGTGTCTGTTGCTTTAGGCCACCAGATCTATGGTACTTTGTCCAGCAGCCTTAGGAATCTAATTCATGTAGCCTACTTGGGTGCCAGGAAGAATCAGAAATAGATTTTGTTGAATACTAAGTTGTCTTCACCACACCAATCTTATTTCAAAATTTATTTTATCACCACTGCTTCACAAGATAAATTTAATAAATAAACATACTGGTAGAAGATCCAGGGGGGAACTTGTGCTTATTGTGAGCTGAATATGAATGATATATGATATCAGAGAGTTGCAGAAATAAAAAACAGACCAGAAATACCAGTATGTCCATAAGTCTCAGATTTTTCTCTAGTGCAACCATAACAGGAATTTGTGCTCGAGTCTGGAAACCTTACAATGAGAGATACTTTTATACACCAAAGGTTATACAGAAGAATGCACCCAGAAAGGAAAGGGAACTGAAAAATGTATCCCTAAGAGGCTAAGTGGATTGCAACATTTAACCCACAAAAGGAGACATTTGATTAATGAGTTTTTAAAAAGAGTTTTAAGAGCAACAGAGATGATTCTTGATTTAATTAGGCCCAAAAGACAGGGCTGGGTTAATATGTTAGAATTAGAAAGACAGAATTTGACATAAGGAAGCATTCTAGCAATGCTTTCCTAAGGTGGGCTCTCTCTGCATCCAAAATAACTGAGCTTCATTATTAAGGAAATACTGAGGGACAGGCTGGAAAAGAAGAGGAACATCATAGTGAGAAACAGAGACTAAAGGACAAGTTTGATTAGGTCAGTTCTATGGGACTTTCAAATGCATTAACCTATTTTGGTGATACTCTAGAGAAGTGCCTTGGGGGGTCATAGTTTTCTAGGTCAAAGTATTTATTCATACAGGCCAAATTATAGGATTCACTATAATGGAGTAGAAGAAGTTCATAAATTGGGGAACTATAAATCTGAGTTTAAATCAGGCTTCACTGCTAACTAAGCCTCTCCAGGCCTCAATTCATTGTCCTTAAAATGGAACTAAATATACATACTCTACATTTACAGAATTGTGTTTGTCAGGCTAGATAGGTATAAGTACATTATTACTAAAATATTAAACAACTATCACTTATTACACGCTTTGCTTGGAGTCTTTGGGGTGTGTGTGCGTGTGGGAGGGGTAAGTTGGCTTCCTGCACTAGTTGAATTATCTGTAACTGCATTTTCCTGAGAGCAAATATTCACTGGACTTATAGATTATTAGGGAAATAATGGAAGTTCAGTAAGTTAACAAATTATGCAAATGCCAAGAATTGTCTCATGTGTTACTGTCTGCATCAATCAGCTGAGAATCTTCTGCAGAATATTTTCAAAATCTCAATGGAACAGTAGTGTTTCCATATAAAAGAAATAAATTATTATCTATTAGGTCAACAACTCAAAAGACTAGGAGGATAAAGAGGACAAAGTGGCACAATTAGCACAGTTAATTCATACAAACCCACAAGAATTACTATATGCTATTCATTCAAGGGGATCTAAAACAGACTCAAAGAATACAAGGGAGCTCAAAATCTTTGTATTTAGTTTCTTTCTCATTCCAAACCTCTTTCATGAGAATGTTCCACTTAAAATCTTCTCTTTCCTTAATTCATACCAAATTCTAGCAAAACAAAACAAAACAAAAAAACCACTTCTTTGGATTTCATTAGCCCATTGCATAATTTATTCATCTGTGAAAGTGTGAGAGAAAGTACTGAGGGGATTAACCTAAAGCAGGGCATAACATTGGGTTACAACAACCATCCCAATCTTTTCTACTGTAAATTTTTACTTTAGCATTATAGTAGCTCACTGTGTGTCTCAGTAGCTATGCCTAGAGGTAACAAGAAGCAATCTTTGTGTTTATCCACTTGGTATGACAAACTGCAAGGTGTGTGGATATGTGAAGAAATGTCAAGCCAGGATTTTTACCCACATGCTCCAACTAATATGTTTTGTGTATGTTTACCTGAGCATCATAGGGGGTGAAATACACCCACACCACCCTTCCATTATGTAAACATGCATTTTCCCATAATAGAATATGGGTGTGACTCCCAGTAGCTACACTTGGGGAAAGCAAAAAACTATTATACATTCACCCACTTGGCAGATAAATGGCAACTTGTACAGAAGCTTCAAAGTGGCAACAGGTTTTATCCATGAAATGCTCATTGTTAAATTTCTGTGCATTTAGGATTTGGGTTCTTTTTTAAGTTTTCTTTTTATTTTTCTTGTAGAAATACCCCAATTCAGTTCAATGACATGTGAAAAAACAGATTTGCAAGTTTTAGAGAAGGTCAAAAGTGAATTTTCATACTATTCATGCATGGGTGATGAAGATAATAATGACTTTGAAGTTGGCCATGTGAGCCAAAATTTCTGTGACAGTGAAATGTACAAGAATTGGCTGACTCAGATACAGGGAATGCAGAACCCCTTGATTCAGATGACTGGGAAAACAACTATGTGAATGCATATTTGGCAAGTCAAAATGGTATAAAATGGTCATGAAACCAAATAGAACAACCTAATGCTAAAACTAGGTCCAAAAATATCTTGATGGGGTTCTTGGCAGGACTGGAATCTATTGAATGGAATGGTAGCACTGCCATTCATTCTTGGAAATTGTTTGCAAAATAAAATGTTACAAGATGTTATGAAATACAAAAAGACTGAAATATAAGTAAAATATTCTGTATACAACAATAGCCATACTAAAAATTGATTTATGATGAAATCTCACTAGCTGAACTGAAAGCATTCATAGGACTGCTGTACATAGCAGGGCTTTCTCATGGTAAATGCAAAAATGTAAAAGACTTGTGGAATAGCGATGAGTGTGGGCTTGAGGCTTGTAGAATAACAATGACACTGAGAAGATTTGATTTCCTTCAAAATTACATAAGGTTTGATGACAAAACCACCCCCAAGAAAGAAAATGAACTGATAATCTAACTGCTATCTACTCATTGAGAGATTTGTGGGTAATTGTCAATTTACAGAGGAGTATTCATTATGGCTGAATAGAGGAGGAGTCAAGTTGGAATTACTCACAGGAAATCAACTAATAACACAGCAGCAGCAGAGGCAGTGAGTCAAACAACAACACTTCCCCTGCCCTGCTCCCAGAGATATGAGAGAGAAGAAAGATGTGCCAGTAGAATGCAACAGAGGAAGTTGTGTGAAGGCTAGGAGGAGCCTTAACATGGGGACTGGGAGCAACCTCAGGCTCTCTCTCTCTCTGAGGGTGCTACAGCAACTGGGAGAGTGACACAGAGACAAACAGGGTAAGGAGATGTGGTCAGGCCACCAAAGGACATTCAGAAACTTGCTACCTTAAGACTCTGGCCCCAGCTACCACTTCCAGAGGCCAAGATTAGCCTTGCACCAAGCACTAATCCTACTGCAGACTTGGTGAGGTTACCCAGAAGATTTGGGCTCTGAATTGGATGCTACCACAGAACTATAGACACTAGAGGAATTTTATTGTTTTTTTTATTTGTTTTGTTTTCCTTTTTCTGTCTTTGTTGTTGTTGTTGTTGTTGTTTAAGGTTATTTTATTGTTGGTTTTGTTCATCTTTTTTTCTCCATATTTCCTCAATTGTCTTTCTTTTTTTAATTTTTTTTTTCTTTTCATATAAGTGAACATTGCCTCTAGTCTTTCTGGTTTCCTTTATTTTTTATTTTTTTATTTCTCCTTCATTCTTTCTCCCTTGTCCTCTTCTCCAGTTTCCAAAGCTTGAGTAATCATCCTTTATCTTTCAGCCTTACTTCTACTATATTTCTCTTCATTTATCTCTCTATTATCTCCTATCCCCCCCCACCACCACACACACACACACACACACACACACACACACACATACACACAGGGTAAAATAACGCTATAAGGAGAAACTCACTGCATAGAAGTTCCTGGTTTATGTTGGATTTTGTTAAATAACTGTAGATCTTGATCCTATTGTTAAAGGTACCAAATTAATAGTTACCACAGTTTGTCAATTGTTAGGCTGTGCTTGATGCTATTGTTATTGCTAATTGTACTTCTTTAGCCAGGGTGTCCTATCTGTTGTAAACCATGGTTCTCCATTGTGATTGTCTGATGCCATAATCATCACCATATTCCAGTACCAAAGCACTGGTTGCTAGTAGCAACTTCTCATCTCTAATAAATTGGGAAGGTAGGATATTGGAACAGGCACAAAGGCCAAGAGCCAGCTATGCCTAGAAGACATCTCTGAGGAATAGACATATCCTAGAGAAGCTTCAGTGCTAGAAATAAAGCTACCTACCACAAGCAATTTATAACCATCAAGAAAGAAAACAAATTCAAAATTTTTTAAAAAAGAGAAAATTACAAGACATAGAGAAGCAAAATGCAATCCAACCCAACCAGGACAAGTCCTGAGGACAATGAAATAGAGGAAATCAGAAGTCAGTTGCCTAGATTTTCTGAAATCATAGCAGCAGAAGGAAAAATTTTAAAAAGAAACACATGAATGAGGTTATAGAGAAAATAAGATCAGAAATAATCTTTCAGGTCATAAAAGAGATGACGATCATAATGAAAGACTTACTCAGAAAATCTAGCATAGTCAGAGATTTAAAAAATAGAAGAGCTTAGGAAAATTATACAAACCATAAATACTCAACATAGGGAAGAAATGAAATCTGTGGAACACATTCAAACAGTTAGCAAAGAGATTAAAAATTTCACTGAAAGTATATGCAGCCAAATGAACCAAAGTGAGAGAGAATATCAGATATAGAAGACAGGATTATGGTTAGTAATCACAAAAAGAAAGATTTATTTAAAATGGCAGGGGACCATGAAAAATCAATCCAATATCTGAAAGACGATGCAAAGAAGACCAACACAAGATTGATCAGAGTCAATGAAAAAGCAGGAGACAGAGTAAATGACATAAAAATCCTGTTACAGAAGTAATTGGAGAAATCTTCCCAAGGATGGAAAAAGAATTTCACATACAGATAAGTGAGGCATATAGAACTCCAATTAGCCATGAACAAAATAAATCTGCACCAAGGCATATAATAATCAAGATTCCAGAAATTCAGCAGAACAGAGTATTAAAAGCTCTTAGAGAAAATAAATAAATCACCTATAAATGAAAGCCCATCAGAATCACAGCAGACTCCTTAACACAAACCCTGAAGTCAAGGAAAGGTTTAGTGAATTATTTCAAGTCCTGAAAGAAAACAAACGCCAACCCAGGTTGATGTACCCTACAAAACTATCAATATCAGTGGAGAAATAAGATGCTTCCATGAGAAATGAACAGCTGAAGAAATTCATGACCACCAAATCAGCTCTCCAAAATATTCTGAAGGATATTTTAGAAAGAGACAACAAATACCACAATTCCAAGAACACCAATAGAAAGAAGCCACCAGGCAGGGCAACCAATTAAACAGAGGGGAAAGACAGGAAACCAACAGCAGGAAAATAAAATGGCAAGGATAAGTCAATACATATCAGTTACAACCCCAAAGTAAATGTTCTCAATTCACCAAACAAAAGGAACAGACTAGCAGAATGAAATGAGGAATGAGATCCAGTAATATACTACATACAAGAAGCACACTTAGCTCAAAAATAAATTCATAGGCTGAAAGTCAAAAGGTGAAAAACTATACTTCATGTGAGAAGAACCTGGAAAAAAGCAGGAATAGCTATTCTATTTACAGACAAAGTGAACTTCAAGCCAAGAGTGATCAAGAGAGGCAAAGAAGGTCACTACATCCTTGTTAAGGGAACAATCCAAGAGGAAGAGATAACAATCATAAATATATATGCACCAAATACTGGAACATTCAACTATATAAAACAAATATTAACAGACATTAAAAATCAAATAAGTACTAACAAAATTGTAATGGGGGACCTCAGTACCACAATGTCACAAATATATGAAGTAGACAAGAAATCAAGAAGAAAATATCAGAACTGAATGAAACCTGTGAACAGATGAACTTAGTACATGTCTATAGTGTGTTCCACCCCACAACATCAGAATACACATTATTCTCTGCTGCACATGGGATGCTCTCCAAAACATACCACCACACATTATCTCATAGAACATTCTTAAGTAAATGTAAAGGAATTAAAATTATTCCATCCATATTATCAAGCCACAGTACAATGAAATTGGAAATTAAGGGGAAAAGAAACCACAAATACTACATAAACGTGGAAACTAATTAATGCCCTCCTAAACAACCAATTAATCACAGATGAAATTAAACAAAACATTAGACAGTTTCTTCAATTAAATGATATTGGCAATACAACATACCAGAACTTACGGAAAGCAATGAAAGCACTTTTAAGAAGGAAGTTTATAGCAATGAATTTACACATCAGGAAAACAGAGAAAGCTCAAATAAACAACCCAATGCTGAACTCCAAACTTCTAGAAAAAGAATAAGTCAAGCCCAAAGTTTGTATGAGAAAGGAAATTATAATAATCAAATAAAAAATTAATGCAATTGAGACTAAGAAAACACTACATAGAATTAATGAATTGAAGAGTTGTTTCTATGAAAGACTAAATACAATTGACAACCTCCTAGCCAACCTTTGCAAAAAAAAAGGAAAGAAAAGACTCAAATCCATACAATTAAGAATGAAGAAGGTGAAACAACAGCAGATCCTGCAGAAATCCAAAAGTTCGTCAGTACTTAGTTCAAGAAATTGTACTCAATTGAGATGGAAAATACAGAAAAAATGTACAGATTCCTAGGTATATCTGAATGACCAAAGCTGAATCAAGATGATATAAAAATTCTAAATTACCCAGTATCAGCCAGTGAAATTGAAGAGGTAGTTACAAACCTCCCAGCAAAGAAAAGCCAAAGTCATAATGGATTCACTGCTGAATTCTACAAGAAATTTAGACAAGGTCTAATGCCACTACTTTCAAATTCTTTAATGAAATTGAAAGGGAAGTAATACTCCCAGAGCCATTTCTGGAAGCAAGTGTTACCCTTATAACCAAACCAGAGAAGGAGCCAACCAAAAAAGAAAACTACAGGCCAATCTCTCTAATGAACATTGATGGAAAAATCCTCAATAAAATACTAGCAAACAGAATAGAGTGAATCATCAGGATGATTATGAAATCAATATAGTTCTGGAAATATTTGCCAGAGCAATTAGACAAGAGAAAGAAATAAAGAGGAGAGAGGAAGAATTTAAATTATCATTATTTACAGATGATATGAAAACCCCAAGAACTCCACAAAAAGACTTCTAGATTTAATAACAAAATACAGTTGTGTAGCTGAATAAAAGTCAACACTCAAAAATCAATAGCATTCTGATACACAAATTACAAAGTCACTGAGAGAAAGTTGAGAAACCACACCTTTCACAATAGCATAGAATGAAATACTTAAGAATCAATCTAACAAAAGAAGTAAAAGATGTTGACATTGAAAACCGCAGCACTCTGAAAAAGGAGATCAAGCAGGATATCAGAAAATGGAAAGATATCCCTTGCTTTGGGGCAGGAAGAAGCAACATAGGGGAAATGGCCATACTCCCAAAATTGTTATACAGATTTGATGCAATCCCTATAACACTACCAATAGCATACCTGACAGAATTAGAGAAAACAATCCTAAAATTCATTTGGAACCAGAAGAGACCTGGAATAGCAAAAACAATTCTGGACAACAAAGACAAGGCAAAGGGCATCACAATCCCTGACTTGAAATTATATTTCAGAGATACTGTGATAAAACACCAGAGTAGAGCATCAGTGGAACAGATTAGAAGATGCAGAAACAACTCCAAATGCACTCAGTACAGCTTATCTTTGACAAAGGGGCCAAACACCTTAGCTGAAAGAAAGATAGCCTCTTTAATAAATGGTGCTAGATAAACTAGATTTCCACATCCTTAAGATTAAAACTAGACCCATATCTCTCACCATGCACTGAACTAAAATCAAAATAGATCAAAGATCTAAACATTAGAAGAGAAACACTAAATCTGCTGGAAGAGAGAATAGGTAGAACACTTTTTTTTTGCTTAAATTTTTTTATTGGTACACTTTAGGTATACAATACATTTACATTTATCATTGCATACTTGTAGCTTTACATGGAATATCTTGGTTCTTATTTTTTCCCCATTCCCTGTCCTCCATTTACTCCCTCCACCCTTCACTCCCTCCACCCTTCCCTATTTAAACAATTTTTTTCCTTTTCTCATAATTTTTCCTTTCCCTTCTTTCCTTTCCCCTTCCCCATCCACTTCCCTTAACACTTTGGACCTTTTCTTCCTATTTCAAATTATCAATTATTCCTTTTAATCACTTTAATCTTTATTTATACTTTTAGTTTCTCACATCAGAGAAACTATTCAGTATTTGCACATGTGTGTCCTATTTATTTCATTTAAAAGTATGGCCTCAATATGCATCCATTTAGCTATAAATGTCTCTAGTTTCTCATTCTTTATGGCTGAGTAGTACAACATTTTATAAAAAAAAAACTAGATTGTCTTTATCCAGTTTCCATTTGATGGGCACTTGGGCTGTTTCCAAGATTTAGCTATTACAAACCATGCTGTTATAAACATGGATGCACATATATTGCTGGGGTATGATTCTTTCAGTTCTTTTGGGGATCAGCAGGGGAATAGCTGGGTCAAATGGGACCTCTAGTCATAGTTCTCTGAGGTATCTCCATAATGATTTCCACAGTGGTTGCATCAGTCCACACTCCCACCAACAATGCAGAAGGGTTCCTTTCTCCCCACACTCCTGCCAGCATTTGTTATTGGTTGATTTCTTGATAGCAGCCATTCTTTTGGGCTTGAGGTGGAATCTCAGTTTAGTCTTCATTTGTATCTCTCAAATGACCAGTGAGGTTAAACATTTTTTCATATGTTTACTTGCTATTTCTACCTCTTTGTCTGAGAAATGTCTGTTAATTTCAGATGCCCATTTTTGAATTGGGTCTTTGAATTTGGGGAATCTGATTTTTTTTCAGTTCTTTATATATTCTAGATAGTAGACATTTGTCTGAGGAACAGCTGATAAAAATATTTTCCCACATTGTAGGTTGTATCTTAGGTCTGTTGGTGGGTTCTCTTGCAGTGCAGAAGCTTTTTAATAAGATGAGATCCCAGTTGTTGATTGTTTGTGCTAGTTCATGGGCAACTGAGGTTTTGTTCATAAAGTCTTATCCTATGCCCATGTCATCAAATATTCTACCTTAACTTATCTTACAGAAAGTTTAGTATTTCTGTTTTAATATTTACATCTTTAATCCACTTTGATCTTAGTTTAGAGCATGGTGATAGATATGGGTCTAGTTTTAATCTTTGGCAGGTTGAAATCCAGTTTTTCCAACACCATTTATTAAATGGGCTATCTTTCCTCCAGTGAGGGTGGTTGGCTCCTCTGTCAAAGATGAGGTGGCTGAGTATGTCTGGAGTTGTTTCTGCATCTTCTAATCTATTCCACTGATACTCAGGTCTGTTTCTGTGCCAGTACCATGCTGCTTTATCACAGTAGCTTTGTAGTATAGTTTAAAGTTGGGGATTGTGATATCCCCTGCCATGTCTCTGTTGTGTAGAATTGCTTTGGCTCTTCTAGATCTTTTCTGATTCCAAATGAATTTTTGGATTGTTTTCATTAGTTGTGTGAAATATATTGTTAGAATTTCAATTGGCATTGCATTAAATCTATATAGCAGTTTTGGAAGTATGGCCATTTTCACTATATTGTTTCTTCCTATCTAGGAACAAGAGATGTCTTTCCATTTTGTTATATCCTCTTTGATCTCTTTTTTTCAGAGTGCTGTAGTTTTCAGTGTAGAGGTCTTTTGCTTCCTTTGTTAGATTGATTCCTAGATATTTCATTTTTTGGATGCTATTAAAAAAGGAATTGTTTCTCTAATTTCTTTCTCAGTGAGTCTGTTATTTGTGTACAAGAAGGCTGTTGCTTTCTGAGTGTTGACCTTGTATCCAGCTACTCTACTGAATCTGTCAATTAAGTCTAGAAGTCTTTTGGTGGAGTGTTTTGGGTCTTCTATGTAAAGTATCATATCATCAGCAAATAATGACAGTTTAACTTCTTCCTTTCCTATCTTTATTCCTTTTATTTCTTTCTCTTGTCTAATTGCATTGGCCAATGTTTCCAAAACTATATTGAACAGGAGTGGTGATAGTGGGCACCCTTGTCTTCTTTCTGATTTTAATGTGAAAGTTTTCAGTGTTTGACTATTTAGTATTATGTTGGTTGTTGGTTTTTCATAGATAGCCTTAATCAGGTTGAGATAAAGACCTTCTATTCCAATTTTCTGTAAGGCTTTTATCATGAATGAGTATTGGATTTTGTTGAATGCTTTTTCTGCATCTATGGAGATGATCATATGGTATTTGTCCTTGGCTCTGTTAATATAGTGTATTGATTTACATATTGATTTATATATGTTGACCATCCTTGCATTCCTGGGATAAATCCAACTTGGTCGGGGTGTATGATATTATTGATGACCCTCTGTATTCGCTTGGACAGTATCTTATTGAAGATTTTTGCATCTATGTTCATTAGGGAGTTTGGCCCGTAGTTCTCTTTTTTGGTTGAGTCTTTCCCTGGTTTGGGAATCAAAGTAACACTTGCTTCCAGGAATGTATTTGGAAGTATTGCTTCCCTTTCAATTTCACTGATGAGTTTAAAGAATAATGGCAATAGTTCTTCTTTAATGGTCTTGTAGAATTCAGCAGTGAAGCCATCAAGACCTGGGCTTTTCTTTGTTGGTAAATTTTTAATTATGTTTTCAATTTCACTCATTGTAATTGTGATGTTAAGAATTTCTATGTCCTCTTCATTTAACTTTGGCAATTGGTATGTATCAAGGACTCTGTCCATTTCTTTTGTGTTTTCCATTTTATTACAGTACAAGTTCTCAAACTAAGTATTGAGAATCTTCTGGATTTCTACAGGATCTCTTGTGACTTCACCTTTTCTGTTCCTTATTTTATTTTATTTTTTTTTAAATTTTATTTTATTGGTACAACTTAGGTATACAATATAATGACATTAATCATTGGAAATTTGCACCTTTGCATAATCAATCTTGGTTCTTATTTTTCCTCCTTCCCCTGCCCTCCCTTGAACAACTCCATCCCTCCCTATTTTCAAAGACTTTGTTTCCATTGTTTTCATTTTCTCATATTACTTCCATTCCCTTCTTTCCTTTCCCCTACCACTCCCACTTTCATTCCTCTTTGAAACTTTTCTTCCTATTTCACATTATCTATTGTACCATTTAGTCCTTTTTTACACTTTCAGTTTCTCATACTAGAGAAACTATTCGGTATTTACAAATGTGTGTCCTATTTATTTCATTTAAGAGTATCACCTCAATGTGCATCCATTTAGCCATAAGTTGTTATACTTTCTCATTTTTTATGGCTGAGTACTACCCCTTTACAGAAAAAAAAAAAAAAAAAAAAAAAAAAGAACCACAGTTTCTTTATCCAGTCTCCAGTTAATGGGCATATGGGCTTCTTCCAAGTTTTAGCTATTACAAATTGTGCTGCTGTGAACATGGGTGCACATATATCACTGAGGTATGACTCTTTTAATTCTTTGGGGAAGATCCCCAGCAGTGGAATAGTGGGGTCAAATGGGACTTCCAGTCCTAGTTCTTTGAGGTATCTCCATACTGATTTTCACAGTGCTTGCACCAATCTACACTCGCACCAGCAGTGGAGCAGGGTTCCTCTTTCCCCACAGCCCCACTAGCATTTGTTATTGGTTGATTTCATGATAGCAGCCATTCTTTCTGGAGAGAAGTGGAATCTCAGCTTTGTTTTCATTTGCATCTCTCGAATGACCAGTGATGTTGAACATTTTTTCATGTATTTATTTGCTATTTCTACTTCTTTGTCTGAGAAATGTTTGTTCATTTCAGATACCCATTTTTTGATTGGGTCTTTAAATTTGGGAGGTCTGATCTTTTTAAGTTCTTTATAGATTCAAGATAGTAGACCTTTGTCTGAGGAAGAGCAGGTGAAGATTTTTTCCCACATTGTGGATTGTCTCTTCACACTGCTGGTGGTTTCTCTTGCTGTGCAGAAGCCTTTTAATGAGAAGAGATCCCACTTGTTGATTGTTTGTGCTAGTTCATGGGCAACTGAGGTTTCGTTCATAAAATCTTTTCCTACACTGATGTCTTCAAGGGTTCTACCTAACCTCTGTTCCAACTGGCTCAGAGTTTCTATTTTAATATTTAGACCTTTAATCCATTTTGATTTTAGTTTAGTGCATGGTGAGAGATATAGGTCTAGTTTTAATCTTTGGCAAGTTGAAGCCCAATTTTTCCAGCACCATTTATTAAAGAGGCTATCTTTCCTCCAGTGAGGGTGTTTGGCTCCTTTATCGAAGATGAGATGGCTGGGTGTGTCTGACGTTGTTTCTGCATCTTCCAATCTGTTCCACTAGTCCTCAAGTCTGTTTCTTTGCCAGTACTATGCTGTTTTTATCACAGTAGCTTTGTAGTTTAGTTGCAGGTTGGGGATTGTGATACCCTCTGCCATGTCTCTGTTACCTAGAATTGCTTTTGCTATTCTGGGTCTCTTCTTGTTCCAAATGAATTTTTGGATTATTTTCTCAAGGTCTATGAAGTATGCTGCTGGGATCTCAGTTGGAATTGCATTAAATCTATGTAGCAGTTTTGGAAGTATGGCCATTTTCACTATATTAATCCTTCCTACCCAGGAGCAGGGGATGTCTGTCCATTTTCTGATATCATCTTCAATCTCTCTTTTCAGAGTGCCATAGTTTTCAGAGAAGAGGTCTTTGATTTCTTTTGTTAGGATGATTCCTAGGTATTTCAGCTTTTTGGATGCTATTGTGAAAGGAATTATTTGCCCTATTTCTCTCTCAGTGAGTCTGTCATTGGTGTAGAGGAAAGCTATTGATTTTTGTGTGTTAACTTTGTAACCAGCTACTTGACTCAATTTGGTTATTAAATCTAGAAGACTTTTGGTGGAGTTCTTGGGGTCTTCTATATAGAGTATCATGTCATCTGCAAATAATGACAATTTGACTTCTTCATTACCTATCTTTATTCCTTTTATTTCTTTCTCTTGTCTAATTGCTGTGGCTAATGTTTCCAGAACTATATTGAACAAGAGTGATGATAGTGGACATCCTTGTCTTGCTCCTGATTTTAGTGTGCAGGATTTCAGTTTTTGACCATTTAGCATGATATTGGCTGTTGGTTTTTCATAGATGTCTTTTATCAGTTTGAGATAGAGAAAATCTATTCCAATTTTTTGTAGGGTTTTTATCATAAATGCATGTTGGATTTTGTCAAATGCTTTTTCTGTGTCTATGGAGATGATCATATGGTTTTTGTCCTTGGCTCTATTGATATAGCATATTACATTGAGTGATTTGCATATATTGAACCATCCCTGCATCCCTGGGATGAGTCCCACTTGATCAGGGTGAATGATCTTCTGGATGATCTTCTGCATTCTGTTTGCCATTATCTTATTAAGGATTTTTGCATCTATGTTCATTAGTGTGATTGGCCTATAGTTCTCCTTTTCGATTGGGTCTTTCTCTCCTTTGGGGATCAAGGTGATGCTTGCTTCCAGGAATGAATTTGGGAGTTTTGCTTCCTTTTCAATTTCATTGAAGAGTTTAAATACTAGTGGCAGCAGTTCCTCTGTAAATGTCTTGTAGAATTCAGCAGTGAAGGCATCAGGGCCTGGGCTTTTCTTAGTTGATAAGTTTTTAATTACATTTTCAATTTCATTGGTTGATATTGGGTTGTTCAGAATTTTTAGGTCTTCTTCATTCAACTTTGGTAATTCATATGTATCTAGGAATCTGTCCATTTCTTCTGTGTTGTCCATCTTATTGGCGTATAGGTTCTGGAAGTAGGTATTGATGATCCTCTGGATTTCTGCTGAGTCTGTTGTAATTTCACCCTTTTCATTCCTAATTGCATGGATTTGGGCCTTTTCTTTCCTTTTTCTGACAAGTTCGGCTAAGGGTTTGTCAATTGTGTTTATTCTTTCAAAGAACCAACTCTTGCCTTCATTAATTTTTTCTATCGTTCTCTTAGTCTCCATTGAATTTATTTCTGGTCTAATCTTTATAATTTCCTTCCTTGTATGAGCTTTGCATTTGTCCTGTTCTTCTTTTTCTGGAACCTTGAGATTCAGCCTCAGGTTGTTTAATTGGGCTCACTCTGTTTTCCTGATATGTGTATTCACTGCTCTGAATTTCCTTCCTAAGACTGCTTTCATTGTGTCCCATAGAGTCCTATATTTTGTATTGTCATTGTCATTTAATTGAAGGAACTGTCTGATTTCTTTCTTTGATTTCTTCTGTGACCCATTGGTTCTTCAGAAGTGTGTTAATTTCCATGTGCTTATGTAATTTTTGTGTTTTCTTTTGCTACTGATCTAAAATTTCCTCACACTATGTTCTGATAATATTCAGGGGATAACTTCAATTCCTTTGCACTTACTTAAACACGTTCTATGAGTGAGGATGTGGTCAATTTTGGAGAATGGCCTGTGTGCAGCTGAAATGTATGTGTATTCTGATTTTGTGGGGTAAAAAACTCTGTAAACATCTGTGAGGTTCATTTCTTCAAGAGTTTGATTGAATTCTAGTATTTCATTACTTATTTTTTGTCTAGTTCATCTATCTATTTGTGCCAGTGGGCTGTTGAGGTCCAGGTCCTGCACTACTATTGTGTTAGTGCATATAGGACTTTTCATGTCCAGTAGTATTTGTTTTATATAGTTGGGCACACTAGTGTTTGGTGCATAGATATTTATGGTTTTCATCTCTTCCTCTTGGATTCTTTCCTTTACAAGGATGTAGTGTCCTTCTTCATCTCTCTTTGTCAATGTTGGTTTGAAATCCACTTGATCTGTAAAGAGGATAACTATTGCTCCTTTTGGGGGGGGGGTCCCATCACATAGAGTATTGTTTTCCACCCTTTAACTTTCAATCTATGAGTTTCTTTTTGAATTAAGTGTGTTTCTTGTATGCAGCATATTGTTGGATTGTGCTTCTTGACCCATTCTGCCACTCTATTTCTTTTGATTGGTGATTTGAGACCATTAACTTTGATGGTTATACCTGAAACTTATTGACTTGTCATTGCCATGACTTTTTCTTTTTGTTGGGTTCTCCCCCTTTACATTTCATTTCTTGTCATGCCTGATAGACTCACTGTGCTGTGCTTCCTGGGGTTGTCATACTCATTGTTTGTCCTAGGATATTATCTAAAAATTTTTGGAGTGCTGATTTGGTATTCATGAGGTTCCTCAGGTTCTCTTTGTCATGAAAGTATTTTATTTCTCCATGAGTTTTGAAAGATAGTTTTGCAGGATACATCAATCTGGGTGGGAGGCTGTTTTCATTTATGGCTTAGAATACATCACTCCAAGCTCTTCTTGCCTGGAGGGTTGGCATTGAGAAGTCTGCTGTGATTCTGATGGGCTTTCCTTTGTATATGATTTGTTTCTTTTCTCTAACTGCTTGTATAACTTTGTCCTTCTGCTGGGTTTCTGGAATCTTAACAATTATATGCCTGTGTGTAGATTTTTTTTGATCAAGGAAATTTGCAGTCCTATATACCTTGCTTATCTGTATGTCAAGTTCTTTTCCCCTGCTTGGGAAGTTTTCTGCAATTACTTCTGTAAGTAGTTTTTTTTTTATGTTGTCTGAACTCTCTCCCTTTTCTTCATTGAGTCTGATCAATCTTATGTTATTCTTCTTTGCATCATCTAGCAGATGCTGGATTGATTTCTCATGGTCCCTTACAATTTTAAAGCAATTTTTATTTTCCTGGTCAATTGCAATCTTAATAATAATTGCAATCTTATCTTCTATATCTGAAATTTTGTCCTCACATTGGTTCATTCTGCTGTGTAAACTTTCAAGGAAGTTTTTAATCTCCTGTAAATCTGTTTGCATCTGTTTTATGGATTCCATTTATTTCCTATGTTGGGATTCCATCATGTTGCTCAGCTCCTCTATTTTTTTATCTGTATCCTCTCTTGATTTATTAATCATGTCTTGCACTATGGGCACAATCTCTGCTGTTATGTGAGAAATTACTTCTGATTTCATTTTTTCCAGATCTTCTTTTGTTGCCAGTTCAGGGAGTCAAGGTGGTTGAGTATCAGAGTGTTCCATCTTGTTTCCCTTTGGGGTTGCTGTAGGTGATCTGGAAGTCTGGTTTTGAGACTTGTTTACGTGTCTTCTCATTTCAATGGGCGGGGAGGTGCTGTTGGCACCCGTTTGGCTCACCTCCTCTGTTCTGGGAGCAGTGGAAACATAATCTTTGTAAACAGCAATGGATGGAGAGGTTGAAGGAAGGGCAGTGGAAGGGGGATAAATGAAAACCAAGAGAGATTATGTAAAGGTGCAAATTTCCAATGATGAATGTCATTATATTGTATATCTAAAATTTACCGATGATAAAAATGAATAATTGATAATGCAAAAAAAAAGAAATATGCACTATTTAGCATTTTGCTAAATAGAACAATTGTGGCCACTTGAGAAAAATTAAAAATAAAACTTTTAGGCATTCAATAGATGTTGTTGCTTAATCTCAACAACTGATGAAAATATATGGATATTTTGCCTCCATCCCAACAAATATCCAGATGTTTGGGAATATTCAGAAATCTTTTTGAGTAATTTAAAAATTTATCATAGCTAACATGACAATTACAGCTTAAAATGCAATATTTAGCTAAGAAAAGATAAAACTGTTCTTTTCTTCTTGTGTGATGGTCCAAGTTTTTTCACATCTGTGCTGTACTATAAGTAAATGCTTTTTTAAGTGTACATGAATACATCAATGCAAATATGCATCCATGCCATTATGAATAACTTTGAGTTAACAATACTATGAATCCCAGCCCTTGTCTCTCAATCCATGGCTTTTCATTTACTTTGCCACAGTCTGACAGGATTTCATTTTTGTTCTCCCTTCACTTGGCCTGTGCATAATAGCTTTCTGAACACTATTGATTGGGTTCATAGCACATGTGTAGCGCTGTGCTAAGCATTTTACATGGATACCTCCCTTAATCTTCAAAATAATCTTTTGTGCAAGTAATATTTATTTAAACCTCCATTTAATTATTTATCATGTTTTTGAATATTTACTTTGCTGATATTATTTTCATGTCACAGGAAGGAGATGCACATTTTAAAAGCTATTTCCATTTTTAAGAAGAGAAAACTGAGCTAGTATACTTAAGGAAATTATACAAGATCACAAATCTAGTAAATACAGCCACCAAGGTTCCAGCATAGAAAATGACCTCATCATCAATGGTATTAACTAGTATGTGATTTGGAGTCTCCTACTAATGTTCTCAATCTTCCCCCTCGCTCAAAACAAACTTTAATTTATTCAAAATGAGGTACAGCAGAAATCTAATAAGCATCACCATATACTGGTGATGTTTCACTGTGTCAACTTGATAGGGGTGGGAGCCACTGAGGCAGTAGTAAAGTAGAGCCGTGTGTGTGTCTGGGTGGGTAATGGAGGTATATCCTTGGATACTGTATCCCGTCTCTCTACCTTTCTTGAATGTTCCTTCTTTGCTCTGTTTCTCAGCCACCATGAGCCAAGCAGCTTTGTTCCACCATGCCCTTCCCATGGTGTTTCTGTTTTGATATTGCTGACCATGTAATAAATCCTTTGAAAGTGTGAGCTAAATTAAATCTCTCCTTTAAATTGTGGGTGTAGAGTATCATGTCCCATCAATGAAAAAGCTAATACAAGTGTACTATAGGTATTGATTTTATTTTTCTTGCTGATCAAAGACTCTTAGGCCTTTTTCTTTGATCTCATGGAGTAGACAAGACCTGTGTCTTGTCAGTAGCTTAGTTATGGTAAACCATAATCCA
The DNA here is from genome assembly GCF_053883595.1 of Heterocephalus glaber. Lineage (NCBI taxonomy): Eukaryota > Metazoa > Chordata > Mammalia > Rodentia > Bathyergidae > Heterocephalus > Heterocephalus glaber. The sequence goes on from NW_028258170.1 coordinate 8,015,496, forward strand.
TGGTAGTGATTATTGGTCAAAGAAAAACGTATGTCACAAATCAAGTAGATTACACAAATCAAGTAAATCAGATCGCTTCTCTGGGATTAATACATGGATAACATGACAAAATTAATCTCTAATTCTTTCATATTGGAAGGACTTGTCTGTAGAAGAGAATGAGAAATGAATACAAAGTGAATAAGAGATAAGTGAACAGATAGAATAAGAGGGGAGAAGTAACAAAAGAAAAAAATCTCCTAATCATATTGAATTCACAATACCAATCCCTGATGAATTTTTCTAACAGTTCTTTCCCTTTTTGGCCTTTGAAAAAAATTCTGTGAATTCCTAAAATATCTACAAGACAAACTTTTTGCTTTTTGAAGTTTATGTAAGTTTTTGTTGGATCTCTTATAATGCAGGAAATCATGACTAATCCTTCTTAGATTAGCATTCACTTGTATAAAATGTAAGCCTTGAGCAAATAAGTTTTCAGTCTGAAAAATCTTGACATCATTAAGGCAATGCAGAGGTCTTTTCTCTTACCACATATAGTTGCGCACTTATTTGTTTACCTATTGTTCAAAGATCCTTCATTTCATTGACTCCAATTTTCTGGACCAGCAGCCTCATGAGGAAGGTTCTAGGCTGTTTTATTTGGCTGATATGATACATTGGACTGGGATTATTTTAAGAACTCTACTCATTCACAGTTGCTACCATTCCTATTTTTAACACGTGTCTGCTCAATTTTTTCCTGACCCTGAAGTCATTTAGGTTTGTATTACCTGGATTATTTCTTTGCTATCTTGTTCCTCTCTCAGAGAATACTAATTTTAGCCTCCAATGCATCAAAGCTTGACTCTATTTTCCAAGGTGAAACTTGTTTTTCTATAAAATTAACCCATTTGAATATGTCACATATCAATTTTAATGTTTGGTGCTTCTGTGCAGATAAGACACCTGTAGACTAAAAGTAAAGAACATAAATGAACTGGATATACTATGCCTAACATTGAAGGAATAATTTTAAAACAGTAGAAAATTTAAACCTAGATTGAAAGGAATTTCTTTGGGGATTGACAAAAACAATTATATTGTTGTTCACATTGCATCCAAAAAGTAATTTCCTATTCATTAATTAATAACCTAATATCTTCTATTTTATGTCTGGTTCTTATGAAGGGAAAACTTTTAAATTTCATCATAAAAATCCACAAAAATTACCTAAAATTGCACACAAAATTCTACCAACATGTACTTATTTTCTAACTGTAAAGCAAACAGTTAGTAAGGTAAGGCAGCCTGCTGCTGATGTTGTACATTGTAATTCCAAGGTCAAATAATTTTCTTCATAAATCTAATTTATTTGACAACCACTATACAAGATGGTTCTCAAACTAATTTAGTATTGAAAATATAAATTTTAAAAGTCAGAAATGTATTTGTCTCATAGGTAGTAGACTGAAAGTTGACTCTTCTATTTTGAAATGATGGTGAGTAGCCTCTCCAACAAGGTATAATGGAAATGAGTGCAGTATGTGGGTTCATTTTTTTCCCCATGTAGAAGAATGTAGTAAAAAGCACACAGGAAATACCAGGTCAGAATTTTGGCAAAGGTGTAAGTGAAATAAATAATGCATTCTGCTATGATTTAGAGTTGATTTGGGTTGGCTTTCAAAAATTCCTTGCTCTGGAAGTGTAGACCTTATTTTGATATTGACAGGTGGTAGAATCTTTAATACATGAGGCTTTGTGGAAACCAGTTAGGTCATGAGGTCATCATCCTCAGAAGGAATGAATACTGGTCTCCAGAGAGTGAGTAGGTTCTAATGAAAGTGAGCCATTATAGAAAGAAAAAACTTGGCCCATCAAGATCTCCGGCTTCATATCTCACTATATATTATCTGCTCATACTCTTCACACAGTGATGCTGCCTGCCATCATCCCTCTCTGTAGGCTAAACAAATGTGCTCTCCAATCTTGGTCTTTCAGCCTCCAAAACTGTGAGCTAAATAGAGGTATCTTTATAAGTTACATGGAGTCAGACATTTTGTTACAGCAGCAGAAAATGGACTAAGAGATTCTAAACTGGTTTATTAGTATTAATTAATTATCTGTTAAACTTTATTTTACTTGATAAAAGTAGAACCATATGAATAAAAGGATGGAATAATGAACAATGGTGAGATGGATGGATAGATGGATGTACAGAGCAACTGATCTTTTAAAACAACTTCAGGAATTTTTCATTTGACTATGGTTTTTTTTGGTACTGGGGATTGAACTCGGGTCCTTGAGCTTGCGCAGCAGGAGGCAGAAACAGCTGAGCTAAATCCCCAGCCCTCATTTGACTTTTAGAAACAAAAAGTTAAAAAGAAAATATTTTTTATAGATGAAATTTAGAAGAAACAAACGATACTCTATCCTCTTGACTGCCACATGCTTCTGTCAATGTCCTAAATATTTAATATAAATCTATAGCCAAGAACATTTTCATCCATTCCTACAGAAAAAAAGTGTTTGGGGAATTGTACTGAACACTTTAGCATGTACTATTATATTTTATTTTGAAACTTAATTTCAGATCACTTGTTTCTAGTTAGTTTTAAATTGGAAAATTTTCTAGATATGTTATACCCAGTACAACATCTACTAACTTTAAAATGATATTTTTCCCTATCCCACATGGCACTTAGAGGTTTTAAATAGACTGGTTTTGTCTTTCATGGACTATTCTATTTATGCATATATAATTGGTGTTCCAGATAGATATTTTAATAGAAAATTTTCTAGTTTTGCCATAATGATTCAGGTATAAACAAAGTTAAGAGAATCATGAAAATGGGAGCATCTATTTACTAAATCAGGGATTCATAAAATAAACAACAGGTGTGGTAGGTCTTGATGGATACTTTTTAAAAGAAAATGCTCAGGATATGAATGTTGATCAGAAAATAATCAGTTGTCTATTTTTTGAATGGAACATTTACATATATATTTCTCCGCTGGTATTGTGCTAGACCATGTGTTCTTCTTTAGGCAGTTCAACTAAACAGTCATGTTACAAACAGAGCCCTTAAGTGTGTTCATATGTCTAAGTGTGTTCACTTACATTTAGTAATCTTCCAGAAAGAGAATGTATTCTGGATAGCTTCTGGGCCATGGAAGACACAGAAACACATGGAGCTGACCTAATTCCAACCTATAGCCTGGAGATGAGCCCTACAGATCCCAGCTGAGCTCACTCTGAGACTGAGCTGTCCCACAGAATGCCTAAGTGGTTGGCTGAGATACTGCACTGGATTTTGAGGCAATTTTTGTGTACTATCATGCCACATAACCAAATAATAACCTGAAAGTCTTGTTTGGTAGAGAGAACAATCTGTGGAAGAACATGGCGGTTAGTTTGCTATGATTAGATATCACATGATTATAAGGCTCAAGTAGAAGCTTGAAGATAGGATTTGAATAATAAAGCTAAGGGATTGGACTCAATCTCATAGAAGATGAAATACTATTAAAATATTTTTTACAAAGAAAATGTCATAATCACACTCCACAGAATTAATCTTGCAACTTTATCTGAATTCATACCTATAAGGAAATTCATTCAGCAAATATTAACAAGTACCAGCTATGTCACAGATATTTGAGATATATCAGAAAATGAAAATAAGATCTCTGATATTACTCTTAGTAGAAGGCAATAAATAATAAATATAATAAGCAAAGCGCAAGTTATATTTAAAAAGAGCAAGGGCTATTGAAAATATAAAGAAAGGAAGGGTTACAATTTTTAAGAGTGAGTTGGAGTAGGCAACATCATCTCAGAATCTGCAGTAATCAAAGATTCTTCAAGGTTGACAGCTATCATGTAGCTATAAATATCTACAGAAAATTTGTGTAAGTGATTCTAATTAAGGGTATAAACTGTTCCTTAGAGAAAGCCTATGAATCACAAGCATAAGATAGAAGTTATAGCATGTAATGATTTTCACAGAACAGCAAAGATGTCTTTATCAATACTTTCATGGTTCTATTCTGTGGTAAGTGGTTCATGAATAGGCAGTAACTGCTGGGCCAAATGGCATCTTTGCGATGGACTCATTCTCAGCACTGTAATCCCAGTGCTCACGTGTGGGAAACTGTGGTATTATGCTCATCACAGCTCATAGCAGAACATTGTCAATCAACCCCTACTTGACATTCCAGCATTTATCTTTACACTGAAGAATTCAAACACCGTTCCAGGTCCAGGTCCTTCTCCAGAAAAGAGTTGAACAGATTCTTATGGTTACAAGTTAAATTTTATGGTAAAGAAAATGGCATGAAATTATTTGAGCATTACTCAAATGGTCTAAAGTCCTTTTCTTTGTTTCATAGCTGAGACAGCAGGCATCATCATAACTTAAGGTCTTGTTTTAAGCAGAACTGTACTGGTAGAAGCTTTTTCTAATAAAAGTTAATTTTTCCTATCCAAAGTTAGATGTTGTACTTTTCATTTCCATTATTTTGTTACTTTTCAATGATGCCCATGTAACAAAGGGCACCCTTTAATATGACCTAAAATGTCTCTTCTTTGGATAAGTGTTCTCTTGACATGGGTCTTCATAGCACTCTGTGTTATTATTTCATGTAACTTACTATTATTATCATATATAAAATTAATTTCATAATTATTGCATCAGGTATCTGTCTCATTCCTCCAACTTTCATCTCACCATTAACAAAGCAAATGAACATTAAGGCCAGGAATACTATTAACTGTCCATCAGATCTCTAGTGACATCCATATTCAGCATTTGAAAAGGGCGTGGATCAATCAATCAATAAAGACATCATTTGTATGTCATACTATACTTTATGACTAAAACAGTATGAAGCACATAAGAACAACTTAGCAGAGAAGTTTTATTATGTAAAGTAAAAGTGGTACATTATAGTATCGTCCACAGAATGAAAAGGTACTCACAGTGAAAGTATGTTTCAGGAAGGAAGGAAGGAAAGAAGGAAGGAAGGAAGGAAGGAAGGAAGGAAGGAAAGAAGGAAAGACAGGGAAGAGAAAGGAAAGGGAGGGGAAGGGAAAGAGGGAGGGAGTGAGGGAGGAAGGAAAGAAGAAAAGAAGGAAGGGCTTTAAGGAACACCTAACCAGAAAGTAGAATATTGAATATTCTTCTTATGTTTTATCTTTGTACTGGGCAGTACAGAAACTGTTCAGATCTTAAATTAAGATCCCCTGATGTCTGGAAACCTATTGATTTATTTTTAGTGTAAATATGTATCACGGTATTTCACAGGATATACTATATATAATAAAACATATTTACTGTTCGTCTAAAATTCTAATTTAATTAGATTTATATTTCATCTGGAAACTCTATTTTGGGCAAGTCATTTAACTTGCATTTCATGAGGCTCTTACCAAAGAAATAATGTAAGACATTTTATTGGTTGGTCAAAAGCACAATATATACTTTTTTCCCTGTGGAGCTTGATAAAAAGTAGTGGTTAAGTATTATTCACTTAGGAATTTTAGCTCAAAAAGGCTGGCTATGCATGTGACCTCTGCCTCATGGGCTGGCCTCGAGCATTCCAAGATACATTCCGCCTCTTGTCAACCATATACTGTGAGGTTAGAAGTCTAGATTCTGTGTTGTAAAGATGAATATTATAATATCTATTTCACTGAGCCAATTTTGGCGTATTTTAATTCAATAATGAAAATAAATTGCATGTATTATTACCTAAGAAGACAGGTACTTTAAATGCCTTAGCGTATTTGAGCCCCACAACTGTCTTATGGGTTAAGTAGTACAATTTTGCTCCTCATTTGTAGTGTAGGGAAACTGAGGGGCAGAGGAAGTAAGTAACTTGTCTGTGGTCACACAGATAGAGGTAGAACTGGGGATTTCAACTTAGTCTGCTTTAAGAATTTTGCTCTTGACTACTTCTGAGATGAAAATCTCTTAGACACAAAGCCTAGCCTGCACATTTGAGGATAGTGATAGTGATCTGATTATCAGCCCAGTGCAACACTAAAAAGGGCACAGCATTCAGCTACCCCTGCAAGATATCACTCAGTTTCCTCCTTTTCTCCCTCACCCTTTCCTGACCTGTGAAAGACAGCAAGTTAGAAACTGCAAAGACCACCAAATGTCCTGGCCTCATCTCATGCTATGCTTTGGAATCAGGCCTGTCAATCTGTGGCCAAAAGCAAAAAGTGCTAAATTAGCTCATTTTACTGTAATTGACATTTGAAGTTTGATAGAAGTGTCAGCACACTTCTTGTCTCCTATCGCTTCTTTCTAGACTCAGATGGGAGGACTTTCTCTCCCAGGCAGAGCCCAGCTGAGTCAGCTCAGGGACAGTGCCATTTCTCAGGCTGCTTCCCTGTGAAACTAAATTACAGATCAGCAGCAGAAATGGCCAAGCACCCTTCCAGGGTAAAGAGGCAGCAGGAAACAGAGGAACGGCTTCATCTGGCCTGGCAGCTTTGAGGGAAGATAACTATATCTTTTGATAGACTTTCCTCAAAGGTAAAATGGACCCAGAAAACAAACTCTGTTGTTTAGCAAAAGAATATATGTTATCAGATAAACTGCTGGTTTATCTCTTTATCTTTAGAGGTGGACAGAAACTGCTAAAAAGTCTACTGCTAAGCATGAACATACAGAGTTGTCCACTTGGTAGGATCCAGAACAAGAACTGGTCTTTCCTACTTACAATTAAATAATAGTCAAAAGAAATTTAATATTTGTATTAAGAAAAGTTTTACTGAAATATTATTTTACTTTATTAGGTATTAGTGACACTTGCCATGTACATCCAGTAGAGATAAATCTCAAGTTATAGGATTAAAGAAATGACACTAATTTTAAAGGGTTTTTTACTGAAGAAGTGATTTATTTCTGCAGTGCATTCTGTAATTATCCCCATCTGTATGAACTGCTGAGAAAATAGAATGATAATTTACACCACAAAAGTGAGAGGAAAATTATGGAGATTACTACAGAACCTTTTCTTTCAGAATTTCCTACACGTTTGGGAAAAATATTGGAGAAAAGGAAAAGCATGAGAGATGGTTAAGAATGCCATCCTGATGAGTTTTCAGAGGCCCCGTCTTCAAGAGGAAACTTTGTTTTCCTTAGAAGACTTCAGAGAAGCAGTTCCCACTTCACTCCTAAAATACCATCCAAAATGATTATCATGGACATATGGACAGTCGAGTGATTTAGAGTGTAACTTAAAAGAACTGATATTAACAACTAGCTTCAAATAAATACATAAATTCATTTATTTATTCATCCTTGTACCTCTCTTATATGAGTCCATGGCTTCGATGCTTTACATCTATTAAACTCACCTTTCACAACAACTTTTCTGGATAGATATTCTTACCTCTGTTTTACATGTGGGAAAACAGATTTATTAAGTTGAAAACTTGCTTACAGACATTTGATACAAGTGGCTTAAATGGAATTTAAATTCTGGCTTACCTCATTTTCAGCACATTCTGGAAAGGATGATTATTTTAAAAATATGAGTAGAGTATGCAACTTTCAGTCTGAATTTATACTCAAGGAAGTTGGAAAATGTGAAGTTTGCACATGACCCCACCACACACAAACCTTAATGTTTGAAGAAAATATTGCTCCTGTTGAAACCAGAAAACAGTGTAGTTCATACAAGAAACTTAGGAGACAATCTTCCAGTTTTGATGCAACTTGATGTAAAATGGGAGAAGACCCCTGGAGTTGACATATAATTATTTTCCTCAAAGGGGCAACTATTAAAAATCCTGTGAGTTACCAGTAATACGGCTAATGTAAGGGTGCGAGGATGGGTACCGAATGGGGAAGCTAGGAAATGTTCCATTTAAAGCCCTTCAACTACTATAGGTCACTACTCAGAAGCCTCAGCCAGGAAGCTGGAGGCAAGTGTGCATTTATATCTCATCAATTCTTTTATCTTGAACTTGACCCCCACCTTTTCATTAGGATGTGACTGTGATACATAATAAATACTTTCCTCTTGGTGAACTGAAATATATCTATCACATCTTGGTCCTTTTCACTTCCCCTTCCTCTCCCCACCCTCTCTTCTCTTCTCATCTCCACATAGTCCATTCTCTCTTTCCTTGACTTTCTTATAGCAGCCCCACTGACTTCCAGTGTTGGAAGAAATTTCTGACATGGAGAAGTTAGGCATGAATAACTGGGTGGAAAAAAAATTGAAACGAAGACAGGAAGAAGGAGGGGAGAGAGAGAAAAAGGGAGAGAGAGAACAGTGAAAGAGGAAGGAAAGGAAGGAGGAATACAGGGAGGGAGGGAGAAAGGTGAACAAAACAAAGAATGAGGAACAAGTTTTTACAGTTGACTTTATCAAAAGTAGTACTAGCTTGTTTACCATTAAACAAAACAAACCAAAACAGTCCTCTTCACTCCTAATTTTTCTTCTGTATGGCTAGAAGGAAAGGACCTGTGAGGATCATCTCAATTGAGAAGGAACATCCTCCTTCTTCATGAGAACTGGCCCTTGAGAGAGAGACAGCAATAAATATAGAGTTTTATTTTTTTATATCTAGATGTCCCCTAAATCTTTTTCAGTTCTTAGGCACAGTCTTTGCACAGCAATTGGATTATAGGGGCTTATAGCTCACTTGCTCGTAGGAAGTGAAGCCTGGTCAGAAGAGGTGGGTCACTGTGTGTGTGACCTGGATGGCTAGTGCTCCCTTCCTGACTCCTCTCTTAACCCGCTTTGCTTCTTGGACACCATGAGGTGAGCAGCTTTCCTCTGTCCAATCCCTTTCACCATATTGCTTCTGCCCTGGAGCCAGCCAACTATAGACTGAAACTTCTACAAGCCATGAGCCAAAAAAAACCTCTCCTCCTTTAAATTATGAGTTTTGGGTATTGTGTCCCAGTAAGGAGGAAAGTGACTAAGACAGAGAGCAACCTTGCAGAGACAAACTTCTAAATGGCAGAGCAGCATGCTCTTGATATTTGTCCTGCCTTCCATAAGCACCTAACAGTTAAATAGGTAATTTCATATCAAGTCTTCTTTGTCAGATTACAAAGGCAAACAGTCAGACATTGTCTAGTTACATAGAAGCTAGTGCAAGTAGATTTTAGGTATATTACTTTGAAGCCATTTTCAGACCTAAAATATAGGTTAATATATAAATTCTGCACAGGAAATAAAGGAATTCTACTCTATGAACACTGCCAAGAGAAGAGTTTGGAAAAATATTTCCCCAGGAAAAATGTATATTAAATATGTAGATTTGCATATTATATATATGTAGAGGTAAATATGTACATATATTATATACATATTTATATGGATAGACAAACATGCACTGTAAACATGTACTAATAAATTAATAAACAGTAAAATTTTAAAAAATAAAAATAAAATAAAATTTTAAAAATGTTTAAAATCTTGGTTTTTTCTTAAAATATTGCTTGCAATAGCACATTGTCCCTCTGTATTTTTATTGCAGAAAGGGCTGACTTTACAAAGTCATTTGGAGCATTTTCCACAGTACAGTAGGTATCACGGTCGCCTAACAAAGTCACTTGGAAAAGAACCAATTTTCTGTACTTATATTCATTTCAGAGGGTAAGGATACTTAGAAGGTGAATTTTTATTATGTGACAAATTATGAAGAATTATGGTAACTATTTCAAAAGTTCCCAGAAACATAAAACAGTGATCCTCATGACTTTGGGGACTGGGGCAGGGAGGGATTTCACTTGGTTGCAATTGGGCAAAATCAGGTAAATCATATGGACTTTGTCTTACAGAACTCGATTTCAGATTATATAATTAAAAGTAGTGATAGGAAGTTACTGGGGGAAGGTATTGTGCTTGCTTGTGAGGAACTACTTCCTGATAATTCTGACTGCCAGGAAATAAAATGTGCTTCTAGAAGGTGCTGCCAAATCCAGACTCAGTCACCATTTGCAACAACAACATACAATAGGATGGCATATTAATACAGTAGAAAATTTGATGTAAGTACTGTCTAACGTGTCTGCTGATTTTGAAGTTTTAGAATTCTAAATTAAATTTATATACAGTGAGGTAATATGAAGAGAACAACAAGATATCTGGAAGAAGTTGAAACATAATGGAATAGGTAGCCCTATTTTAAAATTTTCTCTTGGAAGAGATATTTGACAATTTTAAAGCGCTTCCAAAACTTTGATGGCAATTCCAAGATAAGCTATATACTATATATCCTTTAGGAGCAGAATAAAATGAGAATAATAAGCAGATTGAAAGAGCACAGCAGTACATTATAATATTAGTGAGTATATGGGGGAATTTTTTAACCAGATGCTGGCAGCAGGTGAAGAACAAACTGACTCTCACCATTGCTAATTACATTTCAAAGTTTGTGTTGTGATGAAAAATAAACATGTGAATTTACTATTTCTGATTTTAGAATTAGTCATCTGACAGTTTATTTACACTGATTTATTTTAAAGATGATTATGTTTATGGAAAGGTTCAGATGTTGAACTTGAAGAATTTTTATTAACTATAAGCACAATCTTTCTAATTTATTTCAACCAAACATATTTTTCTGATATATTTTGAAGGAATAATTATTAACAATTGGTCCCTGTGAACATCTTTTATTTTTTTTAACCTTCCCATCTTTGTTCTCTTCTTTTAAGTAAACATTAGTTTTTAATTTATGAGAAGAGCTAATAAAGGGATTTGATGATTTCCACTGAGGAGAAGAAAAAAATTTTTTAATCTAGCTCATTCTTTAGCTAATACCTTTGTTTAGAAAGGCAAGTAATCATTCCACTATTACCTTTTAAAAATGAAAATACACAAGATCAAGTGTAAAATTGGAGAAATAGTAATCTGTTTGCAGCTTGCTGCTTACTGCCTGCTCTGCCATGGACTGTTTCTCCTCTGTGAAGTCCCTCTGCTGTGCCACCTTGCCTTGGAGGCAGCTGACTATGGGCCAAAACCTCTATAAAATGTGAGTCAAAATGAATCTTTTCTCCTTTAACTTGTGGGTGTCAGGTATTGTGTCTTAGCAATTTGAAAAATAATTTAAGCAACTACTAAAGTTACAAAGAGCAGAGTAGGATAAGGGAGTTTGGTGAGACTTGGATCATAATGGGATATATATTTTCTCTTACCTATTTTGCCTTGGTGAAATATTTTATATGTTATAATTAGATTTATAATACTTTAGATTTTATAATTCTTCCTACCATTTCTTTGTGTTTATAGATTTACACATATAAATATAGCAGTTAAAATACACAAACATAATTGCATATATTTTCTAATTCAGTCACTTATTAGCTTGCTATAAAAATAGAGACTTTTTTTTAACACTTTCAGTAAAACTGAATTTCTTTAATGCAGTGATTCTCACAGAAATGTTGATTGGGTCTGAATTGCTGCAATAACAAAGATGGAGAAGTGAAATTGTGATATATTAGAGGACATTAATATCCACTACCAATTATCACTAGTCTTTTTTTCCTCTTCTTTAAATTAAAATAATTAAAACAGGAATCCATGAGAATAGAAAATAAGTTTGGATATCACCTGAATAAATTATTTTAATTGCTTTATACCACTATCATTTCATATTAAATAACATAGATAACTACAAACTGTATGAACTATTCACAATTTTTAATCTGTAGGCGATTTCTTACCACTCAGAGAGCCGTAGATATCTTTCCCCCTACATATTCCAGCTGAATTATGACCTGTCTAAAGCTTAGTAAACCTGACCAAAATGTTCTTAAGACTAGTGCTATTGAAGTCATCCAGTATTGGCATAATATATTCTACACTATTTCTCTCCATCTTAATCTGTTTTCACCCTGCACTTTTACCTACATTTTTTTCCAGCAATTTTCTGTTTGTCCAGCACACCCTGGTTTCTGACATAATACTCACTTTCATGAAGCAATGTGTTTATTGAGAGGTTGGGCCAAGTGGGCTATGATGAGCTGCAATGGGCTGAGGTAAGGATGAGATACATACCTCCTTTCTTCAGGAGGGAGACTACCATGTGAGAGACGGACCCATGACATACAGGGCTGTCTCACCCACACAGGCTGTAGCTGGGAAGTCAGAAAGTAAAACCATCTTGGGCTAGGTCTGAGAAATCACATCAGTGAGCCTCTTTGCAGCTCAGCAGGCCACAGTAGCTCTCCTGGCTCTGTCTTTCCATTCTCAAAGGTCAGGTTCTCTATAGAGAACCTCTGTATTGACATTTTGTCTCCTAACATCCTTCTAGGATTCCATCTTATCATCTCTTGCATTCTTTTCTTGGGAATGCATCAAGAAACCTACTATAGATTTTCTTCTAGTCCAATATTATTGAATATTGATAGCTGGGGATAGATTTTTACAAAGCAGATTCTTGGGCCTAATGAGAACTTACAGAATTCATATTCTCCTGGGCTACCCCTTGCTATATTTATTTTCACTAAAGTTTGAGAATCCTAATTATTCAGTTAATTTATTTATACACAGTTGTATCTAATATGTCTCCATGGAGGATTTTACGTGTGAAAATTCCTTAAAAATCTAGTAGGAAAATCAATATTACATATAGACAAAGCCATTAATATAGAGATGACTGTGGAAAATATACACAGATCATTTATTTATGTAGTTTATCAGTGTTTTAAAGATATTACTACCTGAGACATAAATTTTTTTCAAAGTAGGACAACTTTTTAAATAAGGAAGATACCATTTGAATGAGAACTCAGAAGATTTGCATGTTTGATTTTTTTTTGGGGGGGGGGGGTGGTACCAGGGATCAAACTCAGGACCTTGCGCTTGCAAGGCAGGTGCTGGAACCACTGAGCTAAATCCTCAGCCCAAGATTTGCATGTTTTTGAATGAACAAGAGCAAGGATGAGACATTACAGTTCCAGAATCACAGAAACCTACAAATATATGTAAATACAGTAAAGATATCCATATATATTTAATATATTAGAGAGAATAAAATTTTTCAGGGTCTGAAAGTTAAAGCTACTTTTTCAGAAGCTCCACATACCTGAAGATCCCAGAGAAGGCTTGGGAGTGAATTAAAAATATCAAGTTTATACCTCAAAATTAAAGCATTAGAGACCCAAGAAACATACCTGGCTTCTACAGATAATTCTTTATCTATAAGAGAAGAGGAGAATATGACAGACTGGATAGTGCAAGGCTGCTTTGACTAGGAGGTGAGGTAAGTTTTCTAGAAGTGACCTTGGATAAGCATTTTTTAAATAATAAAAAAGGCATGTTTCACTTCTTGGTAACTGAATGCTGGTAGACATGTTTTGAAGGAGTAAGGAATCATTCCTTCATGCATAAAGAAAAAGATTTGCCTCAAATCTTGAGGTGATTGACTATATGAATTGAAAATTTTTAGATTACTTAACTTTTAAAATATATATATTTTTCTATGCTGTGCTATTCCAAAATATTCTTTTGTTCAAAAATCAAATTTTATATGGCACTTTACATCATGTACTAATAGCCAAAAGTCTACTCTGACACTACTATTGAATAATTTAATCTATTTGAGATAAAATGGACTCAATCCATCCCTAAGATCAAAAAGGTACTAAGAACCAAATCTGTCTTCTGGCAATCAGATCAGACACCAAGAGCAAGGTCACTCTCTGGAATGAGAATTTTGACCCCAAACTGTGCATTCTGTTTGCTCTCTGTGCAATACTGGACAAGTCATGTAGCTGTTTGACTTCCTCATCTGAAGCAAGAATAATAATGCCTACAGAACAGAGTTGATGAGAGTATCAAATATATGTGTAATTGCCTACCTATAGTAGTATTAATTACATAGGATCTAACGTAATGTACTGTTGAATTATGCTAATTCATTAAACCAATTTTTAACTTTCAAATGACCATTAAGTACCACAGTATTTTTTAAAGTTTTTTTTCTCATATCTTGTGAGGAGTAATCTGTATCAGTTAGGGTTCACTAGAGGAACAGACTTAATATAAAATACACACACACACATATGGATTAACAAGGTAGGCTTACAATGGCCACCCGCAGAGTTGGGGTGGAAGAACACAATAGGACCTTCTATGCACTGAGAGCTGAGGATCTAGTCAAAAGTCCATGCAAATCTACACTGGAAAGTCTGAAAATCAGCACAGGAAAGTCTGCACTGGATGGCTAATAAGCCTCCATTGGAAGCCTGGAGTTGATGTCCAAAGGTGACAGTGAACACTGCAGCTCCTCTGTAGAAGTAAAAGATTTCGTTTCTCTTTCCCTATTTATTTCCTCTAGGACACTGGTTGATACCACCTACATCCGCAGTGGTTCTTCCCTGTTCAGTAAGTCAGTCATCCAGAAACACTCAGAACTGTGCTGAATTAATCTTCTAGGTGTTTCTTTTTCAAATTGACACCACAATTAACTATCACACAGTCCAAGAAGTCTGAGGCTAGATTGTGTATGTTCAGGCCCTCCATTACATGCAGCATAGCATTCTTCCTCTGTGACAACAATGAAAACAGAAAGGTGCTACACACTTTTTATCTTTTCTTGTTGAGTGTAAGTAGAAAAGATGTATTTTTGAGTGCTTTTTAACAATTTTTTCTGCTTTTTGTTCTTCTTAATACTCTACAATGCATGGATTTATATAAAGCTGGACCATGATTTAGCAATTCTTTGTAGTTTAGAAGTAGGTAAGCATCCTTACCTCTCACCACCAGTTCTAAACCCAGCAGCCATTTCTCAGAATCAGCCAGAAGCATGATGAGCTTGCAAGAAGCAGGATTTAAAGAACTAAAATTCAAGTGTATACTCAGCGTTACTATATTGTGCAGCCCAAAGGAATGGCAAGTGACTCATGAGTGGGAACTAATGGCTGTTGTCATATGGAGCAGGGCAGCAGTTTTTCCAGTAGTGGACCATGTGGATTTGGAGCCCACTCTTTAAGAAACGCACTTCACTACTTACAGAAAGTATAATGGCTGTATTATTGCAAGCTGAAGTTACTTGAACTACTTTCATTGGTATATGACTTGTTTTATATTTCCTCTGAGCGTATATAAGACAAATGACTACTATAGATAAGCATATATACACACACAAATACATGCACATGAATAGAGGATTTTAACCAATTTCAAATTTTCTTCATATACGTGTCAATACATTTATTCAACAGTAATTGTTTTTCAGTCTAAAAGCCAGAACAAATTGGTTGATACTCAATTTCAGTGTCTCGCATGATTTTTGTCTTGTGGTGGAGATTCTTCTGTTGGCACATATGAGAAGACAGACAAGCCTGTGCAATAAAAATAGAAGTAGAAGGATTCAGTGAAACTCCTATTTTCAAAATCGGACATAGTTTTAACAATACACAAAATTGCTATTACTGGTTTTATGGGCTTAACTCCACTGAGGGAGATAAGCACCTTAATCATTTTAACTGGCAAAACATTTGCTAAGCTAGTCTGACACCTCTATGGACATTATCTGCTTCATCTTCCTGAGGCTTCAGAGCTAAATATAAATCTCCCTTCTCTACCACTTAGTACTACATAAAATGATGCTGGTAGTGCTTGCTTGTCACTAATGAGTAATTTTAGAGAAAGTGAAAATAAAAGTAATTATAAAATACACTTGAATAATTTCTTCAGGGAAGGGGAAATAAAGGTTACTATATTACCCTGTTATTTTAGCTGGTATTTTCCTGACATTTCTTTTCTGCTTCCAACCAGCTCCACAATTTTCAGTCCCTTTTTGTCTCAGAAAAAAAAAAATATGCTAGCCTCCCTGTTGCAGAGGATTTCAATTTCTCTTTCTACATAATTTTAAAGACATTCTCCATGAGAGTTAAATAATAGTTATATATGAACTCATGGTTCTGATCCAAACTTGATTTCTACTTTTTATGGGGAAATCTGAGTAAATTACAAGTTTCAAGTTTCTTTATGAGATGATGTTAACAAGGCTTTTGGATGAATTATATACCCTGATTTTGTTGCAGATTTAGAATTAAAGAAATCATATTGCAGTGATACATGCAGGTTCAGGTTTTTTGCAACACTACTCATAAAAACTAATTTTTAGAAGCAGGCTGTATTTCTATATAAAGAGATAAATGGATAAGGAAAATGTGGCATATACATAATGGAATACTACTCAGCCATAAAACAAAATAATTTTGAGTCATTTATAGAAAAATACATGCATCTTGAGCCCAGAACGCTAAGTAAAATAATCTAGGTTAAATACTGCATGGCTCCTTTTCAATGGTAAACCCAAAATTAAATAATATACAGGGTAAAATGAAGGAAAAATTATAGGAATCAGGGAGATAGGCTTTATGGAGATGGGAAAGGGATCTGGGACAAGGGAGAAGAAAGAACAGGGAGGGAAAGGAAGTAAAACTGATTGAGATGTGATGTGTACACGTACCAGTTTTCCCAAATGACTGTAATTATGTATCTCAGATATATACTAATAAAAATATATAAAATAAAAATATATACATATATGAATATATATTTATATGGAAAATACATAGAACTATCCATAGACACGTGGCTATTATGTATAGATGTGTTACTTTATCTATACAGAGATATATTTCTCTAGGTAAAGTTCC
The DNA here is from genome assembly GCF_053883595.1 of Heterocephalus glaber. Classification (NCBI taxonomy): domain Eukaryota; kingdom Metazoa; phylum Chordata; class Mammalia; order Rodentia; family Bathyergidae; genus Heterocephalus; species Heterocephalus glaber. The sequence goes on from NW_028258170.1 coordinate 8,032,127, forward strand.
ATATATGGTACACCAAGATTGTTGACATACATGTTATTCAAATATAAACTAACATTGTTACCATAATTCTTTTAAAATATTTTCCACTTTAGAAATAATAAACCACATTATTAAAATTTCAGAAAAAATAACTGAGGAGAATTATCCATAATTAATCACCATGATAATTTTTATGTTTCTCCAACCTGAGAAGAAAACTCAGATCTCAATATGTTTCTACACTATGTTTACTCTGTTGTGCCCTCATCCACATTTTCTAAACTTTCTGTCCAATTTAAATACTTAAAACTGTCCCTATTTATCTCTAGGACTATCCAAGAACTCTCACAAATATTCCCAAACTCAGAACTTAGGTAACCAGGAAAATTCTATAAAACTGACAGTTCTTCCCCTGGTCTCAGCTGTGACGGCTGTGTTGGAGACAATCAGCTTCCTCCCCACGTTGACACACTTGAGGCCTGCCAATGGCTGAAGACAAAGAATGCATCATTACAGAATGCCAAACAATGCCACCTTCTGTTGCTGTCATGGGTTTTGGCACCAACTTTGCTGAATTCACTCATGCTATGTGCACCCTTAATCTCCCAAAGAGATTTTAGTAAAATAGATGGGATTTTAGAATCTTTTTCCAAGATTAAGCATAAACCACTCAAAAGGGAACCACAGTGGGACAGCATTAATGAATGTACTGATCATCAAAGTCATCATTATCATCTGCACTATACTCATAAATACTTCCTCCAGCTTGCCCCATTGTCCTTGAACCCCAAGCTTTTGCAAACTTAGGCAATTTAATGTCAGACTTTTTGTTCAAAGGGAAAAATCTGTTCTTCTCATTAACCACAAGCTAGGCTCATGTTAGGCCCTCCACTTGGTTGTTCCGTTCAGAAATACCATATGCAAAGTAGCAACACACAGTAAACAAGGTAGTTTTAGTGTTATACATATGGAATGTATAACCTAGTTGGGGAGACAGATGGTAAACAAATATTTGAATATTGACAAGTGTTGTGAAAAGCAAAGTACAGGTTTTTTTATGTGAAGCTATAGAAATGGAATCCAGTACCAGGCAAAAATTGGCACACTTAGGTGTGAGTGTGGAATTGTGTGTTTAAAAACTGGTCTAAGTTTTTATTGTGTTCCAAATGTGATCAATGAATTGCATCACCTGGAATGGGTTCAAATTTAAATTTCCTACTAAGTCCCTGAAGGCAATCGAGTTAGCACTCTTGGCTTACAAAGTCAAAAACAATATTCCAGATGTGAAACTTGAAGAATGAGGTAGAATTAGCCATAAATTATAGGGGTAGAATTTTGGAAAAGAGCATTTTCATGAAATATCTGCATGTACTGCACATATTATTATTAACAATCATTTTATCATTCTTAAGCACTGTCCATTATATGTACTTTGGTATTTGTTTTTCACATCAACATTATAAAGAAAATATAATATTTATACATTAATTTAGACAAAGAAGGGAGATTTAGAGATCTATTGATGTGTTAAAGTTTATATAAGTCAATCAGTGGTTGACTCAAGATGGGAACCCATTTTTGTCAACCCTATAACATAAGTTATTAATCACTGCAATACCAGCATTTCCCAAACCACAAGTCCTGATTCATTAAAGGGTAATGAAATCAACTGAATAAATCAGTTGCTCAGGAAGTTTTTTTCCTAGTTTTTGTTTTTAAGGAGAGTTTTTTCTTTGTAAATACAAGAGGACAAAAGATAAAAAATATTAGAATATATCAAGGCTAGAAGGATAAATACTGGTAAAATCTTGTTTCAGTAAAATCAGTGGGTGTGAATTTCTGTGATATAAACATTTAATTTTATTCTGAATGTCAAGAAGAATTGAAAAAGAAAGCTTTATTTCCTGATTCAGTAAAATGAAATAAAACCTAAAATTACTGTTTTTTGGAGCAAAAGGAAAATTAAGAAATATTATTAAAGGGATAGGTGGAAGCTAAATGATGGAAGATTTTGTAAGCTGTACTATAAATTTAAACTTCATCTAAAAGAAATGGAGAATGACCATAGAGTTTAGTTAAGTATTATGTTGTATATTCTCCAAGCTCATTTTGGAATCCAGAGATACTGGCCAGGAGAATATAGTGATTATGCTAGAAACCAAAGATAGTGACTTGGATAAAGGCATGGCAGTGAACATGGAGACAACTGGAAGGAGGATAGAGGTATTTGGGCATGGTAAGGAATAGGATGCTGGTTGTTTGCTCTTAGCATCACTGCACAAAGTAATAAAGAAAAACAAGCTCAAGGATTCAAATTCCCAACTCCAGATGGGTAATGTGCATAAATAATCTAAAGGCATCTGTGTTCTGGAGGAAAATTTTCTCTTTTACCCTAGGGCTAAAGTTGTTGAAAGCCCAACACAAGCCCTCATAAAGCCATGGCTGAATTACAGCACAAATTTAATGCTCAGTCTCAAAGAGTATCTCCAGTTAAAGTGAGGAAGCATGTGACCTCATGAATTGGGATGGAGATTATTGAAAAGAACATGCCACATCTGAGCACATTGAATACCTACATTCTAATAAGATGATTTTTTTTTTCCGGAGGAAGATATTTCCCCACACTTAGTGGCAGAAGCATCTGCTCCCCGACTCACAGTGGTGTTGGCCTGTCCATTTCTGCCTGAGAAAAATAATGTTGAGTTGCCTACAGAAAGAGTTCCCAAGCAAGACAATAACAAAATTCCCTAGGGCCACTCTCATCACCCACTTTTGCCTATGGGTCTATAATGAGGTTCAAATCTCAGAAGGCTCCTAAAGGAGAAATACATGGAGTGACCCATGGGAGCTACTCTATGATACCAAATAACTTCTTCAGTTTTCTAATTCTTACAAGCAAATGTTTCGGGAACAGCCATTGGAATGTATTTTAATAGTGTAGTATAGGGGTAAAAGGAACATGGTCCTTTATAGGCTGGATTTTAGTCCATTCAGCAAAGATTCTAGAATTAGTATTGCAGCCCAAGGAGTTTTAAAAAGTGCTATTTATTTGACCGGTTGGCTGAAAAATGAATCAAAATGGCCAACTGGAGATGCCTCATATTTCTTGATTTACTCTTGACAAAGGAATTCAAAGGCTCAGGCAAATGAGAATGCTAGAGTGGACTTTTCAAGTAAAAATTATTCCTAGTCAAGGGAGGTCCCAGAAAATGTAACCCTCATTAATACAATAAAAAACATATCTGTGAGGGGACCACCAGCATCCCTGAGGAGCTCTGTCATTGCTTTTGACTCTGTATGCTAGAACTTATGGTGGACACCATAGTTACTTAATTGAAAAATTTAAATATGGTAGGTATAGTTGGATCACAGAGTAGTAGGCACAAAGTGCCAACATTCAAACACACAAGGCAAAGTAGATTCACTTACCATAACGGACAGCATAGGCAAAGCATAGTTAGAATGAGCTGGCATGTGAAGACCTATGGTGTTGGCTAATTAATCATGATATTCTCCTAAATAAAATAGGAAGCCTAATACATTTGTACTGAAATAGACACTTATTCCTGGTATGGATTTGTCTTCCTTGCACATAATGCTTCTGCAAAAACTACTTTCCATGTACTTATAGAAGGTGTATTTCTCCATCAGAGTAGTCCACACAGCATTTCTTCTAACAAAGAAATACACTTCAAAGGTAAAGAAGGGAAGCAATGGGTGCATACTAATGAAATTCAATGCTCTTATTGTGTTCCCCACCATCCTGATGGAGATGGATTGATAGAATGATGGAATGGCCTTTAAAAATGCAGTTTCAGTGTCAGCTATTTGGCAATAACATAGGAAGTAGGATCAAGGTCCTCCAGAAGGCAGGTTTGAATCAGCAACCTATATATGGTACTATTTCTCCCATAACCAAGACTCAAGGGTCCAGGAGTCAGCAGGAAGAAATAGGAATGGTACTACCTCCATTGTACCTAGCAAGCAAAATTTTTGTTTTCAGTTCCTGTGACCTTATGCTCTGCTAGCCTTTCCAGAGAGGGAAAGGCTTCTACCAGCAGGCACAGCAATGTTTCCATTGAACCAGAAGCTAAGACTTCCCCCAGGCCATTTTGGACTCTTACTGCCTCTGAGTTAACAAACTACAAAGGTAGTTACAATGTTGGCAGGGGTAACCGATCCAGACTACAAAAGGAAATTAGACTATTACTTCATAACAGGGTTAAAGAAGAATATATTTGACATTCAGAAGGTCCCTTGGTTGAGAGCCATTCTGCATAAATTTGGGGGGAAATCACTTCATAATTAAAGTATGACTATGGCTGTGTTAGGTCCAACGTCACCTTGCCTGGCTATGGCATGCAGAAACATGACTCTGTTTTGCTTCCAGTCACAAGTTGAGGCCTTAATGGTCCCATGATACTATGACTCTCAAAGGCAAGATTATATCAGCTGAAGACATCCTGGTTCTTTGAGAACTAAGTAGTAATAAAAAAAGAGAAAGTTTTCAACTGGGGGAAGGACAACTTCTTTATTAGCCTGCTATCTTGCCCCACCTACTATTATAAGAATGCTCTCCTTATTGCCTTCATCAACATAAGATCCTCATGACCTAAGATCGTCATCAACATAGGATTAGCACTCCCCCCTAATACTCCCACTGTCACCTAATACTCCCTCCAATTATTGTGTGTGTCCAATAAATAATGGCTAGCTTGGAGTGTCTCTGTCTTTGCTCACTCTGAGGCACTGACCTCCCAGACCCCCATATATTTTGAAATTACACAAGTCTCTGTTGTCTTTTCTTTAGCCCTCCCTGTGTCCTTTTCTAGGCAGTAGGAGGATTGATCGCCCTCCAATATCCCTTTGCACTTCTCTTTCTATTACTATGCTTTGTTATTAAAGTCAATGGAAAACTACAGCAACACAGTCTAGGCATGTTGACAAATGGCCCAGAACCTTCAGGAATGAAGTATGAGTCACCTTGTCAACTATAAAACCAAGTCCTACCGAAGTGCTTGCTGAGGGCTGAAAGAATATGGAATGGATAGTACTACAAATACCACATACAGCTATGTGACCAGCTACAGAACCAAGAGTCATAACTGTCAGGAGTATCTCTTATTTTGTTAATGCACTCATACACAAATACACATATATTGAACAGATGTCTTTGTTTTTCTTTGTAACCTAACATTGACTTTATATCAGTATATAGTTATTGGTAAATCTACATTTAAGAGGGGCCGAGGATTTAGCTCAGTGGTGCCACTGCCTGCCTCGCAAGCGCAAGGTCCTGAGTTCGATCCCCGGTACCAAAAAGAAAGAAAAATGAGAGGGAGGGAGGAAAGAGATGAATGAAAAAGGAACTTGATGTGTTCGCTTTGGCAGCACATGTACTAAAACTGGAACAATGAAGAGAAGATTAGTATGGCCCCTGTGCAAGGAGGACACAGAAATGCATGATGAGTTCCATATTAAAAAAATAAATAAACAAGGGATCTTGGATGTGTTATGTACATGTGCCAACTCCACATAAGGACTGAAAATATTATATGCTGCAAACATGTACAAAAAGGGGGGATCAAGGGATAAGGAGAGAGGAGAGGAAGGGAAGGGAAAGGGGGCTTAAGAAAGAAATTAATACGTGTTATATGCATATACCAAATTCCCACAAGGAATGTAAACATTATGTACATGCAAACACATGTACTAATAAACTAAAATAAAAACTAAACAAATAAATCTGCATTATAATATTTAAGTTATGTAATATCAGGAGAAGAGTAAGCATCACCCAAAGAAAATCTCTGCCTTCTTTTCTCATGCAGGAATTCAGGAATTAGTTTGTTTCTGTTTTTATGCAGGATACTTGTGTCATGGTAGGTGTAAGCATGAACTTGCTATTATATTTGGAGATTAACTATGGTTTAAGAAGCTGTGTCTGGTTGTCCAGTTGATGAGGGGTAGATAATAACCATGAATTGTGATATGTCCAGTTGACTGGAATAAGAAATGCCTCCCAGAGTAGTAACATACAGTTCTAGGTATGTCTGTGGATGACCAACATTTCGGCCAGCAAACTGGGGAGGAAGACCCATACCACACATGGGTGGCACCAAAAAGTAGGCTGGTACTATCATATAAGGAAGGGAAGAAGAAGAGTGTGTGCCCATTTTGCAGAGCTCCAGTCTCCTCAAGGGTGTGTATCCTTTGCCATCATTGCCTTTGGACCTTTGTCTGCAATTTCTTCAACTTCCCAACATAGACTCATACCAGTGACTCGTTTCTGAGTTTCCAGGGCTTGGAGCTCATCCTTGATTCCATATGTTTTGTTTCCTTCCATCCTATTGCACTGAGCAGCTCCTGCGTTCTCTGGATCTCTGGCTACAGATAGTCATTTTGAGTTCTCTTGCCTGTGAGCCCTTAGATGGTCATTGAGGCATCTCCTACCTCTGATCCTGTAGCCTATCTAATAAATCTTCTTGCATAATTATGCACATATTTTCTATTGATTCTGTTTCTCCAGAGAACTCTAACCAATAAACTGCCATTCATATTTTTGCATTAGTTTAGACCCACATAAACATATACATATAAAATCACTGGTGAAATAAAAATACAAAAGAATCATAAAGTCAGTAGTTGCACCCAAACAAGAATATATATTATCTCTAAATGTTAATAAACATTTGAAAAGTCACATTCATTCAGATATAATTTATTTTATTTTCAGAATTAAACACAAAATAATAAAATAATTTATTGAGATGTAATACTTTACTAGGCCTTTTATTAAAAGTTGTCAATATATTATTGTGTACCTCAAAATTAGTGATGTTAGAATTAGTGTTTCCTTTATAAAAATAACAAAACTGAGAAATAATGGCAGTCACTAAACTCTATTCAAAATATAAGGATTCTTGCCTTCATTTAAAAAATTCTCTAATAGTACAAAAATGGATGTAGTATTTTCAGTTAAAGCTATTTGAAAATCCAAAATTTATTTTTACTCCATCATGGTTTACTCTTGTTGGTATGCCTTCTTTTGTACTTTGAATTTCTACTACATATATCATTTTATTACATGAAACTTTATTCTCTAATTTCTGCACTTAATAATATATCATATTTTAAAATCTGGGCTCCAATATACTACCACATATAATGATGTCTTCATTGTACATGTCTTTTCTCACAAAATAGACTGTAACTCCAATGTGGGCTAGATTGTTTGCCTTTCGTGAACTCCATAGCACCTAGGTCAAAGTAAAAGACATGTATTAATTAAATATCAATAGTCTTATTGTTTATTTTTCAAAAGTGTTACTGCCAATTGGCTGTTTCTTCAACATAAATACCTTACTAACTTTTAGCCTGTTTCATTTATTCAGGTAAATCTCTCTGTCCTTCAATTTTTAGATTATTTCTCCATTTGAGGGTTATGCAAGACTAATGGTAATATTTTTTGTGTCCATCAGCTTATGATTACCTTATTGATTTATGTAGGTTATTTCCAACTGTCTTAATATATTTTTACTCAAAATGTGTCAAATTGCATAGGTAGAATACTCAAACTTTATGTAAATTAAACAAAAAGATTGCATTTCTTGACCTTATTAAAAAGAGCAAAAACTATCCTTCCAAAATTGGAACAAATGGTTTATCATAAAAGACATAATTTATCACTGATAATCTTAAACACAAGATTAGCTAAACTGAAATAATGACTTCAATAAATACGAAAACCTTGTTCTCATGTGCTTTTATACTGTGTGTATGTAAAATTCTTTTTAGTGGAGAATTGTAAAATTTATTTTTCCTCATTCAAATAAAGAACATCAACAAGTAAAATTATTAATAATGTAACTTTCAGAAAATAAAAATGTAATATGTTGTAATTTTCTTTGTATGAAAATAAGTTTCATTTTCTCTGGTTGTGAAATTTCAGAGGTTTTCTGATGAAGAGGCCCTTTAAAACACTGATGTCTTTTCTAGATTGTTAAATTCTTGGGCATGACCCAAAATATTCCACATACCGGTAAATGGAGACCAGGATTCATCATACACTAGGAATGCAGTAAAATGAGGTACAGGAAAGGAAAGCACATGTTGTATTTCACATAGCACACCATGAAGTTAGTTACCTCTTGTATTAAAACTTGTGATAAAAATCCAGAGCTCATAAAATCAAAAAGCCTAAAAATAATAAAAGGCATTATAATTTTTCACATCCTTCCAATTCTGGCATAATGAATCTATTCAAAGAGAGAAGGTAGATTTTAATTGCCTAATCTTTGCATTGAATTTTATATCTGTGTAGCTCAAATTCTATATTTGGAATGTAAAGGGAAAAGACAAATTTTTTATTTAACTGCCATTATTCAGGATTGAAGAACTCTTTGAAATGGTAAGATTTATGAAAACTATAAACAAAAGTAAGAAAATTATGTTAAAACATATATGTAAGTACTCACAGTTTCTCTCTCTCTCTCTTTCTCTTTTTCATAGCCGTGTGATGAATCTTAGGAGTAAATTGTATCTTTCAGGCAAATTAATGTAAGTGCAAGGAATTATTAACTCAATTTTGGGACATTAATTTGAATTGTTCAAATATTTTTCCTTTTATTTTGGGAGATATGTTATAGAAAATTAAGTTTGATAGAAATATGAAGTTCAAATGAAACTGTGGTAATAAACTGTCTTCAATGTATCAATTTTCAAAATTGAGGAAAAAATGCCAGCTTAATGTCTGCCTTCCTGGAAAATGCCATTTATAAAATTTAACAGGACCTGAAAGTAATTTACCATATTTTCCTGAGTGTAATTAAATAAGAGAATAAGAATTAAATAAGAGAATAAAAGACCTTCTTGAAGAATTGGATTCCTTGATGCACTTCTTAGAGGAATTTTAGAAGAATGATGTTGATAATTTATCTTAAAAATTTGCTTGAAACATTTTGTTCTATTGAGTGATGTAAAACTACCTATGTTTTTTTTATTTCCCTTTTATATATAAATTAATCTGATAGAAATTACATAAAAGTTTGAGACATTTGAATCTTAGCCTATTTCATGTAATGAACTGATGTTTCATTTTCTTAACAAAGCAATATAACAATTCTGAATTTGATGATTCATCACTGATTGTAATTACTGATTACATACTTTCTTTGGAGAACTCTAAAGAAAAAATGCATTCTATCAAAGAAGACTAAGTCATTACTTACTATCAAGTCAATGAATTCTACTGTATAATTTCATCACAGATTAAGTCCTTCCATGGATGTCATGTATTTTTACATTCATAAAACACTTTGAGTACCCCTATATATCAAGTGCTAAAATATCATCTGAGAATAGAAAGAGAAAACAAATTCTAGACCTCATACCTAAAGAAATTCTGGCAATTGTAGGAGACATTCTAACACTGGCAGTAACATAATGAGAAAAGTATCTATGGCACAGGCTCATAGTTACAGAATTTTTTATAGAACACTTTACTGACTGAGAAAGTTAAAAAAAAACTCTAAAGAAAAGTAATATTTTGAAATTTTTACAGTAATTATTTAAGAAAATTGACAAGGTAAGTAAATATATTTTAGGTAAGAGATAATATCTGAAATGAATGAAATGTAGAAGACAGCACACCTTACTCAGTAAACTCAAGAATTTGTATAAAGCTGGATAACAGTTACTCTTCAGGTTGTAGCATGAGATTAAAATGGAAATGCATAAAAGGATAGATTCTGAATACGCTTATAAGCATACCTAATACTTTGGACTTTTGCCTAAATGTAAAATGAAACATTGAGTTATTTTAAAACAGGTATTAATAAAGTTCACTTTTTAGAAAGATTAGTATATTATATTAGAGAGATTATTCTGCCAAATACCTATCAGAATAATCTGATAGATTAGAATGGGAGATATCATTTTTAAAAATTCTTCTGGGACTATAGCAAGATATAACACAGAGTTAAGCTAAAGAAATTGAGTTGGAACAGACAAGAAAAGACAAGTTTAAAAGACAGTAAAAAACTGAGATAACAGGACATGTTCATGGATTGGATTACATGACAGCAATAGAATTTACACTTACCCCCCATTTCTGCCTTGGAAAATGGAATGGTTGTGGCACTATCCAGAAAAATAAGAAATACAGTGGATCCAACCATGTGAAATTGTGGGTTTGGGTTGTAATATGATGAATAAAATTTTTGAAATGTTAAGTCTCAAACAATTTCATATAACTATAAAAATGTTGTTTAGGAAGCTGAAAATATAGGCCTGGAACTCACAACCCAAAACGTTCCTTTGAAGAGAACAGTAAAATCTTGGATTGTGAGTAACTAGATCTGTGAGTGTGCTGCAAGACAAGCAAGCATTTCTCATAAATTTTAGCCTGATAAACAAGCAATGTCTTGCCATATGAGTAGTACATGAGTCACATGATCACAACTGAGCCAATGGTCCCCCTCACCCTCAGGTTGTGAGTGTTTATCTCCCAACAGCAAGAGGTTATGGGGGACATCTGGTCCTCAGAGGAGGAAGAGAAAAATGGCAGAGGAGTATTTCACTTCAAATTTGTAAAATGTGTGAAATGGTGCCAAATTTTGCAAAAAAGCACCCCCCAAATAAGACTGTAGAAGTGCAAGCGATGAATCTGTTTAAGGACAATGCAACGTCATATTTCTGAAAAATCCTCAAAAGGAGGCAAAACCAAATGTCATTGGATAAATTTCTTGTTAAAGTTGCACAAAAACAGAACGATTCCATAGAAGGAATAGATAGCAGTGATTCTATTAGTGATAGTGAAATTCACCTTACACAGTAATCCTCTCTCTTGTTTGCCTCACACAGGTCAGAAAGCTTTGGTGAAAGCAGAAAGAGGCAGTGTCTCTCGATGTCACAATACCATGTAGACACGCACTGGCAAAGAACCTCTTCCATAGCCAGACTCCAGTTCTGCTTGCTCTTAACCCACTCTACCTGGTGGCAGTGGTGCTAGGATTGCTACGTTCTTGACATGTGGGGATGAAAACTTAAAGAGAAGAAGAACAAATAGAAAGTCCAGCCCAGAGGCAGTGAAGCTCAGTCGGTCCCAGAACCCAGAAGGAAGCTCCCCCGCCTCCATCCCAGGCTCCTAGGGCAGTGAAGCTCAGCCAGTCCCAGCACCCGGAAGGAAGCTCCCCTGCTGCCATCCCAAGATCCTAGGGCAGAGAAGGTGAGCTGCGTGGGTGCCAGAAGCACCCCCCCGCCGTGGAAATGAGAAGACACATAAACAAGCCTCAAAAACAGACTTCCAGATCACCTACAGCAACCCGAAAGGGAAACAAGATGGAGCACTCTGATACTCAACCACCTGGACTCACTGAACTGGCAAGAAAAGAGGATCTGGGAAAAATAAAATCAGAAATAATTACTCAGATAACAGCAAAGATTTTGCTCATGGTGCAAGACATGATTAATAAATCTAGAGAAGATACAGATAAAAAAATAGAGGATCTGAGGAACATGATGGAATCCCAACATAGGAAACAAACGGAATCCATAAAATAGATACAAACAGATTTCCAAGAGATTAAAAACTCCATCAAAAGTCTGTGCAGCAGAATGAACCAGTGTGAAGATAGAATTTCACATATAGAAGATAAGATTGCAATTAGTGAGGAGGAAAAGAAAATTGCTTTAAAATTGTAAGGGAACATGAGAAATCAATCCAGCAGCTGCTAGATGATGCAAAGAAGAATAACATAGGACTGATTGGAGTCAATGAAAAAAGAAGAGAGAGTGCAGATGACATAAAAAGACTCTTCACAGAAGTCATGGCAGAAAACTTCCCAAGCAGGGGAAAAGAACTTGACATACAGATAAGTGAGTCATATAGGACTCCAGCTAGCCTTAATAAAAAAAAATCCACACATAGGCATAAAATAGTTAGGAATCCAGAAATCCAACAGAAGAACAAAATTCTACAAGCAGTCAGAGAAAAGAAACAAATCACATACAAAGGAAAGCCCATCAGAATCACAGCAGACTTCTCAATGCAAACTCTCAAGGCAAGAAGAGCTTGGAGTGATGTGTTTCAAGCCCTAAAGGAAAACAGCCTCTAACCCAGATTGATGTACCCTGCAAAACTATCTTTCAAAATTGTTGGAGAAATAAGATACTTTCATGATAAAGAGCACCTCTGGAACTTCATGAATACCAAACTGGCACTCCAAAAAATTTTAGACAATACCCTAGGAAAAGACAATGAGGATCACAACCCCAGGAAACCCAGCAGAATGAATCCACTGGGAATGACAAATTAAACGCAAAGGGGGAGAATCCAACAAAAAGAAAAAGTCATGACAAGGCTTTTAAAACTTTTGACTGCATTTCCCCAATGAGTGTATAATTCAATCTTATTATTGTACTGATTATTATTTTTCTGATTCTAGAGTTGCACACCATTCCTTGTGCTATACTGGCTATTTATCATTTTATGTCTACATTTTAATTGAGTTGTCTATTAATGAGCTCAGTTCCTAGAAAATTATAGGTTTTAACTAAAACTTCAAATAAGGCAAAAGTGCACCAGAACACATGCAGAAGAATTTTAGTTTTGAAACAACCACCCCTATAAAAAAAATCTTACTTAGAATACAGACTTCAGGAAAATATGACAAGCAGCAGTGTTCACAGTTCAAGCTGGAAGTTAGTGGTGTGGACTTACACAGCTTCCTAGAAGTCAAGGAGACAGTTTGAATCATAGCCACTCAGCGGGGCAGTAGAAGAACGGGTTTATGGAGTCACAGCTGCGCTAAATATCCATCACTTTTGAATCGGGGAAAAATAGACTAAAAGCTACCTGAGGAGGCAAGAAAAGTTCTCTAAATTCAGTCTTAACTGAAATTAAGTCATAAAAGAAAATTTGAGGTGGTGTTAGTTTTGTTCTTTCTAGCTATTCATCACCTCCTACATTTAAAAATATGTGATATTTCCCGGCTACATTTTTTCTTTTCCTGTAAGAAGACTATAACTAGACCACTTACATTTTATTCAGAACTTTCAGGCAGATTTAACTTTTTGTTCTTATCTGACAAATGCATTTATTGAAATTGTGGTTTATATTTCAGGTAAATACAGTACAGAGACAGAGAAAAGCAGTGTCAGCATTAATCAATTTTCTGGCTGCTTTAAGTTGGAATAAAACATTCCTTAGTGACATGAAAAAAACCACACTCTATAAAAGGCAGACAAGATCCAGATAGTTTGGGTTTTTTATCTCCAAATTTTGTCTGATTTTTCCAGCTAAAAATTCTTTCTTTAAACTAAAACAGACATGGAATCTTAGTACATATATTTAAATGCTGATTGCTTTATCAAAAAATGACCTCCTCCTTTCTTCCCTCCTTGAGATGGCATCCCAGGCAGTTGCTTTCTCTAAGTCTTTTTCTCTAATTTAATGATGAGTGATTTCCATCTTCTTGGGCTCATGGTTTCTTTCAAAGCAGACATCAATTGACGATAAGATATGAGTAATATTCTTCAGTTGTAAACTTCAGTCTGCTTCACAAAATATTTGCTACACAAGACTTCAAAATAGAGATCTGTTTTCTATCCATTCCAATTATGCAACATTAATATGTAGATGTATAGGTGTAGGTGAGTGCAGATAGACATTTTAACTTTTTAAGTCTCCTAAGTTGTGATAAAATGTAATAAGCACAATATAACAAGCAAAAACTATTGGCTCAAAATAAAAGACAAAAAAGAAGTTGTATAAAATCACAATTTAATTCCTTAAAAATTTTTTTAAGACAGGGTATGACAGACTGGTCTTGGACTTACTCTATACCCCAGGCTAACCTTGAACTTCCTGTATAGCCCACATGCCTCCATCTCATGGTGAACCTCTTGCCTGAGCTTCCCAGGTGCTGGGATTACAGACATGCACCACTACTCCAGGCCACTATTTAATTCTTACAAACAATTTTATATGAAATTTTAACCACAAGCAGAAAAACTTTAAGTAGTAAAGTTTAGGAGCTTAGAAACACACTTTTGTATGTCTCTATATATTTGAGTTATGAGTTAATTTTTACCAAGATATCACATGGTAAGTATAAAGTTCTCAAAGGCTTATATAAGTGTTATTGAATTTGAGATTATTATAGTGTAATGAATATGAAACACATAAAATTATGAAAATTGTAAACTCAATTGCATGAAAATGTACATAATTTTATGTATTGATATATTTTACCTGAAAAATGACTTAAATTATTAATATAAAATTTTGAACAAAGTTAAGTAAAATTTGAAAAACTTTATGAGAAATCTGACAGAAAAGTTACTGTCATTAACATGTTATTTACTGTACATACATATATATATGGTTAACAAAACATTGAAAAACAAAATATATACATCTTTAAAGAAGAAAAATAAAAACATTTTAAGTTTAAAAAATCATGTTTAATATAAAATTAATACAATGATGATGTCTCTATCTTATTCTCTTCCTCATGTTCTTTTTTGATGATTATTCATATTCATGGTAGTGTGATAAACAGTCCACAATAGTCCACTGTTGGAAATATATTATGTCTCTTGGAAAGCAATCAAGGACATCAAAAATGCTCCTCTGTCTTAACTGATAATACTACTTTCAGGAATTTTTCTATGCAGTTAATTTTGTTTTTTGAGAAATTCATGCAAACTTTTATTTATATAAACAAAACTTTCAACAGGTAAAATATCCAACCACAAAGGAATGATTGATTAAATTACTATAACTCTGATAGGCTTTTAGGACATTTTCAATAACACAAGAAAATGTTTGCAGCATACTTTCAAATAGAACAGAAAATAGAGTAAAATTGTACCAACTATGAAATGTATGAGGAAAAGTTCTTTCATAATACATAGCTTATAAATACAAGACCCCTGCAGGTCCTATATTCTATATATCATCAAGGGAATCAAATTTGACATAGCAAGCACATGAACCTCCCTAATTTGATGAAGTCTTTCTTAGAATCTGTGTTAGCCCTTAATTTTGTTAAAATCTTTTTCCTTCTTCCTCTTGAAAAATAAGTTCTTAATCATAGTTACTGTATCTTCCATAACTAAAAAGTTTATTTCTTTCTTCACTATGGGCAATTCACACATGGCAAAAATATCAAACAGTTGGTTTTAGCATGTTGCATAACTTTGCTATATATCAAACTAATTTTTACAAGTTTTCATCCTAAACCTCAAATCATGTAATTAATAATTTGTCTGTTTATTTATGACCTAAATGTGATTCTTTCATTAATAAAAGCTAATGGAAAAGGTTCCTTTATTAAACTGATGATGAGACTACATTTAATTTTTCTCCAGCATATTAAGAAATATTGTACCAGACTATTAAAAGATATATAATATTTTATTGATAAATCCATCCTCTCAAAGGAATATGTTTTAGGATGTCATCATTTTGATGTGAATCATGTAAATGTTGATAAATGCTGTTTATTACACATGTAGTGTTTCAAGAAATTCACTTAATTGCTTTTTGCCCACATATATTATATAGTCTATTTGCAATTGTTTTTTAGAAAATGATGTTAAAAAAACAGTTTATGTAGAGAAACATTAGTGGATGTTAGTTGTCTCCCCACCTGTATTTATGGGTGTTAATTCAACTGCTTTGCTAGTTGCAAAGCTATACTATCAGAGTAAAAGTGTATTTGTAAACTGTGTGAAACTAAAAATTAGGAAAAAACCATCTTCTTAAAAAAATAATACATAGGTTAATTTGGCCTATGCAAAATACTAATATCTACCTCACACACTTAAGGGGTGGATTGACTATGATACTTCATGGGTCCTAACTGAAACTAAAACTAATATATATCATATAAATGTAAGTTACTAAAAATAAATATACAGTAAAACCTTGGTTTGCAAGTATAATTTATTTTGGAAACATGCTTGTAATCCAAGGCACTTGTATATGAAAGCAAATTTCCCTGTGAGAAAAAATGGAAATTCGGATAATTCATTCTGCAACCCAAAAATATTCATATGCAAATGATTACAATACTGTAATATAATACAAAATAATAAAGAAAATACAAAGTATAAAGAAAAATAAATTAACCAGCACTTACCTTTGAAAATTTTTGTGGTTGAGGAAGATAAGAGAGAGGAAGGTATTGTGTAAGACATCTTTCACTATCACTAACAGAACACTGCTATCTGTTGGGTCAATGGAATCTTTTTCTTTTTTTATTTCTTTTTATTTCTTAAGTTCTTTTATTGGTACATTTTAGGTATACAATACATTTACACTTATCACTGGGTGCTTGTACCTGTACATGATGTATCTTGGTTATTTTTTCCCCATTACCTGTGTGCCCTTCACCCCCTCCATCCTTCCCTATTTACATAGACATCATTTCCATTTTTTTTCTTTTCTCATAATTTTTCCTTTCCCTTCTTTCCTTTCCCCTTCCCCTCCCTTCATCCCTACATCTTTGGACCTTTTTTCCTATTTCAAATTATCAATTATTCAAGAATCTTTTTCTTTTTGTGCAACTTTAACATGGACTAGTGACACTTGCTTCTGCCTTCTTTTAAGGATTTTGCAAAAATGTTACATTGTATGGTCATTAAACAGATTCATCATTTGCACTGCTACAGCCTTATTCTGCTGGTGCTTTTCTACAAAATTTTATATTGTTTCCCACATTTTACACATCCTTAATCTCATGTGAAGTGAGGGATTCCTCTGCATTTTTCTTCTCCTTCTCTGCAGACAAGATCTCCTCTACAACATCTTGCTGTTGGGAGATGATCACCTGCAATCACTCAGTGAGAGATGGAAGGTGAGGGGAGAGACAGTGAAATGGAGAGAGAAAAGAACCATCGTCTCAGTTGTGACCATGTGATGTTTTGTGTCACATACTGCTCATATTGCAAGACATCACTTGTCTATCAAATTAAAATATATTACAAATGTTTGCTCATCTTGTACAATACTTTCAGAACAATCCAAGGTTTTATTGTACTATTGGATCCAGTTATATCATTCCTTGCTAAATTCCTGTACAAAATTAAAAGATACAGCATATATTTAGTGATTCATGCATACCCATGTTTACAGTGCTGAAATTCACAATATCTAAACCGTGGAACCAGCTTGAATGTCCATCAAGAAATTAATGGATAAAGAAAATGTGGTATATATGCACAATGAAGTATTATTCAGTCATAATGAAGAATGACATCACGTCATTTGCAGGAAAAAGGATAGAAGTGGATATCATGTTTAAAAAATGAAGCAGTTTCAGTAATTTGAAATATGTTTTTATTTAAGAAGTCTAATGCTGAATAAAAATAATCACAAAAACAAAGCAAGGAACACAGAAAACTATAAATTAGTCTTATATTGACAGGGGTAAGGGTTACAGGGAGAGTGGAGAAGAATAAAAATAGTCAAATATATTATATTCATGTACCAATATATCACCATGAATTTCACTATTTTGTACTATCAGTAAGTACCAATAAAAGAGAAACTAAAAACTATCAGGTACTATGGTGGCTAAAAGTTAACTTTCATTGGAATATAGAGTCAGAAAAAGGCAAGGGGGAAATTCAGTTCTTATTGAGAAGTTTTTACTATCTCTATATGAAGAAAACAATCATAACGAAGAATTTCAAATTTAGGGAAAAGAAAGTAAAATGTTGATCCCTCTATTTCCAGATAATTAATGAACTGACACTATCCACAGGACCAGGGCAAGGACACATCCGATTCCAAGGGTGTTTCAGGTCTCCAATGACATTCTTGTTGGTATCTGTGTTAACCCTAACAGTGAAAAGAGCCAGTTACCCATCATGTATTTGGTCTCACACCAGCCTCTGTGTTTGACTCCCTTGAGAAAGTCAACCAATATTTTCTACCAAAGCTCTTTGATTTCTATTGAAAGAGCTGGATCCACAATTTCCAAGATTTCAGGGATGGGATATCATGGTTCACATCCTATCTGTGACTGCAAAGTGACTTATAATGAAGTGAAGCTAAAAGAAAGTGAACCTTGAGCTTCCACTGGTGAAAGATGGATGATGTTACCGATGGACTGACGAAAACAGAGAATGAATGAAGGAACTCGTTGGTGCTAGACACCACAGGTGGCTTCTGTAGTCAGTATGTACATAAGTCCTCTAGCACATCCTAAATTTTCAAACTTTTCTTTTGTTTGTTTATCAAAAAATCTTTTAGGAAGTCATTATGCTTCCATTATGTTTCACGTATGTGAAGATTGGGATTTGGGGTGTTTACATGGCACCCTCAGTGTCTCAGCTAGTACCTCCAAGAGCAAGAATTCAGAGAGATCCCCTGATTTTTCCATTTTTCTTTTGATCCTGCCATGCTAGAAAGAAAGATCACCTTCACTGGACTCACAGATCATAGTTGTGTTGTTCAATTCACATGTTGAAGAAATCTCCTGTATGTCTAAAAATCCAATTTCCAGCTTCACACTGCAACAGAACAGAAGAGAGACAGAAGAGTAACAGAAGAGTAATTGCTCTTCCTTTGTTCAACTAAAGAAAAATTTAGGATTTTTTCCCAAAATGAATGACTCAAGCTTCCACTTCTAGAAAGATTACTGTGATGTAGCACTTCTTCAGCTCCCACTCAATGAAGTGTTAATCTCCAGATTCATTTTCCAAACCCAGCAGTGTTAATATCAAATACGTGATTCACATAAGACATTATTTATCCCTAGCTTGAAAAAAAATTTTTGATTGAACAATTTTCTAATGAAAGAAAAAATATAGTATTAAAATTAGAAATGATGTGTAGAAGTTTTTTATACAGTCATTAGAATTTAAAACATTTTCAATGTTTCCTGCCCATTTCAAAATAATATACAGCATATTTTCTGTGTTCACTCTTTCTATAATTAACTAAGCCCATTAGAGGATAAACACATAATATTTGAGGTTGAATTTCTATGAACTTCATATAAATAGTCAAAATACTTTCAGTTAGAAAGTTTGAGTTTTGAATAGAATTGAGTTTTGAGTAGTTTGAGTAGAGTGCTTTAATTGGTTAGGATACTATAAGAGATGATCTTCATGGCCAGATGTTCTTGCACCAATTATAAATGCAGAGGAATTACTAGTAGAATAGTTCATCTCCAACTCAGGCTTGAGAATACCTTCCAAGTTCAGTTCTGCAGGTCTTCTATAAAAATACTTTCTATTATTTTTATTATAAAGATCATCTAAAAAGAATTCATTCCTATTCTTGATTACCTGGTGATACTACTTGTAATGAGATACTATCAGAAAATTGTAGCACTTGTATTACTTACAGTTGAATACAAGGCTATGGAAAAAAACATTTTCTAATACTTTGATTTAGGGGAAAAAGGTGTTAGAGGAATTAAATTATCATATAGCAGAAGAAAAACTTGAATAGACAGCAGCCACAACAAAATTTGTCATGGAATGCATTGTTGTCAGGCTTAAAGGAACATATCACACTACTCCTGCTTGTGCTGCTAGTTAGCAATGGTTTATTGGCAGTAATTAGTAGTAGTAATAAATATGAAACAAAAATTTTCTTTTACTAGGAAAATCAACCAAGTTTCATTTAATTTAAATTTCAGCAATATTGTCACACTCAAGTGAAAAGAACAGTTTTACAGAATCATCAAGTGCTATCGCATGAACAGATTTTCAAGACTTGCTTGCTACCAGTTTTACTTAATTAGGAAGACTGATTGTCCAAAAGTAACAAACAGGGGCTTAAAGGTTCTTTTGTTTTCCAAATGACAAAAAAACACACCCACATATGGTATGATATTGTATTTCAATGCATTATGCATTGTGGCAAAATGAACAATGAGAGGGGAGGACAAGACATGAAATGCACTTAATCTGGCACTGAATGAAAATTGGCACACCTTACTCATTTGTGAAATCTACAAAAAAAAAAAAAAAGAAATATAACCTTATGGAAGTAGAAAGTAGAATGCTACTTACCAGAAGGTAAGGAGGATGGGGAATTGGGAGAGATTAAACAACTTATACAAAATTACAAATAGCAAAGTTTTCAAAATTACTTTGGCAACATACTCAGGAAATCCAACATCCTCTACATTAATATTATTAAATTCAAAACTTAGAAACATTGGCCATAGTTTCAAAACTGCTATATAGATTCAATGCAATCCCTATTGAAATCCCAATAGTGTATTTCACAGACGTATTGTTTTCACGGAAAACAATCCAAAAATTCATTTGGAAACAGAAGAGACCTAGAATAGCAAAAAAAATTCTAGGCAACAGAGACACGATGGAGGGTATCACAATTCCCAACTTGAAACTATACTGTAAAGCCCCTGTGATTAAAAACAGCATGGTACTGGCAAAGAAACAGACCCAAGGATCAGTGAAATAGATTGGGAGATCCAGAAACAACTCCAGACATACTAATCTGCCTCATCTTTGACAAAGGAGCCAACCATCCTCACTGGAGGGAAGATAGCCTCTTTAATAAATGGTGTTGGAAAAACTGGATTTAAACTTGCCAAAGATTAAAACTAGACCCCTATCTTTTACCATGCACTAAACTAAAATCAAAGTGGATTAAAGATCTAAATATTAAAACAGAAACACTAAACTTGCCGGAAGATAAGTTAGGTAGAACTCTTGAAGACATTGGCATAGTAAAAGACTTTATTAACAAATCCTCAGTAGCATGGGAACTAGCACAAAGAATCAACAACTGGGATGTCATCTTTTAAAAGCTTCTGCACTGCAAGAGAAACCACCAACAGAGCTAAGAGACAACCTACAATGTGGGGAAAAAAATTTACCAGCTGTTCCTCAAACAAAGGTCTACTATCTAGACTATATGAAGAACTCAAAAAAAAATCAGACCCCCAAATATAAAGAACCAGTTCAAAAATGGGCATCTGAAATGAACTGACATTTCTCAGACAAAGAAGTAAAAGCAGCAAATAAACATAAGAAAAAATGTTCAACATCACTGGTCATTTGAGAGATGCAGATGAAAACAATGCTGTGGTTCCACTTCACCCCAGAAAGAATGGCTGCTATCAAGAAATCAACCAATAATAAATGTTGGTGCATTGTAGGGAGAAAGGTACCCTTCTCCATTGTTGGTGGGTGTGCACACTGGTGCAACCACTGTGGAAATCGATATGGAGATACCTCAAAAAACTAAGATTAGAGGTCCCATTTGACCCAGCTATTCCTCTGCTGGGTATCTACCCAGAAGAATTAAAAGAATCACACCATAGTGATATATGCACACCCATGTTTATAGCAGCACAGTTTGTAATAGCTGAATCTTAAAAACAGCCCAATTGCTGATCAACTGGAGACTGGATATAAAAGATGTGTTTTTTAATATATAAAATGGAGCACTACTCAGCCATAAAGAATGAGAAACTAGAGACATTTATAGCTAAATGGATGCACATTGAGACAATACTCTTAAGTGAAATAAATAAGGCACACATATGTAAATACCAAATAGTTTCTCTGGTGTAAGAAACTAAAAGTGTAAATAAGGATCACAATGTATAGTTGATAATGTGAAATAGGAAGAAAAAATCTAAAGGGGTAGGGCAAGTTGGACGGGTAGGGGAAAAGACATAAAGGAAAGGAAAAAATATGAGAAAAGAAAAAATGGAAACAAAGTCTTTGTAAATAGGGAAAGGTGGAGGGATTGAAGGGAGGGCAGGGGAATGTGGAAAAAATAAGAACCAAGATGCGTCATATAAAGTTACAAGCTCCCAATTATGAATATAACTGTATTGAACACCTAAAATGTACCAATAAATTTAGAAACCTATTCAATGTAGACCTAGAGCTGAAATACCATGCTTCCTCTATTAATGTGATGAAAAGTGGTGAGGAGGCCATGGAAAAGTTTCCAGACACCTGGGATGAAGTCCTGGTACTTTTTCTCACCTTGCTATTTTGAGACAGTTCTTATCCTCCCTAAACCTTAGTTTCTATACTGCTAACTTGACAAAATTTAAGGTTATTAACATGCACTATAGGCATCAGGTATAAATTTACATATCACATTTTTAGTTCTTTTTAAATATCTAAACTCTGTGTATAGTGTATTTTTATTATATTTCAACAGAGTATACTTCATCCTCAAACTGAAGGATAGTGTGAACAAAATCAATGTTATTCCAAATAAAATATTTAAAAAGAAAGATCTTTGGCAAATTTATTCACTATTATTGGAAGGCTATGTTACAACAAAGCCTGAGACAGCATACATAATATGCATAAACTTGGGATATTTTAATAGAGTAGGAACTTCATTAACCATTTGATAGTCTGATAAAACTTCCAAGGGTAGTTACTTGATTCAGAGAACCACCATTCATTTAAATTTGGTGGAGACAGCGTGCACCTCTTTGAGCATATGCAAGTAATAGAGATGAATTACTACATTTATGTTGACAAAAATGACAGAACATTGCTATGTCCCCGAAGCATGAATTCCCTAGGAAATAAACTCTTACTATTTTTGTGAATAGTTTAAAATCAAGAGACTGTTCAAAATCAGCTCCTCTTTTGCATGTAACAGATATATGGCCATAGTTACTCTCTGCTGGGCTAATGTTGTTCTCCAAGGACCGTTTGCCAAGGCCTAGAGGAATTTTGCTTGTCCCAAATGGGAGGTGGGATGCTGGAGGTGCTACTGGCGCCTAGAGTGTGGAGGCCAGGGACATTGCTTAATGTCTAACCATGTCCAGGACAGTCTACCACAATGAAGGATCACGTCTCCAAATATCAACGAGCCCAAGATTGAGAATCTGCTGTAGGCTGCAAGCTTCCAGTCCTTTCTGTATCAGGTCTGCCGAAAGTGTTCAAGAATGTTTTTCTCGGTTCCTCTTCTCACAAATCATGAATTCGTGCCTTTTGCTCAATTAGAATATTTTTTCTTCTTTTTCAGCTTCACTTCATCATGTCAAATATGTAAAGAATTGAAAATTTCTGAAATGTTTAGATGTGGAATTATTTCTCTTACTTGACAAATGCGACAATTTCATTAGGAGCCTGCTTATTGGCTATTTTTCGAGAAAGACTTAAATTTTTACATCACTATGAATGTATTTTGGTGCTTTTGAGGAAGTCAATGTAATCTCCCTTATTCCACTGTCATTTTTCATTGAGTGTAAACTGGAGTTGCCAAGGGTCCAGGAAGGGACACTGAGAGTATTAGGGATTGAGGCAGACTTGGTAATGATGCTTCAACTGTGTAACCTGCACCTACAATTATTTCCAGGCTTATTTGATATGATTTGGGTTTTTTTTCTTAAACTGTACAAATCATTTTTGCTTAGACGTAACTAATTTTTCACCAGTGTTTCCATTTTCTGATGGAGTCCCAAATCCGAATCTGGGTAAACCCTAATGGAAACCTGTTGTTGGTGTCATCTTTATTCTTGCAGGATTGCAGCGCCACCTACAGGGACCCACAAGCATACCACGATTGGATTAACTACCGGCAAGGGTTGTAATGCACAAAAATGAGAAATGGACAAGTTTGCAAAACTAAACACACCAATAATTAAACAAAAATGCAATGGAAATGATTGCATTGCATCTTAATTCTTTAAAGTATGAATTTTACTGAAGCCTTTTGAAAGCAAATTATTTCTTGATTTCCAACTCCAGAGAAAAATATTACTTTAAAAACTTGGATTCTTTTCAAATTTTTGAAAAATGAATGTGAAATTATATAGACTAGGCTGGTCTGCAATTTAAAATAAAATAAATCATTAAACTAGAATCAAACTAAAATGATAATGGAAAATGATTTTGTTTTCCTTGTTCACACTCTTAATAGGCTTATTTAGTTGAGAACCTTCTTTCTGTTTCTGAGAAAAAGCAGAAATTTCTAGGTGAAATTTTAAACTGCCTATATTTAATCATGATGACAAATATCGATGTATGTTCTTGTGGCTAATGTTTCTCTTCATTATGAATGCTGACTTTAGTAACAGAAAAGAATTATACAGACACTAACATAAAATAGAAGGTGTATTTGGGAGACCATCAAGAAAGAATCAAAGGTAGATGTGAAACAAAGAGTCCAGTAAGGGGGTGAAAAGTAAGTCTCTCAATTAGGGGGTTTGGATGGGGCCTGGATGGAAGCAGAAGTATGAAAAAATGTACTTTAGGGAGGAGGTTGACTTCAAAACTCTGACACACCTGTGCAAAGGGCATTTTGCTCCTTCAGGCCCAGGTTTTATACCAACCAGAGAAGTAAACTTTGTAATGGCATCATTAAAAATCTGTCCAGGCCGGGGATTTAGCTTAGTGGTTTCGCCGCCTGTCTGACAGGCGCAAGGACCTGAGTTGGATCCTCGGTACCAAAAAAAAAAATCTGTTTGGACTGTGGAAGAGGTATTACCATAACTCTTTCTCACAAGTAAAGTGTTCATTGATCCTTTTGGTAATTTTATGTAATGTGGATTAAAGCAAAGCCTTGTCTGTTCCTATCAGGAAAGGAGAAGTAGGAGGAGCAGAAGGTATTTTTAGAGTAAAGACCAGCCAAGCAAATTAAATCACACGTTAAGTTTAATGGAGTTAGAGAGCACAGGGTCTGATTATTAGTTCACAGTAATGACCTTCCATCCAAGGTCAGAAAATGTGTAAGAGTAGAATTCCTCTCCCTCCTCCCTCTCCTGTCAGTAGAAACATAGAAGGAATGATGGTGACAGAGTTCAATAATCAACTAAAATAATTGTACTGAATAACTATAGAGCTAAAATGTATGTATTTTCCAAATTATATTTAGTCTATCTGTTAGAATTAAAATAGCACATCACAAATTGGCTGTGTGGAGCCTTCTGAGAATCCAAGTAAGATAATTCGAATACAACTTGGTCCTGAAAGGGTTTACACCTACTTATAGCCTGAAAGAAGCATGTTGGCTGTGACAGAAAAAGAACTGTGGAGGGGAAGACGCCGAATCACCCCGCTGCAGACAGGTAGGTCTGCCCACAAATTACCAAGGTCCCCAGTCACATGGAACATGCCGAATCAGCCCGCTGAAGACAGGCAGGTCGGCCCACACCCTACCAAGGTCCCCAGTCCCACGGAACACTCCAAATCAGCCCGCTGCAGACAGGCAGGTCTGTGCACGCCCTACCGAGGTCCTGAGTCACGCGGAAGACACCGAATCACCCCACTGCAGACAGGCAGCCACCTGATTCCACATTACAAAGGCGCAGAGGACACCAGACCACCAGACCAAGGTACTGAGTCCCACTGTTCCCGGCCCAGAGGGAGGGGCTTCTGAGCCACCATCCCACTGCTCCTGGTCCAGAGGAAGGGGTTTCCCGGCCACCATCCCTCTGGCTGCTCCCAGCCCACAGGAAAGGGCTTTTGGGTCACCATCCCTACCGCTGCTCCTGGACCATATCCCACCGTACCCACCTCAGAGGAGGTAATCCATGCAGGCGCTAACAGCCCCCCGCACCAGTTGAAATGAGAAAACACATAAATAAGTCTCAAAAACAGACTTCAGGGATCACCTACAGCAACGTCAAAGAGAAATGAGATGGAACATTCTGATACTCAACCACCTGGGCCCACTGAACTGGCAACAAAAGGGGATCTGGAAAAAATGAAATCAGAAATAATTTCTCAGATAACAGAAGAAATTGTGCCCTTAGTGCAAGACATGATTAAAAAATCTAGAGAGGAGCTGAGGAACATGATGGAATCCCAACATAAGAAACAAATGGAATCCATAAAACAGATGCAAATACATTTCCAGGACATAAAAAACTCCATTGAAAGTCTACACAGCAGAATGAGCCAATGTGAGGACAGAATTTCAGATATAGAAGATAAGACTGCAATTAGTGACCAGGAGAAGAAAAATTGCTTCAAAATTATAAGGGAACATGAGAAATCAATCCAGCAGCTGCTAGATGATGCAAAAAAGAATAACATAAGACTGATTGGGCTCAATGAATAAACAGGAGAGAGTACAGATGACATAAAAAAATCTCTTCACAGAAATAATGGCAGAAAACTTCCCAAGCAGGGGAAAAGAGCTTGACATACAGATAAGTGAGGCATATAGGACTCCAAATAGCCTTCATCAAAAAAAAATCTACACATAGGCATATAATTGTTAAGATTCTAGAAACACAACAGAAGAACAAAGTTCTCCAAGCAGTCAGAGAAAAGAAACAAATCACATACAAAGGAAAGCCCATCAGAATCACAGCAGACTTCTCAACACAAACCATCAAGGCAAGAAGAGCTTGGAGTGAAATATTCCAAGCCCTAAAAGAAAACAACCTCCAACCCAGATTGATATACCCTGCAAAACTATCTTTCAAAATGGATGGAGAAATAAGATACTTTCATGATAAAGAGCACCTTAGGAACTTTGTGAATACCACACCAGCACTCCAAAGAATTTTACACAATATCCTAGGAACAGACAGTGAGGATCACAACCCCAGGAAACAAAGCAGAATGAACCCATCTAGCATGACAAGAAATTAAATGTAAAGGGGGAGAACCCAACAAAAAAGAAAAAGTCATGGCAATGACAAGTCAATACGTTTCAGTTATAACCATCAATGTTAATGGTCTGAATTCACCAGTTAAAAGAAATAAACTGGCAGAATGGGTCAAGAAGCAAAATCCAACAATATGCTGCATACAAGCAACACACTCCATTCAAAAGGAAACTCATACACTGAAAGTTAAAGGGTGGAAAACAATACTGCATGCAACAGGAACCCAAAAAAAAGCAGGAGTAGTTATCCTCTTGGCAGATCAAGTAGATTTCAAACCAACACTGATTAAGACAGATGAAGAAGGACACTACATCCTTATAAAGGGAAGAATCCAAGAGGAAGAGATGACAATCATAAATATCTATGCACCAAACACTAATGCACCCAACTAAATAAAACAAATACTAACGGACATGAAAAGTCATATATGCACTAACACAATTGTACTGGGGGACCTCAACAACCCACTGTCACAAATAGATAGATCAACTAGACTAAAAATAAGTAATGAAATACTAGAATTCAATCGAACTCTTGAACAAATGAACTTAACAAATGTTTACAGAATCTTCCACCCCAAAAAATCAGAATACACATTCTTCTCAGCTGCACAAGGGTCATTCTCAAAAATAGACCACATATTCACACATAGAACATGTTTAAGTAAGTGCAAAGGAATTGAAGTTATCCCCTGTATATTATCAGACCACAGTGCGATGAAATTGGAGATCCATATTAAAAGAAACTCAAAAAATTTCATAAACATGTGGAAATTTGAACAACACACTTCTGAATAACCAATGGGTCACAGAGGAAATTAAAGAAGAAATCCGACAGTTCCTTCAATTAAATGACAATGACAATACAACATATCAGAATCTATGGGACACAATAAAAGCAGTCTTATGATGGAAATTCATAGCAGTGAATATGCACATTAGGAAAACAGAGCAAGCCCAATTAAGAACCTGATGCTGAACCTCAAGCTTCTAGAAAAAGAAGAGCAGGACAACCCCAAAGCTCATACAAGGGAGGAAATTGTAAAGCTCAGAGGAGAAATCAATGCAATGGAGACTAAGAGAACGATACAAAAAATCAATGAAGCCAAGAGTTGGTTCTTCAAAAGAACCAACAGAATTGACAAACCTTTAGCCAACCTTGTCAGAAAAAGGAAAGAAAAGGCCCAAATCCATGCAAATAGAAATGAAAAGGGTGAAACTACAACAGACTCAGCAGAAATCCAGATGATCAACAATACCTACTTCCAAAACCTATACACCAATAAGATGGACAACACAGAAGAAATGGACAGATTCCTAGATACATAGGAATTACCAAAGTTGAACGAAGAAGACCTAAAAATTCTCAATAACCCAATATCAACCATTGAAATTGAAAATGTAATTAAAAACTTATCAACTAAGAAAACCCCAGGTCCTGATAGCTTCACTGCTGAATTCTACAAGACATTTACAGAGGAACTGCTGCCACTACTGTTTAAACTCTTCAATGAAATGGAAAAGGAAGCAACACTCCCAAATTCATTCCTGGAAGCAAGCATCACCTTGATCCCCAAAGGAGAGAAAGACCCAATCGAAAAGGAGAACTATAAGCCAATCTCACTAATGAACATAGATGCAAAAATCCTTAATAAGATAATGGCAAACAGAATGCAGAAGATCATCCAGAAGATCATTCACCCTGATCAAGTGGAATTCATCCCAGGGATGCAGGGATGGTTCAATATATGAAAATCAATTAATGTAATACACTATATCAATAGAGCCAAGGACAAAAACCATATGAGTATCTCCAGAGATGCAGAAAAAGCATTTGACAAAATCCAACATGCATTTATGATAAAAACCCTCCAAAAAATTGGAATAGATGGTCTCTACCTCAAACTGATAGAAGTCATCTATGAAAAACCAGCAGTCAATACCATACCAAATGGTCAAAAACTGAAATCCTTCACACTCAAATCAGGAACAAGACAAGGATGTCCACTATCACCACTCTTGTTCAATATAGCTCTGGAAACATTAGCCACAGCAATTAGACAAGAGAAAGAAATAAAAGGAATAAAGATAGGTAATGAAGAAGTCAAATTGTCATTATTTGCAGATGACAGAATACTCTATATAGGAGACCCCAAGAACTCCACCAAAAATCTTCTAGACTTAATAACCAAATTCAGTCAAGTAGCTGGTTACAAGGTCAACACACAAAAATCAATAGCTTCCCTCTACACGAATGACAGACTCACTGAGAGAGAAATAGAGCAAATAATTCCTTTCACAATAGCTTCCAAAAAACTGAAATACCTAGAAATCATCCTAACGAAAGAAATCAAAGACCTCTTCTCTGAAAACTATGGTACCCTGAAAAGAGAGATTGAAGATGATATCAGAAAATGGACAGACATCCCCTGCTCCTGGGTAGAAAGGATTAATAGAGTGAAAATGGTCATACTTCCAAAACTGCTATATAGATTTAATGCAATTCCAATTGAGATCCCACCAGCATACTTCATAGACCTCGAAAAAACAATCCAAAAATTCATTTGGAGCAAGTAGAGACCCCGAATAGCAAAAGCATTTCTAGGTAACAGAGATATGGCAGGGGGTATCACAATCCCCAATGTGCAACTCTACTACAAAGGTACTGTGATAAAAACAGCATTATACTGGCAAAGAAACAGACCTGAGGACCAGTGGAACAGATTAGAAGATGCAGAAACAATGCCAGACACACTCAGCCATCTCATCTTTGACAAAGGAGCCAAACACTCTCACTGGAGGAAAGATAGCCTCTTTAATCAATGGTGCTGGAAAAATTGGGCTTCAACTTGCCAAAGATTAAAACTAGACCTGTATCTCTCACCATACCCTAAACTAAAATCAAAATGGATTAAAGATCTAAATATTAAAATAGAAACTCTGAACCAGTTGGAACAGAGATTAGGTAGAACCCTTGAAGACATCAGTGTAGGAAAAGATTTTATGAACAAAACCTCAGTTGTCCGTGAACTAGTACAAACAATCAACAAATGGGATCTCTTCTTATTAAAAGGCTTCTGCACAGCAAGAGAAACCACCAGCAGTGTGAAGAGACAATCCACAATGTGGGAAAAAATCTTCACCTGCTCTTCCTCAGACAAAGGTCTACTATCTCGAATCTATAAAGAACTTCAAAAGATCAGACCTCCCAAATTTAAAGACCCAATCCAAAAATGGGCATCTGAAATGAACAGACATTTCTCACACAAAGAAGTAGAAATAGCAAATAAATACATGAAAAAATGTTCAACATCACTGGTCATTCGAGAGATGCAAATGACAACAATGCTGAGATACCACTTCACTCCAGAAAGAATGGCTGCTATCATGAAATCAACCAATAACAAATGCTGGTGGGGCTGTGGGGAAAGAGGAACCCTGCTCCACTGCTGGTGGGAGTGTAGACTGGTGCAACCACTGTGGAAATCAGTATGGAGATACCTCAAAGAACTAGGACTGGAAATCCCATTTGACCCTGCTATTCCACTGCTGGGGATCTTCCCCAAAGAATTAAAAGAATCATACCACAGTGATATACGGTGCCCATGTTCATAGCAGCACAGTTTGTAATAGCTAAAACTTGGAAACAGCCCAAATGCCCATCAACTGGAGACTGGATAAAGAAAATGTGGGTTTTTTTATAAAATGGAGTACTACTCAGCCATAAAAAATGAGAAATTGGAGACATTTATAGCTAAGTGGATGCACATTAAGGCAATACTCTTAAGTGAAATAAATAGGACACAGATGTGTAAATACTGAATAGTTTCTCTGGTGTGAGAAACTGAAAGTTTAAATAAGGAAGAAATGTATAATAGGTAATGCGAAATAGGAAGAAAAGGGGCAAAGGGGAAGGAAGTGGGAGGGCTAAGGGAAAGGATAGAAAGGAATGGGATTAATATGAGAAAATGGAAAAATAGGAACAAAATCTTTGTAAATAGGGAGGACTAGAGGGGTTGAAGGGAGGGCTGGGCAAGGTTGAAAAATAAGAACCAAGAGAGACTATGTAAAGGTGCAAATTTTCAATGATGAATGTCATTATATTGTACACCTAAAATGTACCAATTATTAGAATGAATAATCGATAATGTAAAATAGGAAGAAAAGGTCCAAAGGGGTTGGGGTAGTGGGAGGCACAGGGGAAAGGAAAAATGATGAGAAATGGAAAAAATGGAAATAAAGTCTTTGTAAATAGGGAAGGGTGGAGGGTGTGAAGGGAGGGCTAGGAATGGGGAAAAAATAAGAACCAAGATGCATTATATAAAGGTACAATTCCCACTGAGAAATGTAATTGTGTTGTATACCTACAATGTACCAATAAAAGAATTTAATACAAAAAAAAAAAAAAAAGAACTGCGGACGGTAGTTAAAAGCACTGAATGGCCTTTGTAGTATGGTGTTAGTCTTAAAAGTGGTGGTGGTGGGAGAAATTGCTTTCTTTCTCTGTTCTGTTCTGCTAAAATAGAGTATGTAATACAGGTTAGGATATCCAGTTTAGAGAAGTTTAAACTGCCCCTACACAAGGAGATTAGAAACAGATTATCACCTCATCTTTGTTTGCGAGTTTCAGATCTTTATTTATGTCACCTAAATATATTTTATGTTTAAATCTTAGTCAAATACAATAAATAATAAAACCAAATCATTGAATGAAACCATTTTCCTATTATGTAAAACTACTTTAGTTGCCTTAATATCTAGTTTATGTCATCATGAACTATGATTTGCAATATAGGTTTAATATAAATATTTCTCTATACAATGCTATACAAGCAGAATTTTTTTCTCTTTCCACTTTAGATCAATATCAGAGTTAAAGTCATCTTTTTTGCATAATCCTAGAAACAGTTATAAATACACACATTAAAAGATTCTATCGTTTGAAAGAGCAAAATCGCTTTCAAAAAGGAAGTATAAATCAGGAGGAAACAGCCACATAAGTATGTATTTAGTCTTTGCTTGGGATCAAGTTGCATTTTTCAAATGATCTAAATGAAATTTACAGAGACTAAAATTTCCAGCTGATATGTGACTTGGAACACCTTGGAAGTTACAGATTCTGGAACAGTGTTGAAATGAAAAAGAAAATGCTATTAAATTTTTCATGCTACACAGAATATTTTAGTATCATTTAACATCTTAGCATGAAAAGTGTGCCTTAATGAAGGCAGGCATATTCTGATCAGTTTTCGAATTTCTTTTTTAATATTTGAGATCTACAGTCATGTTATTTGCTAAAATATGTCCTCTCTGATTCACTCCTCTAAAGTGGATTTTCAAATATCTTTTCTGTAAACATGTAATCAAATCCCTTGTCGTTAGAAAGAAATGTTTACTTGATATAGAATCAATCTAAATAAGAAACAGTGCACAGACTACAGCTAGCATGATCTAATGACTCAGCTGCGATCTTGGCTGTGCTGTTAATAGATGACTGACTTATCTGAAACATGGTAATAGTAATAGTAGCAATAAGAAGAATACTTACCTCAGGGGGTAGCTTTGTGTATTAGGTGACAAACATGTAGTCAAGCCTCACATAATGCCTGACATGATTGATACTTAGTGGAAGTGCTCCCTTTACCCTTTGGAACAACATACTTAAATCCCAGCTTTCACCTAAAAATTGTGTGCTCTTGGATATATTTTCACAAAGACCCTCTCTACATATGATAGATGATAATATGCAAATACACATTTGAAATTCTTAACGCACTTCCATGGTACTGTGTCTAATCCAGGTGTTGGTTAGAACAGGCTGTGGTGGCGAAACCATAATGACTGAATACATAAAAATACATTTATACATCATTCTGAGTGACCGTGGTCTGCAGACTCTAGGGTAGCTCTTTTCTAAGGGCTGCTGCACTGACTCACACAGCTTCCCTGTTCTCCGTATTATAAATTTCAGACGTCCAGAATCAAGGCAGAGAAAGAAAGAAAGTGGGAAGTATGTGCATTGAAGTACTTACACCGAAAGTGACAGCTATCACTCTACACTCAGAATGTGTAGCATGCCACAGCCAAACTACAGAGAACTTTGGAAATGAAGGGTAACCTGAAGAATATTTAGGGAACTCTATGTTTGCTATGTTCAATGTACAATACAATCCACAGAGATATTTAATGTATTTGCACATATCTTAATAATTATGATCTATTTAAAAACTTGTATTTGATGCTGATTTTAACAAGAACATGAAAAGTGAATGTTTTTCATGTTTTCCATATTTTTGGAATTTTTTGCCTTTTATGGAATTTATGCATACATAGTTGTTAAATATGAGTATAGATTAAATAGCAGTATCAGATTTTATCCCACAGCCCTGTTTTGAAACCTGTTTTTATCTTTCATAGTGGATAGACATACCGAGATTGATAGTAAGTAACATTCAGGCTAAAGCCATTTCATAAACATATTTAGAAAATTGAATGGTCATAATGAAGTTGTTGTTCATCAGGTAAGAGTCATTTTTCTATTTGAACATACATTTTTATAAACCTTTGAAATAATTTTTTCATGAGACAGAGATGAGGTTGTTTTACAAATTAGAAGTATATTCTTTGGTTAAAAACATTGTCACGATACATTGTCTTTGAAGAGTCTTTGGCAATGGAGAAAATAAAGTAAATCTGAATTATGCTTAAAAAATGAAATAAAATTTCAAGAAAGAATACACATAGTTTCCTAATAACTGAGTTTAAGCTATGGTGTATAATAATCTCCTGATGTATTAATATAATTTCAGACAAAATTGATCTTTGGGGGTTTATCTTTTAAGTGAAATTTAAGAATAAGGTTTTTCTTTCAGTTGACATTCTGTGTGACTTTGGTTTCACCAAAAGGTACAGTGAGAGGCCTTTGAACTGTCTGCCATGATGCTAGTAATTCATCTTTAACTAAAAATCTTCCATGGAAAGATCTTGAAACTGCTTCATTGTGCACATGTTTCTATCTGGCACTTAAATCTCTAGTCAAAGGAGCACATTAAAGTGGAAAACATTTAAGCAATCAATTATATTTATATTAATGGGCAAGTATCCATTTAGCCTAACTTTTTCATTGGAGAGACACATATTTTAAAATCAGTTTGTCCATTCCCATTATTGCCTGCATTGTTATCTTTTCAAAACTAAAACTCTGATGCTAGTATCTAATGGTTTACCTTCTAAGAAAGGACATGCAATAAATGTGATTTTGCTTTAGGGGTAAAGCCAGGCATACAGCCTCATTCCTTACCAGAAAAGACCCAGTTTTATTCAAGAGATGATTAAGAACACTATCGGAACCCAGAAGATTTTGCAAATATTTCCTGTGTTACTCACTTGCCTGCCCTTGGCTATGCTAAGGTCACTGCTCATACGCATCTGAAATATCCTTCTTATTCTTATCTTCCTCTTCTTTTATGTCTTTCCCTCCCTTCACCCCTCCAATCTTCATATGAGCATGCAGAAGCTCAGATTCTTAGTTTCCTCTCATCATTTCTCTTGAGATGTTAGTGTCTCATTTAGGTCAAGTCGTGCTTTGCTCTGCTACATCTTACACTTTAGAGTAAAATAACTATACAATAAACATTTGGCTACACTAATGTGGATTACATCTCTGAGCATTATTCTTAGGCATTTATTACATCTTACTGAGGATCTTAAAACACCTGAACACTTCCAACTCTTAAGTGAAATGATTAAAAGAAACAGGGTGAAGGAGAAAAAAATGGGTTCACAATTGCCTTCTTCTCATTAATTACTAATTATCTGGGCCATGGAATCATGTAACTTCCTAGGACACAAGAGCTATAGCCCCAAATATTTGACAATAAATGCCAATGCTTTCCATTTTATCATCAGATTTATAGTTCAATCTTCCCAAGATGCCAGAATGATAAATAATGACTCAGTAAAAAGTGTGCTTAAATTAGAAAAGTTTGAATTCTACACATTTTATATTAATAGGTAAGCTGAAACTACACCAATGTATACTCTACCAACTTTAAAAACTGTTTATTTGGAAGTGTTCATTAAAGGGAAAAAGTCATTTTCAAAAAGAGGTACACATCAAATTCAAACTAAGCAATTTTCTCATTTCTTTTTCCTGTTCTCCATTTTAATTACTTTTATTTAGTTGTCTGCAATTACTCAGAACTCAACAATCATAGAATAAAAGGGGGAAAAAGCAAATCTGTCATTTTATACTTCAAAGTCAAAAATAACATGCTAAATCTACTTTGTAAATTCTCCTTGAAATGATTCAATAAATTATAGTAAAAATTATTCTAGGAATAGGGACCAAAGAAAATGACTTTTAATTTTCAGCTCTCAACTACACCATTGAGGATGCCAAAATATATCTCCCTCTTCCAAGTGCCTTACCTGGGGTGGTAAGTAGGGAGGGAAACAAGAATTGAACGAAGAATGCCTCTGAGCACATTCATTTACTAATTTTCCATTCAGAGACTCGCAGACAATTGATTATGTGCAAAATATACTTCTCTATGGGTAGCTTTAATCAGTTAAAGAAAAACCATTTTCCAAAGACCTAACTAGTTTTTAGAACCTAGAATTGCATAAGATTTGTTTGCTAACTCTATTAATTCCACTACTCACATTGTTTTGATTCCTTTTCTACACACACACACACATATTTACTTAATATTAATTTTTTATGTAGTTCCAAAGGTTATTGGCAAAGGTTTCTCAAATGTAAGAAGTCAAAAATAATTTTAAATGCTTAAGATAGTAAAGATACTAACATAAATCAATAGAGGAGAATGTAGAAATAAATAATGTAGAAATAATGTAGAAATAAATTCACAGAACAGTCATACACAGGTTAAAAATTCCTTACCGAAAATGCTTAAGACCAGAATGTTAGGATTTGGGGATTTTATAATATTTCCATATACAAATGAGTTATTTTGGGGCTAGAATCCAAGTAGAAGCATGAAATTCATTTAGATTATATATCAAATCCTGAAAGTAATTTTATATAATATTTTAATATGTCTATATTTTGACTGTGACCTGCCACAAGAGGTCAGGTGTGGAATTTTCAACTTGTGACAGGATTGGATTTTGGACATTTCAGATTTTATGATTACCAGATTAGGATGCTCAACCTTTGTTATGAAGGACTTGCCCACAGGGACTTCCTTATGACCTCTCTCCCCACCTCTCTCACTCCACTTCCCCCCACCTCAGTGTTGCTTGTTTGTTGTACTTAGTACTCTCTAAATATTTGGAAGTATTGAGCCACATACAATTCTAATATTAGTTATTGCTGTGGTCATGACTGTAGATATAAGGAAACTGGCAAAATTACTCAAAGGTCAGGTCCAAGTTTTTCATTCATAGACTCTACCGGCATTGACTACCTTACTCTTACTCTGAGTCAGTATTCCACTCTGTCTCAAATCGTGACTATAAGAGGGGACTATAATGGAATCAGAGAAACCTTATTAGAAGGTCCTGCCCATCATAGAAGAGGTGATGGTGTTGAAGACTAGGCTTA
This sequence comes from Heterocephalus glaber, assembly GCF_053883595.1. Classification (NCBI taxonomy): domain Eukaryota; kingdom Metazoa; phylum Chordata; class Mammalia; order Rodentia; family Bathyergidae; genus Heterocephalus; species Heterocephalus glaber. The sequence continues at coordinate 8,068,270 of NW_028258170.1, forward strand.
GAGTCAATTACAATCATATATGAAAGATGTGGTATGAAAGACAAGGGCTGAAACTAGCAATAGACCATATAGTAAAAGGTGAACTTTTTGCAGTTACTTTGCTATTCTAGGAATACAGTAAGCTTGTTTAAATTCACTTATTATAATTTTGAGGTTTTTCATAACTTTTCTTTAACAAATTTTAAGTTTTACATATCCATCTGAAATAATATATGCACATTTCTTTTTCCTTTCCTCTGTTAAAATGATGATTTTGGGGGGTGGATCTTCCAATGCTGAACCAACACTGCCATCCCTACAACAAAACCACTTTCTACATCCTGCCAGATCTGACTTCTAATAGTTTGTTTTGTTAAACAATTTTCTATCTATGTTCATACTTTTTTCTTCTGTTATCTTTATCCAGTTTTAGGATTAGCACAATGTTGAGTTCCTAAAATGAGGGGAGAAGTGTTCCTTCTTTTTTCTGCTTTAATTGCTTGATATAATTTATCAGTTAAAATGTATATGAGCCTGCTGTTGTCATATAGGTAGGTTATCAAGCTAGGAATATACTTTCTTTCATAGGTGCTATTCAAATTTTATATTTCCTCTAGAGTCAGTTTCATTAATTTGTCTTCCAAGGTACTTCTTAGAAGTTGTCAAATTTATTTCCAAAAAGATTTTTGTAATATGCTTTCTATATCCTTTTAAATTCTGTAAAATCTGTGGTAATGTCTCCTAGATCTTGATACTGTAATTTTAAAAATGTATAATTGATATTATGTAACCAGAAGAAAAGGCCTAAAGGTGCAGGGAAAGTGGGAGGGGTCGGGGAAAGGAAAACAGGGAAAAGAAAAGTATGCCAAAAGGAAAAAAATGGAAACAACATCTTTGCAAATAGGGAAGGGTGGAGGGGGTGAAGGGAGAGCAAGGGAAGGGGAAAAAAATAAGAACCAAGATACTCATGTAATGGTACAAGATCCCAATGATGAATGTAACTGTATTTTATACCTAAAATGTACCAATAAACTTAATGGGAAAAAATATACATACATTTACTGAACAAGTCTGTGTGGGTGTATGTGTGTGTATAGATATATCTATATATAACTATATATATGAGATACATACACATAGAAAAAAGACATACTTGGTATATATCATATAATCTCTATAGGTATATATCAAAGTTGGATATGGGTATGCATCATATAATTGAAGAGAGCAAAACAGAAGAGATGTTGAATGTGGTATCATTTCTTTTTTGTTTTTAGTATGTATTTTTATTAGTATATGTTTGCAATACATAGTGGTTACATTTATGGTGGGGATTTTGCACATGTCTACAATATATCTTAATTCTTTTTTTCCCTTTCCTTCCAACCCTCCCTGCTCTCTCCAACTCCTGATCCCATTTCCATTTGAAAAATACTTATTTCCTTTTTTTATTTGATTTTTTCATTTTTAATCCTTTTTACCTTCCCTCTCCTCTCTCTTTTTTTACTTACCATTTGAAAAATATTTTCCTACTTCTTTTTTATTGAAGTCCAATTTATACATTTTTTATTTTATACTTTATGTTTATCATTCTATCTCATATATTTTGGCTTCATGTATTGCCACAAACTTTTTGTGTGCTTTCTTCTACAAGTTTGCTACTTGGATCTTAAATTCAGGTCTATGATTCACTACAGAAAAATTTTGATGAGGGATAGTATATTCATGATACATTGCTTTTTTATTGTTAAATGTATTGCTTTATATTTATTAAGGCTTTATTAAGTCTTTTTCTTAAACTCTACTTTATTTGATAGCAATATAGCCAATACACCATTTCAAAGTATGATATTTGTGATATATTTTATCTCTTTGGGGGCTTTTCTTTCTACATTTCTATGTCTATTTTTCTCTATTTCTCTTTGCACTCAAAGTTCATCTCTTTTAAAAAGAATTTGTCTTGACACTGCTCTTTTATCCAGTCTGATAACCTCTTTAACTGAATGCTACATCTTCTAAATTCAGTGAAATTGTTTATATGGTTAGTTTTCAGTTTATCATTTTGTTATGTGTTGTTTCTTTGTCATATTTGTTCCTTTTCTCCTTTTCCTGCATTTCTCCCTTACTCTGAACAGCTATTACATCACTTTGGGTATAAAAACATTATCTTTTCAAATTTTTGTGTTATTGATGTCATAAATTTTCCTTCTATGTGAATTTTAATAAAAACTTCTGTTATTATTTTTACTTTAAGTTAAAGATTGACAAATATATTCTTTTTTTTTTTGTACCGGGGATCAAAATAGGGACCTTGTCCTACAAGGCAGGCAGAGGGACCATTGAGCTAAATCCCCGGCCCCAACAAATATATTCTGTAATAGGGAAGTTAGTAGTAGACTCCTGAGGCCCAGGAAAGTCGTCTTCCCCACAAGCTGCCTTCCACACCAGGACAAAACTTATTTATTTAAAAACTCAATTATTTATTACAAAGTGCCAACACTGCAATTAAACCTAAATACTGAGGTGTTAGTTTAGAGAAAATCAACACTTATGTGATCCTCCACTGCCAAGGTGACTTGGCTCACATGGCAAAGAAGAGGGCTCAGGGAGCCCACGAGCATATGTGCACCATCGGTTCACCACACCTGGACTAGAGGACCTCATACAACTCACATTGCTCCAGGGAGTGACGTGACCTGCTGGCTAATGTGGCATGAGAGTATTCAAGCCACGCTTCACCTTGACATAAAATATAAATATATATCCAAACACATATGGCCCCTCATTCTCTAGCTATGTTCACTCACTGTACTCTCTGCCATAAGACTTCCACTGGAGCCTAGAGACCTCACTAGAGAGCATAGGGAACAAATTTTGTGTCTCAGGACAAACTTGCTCAGTGTTTGAGAAGAAGATTGTGCCTTTTACAAGAGCCTTAACCCCTGTTTAGGATCAGTATCTGAGATTGCTACTGAGCCATTTCTTGAAAGATGTATCTCCCTCACCCTACTCTCTTACCCTGCAGTATTGCACACACTGTCCATCAGAAAAAAGTCCAAGGCTTGAACAGTTAGCTCATCTGGCACTGTCATTCCCTCATGAAGATGCCAGTTGAACATAAGTGCCAGATCTGTTTCTGGGTAGTGGATCACTACAATTCTCAAAGCTTCTCCCACTGACGTGTGTTCTAAGCCATATTCACTTGCAAGTTTTTTGGCAATTGTAGTTTTCCCAAATCTTGGAGGCTCCAAAATTGTAATCCTCGCAGGCATAGTGGACTTAGCATGGGGTTGGTGGATACATTTTATGGGATTCTTCATGAATTTTTCCTTAGTTTTCTTACTGTATCATTTGGAAATTATTTGGATCTGTTTCAAATGTTTCTCCCAGTTCACTTCTCAGGAGCTCAACTGCATCAATTTCCTGCTCATCTTCCTCACTCATATCTTCCTCATCTTTTGTAAACACAATGTCATCATTGTCCTCGTCAGTCTCTTCCTCATGATCTTCTCTAACACCAACCTGGCAGCCCTTAAATCCAGAGAAGATTCAAAGAGCCAGAGAATGCAGTGGGAAGGAGAGCAACCATGAGAAAACTGCATATATTCTTCACTGGGGCTGTTTCAGTGGCATCATTGCTGTGGATGAGCAAGTCAGAATAATCTTCCCTACTTTTTATTATGTATTTTTTTATTTTCCTCTTATTTAGAAGGGCATCATTTCTTAAAATAGATAGGAAGAAGAGAAAGTTTGGACATGGATAGAAGTTAGGGAACAAATAATCAGGTATTCACTTTTGAATATTCTAAGTAAGAAAAATCTTTAAATTCCTAAGCAGAGACTTCACTAAGTAGCTTTGTATGAGATTCCAGAGCTTGGTGGAAAGTCCAGGGCAGGACACAAAAGTTTTAGCAATATAAGTTTATGGAATGATATTTAAAATCATGTGACTAGAATCCACAAAACTTGAATTGCTCTGTCATGACTGCTTTCATGTAATAAATTGATTCCAAATGTTTATCATTCTTGTTCATTTTGACATTAGACAAGTGCCACAAGTTACACAGTACCAGATCCAATGAATCCAGTTGCTAAGGATATGCTCTAATGTTTCTAAAAGCCTGTCCTTCCATTGGTGGCACTTAGCAGCATTCCTCAAATTCTGATCACACCATGTAAAGACACTCAGGAAAGAGGACTTCCAGAACTGCTTTAGAAAGTGGGCAAGAATGATGGGATAAGTGTGTTCTAAGTGAAGGAAACTATTTGGGGGGATTAATGGCAATGTGACTTTTACTTAAACCCAAGCTGTAGTTTCTGATCAGCCTTTAAATAATCCTCCTTTGATTCTACAGTTGCCAGGTCTGGTGGCTCTGAAACACGCCCGATCTGGTGTTCAACAAGAGGGCACCCAGGACTGAGCACGTGGTCACACTCATGACTATGACTTGTTACAACAGAAGGACACAAAGCACAATCAGTAAAGAGAAAAGTCGCACGAGGTGAAAGCTGGAGAAGACCAGGTGCAAGTTCTCAAGTCTTCTCCCAGTGGAGTCACAACAGGATATGCGTAATTCCTGCAGCACTGAATCCTGAGAACATAGGTGAAATATTGTAGATGAGGGGAGCTCATAAGAGACTCAGTGCTCAAAGTTGTTATTGGGGCTCATTATATAGGTGTCCCCTGTCTAGCACATCCCAAATTCCAGACTCCCTGAATAAAAGCAAATGTTCACCATAAATCTCACTCTAAAAACAGTTTAGCCATTGTGAACCCCATCAGTTAGGGAGCAGTAAAGAATTCTCCTAAAATCTAAGTTCCCAAACATCAACCAAGGACCAAGCAAGCAAAAAGGCCATTTTAAAGAGGGCAACCTCAGATTTGCTCTATTAACTCTTAATGTACACCAATGGAAGTTGATCAGCTTCTTGTCTGTCTTAACATTGTTCACAGTATTCTGGTGTTAGCATATAACTCCTTAGAAGGACTGACAAAGGAACATAGTGTGGTTTCAGCCAGTTTTTCATGAAGTCTGCAGCAGCTGAATAGGACCAGACCCTGCACTGAGGAGTGGGATTGTGGTTCAGACTTGAACTAGTAAGGGCACAAGAGTACAGAGTGAAACAGAATATCAGAGTAGCATGATCTTACAGAAGCGATTAAGATGCCATTCCATCTCCTGCCTTTATCTGGTATGCTAATGAATAAATCCAGATATTAATATTTTTGAATTCATAAGTCCTGCCATACCACAGGAGGGAAAGGCAACACAGCAGGGTTGAAGAGATTTGCTCAATACAAGAACCAACTGGAGTTTCTGCTGGCCTTTTCTAGTTACCTGCTGCTGTGTAGTGAATACAACTTAGTGGAGCACATATTTTATTATATGAGTGTTATAGGTCAGAACCTTGAGGAAGACATCGGCTGAATGATTTTGAATCCCAGCTAGAATTATAGAAGTCTTTCACTTCTTTTGTTAGGTTGATTTCTATTATTTATTTTTTTTCTTGAAGCTGTTTTAAATGGTGTTTTTCTAATTTCTTTCATACTGGGGTTCATTATTGGTGTACAGGTGCCTATTGATTTTTGTGTGATTTCCTATGCTACTACCTTGCTGAACTTGTTTATTAGTTATAGGAGTTTTTTGGTGGAATTTTTTGGGTCTTCTATATAAGTAATCATGTCATCTGTGAATAAGGATACTTTGAATTCTTCCTTTTCTATACATAAGACTCTTCTTTTCTTTCTCTTGCCTGACTGTTCTGGCTAAAGCTTACAGTATTATAGTTAACAGGAGTGGTGACGGGGGCACCTTTTTCTTGTTCCTGATTTTAGAGGAGAAGCTTTCAGTGTTTTCCCATTTAATATAATGTTGAACAATAAGTTTGTCATAAATGGCTTTTATCAGATTGAAACAAGGTCCTTGTGTACCTAATTTGTTTTTTTAATTTTTTAAAATTTTATTTTATTGGTACATTTTAGGTATACAATATAATGACATTCACCATTGGAAATTTGTACCTTTACATAATCTCTCTTGGTTCTTATTTTTTTCCCCCTTCTTCTGCCCTTCCTTCAACCACTCCATCCGTCCCTATTTAAAATGGCTTTGTTTCCATTTTTTCATTTTTTCATATTAATTACATTCCCTTCGTTCCTTTCCCCTACCCCACCTACTTCCTCTTCACCTTTGCCCCTTTTCTTCCTATTTCATATTACCTATTATACTTTTTAGTCCTTATTTACACTTTGTTTCTCACACTATATATTTACACATGTATGTCCTATTTATTTCACTTAAGAGTATCACCTAAATGTGCATTCATTTAGCAATATATGTCTATAATTTCTCATTTTTATGGCTGAGTAGTATTCTACTTTATTTAAAAAAAAAAACACCTCATTTTCTTTATCCAGTCTCCAGTTGATGGGCATTGGGGCTGTTTCCAAGTTTTAGCTATTACAAACTGTAGTGCTATGAACATGGGTGCAAATATATCACTGTGGTATGATTATTTTAATTCTTTGGGGAAGATACTCAGCAGAGAAATTCCTGGGGCAAATGGGACTTCCAGTCCTAGTTCTTTGAGGTATCTCCATACTGATTTCCACAGTGGTTGCACCAGCCTACACTCCCACCAGCAGTGGAGCAGGGTTCCTCTTTCCCCACAGCCCCGCCAGCATTTGTTACTGGTTGATTTCTTGATAGCAGCCATTCTTTCTGGGGTGAGTGAAATCTCAGCATTGTTTTCATTTGCATCTCTCAAATGACAAGTGATGTTGAACATTTTTTCATATGTTTATTTGCCATAACTACTTCTCTGTCTGAGAGATACCTGTTCATTTCAGGTGTACATTTTTGGATTGGGTCTGTAAATTTGGGAGGTCTGATATTTTTAAGTTCTTTGTAGATTGTAGATAGTAGACCTTTGTCTGCGGAACAGCAGGTGAAAAAGTTTCCCACATTGTGGGTTGTCTCATCACATTGCTGGTGGTTTCTCTTGCTGTGCAAAAGCTTTTTAATAGGAAGAGGTCCCACTTGTTGATTGTGCTAGTTCATGTGAAACTGAGGTTTTGTTCATAAAATCTATTCCTACACGAATGTCTTCAAGAGTTCTATCTAACCACTGTTCAAGCTGGTTCAGCGTTTCTGTTTTAATATTTAGATGTTTAATCCATTTTTATTATAGTTTAGTGCATGGTGAGAGATGTAGGTCTAGTTTTAATCTTTGGCAGGTTGAAGCCCAGTTTTTCCAGCACCATTTATTAAAGAGGCTATCTTTCCTCCAGTGAGGGTGTTTGGCTCCTTTGTGGAAGATGAGGTAATTGGGTGTGTCTGGAGTTGTTTCTGCACCTTCTAATCTGTTTCACTGGTCCTCAGGTCTGTTTCTTTGCCAGTATAATGCTGTTTTTATCACAGTAGCTTTGTAGTATAGTTTCAAGTTGGCAATTGTGATATCCCCAGCCATGTCTCTGTTACCTAGAATTGCTTTTGCTATTCTGGTGTCTTCTTGTTCCCAATGAATTTTTGGAGTGTTTTCTCAAGGTCCGTGAAGTATGCTACTGGGATTCCAATTGGGATTGCATTGAATCTATATAGCAGTTTTGGAAGTATGGCTATTTTTTCTATGTTGATCCTCCCTACCCAGGAGCAGGAGATGTCTTTCCATTTTCTGAGATCATCTTCAATCTCTCTTTTCAGAGTGCTATAGTTTTCTGAAAAGAGGTCTTTGATTTCTTTCATTAGGTTGATTCCTAGGTATTTCAGTTTTTTGGATGCTATTGTGAAAAGAATTGTTTGCCCTATTTCTCTCTCAGTGAGTCTGTTGTTCATGTAGAGGAAAGCTATTGATTTTTGTGTGTCGACCTTGTATCCAGCTACTTTACTGAATTTGGTTACTAAGTCTAGAAGACTTTTGGTGGAGATCTTGGGTCTTCTATATAGAGTATCATGTCATCTGCAAATAATGACAATTTGACCTCTTCATTTCCCATTTTTATTCATTTTATTTCTTTCTCTTGTCTAATTGCTGTGGCTAATGTTTCCAGAACTATATTGAACAAGAGTGGTGATAGTGGACATCCTTGTCTTGTTCCTGATTTTAGTGTGAAGGATTTCAGTTTTTGACCATTTAGTATGATATTGGCTGTTGATTTTTCATAGATGCCTTTTGTCAAATTGAGGTAGAGACCATCTATTCCAAATTTTTGAAGGGTTTTTATCATAAATGCATGTTGGATTTTGTCAAATGCTTTTTTGCATCTATTCAGATGATCATATGGTTTTTGTCCTTGGCTCTATTGATATAGTGTATTACATTTATTGATTTGAGTATGTTTAACCATCTCTGCATCCCTGGGATGAATCCCACTTGGTCAGGGTGTATGACCTTTTTGATGATCTTCTGCATTCTATTTACCAGTGTCTTATTAAGAATTTTTGCATCTATGTTCATCAATGAGATTGGCCTATAGTTCTCTTTTTTGGTTGGATATTATTCTGCTTTGGGGATCAAGGTGATGCTTGCTTCCAGGAATGAATTTGGGAGTATTGCTTCCCTTTCAATTTCACTGAAGAGTTTTAGTGCAGTAGTTCCTCTCTAAATGTCTTGCAGAATTCAGCAGTGAAGCCATCAAGACCCAGGTTTTTCTTAGTTGGTAAGTTTTTAATTACGTTTTCCATTTCATTGATTGATATTGGGCTCTTTAAAATTTTTAGGTCTTCTTTGCTCAACTTTCGTATTTTATACTTATCTAGGAATCTGTCCATTTCTTTTGTGTTTTCCATCTTATTGCCGAATGGGTTCTTGTATTGATGATTCTCTGGATTTCTGCTGGTTCCGTTGTAATTTCATTCTTTTCATTCCTAATTACATGGATTTAGGCCTTTTCTTTTCTTTTTCTGACGTGGTTGGATAAGAGTTTGTCAATTTTTTTTATTCTTTCGAAAAACCAACTCATTCCTTCTTTGTTTTTTTTATCTTTCTCTTATTCTCAATTGAATTGATTTCTGCTCTGATCTTCATAATTTCCTCCCTTGTATGAGCTTTAGGTTTGTTCTGCTCTTTTTTTTCTAGAAGCTTGAGGTTCAGCATCAGGTTATTTAATTGGGCTCACTCTGTTTTCCCTATATGAGTATTCACTGCTATGAATTTCCCTCATAAGACTGCTTTCATTGTGTCCCATAGATTCCGATGTGTTGTATTGTCATTGTCATTTAATTGAAGGAACTGTCTGATTTCTTCTTTAATTTCCTCTGTGACCCATTGGTTATTCAGAAGTGTGTTGTTCAATTTCCACCTATTTATGAAATTCTTGAGGTTTCTTTTGCTATTGATCTCCAATCTCAACTCACTATGGTCTGATAATATACAGGGCATAACTTCAATTCCTTCACACTTACTTAACCATGTTCTATGAATGAGTATGTGGTCTATTTTGGGTAAGGACCAGTGTGAGGCTGAAAATAATGTGTATTCTGATTTTGTGGGTTGGAACACTCGGTAAACATCTGTTCAGTTCATTTGCTTTTGAATTTGATTGAGTTGTAGTGTTTCGCTGTTTATTTTTCGTCCAGTTGATCTATCTATTTGTGAGAGTGGAGTGTTGAGGTCCCTCACTACTATTGTATCAGAGCTTATTTGATTTGTCATGTCCGTTAGTATTTGTTTTATATAGTTGGGTGCACTAGTATTTGTTGCATATATATTTATGATTGTCATCCCTTCCTTTTGGCTTATTCCTTTTACAAGATTGTGGTGTGGTGCCCTTCTTTGTCTCTCTTAATCGGTGTTGGTTTGAAATCCACTTGATCTCCAAGGAGGACAGCTAGTCTTGCTTTTTTTCAGGTTCCTGTCACATGCAGTATTGGAGTATTGTTCTCCCCCCTTTAACTTTCAGTCTATGAGTTTCTTTTTGAATTGTGTGTCTTGTATGCAGCATATTGTTGGATCTTGCTTCTTGACCCATCCTGCCAGTCTATTTCTTTTGATTGGTGAATTGAGACCATTAACTTTGATGGTTATAACTGAAATGTATTGACTTATCATTGTCACGACTTTTTCTTTTTGTTGGTTTATCCCCCTTTTCTTGTAGTGCCCAATGGGTTCATTCTGTTGGGCTTCCTAGGGTTGTGACCCTTGTTGTCTTTTCCTAGGATATTGTCTAATATTTTTTGGAGTGCTGTTTTCGTATTCATGAAGTTCCTAAGGTGCTCTTTGTCTTGATAGTGTCTTATTTCTCCATCAATTTTCAAAGATCATTTAGTAGGGTACATCAATCTGGGTTGGAGGCTGTTTTCCTTTAGGGCTTGAAATACATCACTCCAAGCTTTTCTTGCCTTGAGTGTTTGCATTGAGAAGTCTGCTGTGATTCTGATGGGCTTTTCGTTGTATGTGGTTTGTTTCTTTTCTCTAACTGCTTGTAGAATTTTGTTCTTCTGTTGGGTTTCTGGAATCTTAACTATTATATGCCTAGGTGTACATTTTTTTTTATCCTGGCTAATTTGTGTCCTATATGCCTCAACTGAATGTCAAGTTCTTTTTCCCTGCTTGGGAAGTTTTCTCCCATCACTTCTATGAACAGTTGTTTTTCTTTAATATCATTTTAACTCTCTCCCGTTTCTTCATTGAGTCTGATTAATCTTTTGTTATTCTTCTTTGCATCATCTAGCAGTTGCTGGATTGATTTCTCATGGTCCCTTACAATTGTAACACAATTTTGCTTTTCCTGGTCACTAATTCCAATCTCATCTTCTTTATCTGAAATTCTGTCCTCACATTGGCTCATTCTGCTGTGTAAACTTTCAATGAAGTTTTTAATCTCCTGTAGATCTGTTTGCATCTGTTTTATGGATTCCATTTGTTTCCTATGTTAGAATTCCATCATGTTCCTCAACTCCTCTATTTTTCTATCTGTGTCCTCTCTAGATTTATTAATTATGTCTTGCACTGTGGGCACAATCTGTGGTGTTATCTGAGAGATTATTTCTGATTTCATTTTTTCTAGCTCCTCTTTTGTTGCCAGTTCAGGGAGTACAGGTGGTTGAGGATCAGATTGTTCCATCTTGTTTCCCTTTGGGGTTACTTTAGGTGACATGAAGCCTGATTTTGAGACTTTTCTACATGTCTTCTCATTTCAACAGTTGAGGGGGGATGCTGCTGTGTGGTTCTGCTCCTCAGCCCTGGAGGCAGTGGTATGGTAGCCTGGAAGATGCCTCTGCTCCTTGGCCCTGGGGAGCATTTGAATTTTAAGCATTATCCTAATATATTTTGCATAGGTGCCACTTTAATAATTAAAGGGTTATAACAATTAATAATATGTTTTATTTCTCAGACCAAATAAACCTCCAAGCTTTTACTTGAAAATTTACAGGGGGAACAAAACAGTTTGCCCTCCTCAGAGGGACTTGCTTCTTCTTCCTTCTTCCTGGAGGAAAACTGGAAGTTGAAGCAGTGGTGGACCTCACATGTAAGATAGAGCCCTGGAACACAATGTAGACACAAGCCTTTTTTATTTGAACTCCAAGCCATCACTGGCACTGATTCTAATCCCAGGTTCCATGGGTTCCATTTCAAGACTGCTTTGTGCTGAGCTGTGTAAAATGAAGGCTGTCTGTGCTGGGAGCTTACATTTTCAAGCTAAACTTTGACAGCTGCCCCTGAAGTGTTCTTTTCCTTAGATCCTTGATCACCAGTAAGTCTGGCTGGCAGTCACTGCACCTATATATGAATATTCATTAGAAAGTCAAAAGTAAGATCTATGATTCATCAGAATTCATCTTCCCTAGACCCAGAAAATGTAACCATGTGAACTTCGTTTGCACCACCATGCTCCAGAGCTGCCTCAGAGGTGAATGCAGTGGGTTCCATGCCCAGGGCATCTGAGCCCCCGAGCCAAGCCCTTGTCTCAGCCTCAGAGCCTGCACCAGGCAGCTGCAGTTGATTTTCCATGGCTGCAGGGGCACCTGTCACTGTGACAAAATGACCCTGCTCACTCTCCTGACAGTCTCCAGCCCTCAGCAATATCTTTATATGAATCCAAGTAGAGCAAAATGAAGACAAATGGGGAAAGGAGAAATGAGCCATTGAACTTGACTCAGTTAAGATTTTTATATTTGAAACTTCACTGTTGCTCACACACCTTTCCCCTGATTGGGATTTAATGACCCACTGAATGAAGACTCCAGCCTTTTTCAGTGAAGTCAGCCAGCCACTGAAACAGTGAAATGACAAAAACATGTCTAAACATTTTAGCAACAATATCACTCATCATTTATTTTATCCTCTAGGTTAAAATCTACAGTGAGGACTCACGGTTTTCTGCCATTATTAGAGATCAGCTTTGTAGAAGTACTAGAATTAGGAAATAAAAATTTTTTAAAAAACAGGAAGACCAAATGAACATGAATTTTTGGCAGACAAGGAACTTTAATAGAAGTATGTACTATATAATACTTGAGACATATACTCAAAATTACTGTTCAGAATTTTAAGTTACACTGAACACCAGTATTTTATTGAGCAATCTTCATTTTATTTGTCCTTGGATGTGTGTTTTGTTTCTACAACTAAACCTGAAAAAGTATCTTTTGATTCAAAGAGGAGAAAAAATCCAAACAGAGACACATTTAAAAAATTAAAAAAATAAAAAAATCTTGAGGGCCGGGGATTTAGCTCAGTGGTTTTGCTGCCTGCTGCAAGTTCGATCCCCGGTACCAAAAAAAAAAAAAAAAAAAAAAAAAAAATCTTGAGAGTTGCTATGTGAGAGACAGTCTTATTAACTACACTAAAAGTGTTAAGCAGAACACTGTTTTGAGTACCCTTTAAACCCTCAGTTAATAACTACAGAACTGATCTGAACCTAAATGGTAGCTCAATTGCCTGGATATTTTATAATGTAGTCAGGAAATAAAACAGTAATCTTGAAAGAAATTTGCAAGACTCAGTTGCAAGAAAAAAAATTTTTTTATTGATGGAATTGTTTATTCTAAACTGACAAGAGGATATTTAGAAAATAAGGCAGGCGTTAGAGGATGAGAAGGAGCCATGGGCTGCTGGGCACTATTTCACACAGGTAGTGATGAGAGACTCAGATTAAGTACTTTTTAAACACTTCAGAATTGTCACAGGATGCTAAAATGTTATCAATCCCAAACCACAATTCTAGTATCTATAATGTCTTGGGTTTAAATTTACGTTTTTGAACAGGTGAGGTGGGCTATAACCTCAGTTACTTGTGAGGCTGAGGAGGAGAATCTCAAGTTTGAGGCCATGCTGGGCAACTTAGTAACACTGTCTCAAAACAATTTTTTTTTTTTAGAAAAGGCCGGAAATGCAGAGTGCTTGTCTAGCTTGTGTGAGCCCATGGGTTCAATCTCCAGTCCCTAAAAATAAAATGGCTGTTTTGCTTCTTATGATGAATGGCTAATTGAACCAGTAGTAAGGTATTATATATTTTATATTTTATATGTGTATGCCCATATATGTATGTATGTGTGTATACATGTGTGTAAATATTTATACACATATACACATACATAAAACTTTCTAGATCAAACATGGCAGCATTTAATGATAAATTGTATCTATAGACCTACATTTAATGTTGATAAATACAAGAGAAGCAACATAATATCCCAATTATATCTGTATAAAGGGACCGTATTTCTCCATGTATGCTAGTCTTTTCAATATTAGTGTTTTCAATTAGCGTTTTAGTTTTAAATATTCAAATCACTAAACTGCTTAACCTCAGAAGAGGAAGTTCGTGGTGCTTCTTCTCCCCTTCCTTTTCACTCTGACTATTTTACTGGGTATTACTTTTCTTCCCTTTACCAAATCTACTCCTCTTTTTTTAAATTTTTAACAAACTAAGTCAAAGTATTATAAAAAAGAAAACAGTAAAAACAGGTTTTTTAAAAAGGCTTGTATTATTGTGGAAATACTTAAGAGAATTCATTTGAAGAAAATCCCTTTTACACTGTCAGAATATGTCTGTGAAAAACAAAAGACATTAAATCAATTAATGGTATTAATAATAGGGTAGGTAAGAAATACATTAACTATTAATACAATAGAAGAATATATAACTTTAGGAGCAGCCACTTGAAAACAACAGAACTATTCTCGGTGAGTCTTCAGAGGTCTACTATAACATTCAGTGAATTTACATTCTTGTTGTGCAATTAAATTAGTATATCCTATTTTATATGAGAATAATCTGTAATTATGATCTCATGTAGCTTTTGCTGCAACTTGAATGTAGTCATGAAATTTTGATTGGTGTGCTTGTGTGTGTGATACTGTTTCACATCTGCAAATCAGAAACATGATTGTGTATGACTGACAGGACTTTTGTTCTAGAAATCTTTTCATTATTAAGATAATTAAGTTTATTGTCTGCTTTTGGGAGAGTAACTTTCAACCACAGTGAATCTTACCTGCATATAAAAGGATAAATTCACTTATTTTGGGTACCTCCATGTTACAGCTATGCAGTGATAAGCTATTTTACATGCAAAATCTATATAAGTTATTTTATATACACAATCTATACAAGAATCTTTTTTTTCCCATTAAGTTTATTGGTACATTTTCTGTATAAAATAGAGTTACATTCATCATTGGGATCTAGTACCATTACATGAGTATCTTGCTGCTTATTCTTTTTTCCCCTTCCCTTGCCCTCCCTTCACCCCCTCCACCCTTCCCTATTTGCAAAGACTTTCTTTCCATTTTTTTTCCTTTTTGCATATTTTTTCTTTTCCCTTCTTCCCTTTCCCCTACCCCTCCCACTTCCCCTGCTCCTTTAGACCTTTTCTTCCTGTTACAAAATATCAATTATACATTTTAAAATTGCAATATCAAGATCTAGGAGACATTACCAAAGATTTTACAGAATTTAAAAGGATATAGAAAGCATATTACAAAAATCTTTTTGGAAATAAATTTGACAACTTCTAAGAGGTACCTTGGAAGACAAATTAATGAAACTAACTCTGGAGGAAATATAAAATTTGAAGAGCACCTATTAAAGAAAGTATATTCCTAGTTTGAAAACCTACCTATATGACAACAGCAGGCTCATATACATTTTAACTGATAAATTATATCAAGCAATTAAAGCAGAAAAAAGAAGAAACACTTCTCCCCTCATTTTAGGAACTCAACATTGTGCTAATCCTAAAACTGGATAAAGATAATAGAAGAAAAAAGTATGAACATAGGTAGAAATTTGTTTAACAAAACAATTAGAAGTCAGACCTGGCAGTATGTAGAAAGTGGTTTTGTTATAGGGATGGCAGTGTTGGTTTAGCATTGGAAGATCCACCCCCAAAAGTCATCATTTTAACAGAGGAAAGGAAAAAGCCATATGATCCTATCAGTAGTTGCAGAAAAAGTATTGGACTAAATTCTACAGCTGTTCATGGTAAAAGCTATCAGGAGACTAGAAGTAGAACAGAACCTTCTCAATAGATCAAAGACATGTACTCCATACATCCAACAAAAACTCCTCATATGAATGGAGAAGATACAATGCTTTCTCCTTAAGGTGGGGAACAAGGGCCGATGTTCTTACTCTTTATCTGTCCATTAAACTTTGAAACCTAGTCCCCACCAAAATAGTCTGGCAATAAAATGACACAATTAGGATAGGATTGTCAAGGTAGAAGCAAAATCTTTATATGTAGATGAAATGATCATCTACAGAGAAAATACTAAGAAATCTCTAGGAGCCCCTAGAACTTGTATTTGAATTTAGCAGGATTAGAAAACACAAGATATATATAAAAATTCAGCTCTGTGTATACTTGCTATAAATGAAGAATTGGATATTGAAATTTAAAAGTTATGTAGGAGTACAAAGGACCTAGAAAAGTTTAAAAAACAACAAAAACAACAAAAATAGTGTTGGAAGACGTTTAGTACCTAATTTTAAGACTTCTTCTAAAGCTACAGTAATCAAGGCAGTGTTGGTGTAAGGAAAGACATATAGATCATTGGAATAAAAAAGAGAATCTAGAAATAGAACCACACATGTATGGTCCACTGAGTTTTGAAAGATTATTTAACATTAACATTTTATAGAATATAAACTCAATTCAAGAGCAGAGGAAAATACAGTGTTTTCAGCAAATGGCTCAAGAACACCTGGTATCCGTATATAAAAAATTAACTTCAACCCTTTATTCCCATACATGAAAATAACTTGAAGGGATCTATGAACCTAAATATGAAAGGTTAAAAGTATAAAACTTTAAGAAGAAATTATAAGGGAAAATGTGTATGAATTCAGGGTAGTCAAGAACTACCTAGGATACAAAAGACATGATGTATAAAAGAAAAAAAAATTGATAAATGAGATTCCATCAAAATTTAGAACTTTAATTGACATCCTTAAAATGAAAAGTAGTCCTTAAACAGACTATATTTCCAATGCATATAACCTATGAGCAGAATATATAAAGAATTCTTTGAGCTCATTAATAGACAACCCAATTAAAAAGTAGACACAAGAAAATGATAGCCAGTATAAGACAAGGAAAGGTGTGCAACTCTAGAATCAGAAAAATACTAATCAGTACAATAACAAGATTGAATTATACACTCATAAGGGAGATGAAGTTAAAAGTTTTAAAAGCCTTGTCATGACTTTTTCTTTGTGTTGGATTTTCCACCTTTGTGTTTAATTTGTCATGCCCAGTGGATTCATTCTGCTGGGTTTCCTGGGGTTGTGATCCTCATTGTCTTTTCCTAGGGTATTGTCTAAAATTGTTTGGAGTGCCGGTTTGGTATTCATGAAGTTCCTGAGGTGCTCTTTATCACAAAAGTATCTTATTTCTCCATCAATTTTGAAAGATAGTTTTGCAGGGTTGGAGGCTGTTTTCCTTTAGGGCTTGAAATACATCACTCCAAGCTCTTCTTGCCTTGAGGGTTTGCATTGAGAAGTCTGCTGTGATTCTGATGGGCTTTCCTTTGTATGTGATTTGTTTCTTTTCTCTGACTGCTTGTAGAATTTTGTTCTTCTGTTGGATTTCTGGAATCCTAACTATTATATGCCTATGTGTAAATTTCTTTTTGGTCAAGGCTATTTGGAGTCCTATATGCCTCACTTATCTGTGTGTCAAGTTCTTTTCCCCTGATTCGAAAGTTTTCTGCCATCCCTTCTGTGAACAGTTTTTTTATGTCATCTGCACTCTCTCCTCTTCCTTCTTTGACTCCAATCAGTCTTATGTTATTCTTTGCATAGTCTCACAGCTGCTGGATTGATTTCTTGTGTGCCTTTACAATTTTGAAGCAATTTTTCTTTTCCTGGTCACTAATTGCAGTCTTATCTTCTATATCTGAAATTCTGTCCTCACATTGGCTCATTCTGCTGTGTAGACTTTCAATGGAGTTTTTAATCTCCTGGAAATCTGTTTGCATCTGTTTTATGGATTCCATTTGTTTCCTATGTTGGGATTCCATCATGTTCCTCAGATCCTCTATTTTTTTATCTGTGTTCTCTCTAGATTTATTAATCATGTCTTGCACCATGAGCACAATCTTTGCTGTTATCTGAGTAATTATTTCTGATTTCATTTTTCCCAGATCTTCTTTTGTTGCCATTTCAGAGAGTCCAGGTAGTTGAGTATCAGGTTGTTCCATCTTGTTTCCCTTTGTGGTTGCTGTAGGTGATCCAGAAGTCTGTTTTTGAGACTTGTTTACATGTCTTCTCATTTCCACGGGGGGGGGGGGGGAGGGGTGCTTCTGCCACCCGCACAGCTCACCTTCTCTGCCCTAGGAGCTTGGGACATCACAGAGGGAGCTTCCTTCTGGGTTCTGGGACCAGCTCAGCTTCTCTGCCTATACAAGAATCTTAAGATTGTATATACACAATATATACAAGAATCTTAAGAGAGACATCATAGGGAAATACAATTTGCCTCATTTATTATGATTTTAGAAAAATTACTATTAAACTGGTAAAGATCAGGTATATGTGCTAAGTGATAATTTTATTGAAAATCCATAAACTTATTAGAGGTTTTCATGAAGTTTCACACTCCTGATTCCAACTTCCTAAGCTGCAGGAAAGAGCAGCTTGTAATACCCGTACTCTCTGGGCATTTGAGATAGAGTTGAAGGTCCTTTGTCAGAGGGGTCCCTGAGCTTTGGGCCTTCTGAGGGGAGCTTGACGGTGCTTGGCCGTGCGTTGTTTCTGTCCCAAGTGCCTTAGGCAGCTGGCAGAAACAATGAGGCCAATTCTGGCTGAAACAAGACTGACCCTTTCACCAGCCAGAAGCATGGCTAAGTGCCCATCAGAGTCTATCAGAGGCCTCTGTATTTAAAAATAAGAAGGATGCTCCTGACAACCCATCTTCCTCTTAAGAACGGAGACTGAAGGCTGACTTAGCCTGCTGTGAGGCTTTGCCAGGAGGAAGGTCATTTGAGGTGCAGGCCAACTGACCCCAGAGAGGCAAGAATTCAACCACACCCTACCACCTCTGCATCCACCGCACCTGCATCCTCCTGTGTTCATTCACATTAGATCACGTAGCACATGAATGCCCTTTCCACAGCTACTTCATTGGCTTTAATATATTTCGGTTAAATTAAAATCAGCATTGACTTACACAGAGTGGTCTCAGAAAGTGAGACATTCCCATGATTCTGACTGTTTTGCATTGCCAGACATTTGGCATGATGCCGAGAGGGTCCCTGTACACACAGTGCACTCATGAGCAGGTGCAGCCGAGCACCACTGGACCGTGGAAGAACATTTCCAATGAAGAGGTAACAGATATTTGTAGTATCACTCGGATTATTTATGAAGGCAACATTAATTTTTTATTAAATCTGAAAATACTGTATAATAATTAAGGATTTATGAATATGAGATTATTTGTACCCTGACTTGTTGTCTCTTATGTCATATGACTAAGTCTTCATGTATTTATTGTTTATTGTTTTCCTTCCATTCTTTTTTATGTTATTATCCATAGTACCTCCCTTTCCTACCCTCTACCCTCTTCCTTGTTCCTTTTCCCATTTGAACATTTTCTTCCTACTTCTGAATATCTATCATGCATTTTGGTCTTTATTTACCCTTTGGGTTTCTTACACAAAAGAAATAGTGTGATATTTAAACATGTGTGCCCAGTTTATTTCACTTAAAATTATGTTCTCAAGGTGCATCCATTTACCTAAAAAAGACTCAAGTTTATTCTTCTTTATGGCAGCATAGTGCTCCATTTTATATAAAAAACACATTTTCTTTATCCATTCATCCATAGATGGGCATCTGGACTGTTTCCAAGATTTAGCTAATACAAATTGTGCTGCAATAAACATGGGTGTGCATATATTGCTGCCGTGTGATGCTTTTACCTCTTTCAGAGAGAAAACTAGAAGTGGAAAAGCTGAGTCAAATGGAACTTCTAGTTTTAGTTTTTTGAAGTATTGCCATACTGATTTCCATAGTGGTTGTACCAATTTAAACTTCCTCCAACAGTGGAGTTCCTTTTTTCCGTAGCCTCACCAACAGTTGTTACTGGTTGATTTCTTGATGATAGCCATTCTTTTTGGTGTGAGATGGAATTTCAACATTGTTATAAACTGCATCTCTTCAATGACAATTGAGCATCTTTTCATATATTTATTTACTGTTTGTCCTTCTTCATCTGAGGAGTGTCTTTTCATTTCAGATGTTCATTTTTTATTAGGTATTTAAATTTGAAGGGGTCTGATTCTTTGAAGTTCTTTATATATTCCAGATATTGTTCTTTTGTCTGAGGAGTAGCTGGTAAAAATTTTTTCCCACATTGTGTGTTGTCTCTTCACTCAGATGGTGGTTTCTTCTGCTGTGGAAAAGCTTGGTAATATGATGTGATCCCAACTTGTATCTTCCCAAGGGAGAGAGCAGTGGCACATTAGTGCCTATTTAGGGTAAAATAACAATATGTCATTGTGCTTATATCACATGCAGAATTAATACAGTGAAACTTTGGATTGTAACTTGTTCTGCAAGCTGAGCAAACATCTTGAATGAAATTTAACTTGATAAATGAGCTATGTCTTATAGTAGAGTAGTATGTGATGCTGAATGTCACAATGTCACAGCTGAGCCAATGGTTCTTCCATCTCTCTTGCTTAGGGATGGTGGATGATCATCTCCCAACAGCAGGAGGTCATGGAGATCTCATCTGTAGAGCAAGAGGAGAAAAGGGTGGAGAGGAGAAAAATCTTCAAATAAGATTAGAGAGATACACATAAAATGTGGGAAACAGTACAACATTTTGTAGAAAATCATCACCCAAATCAGGCTGTAGTAGTGTAAGCAATGACTCTGTTTAGCAATGATGTAATACCACATTTCCAGGAAATCCTCCAAATGAGGCAAAAGCAAGTGTCATTTATTTGACAGGCTCCTTGTTAAAAGTGCACAGAAAGAAAAAGATTCCATTGAGCCAATAGATAACAGTGATTTCATTAGTGACAGCAAAAGTTGTCCTACACAATACCCTCCACTGGTTTCCTTCACACCAACAAGGAAGGATGTCAAAGGCAAGTGCAGATTAACTTGTTTATTTTTCTTTATATATTTTTTATTTTCTTTATTATTTTGTACTATATTACAGTATTGCAATTATTTTTGTATGAAATTTTTTTGGGTTGTGGAATGAATCATCTGAGTTTCCAGTATTTCTTATGGGGAAATTTGCTTTTCTATACAACTGCTTTGAATTACAAGCATGTTTCCAGAATGAATTATGCTTACAAACCAAGGGTTTACTGTATACATAATAGTATCAAGCTAAGGATCATAAAATTAGAAGTGAAATAATGTTATTTGAAAAACAAAATAAGTTAAAATGATAGTGGTAAGTTAAAGGTATGTATTGCAATTTCTCTAGTTGCTACTAAAATATAAAACAGAGAGATGTATACTATTAAGCCAATGATGGGGACAAAATTTTATTCTAAAGTTATGATTGATGCACAAAAACAACAGAAGAAAGGAGAAAGACCAAAAAACAAATTAAACACTTATTAAAATAAATTTACAAGTATGTCAACAATAACATCAAAGTACTCTAAAAATTCTAATTAATATATAGAAATTGTCAGATTGAAGAAACAAGATTCAGCTATACAATGTCTGAGTAAATCTTGCATTAATAGTAAATATAAAAATAAGTTAAAATTAAGAGAATTGAGAAATATATACCATGCAAAACATTACTTTAAGAAGCTTCAGAAGGCTGGGGGCATTGCTCAGTGGAAGATTGTTTCCCTAGCATGTGTGAGACCTTGGCTTCAATCCAAACACTGCAAAAAAAAAAAAAAAAAAAAAAAGAAAAGAAAAGAAAAGAAAGAAAAAAAAAATTTAAAGCTAAAAATAATTAATCAAAAAAATCTTCAGATTAGGGAATATTCCCAGAGAAAAAGTTGTCACCTATAGTCATAAAATAATCAATCATCCAAAAGATATAACAAATGTTACACTTAATAAAATATTTTAAAATACATGAAATACTGAAACAACTAAAAGAGAAACAGAAAATAAGTCCACAATTATGTTGAAGATTTTAAGATTTCTTAATCAACATAAGTAAAAGTGATCCAAGTCTTAAATAAAAAGTCAATGAAAATGTAAAATACTTCAAATATACTCTTAATCAATTTGATCTAATTGACATATAGGATCCTTTCAGACAGCTGCAAAAAGTACACATGCTTTTGAAGTTTACACAGAATGTTCACCAAGATATAGTATATTTTGGTCCATATAATAAGTCTAAATAAATTTAAAGCCATTGCAATCATATATATGACATTATCTAGCCATAGTCAAAGTAGAAATCAGTAAGAGAAAGATACTTATATGCTTGTGAGTTTTGAAACACACTACTAAATATATTGAGCTGAAAAGTATACAATGATAAAGATTTTAAAATATATTGAATGATATGAAGATCAAAATTTGTTGCTCATATGAAGAAGAGTAGAGGGAAATTATTGCTAGTAAATGCATATATTAGAAAAGATGAAAAGATGTCAAATCAATACTGGAAGCTTACACTTAAAAAACTAAAAATCATGGAGAAAATCAGACACAAAACAGAAGAAAATAAGCAATAACAACAAGAACATAAATTTATAAAATAGCTAGCAAGCAGTAGAGAAAAAGTAACCAAAAGAAAAAGTTGGTTATTGGAAAATATCAATAAAATTGAAAAATATCTAGCTAGACTGACAAAGAAAAAAGGACAACTCAAATTACTACTATCAAGAGAGAAGAGGAAGTATGGAGTACAAGCACTACACTGAAAAGGTAGTAAATGTAAAAGATGTTATACACATCTTCATGCCTACACATTATAAAAGACTTTGAAAGACACATACTAACGCATACTGTAGAAAGAAGAGTAGTAAAGCAATTCTAGGTAACAGAGACATGGCAGAGGGTATCACAATCCTCAACCTGCAACTATACTACAAAGCTACTGTGATAAAAACAGCTTGGTACTGGCAAAGAAACAGATTTGAGGACCAGTGGAACAGAATAGAAGATGCAGAAACAATGCCAGACTCACTCAGCCATCTCATCTTTGATAAAGGAGCCAAACACCCTCACTGGAGGAAAGGTAGCCTCTTTAATAAATGGTGCTGGAAAAATTGGGCTTCACCTTGCCAAAGATTACAACTAGACCTGTATCTCTCACCATACACTAAACTAAAATCAAAATGGATTAAAGATCTAAATATTAAAATAGAAACGCTGAACCAGTTGGAACAGAGGTTAAGTAGAACCCTTGAAGACATCGGTGTAGGAAAAGATTTTATGAACAAAACCTCAGTTGCCCGTGAACTAGCACAAACAATCAACAAGTGGGATCTCTTCTTATTCAAAGGCTTCTGCACAGCAAGAGAAACCACCAGCAGTGTGAAGAGACAACCCACAATGTGGGAAAAAATCTTCACCTGCTCTTCCTCATACAAAGGTCTACTATCTTGAATCTATAAAGAATTTAAAAAGATCAGACCTCCCAAGTTTAAAGACCCAATCCAAAAATGGGCATCTGAAATGAACAGACATTTCTCAGACAAAGAAGCAGAAATAGCAAATAAATACATGAAAAAATGTTCCACATCACCGGTCATTCGAGAGATGCAAATGAAAACAACACTGAGATTGCACTTCACTCCAGAAAGAATGGCTGCTATCATGAAATCAACCAATATCCAATGCTGGCAGGGCTGTGGGGAAAGAGGAACCCTGCTCCACTGCTGGTGGGAGTGTAGATTGGTGCAACCACTGTGGCAATCAGTATGGAGATACCTCAAAGAACTAGGACTGGAAGTCCCATTTGACCCTGCTATTCCACTGCTGGGGATCTTCCCCAAAGAATTAAATAATCATACTACAGTGATATATGTGCACCCATGTTCATAGCAGCACAGTTTGTAATAGCTAAAACTTGGAAACAGCCCAAATGCCCATCAAACAACTGGAGACTGGATAAAGAAAATGTGGTTTTTTTATAAAATGGAGTACTACTCAGCCATAAAAAATGAGAAATTAGAGACATTTATAGCTAAGTGGATGCACATTGAGGCAATACTCTTAAGTGAAATAAATAGGACACACATGAATAAATTCCGAATAGTTTCTCTGGTGTGAGAAACTAAAAGTGTAAATAGGGACTAAATGTTTAATAGGCAATGTGAAATAGGAAGAAAAGGGGCAAAGGGGAAGGAAGTGGGAGGGCTAGGGGAAAGGATAGAAGGGAATGGGATTAATATGAGAAAATGGAAAAATAGGAACAAAATCTTTGTAAATAGGGAGGACTAGAGGGGTTGAAGGGAGTGCTGGGCCAGGGTGAAAAATAAGAATCAAGAGAGACTATGTAAAGGTGCAAATTTCCAATGATGAATGTCATTATATTGTATACCTAAAATGTACCAATGATTAGAATGAATAATCGATAATGCCAAATAGGAAGAAAAGGTCCAAAGAGGTAGGGGTAGTGGGAGGGGCAGGGGAAAGGAAACAAGGGAAAGGAAAAATGATGAGAAATGGAAAAAATGGAAATAAAGTCTTTGTAAATAGGGAAGGGTGGAGGGCATGAAGGGGGGGCTAGGAATGGGGAAAAAATAAGAACCAAGATGCATTACGTAAAGGTACAATTCCCAATGAGAAATGTAATTGTGTTGTATACCTACAATGTACCAATAAAAGAATTTAATTAAAAAAAAAAGAAAAGAAAAGAAAGAAGAGTAGTGTGCATGTAAAGATACTGAGTTATTATTTAAAGCCTTCCTATAGAGATAATTCCAAATCTTTCTAGAGTAATCCAATGATGTAAAGAGATTTTAAAAAAATAAATAGACAATTGGATCTCATATGCAATACAAAGGGGAGGGATAACATGAATTACTATCTCCATTTCATATCACATATAAATATTAATTTCCTGTATCATACTCCTAAATGTAAGAGTGAAATTTAGATTTCTAGAACAAAATAACACCAAGTATCTTTCTGTTATTAAGTGAGATAAATATTTCTTAGGATAAAAACATGAAACATAAGAGAAACACAACTGACTGACTTGATTTCGTGAATTTTATTTATATGCCTTTCAGATACACTACAGAGAATGTAGAAAGACAAACCATAGATTAGAAGAGAATGATTGCACAGCATGTATCTAATAAAGAACACAAAGAATTCTTACATCCCAATATTCCAAAGACAATCAATTTAATGTTAAAAATAGAAAGTTGAACAGATAATTTACTAAATAACAGATGAAGGTAACATGTGAGCACATAGGGCCGGGGATTTAACTCAGTGGTTTCACTGCCTGCTGCGCAGGCTCAAGGACCTGAGTTCGATCCCTGGTACCAAAAAAAAAAAAAAAAAAAAATGTGAGCACATAAAAAAGGTATTTATCATCATTAGCTATTTGGGAAGGTAAATTAAAATTGAAATGTGATACAACTGTATTGCAATAAAATATTGTTGAGATAATGTATAATATTAAACTTAAATATAATGACATTACTAACTCTTAGAAAAAGCATTAGTCAGGGTTCTCCAGAGAAATAAAAACAGAAGGAAATGTATAAATATATAGATACAGTTTCATTGTGAATGATTAAGTCATGAGATTATGGAGGCTAGAAACATCCCACAACCTTCCATTTATCTGCCAGGCTGAGACCCAGCTAAGTCAATACTGCACTCCTGACCCAAGCACAGAGCCAGGGAGCCAATAGTACACATCCAGTCTGAGTTCAGAGGGTCAAGAACCAGGACACCAAAGGCCAGAGCACGAGAAAATGGACATCACAGCTCACCTTCCTCTGCTTTGTGTTTTCTACTCAGGCCCTCAGTAGGTTGGACAATAAGAATACACACTGGAGAGGGTGATCTTCTCTACTCAGTCCACAAACGCAAGTGCTGCTCTCTTCCAAAAACATCCTATACACCTGTCCAGAAATGGTAATACCAGCCATGTAGGCATCCCTTAGCCCAGACTGGTTGACATATAACATTAAACATCAGAGCAAAGAAGTAGAAAAACTCAAGTACACTGCAGTTAATGGGAGAGAAACTTCTACATACCTTTCGGGAAACAATTGGGTGATTGTTTTCATAGAAACAAATATTAATTTATTATAAGTTTCAGCCTTCCACTCCTAGATATTTCTCAACAGACATAAAAGATATTGCCATAAAAATTACATTTCAGTTTTAATAGAAGCTTTAATCATGATAGTCCCAAACAGGAACTAAACAAAATATCCATTTATTTGTGAATGGAGAAACAAACTCAAACAATGAAGTATGGCTCAGCAGTAAAAAAAAAAAAGAACTATGAAAATGTACACTGGTAAACCCAAACATTTTGAGAAGTGAAAAAAATACAAGATAGAAATTGTCACATGTTGTATGATTCCATTTATGTGGAATTCTAAAAGAAGGAAAAATTATAGTGATGGAAAGCAGACAAGAGGCCGGGGGTTGGGGAAGGCGAATGAGTGGAAATACAATTTTAGATGATGGAAATTTACCTTAAATAATTACAGTTGTGTTTACAGGAATATGTGATTTTGCTAACATGTCTTGTGTATTTCAAATAGCATATTTGGATATATGTATATTATGTCTTACCACAGTTGTTTTTAAAAAAGAAAGATATGCTGATATTCATTATATTTAAAAATTTTTCTCTAGGAATTAAAATATACTAGTTCTTATTAATATGTAGCTCTTTAACGTAGAATAAGGGGACAATAATTCCTGAATGACATTTCATGGAGTGTTACAGCTTCATAAAATAAAACATTATTATAAAATTTGTTACAAAAAAATGATCTTTAAGGTTGTCATCTATGTTCTTAAGAAATCAAATATGTAACTTGCTGAAAGCAGGACTATTTTACATTTAAAAGAATGCAACCTTCCAAAACCTACTTTTTGCCAGAAACATGTCTTACTTAATTTAAAATTATCTCTAACATTGTAGAATCTGAGGAAGTAATGAAAACACAAACATAGACACGAAAGAAGCAAAAGAAAAAAGTGAGTGAAACATGCTCAAATTCTACTTTGAAAGACTATCTCACTAAAGCCAAAGAATCTAACTGAATGAGTAGGAAGTTCCTGTTCCAAGTCTTTATAATATTATTTTACAAGAGGGCTATGTGAACAGTTAATCAGTTGCCATAACCTCTCCAACATAATGGACTTGCTTTATGAATCAGAAGTTCACTAAAATATCAGGTACGGTTTGATAAAAATTAAAATAATATTATTTGCTCTTTCCTCTTAAGAAATCCCAGTCATTTTCTCCATAAATGAAGAAAAATAAATTTCAGTTGTCTTTATTTCAAAGGCCAAACATTTGGTAAATTCTACCTTTCATCACTTCTTAGGTGAAAGTGAGAAAGAAGTCATTAAATAAAGTTATTTTAAAATCTTTATGTTAAAGCTTTATTCTTTACTCTTTAGATCTTTTTTTAGAAGAAATTTTGGGAAATGAACAGTGCGTTACCTTTGGAGTAAAACAATCTTGGCTCTTTTGCAGTTCTGCTACTTTCTATTTATAACATTGGAAAATGTACTGTGAATTTAATAGGCTCTTCTGAAAGATGGGGAAAGGATTTTTATTTTCCAAACCTCTTGAAATGAACAAAGATAATATATGTGACATGTAAAATTGCTAGATATATTTGCTTCTCGTTTAACTTAGATATGTACATAATTCTAATCTCCTCTAGACGATTAGAAGCACAAAATAAGAAATGAAATATAGACAGAAAAAGGGAAAGACTACATAATGACTTCATGAAAGAAGTGATAATTAGCCAAAATCAAGGAATCTTTAAGAAACTGTCACAGCCAAGAGGCGTCAAAGAGTTATGATGATTAATATCATGTGGTATTCTGGATGAGTTCTTAAATAACAAAGGAATATTAAGCTAAAACCATGTAAAGGTAAATAAAGTATAGAATATATTTCTATCCATAAGTTGTAATTAAGGGGTGCTACAGGGGAAAATGAGTGTTGGGTACTTGATAAATCTTTGTATAATTTTTGCAACCTTTACATCTAAAACTATTCTAAAATTAATAGATCATTGAAATAAAGAGAATTGTCATGTTTATGAATACAGATATGGGAATCCTAAATATATGAATATTTAATGATGTGTGCTCTGGAAGAATCATTCATCTAAACAAGACAGTTTTATCCTTATCATCAAAGAAGCAATATAGTACATTAACTGTTCTAAAGAGCTTGGCTACCTCTTTCCCAACTCTGATCCAGTTACTAGCATTTCAGAGTTATTAACACTCACATAATGAGCATGTTACAGGATTAATGAGATAATATAAGTTTCTTATTACTGTTGTGATACACGATTAATGCCAAATCTATGGCAGTTTTGTAATGATAATATTTTATTGTTATTGTTAAAGGTATTTTATTGTCAAATAAGTTAAAATGCTATATCACACCCATAGACTAAATTCAAGGCAAAGAATTTTCTCCAAGAATAGTAGAGTCATTCAATTAATGTTGTATTATTATATGTGGCACATATCTATATGTTAGATAACAAAACACTTAGTCTTTTACTTACTGAGCATTATATTAGACATAATGTACAAAAGAATGAAGTGAGAATCTTTACCTAACCTAAAATTTGACAATGTATATATTTACAGAGAAATTTGCAAAAGGAATATAGCCTTATATTAAAAGAATTTCTTTCATTGACTTTTTAAAAACTCCTGGCTAATTTCAGTTACCTTGTATATTCCCACCTGGGAGTTTTAGGAAAAATGGTTTTCTTTGTAGTGAAACAATGCAGGACTAGCAAGGGATACCTGGCAAACTATTCTCATAAAAAAATTCTTATTTCTTTAATGGTATATATTTGTTCCTCTGCAAAAAATTGCAAAACAAATTCAATTACAATATTTTTCCTTATCAAATAAAAGTTTTGTTTGTTTGTTTGTTTTGTTTGGTACCAGAGATTGAACTCAGAACCTTGTGCTGGCAAAGCGGGTGGCAGAACCACTGGGCCAATTTCCTGGCCCTCAAATAAAAGGTTTTTATATTCAATGGAGAGATGTATAATATAAGACATAGGGATCCTTGCACACAGTTTTAGGAGACAGAAGCTTCCCCTAAAATCCTGAACATATAGGCTTCAGTCTTTAGACCCTCATGGTTGAGTTGCCATAACCCTGTGTGGAGTCCATGTTGTCCATTAAAGCATGGCGCTCTGTTCCTCACAGCATTCATTTTTTGCTGTCTGTTTCAGGAGAGAAAAACATTAAGGCTCCCAGAACTAAAACACCAATCTTGCCTTTAGTATTTTAAAGGCTAAGCCTATTTTATTCCCTCTACTTGACTGGCCTGCAAGTTCCATACAAACTTCAAACAAGTAGAGTGCAGCCTCTCAGCCTGATCACTAAGTTAGCCCATGGAGATCAGATACCTACAGAATTTCCTGAACCTTCAACAGACTTTGCTTAATGAGAGGTAAACTTGAATTTTTAATCTACTTTTAAAAAATTTGGTATTAATGTTGTTTGTCTTTGTTTTATTCATTTATTTTTAGTAATCCCAGACTAATGTGCCATTGTCTTCCTGAAAGAACATCAATAATCTAGCAAATGAGGTGTTAGTAGGAGATTAGAAAATACCAAGGCAGACTTATCTTGAAAAAGCTATTGAGTGTCTGTGGCAGGATGCCCTAGCTCAGCAAAGTGACAGCAATTGAAGAGTATATGGTCAGAATACTGAGTTTTAAAGAACTGATCAAATTCATCCTAGTAGTCAGGTTACCTACTGCTGGGACAATACACCTGCCATCCACAATTTAAATCAGGAGAGGTTTTTTTTGGCTCACAATTTCAGGAGTTTCAGCCCATGGTTGGCTGGCTCATGGCAGAAACATCATGGTGGAAGAGTTTAGTAAAGCAAAGTTGCTCACTTAATTGCAACTGGATACAGAACACGGGGGAGAGGACTAGAAAGGAAGGGACCTAGGACCAGATATAAGCCCCAGATTGTAACCCCATGTCCCACCTAGACACACACTCAGCAGTGTGTTTTGCTAATTCCCTAGCAGCTATCAGGCCAAGGAAGTTGACAACCAACATTAATCATCACACTCATATGCGTGTAACACAATGCTGATTTATACATTTATAGAAAACCAAGATTACTCAACCAAACCCAAGTCCACTGGTAGGTAAGACTTATTCCTTTATTTAAAAGAAAGCTAAATTAAATGGAAAATTCTTGTAATGAAATATAAAGTCAGAGTATAGAGATGTTGTTGTATGTTCTTAATGACTATAGATGTACATGCTTTAGCAGAGAGATGAATCTACTAGCTCAAATCTCCTGGTAACAATATTTCTCACTTATAGGAAAATAAACCACCATGACTAAATAATAACCTATAGGCTCCACTTTCTTGATCTGTGCAAACACAACCTTTGTTCAAATGCTAATGTCACTTAAGTTACAGATTCCACTTAAGGTAAACTGGGCTTAGATTTTATTTTCCTTTCATCAACTTAGAACTCTAAAGACATTTAGATTGATTTCTGCAGAATATTTATACTAATCTAGCATATAAAAAGTTTGCTATTGTAATTATTAAAGATTAAGTGATGCTTCAGTTTCCTCATTCAATAAATATTCCACATGGTTCTTTGAAATAAGGCATAGTTCTAGATGATGGGGAGACTATGGAAAACAAGCAGAAGAATCTACTTACAGGATTGTAAGGGGAGAGACAACAACAACAACAGCAACAAAACATGTGTCATGGCCCACTTTATAACTAATCCCTCACACCACAAATATTTTAATAATACAAGATATTTAATTATTTGGTACAATTCTTTAAAGAAACACCACAAATTTTTATTTGCAATGGGTATTCTTTACTATAATTCCTTAACAAACATGAAAGATACATTTATAAAGAGTAAGAATATTATCACATTTAAGGAAAACAGTAAATGTTAACTACAGTATAAATCCTGGTCCGCTGTCTAACATTTATTACAAATGTAATGTGTCCCTGTATGTGCATATAATGAGGAATTTATCTTTTTTCTCAAATATATGTGACAAGAAACATTCTATAAATAGAATATAGTTTAGACATTGCATATATTTAAATTTAAAACACTTACAGAAGTGCTTTCACAGCTCCAAAGCTGTTCCTGTGGATGAAATACATAAGGAAAATGCTCCAAAGCACAGCCCTACTGCTTCTTATTCCCTGGTTTTACTGTGCTATAGATAGATTTAAAAGGTGTTTATGAATAACAAAGCTTTTAGGTTCTTTTGGTCAGGGAGAGGCAGGATGACAAGAAACCAAAACATTAAAGTATCTGCTAGAAATCAGAGGTGAATAAGTAGTCCCTTATTAATGTGATTGCTCTATTTTAAATCGCAATGAAAAAACAATGAATGGACCACTGTTTGTCCTAAGGGGCCCCTCAAATCTTAGCCAGAGTGATTTTCTCTTCTCTTAATATCTTTCAAGGTGTAAATTCAGGCATCTCTGAAGCAAATAAAGCTGTTGAGCAACTGGGTATAGCCTATAACCCCAGCTTCAATTCTAGGTCCTCAAAAGCAAACAGAAACTGGATATCCTCTCCCCCGCCCCCAATCACACATTATATATTTTTTCTCTTTTCAATGAAAGAACAAAGAGTTAAAGTGAAACAACACAGAAAACAAGGGATATTTTGCCTAGGAGAAAAATATAATCTGATCAAGAAGAGGAAGAACCAGCAAAGAAAAAGTAGCACCAAAGTTGGAATCCAAATAGAGAAAAAGAGTGTGTGATGCAAAAGGAAGATTGAGAG
This sequence comes from Heterocephalus glaber, assembly GCF_053883595.1. NCBI lineage: Eukaryota > Metazoa > Chordata > Mammalia > Rodentia > Bathyergidae > Heterocephalus > Heterocephalus glaber. The sequence goes on from NW_028258170.1 coordinate 8,099,654, forward strand.
CCAGTTATAAATTAAGGAATCCACTATTTCAGGGGTCAGTAGACATTTTCTGGAAAGGACGAGTAGTAAATATTTCAGACTTTATGAGCCATATGTTCCCCGTTATAACTAATAAACTCTAATTATACTACAAAGGGATACACATAGGCAGTACCTAAATAAATGGGCAGAGATGTGCTCAATAAAACTTTATTTATTGACACTAAATTTGAATTTGATATCCTCTTTGTGTATAGTGAAATACTTTTTTTTACTTTTTCCCCCCAGTATTTAAAAATGTAAAAACTATTCTTGGCTGGAAAGCCATTCAAAAGCATACTATAGACCAAAATAGGTCCACAAGCCATAACTTGCTAAATTCTATATTGTTCTAAAAACTTGACAAAGTAAAGGGCTGTATGAAAACAATAAATTTAAATTTTATGATAAATCAAACTTAGCATTTGTTATCATGTGTATGATGTATTTATAGTCAGTATTCTAAAATTGTGTGACTAAAACAAGAAAAGTGTGTATCTTTTAAAAATTGTACTTTATTTTAAATTTACATATAATACATACATAGTACTCTAAAACAGTGTGATAATTCAATACAGATAGGTAACATGCAATGATTGCATAGGACAATTTGTTATTTCATGGTGGGAACCTTCAAACTTCTTTCTTAGTTATTTATGAAATATATGTATAATAAATTGTTATGAAAATGGCCAGCATTGTTATCCCCCGACAGATGGTGGCTTATTCCTCCTGTCTAACTGTGTTTTGGCACCTGTGATCCCATCTCCCTTTCTCTCCACCCTCCTATTCCCTAGTCCCTAGTGATCCTCCTCTTTCTTTCTACAAAATCAACTATTTTAGCTTCCATGTGAGCGAGTGAGAGTCTTTGGTCAAGTCTGTGTGATAGGCACCGCCAAATCGTCCACCTGTGTGGTGCTAGATCCAAAATGAAGCCCAGCAGTGCTTGACTGCTTGAGAGCAAAAACTGAAAATCTAGGTCACTGAAGTAAAATCTTCAAGGCACTGGCAAACACACGCATGAGGGGAAAATGGTCACTGTAGACGCACTTTGATTCTATTTCATATTTAACCACAGCCTCAAATGTGGGAAGGAAAGAATCTTTACGCCCTGATTAATAGTCATTTCTTGCATGTACAAATAAGTTTATTCATCTTGAATTTCCTGATTTTCTATCTCTAAACAATTATTTCTTCCAGAAACGACAGTACTGGAGGAGAGCTTTCTTTTCAGTGGTGAATCCTATCCTCACATAATCTGGGGGCTCAGAGTCTTTGTGCTGCTTTCCAAACTTAGAGTCTGTCCACGAAGGGGAAGAACACCAAGTGGTGGTGGCCTCTGTTAGGAACCTGATGACCTTTTTATCTCATAAGATGATGTCTAGAGTTAGTACATGTAACTGATAGTCGAAGATAGCATAACTAGAGGTTTTCCTATGGACAGAATAAGCAACAGCAACCAGAAAAGCAGAAACTTCCTCACTAAGAAATACTAAAATACTAAATGGGGCCAGAGATTTAGCTCAGTGGTTCCACCGCCTGCCTTACAAACAAAAGCACCCAAGTTCAATCCCCAGTACAAAAAAGAAAGAAAGAAAGAAAGAAAGAAAGAAAGAAAGAAAGAAAGAAAGAAAGAAAGAAAGAAAGAAAGAAAGAAAGAAAGAACTAAATGTCTTAGCCAGGCATGGAAGTGCATGCCCATAATCCCAGCAATTTGGGAGGCTGAAGCAAGAGGTTTGCAAGATTGAGCTCAGCCTGGGTTATATATGGAGAGCTTGTCTCAAAGTAAAAAGTAAAACAGGGCCTCGGGATGTAACTCAGTGCCAGGGTCCTGGGTTCAATCCCCAGAACTCCATTCCCATCCTCCAAAAAGATGTACTAGCTGCCTTGCTGGAAGCCTCGGAAATACCTGAAAATTAACTTATTTGCACTATTCTTTCCCTTTGTATAGGTGAAATTCAATGGTTTCAAAATGTTTGTTTCTCTTTTCAGGTAACAGCAACATTAAGAGTAGAATAGAACACCTCAAGATAGGAATCAGGGGAAGGAGGGGTCACTCATATTGACTATGGATGGAAGACCCCTGGTTGGACTTTCCTCATCTAGTTCAGTGACTCTTGAAGATCCTTGGAATATAATTTGAAGACTATTGATTTTATTACCTTCTGTTTTACTTTTACCTATTTGGTTTTCTTCAGTCATATGATTTCAATCTGTTAAACTGATGAGGAAGGCAAAACTTAAAAAAACAAAACCTAAGTTTTAAATGTTAGATAAAACCCTAAAGGTAATCCTTCCCCTCCCTGTGGCTGCTGTTTTTTCCCCTGACAACTCTGCTTCTATAGATAACAGTTTTTCCACATCCTGCTTTTATGGAAGCCTGTTTCTTTTTCTTCACCAGACCAAGGACACACAGATGTGCTAAGTTACAAACTGTGACTGCTCAAATAATTGCCTTTGTTCTTCTTCTGTATAAAAGGAATTACACGGCCCCTGTTTAGGGCTCGGAATTTGGAGTGGCAAACTCCTCCAAGCCCTCTGGTGTAATAAACCTTGGTCAACCTCCACCTCTCAGTGCCACTTGTTTTGTTCATGTGCTGTTCCTGCTGGTACAAAATTTTTCTAAGAATCAAACTCAACCCAACTCTAATAAAATTATGACAAATTTCAAATAAAACCTGTTCAAGTCCCTTCACTCTTTCCAATCACAAATAAGAATCCTTCTGTTGCTCATTGTCTATAATTATGGTGTGTGTGTGTGTGTGTGTGTGTGTGTGTGTGTATTTCTTTTTGTTTATTTTTGAACACTTTAAGTTATAGAAATGAATTTTGCCTTAATTTCAAATATTCAATTTTGGAACTAATTCACATAGTATATTCTTGCATTGCATTCAGAAATATTTTTACACATAATAGGAATTTAATGATGGGTAGAGGAGAGAGAGGAGAAGGAACAGAATATAATAGAAGAGAAGAGGAGAAAAGAGGAAGGGAGTGGAGAGGAGAGGAGAACTTGCTAGCAGGAAGCATCCCAGTGATTCAGTTGGAAAGGTTTCTCCAGGAGGCAGTGAAACCAGGGATAGAGAAGCAACCCCCAACTGTGAACAGTCATGGGAAATTGAAAGATAGAAGGACATGCATAATTTAGCCTGGCTGACAAATTAGCATTCATTCCAGTCTATGAATATACTGCTCTGGCCTGACCACAATTAAAGTGCCAGCTTAGCTTTTAATTCAAAAGGCATTATAAAGATCAGAAGAAAAAAATAACAGTTTCTAAAGTCTTTTATTTAGAGTACTGAAAACATCTTCAATTAAATTGAAAGAGAACCTCATTTACTTTCAACTACTTTTGCCACTTGTTTCTCATAGAACAAGAGAAATGCAACACAGAGAATGCTTGGAATATTTTTTGAGTCTCCACGAATACTAGTGTCTGCCACTGAGGATCACTATTTGGTCTAAATTTTTAAAATATTAGGACATCAATTGTAATGGAGCTTGATCAATATTAAATATCTTTGAAATTAGGTTATTTGAAAAAGAAAAAATAAACTTAGTATTTAAGAAATGCTATGTGAAATATGGTTTAGTAGCTCTTAATATTTTTAAAAAGCCTTTTAAAATTATAAAACTGGTTCAGCGTAGGCTTAGAAGTGTAGGAGAGGGCACATCTGGAGATGAAGTTATATGTTAATTTGTTCCCTGATCTCAAGTAACTTCCTCAAGAATGTAAGAATTTAATTTATTGTAGATTATTTGGATTTCTTTCCAGGCTTTGTTTTCTCAACGTGGGAGGTCAGTCCTGCAGGAGACGAACAATTGCAGTTAGTCGGGGAATCATTTTTTTCAAATAGGAAACTTCTGAAGTTACATTTTTATCCTACATATATGAGAGTGTGTGTGTATGTGTGTGTATTTGTGTCTATAATGTAAACTCTCATTTTTAGGGTGTGCATTTCCTCTAAAGTCAAGTAGCAGGATTTCCTGAGGTTAGAAAACAAGAGGAAAGTTTATTGGAGTCTCTAGCAAAATCCAATTTCCATTGTATAAGTTCTCAGTAAATTGAAAGCACATGATTATGTTGCATATCTTACTACATATATATTTTGTATAAATTTGTGAGTGCACATATATCGATGTACTTTAACACTGTACCAAATCCATGCCCTTTTCCAAACTCAGCTCTGTGTTCAGGTCACTGAGAGCACATTGGCTTTTCCTGTAGCCTGTGGAACAGTAAAATATGCTGCATAATGAGCCAATGCATGTTTGGCTGTGGCTGGGGAGGGTGTACTTGCTGAAGGGGAACTACATGGAATTGACTCCGAATGAAAGTAGAATCTTCATAATACTAAAATCAGCCAGATAAAAAGCAAGAACTCAAAGTAACTGCAAAATTATTCTGTCAAGGTTTTACATCAAGATTTTATTTTTCCAAAGTGCCAGCAGTCACCAACAGTTGACAATTTGCATGTCAAAGGAAGGGGTGTTTGTTTGAGTAAACAAAAATTTTAATGATCTAGAAGATTGCTATATGCTTTAGAGGAAACATGCATACATTTTATTTTAAGAATCAAACAAACAAGTTCATTAATAACCAAAAAACAATGTGTTAGTGGGGTGATGGAAAAATATTCTGCTCTGGATTATGGGGCCTCTTTTGTTCATAATTTAACTTAATTTTATTTAGAAAATTGTGCTTTTTTTTAACTGTCTTCCAAAACATTCCTTATTTTCCTCTCCCTCATCTCCAAAAATCCTAAAGTTCTAAGCAGAGGAGTTGATAGAAAGGATTGGCAGGGGGAAAAGGGCATTTTAATCTCACTTTTCACCCTCCCTAAATAAGTATAGATGAAATGCTATGTCATGGTGCTGCTCTTAACATCAAGTCAGATGCTGAGGGAAAGGCTAAGACATCTTCTCTGTCATGAGGGCCCTGCAATCAGGGTCAAGTTCTCTATTGCCAAACCATTGGTATGCAGTGTCAGGGTTCCTGGGGTGCTAGGACTCACTGACCTTCTCAGCACTGGACAACTACGCAGAGCCTGGAGGGATGAGACCGGACCACAATGTCAACTCTGAGCAGTCTCCTGAGTTACTTGGAGGTCACTCTAAGCCGAAAGAGGCCTTCTGTAGTCCTCACGTCCTGTGAATGACACTGAGGAAGCTGTCCACCAGTCATGCACTTCTGAAATCTGCAAGAGTTTGTGGAAAGATTTGACAAATAAGAGTCACTCTTACATTTTCTGCTAGAGTCACAGTACAATTGACAATACTTCAATTTTCAAAGTTTGGTAGAATCCTGCAGTGAAGATATTTGTACCAGAAAATTTCTTTGTAAGATTTTTAATTAGATTATTTTTGTTTTCAGAGGGGGCTTTTGTAAATTTGATGGTTTATGTCTTTAATAATTTTGAAAATTTATAAATTTATTAGCACAAAGTTGTCAATACATATTTCTTATTAATCTTTCAGCATCTGTAGTATCTGACATTCTCTCTTGTTCTGGATATAGCCATTTGAGTCTATCCTTTTACATTCCTGATCAATTTTGCTTCGGTTTCACTGACTTTTTCTTTATAATTATTTTTATTTTACCATATACAATTACTTTTATTTTATATCTTAACATAAATAAGTATTAATATATTTTTATCATTATAATTTCTTCTAATTTGGTGGATATAATCCTTTTTCAAATTTTTAAGTGTAAGGTACTATCATTTTTTAGTATGTGTGCATAAAAATGCCTTACAGTTCTTTCTAAACACTGTCTTTTCATTTTCATTTAATTAGAATTCTTTCTCATTTCTTTTGTGTTTTCCTATTTACCCCATAGGTTATTTAGAGATAAGTTATTAAGTTTTCAAATGTTTATGGATTTCTCAGATATCACTCTGCTGTTGATTACGTTTAATTCCATTTTATTCAGAAAACATTTGATTACTTTAAGTTCATTAAGGAATACATATATTATGCTACAAGAAATTATATATTTTAAATAATACTCCATTTTCCATTGAAAAATATTAATATTCTGCTTTATGGTAAGATAGCCTATAAATGTCAAATATGTCAAGTTGTTAACATTGCTTAAATCTTCCGTATCTATGATGATTTCCTGACTACTTCTATCAATTACCAATGATAAAGGAGTGTTGAAATATATTACTCTAATGAATTTCTCTATGTTACCATTCAGTTTTATAAGGTTTTTCTTCATATGTTTTAAAGTTTTATTATTGTGTACATAACCATGCAGATTTATTATGATATTTGATGTATTAATACACTTATCATAAAGAAATGACTCTTTATCCCATATAACATTCCTTGCTCTGAAATATATATTTCTTAATGAAATTAGCCATGCGACCTGTCTATTGACTAATTTAAGAATGGAATATCTCTTCCCGAACATTCACATTTAGCATATTTCTTTTATTTAACATAGATTTCTTATATGCAGCATAAAATCAGATTTATTTTTATGCAGTATAACAATATCTGCTTTTTAAAGAGCCCAATTAGAACATCTATCACAGTATAACTTCGAGTAATGTAGTTCCATTTCCTGAATGGTATAAAATAATTCCTCTCAATGTTTGCTCCTTTGCTTTCATGTACTTTATTATACATACATTATTAACTCTATTTGTAGTGCAGACATCTGGGCCTAGCATTTTCTTTATGAGAAGATATTTCCCCACAAATTCAATGACTACTCTTAAGAAAATGAAAAGGGCAAAATTTAGACTCAGCAAATGACTTACACTTGGAAACACAAAACTTCTCTCATCCACAGGGCCTGTCTCCCAAGATCTTAGTGGTTGCCTGAAGCTCTGGATAGTTCCTTACTATGCTCTATTATTGTAGACAGCTAAGTCAGTTGGCTGTATTACAGGCAGTTACATAGGCCTGGGCCCTGGAGGGAGTTGATACAGAAGACAATAAAGCCCTTTACAGAAGGCCAGGATTCAGAAAGAGGAACTACACCCACACACTTCCCCTAGGATGAACAGCAGTGATTGATATTCTAAATAGGCATCAATCACCTTGGGTGGGGACCAAAACCTCCCTAGCCCATTACTCCTGGAAATCCTGAATCAATTACCTAAGAAACTACACTTGTTGTAATCTTATTGGCTAATCATAGTTTTGTCCAACCTTGTACTGGCCTCACCTCATGACTTTGCTCAATAAAACACCCTTGAGAAGCGGGGTTGAGGGGCAACCCACTTTCCAGGTGTCCCCTCCTGTCCCTCTCAGGCAGGAGCTGTCTTTTGCTCAATAAATATTCCCTACTCGTAACTTCCGTTTTCCTAGAATTCATTCTTCAATTTCAGGGACAAACTCAGCATTTCAGATATCTCAGGTTGGGAGTATGGTATTTCCTTTACATCATTTAGATTATTTAGAGGTCTTATATCATACACTCTATATCACTCTTACACATGCATGCTTATGATGAAATTTAATTTAAAAATAGGCAAATAAGAGATTAACAGCATTACAAACATTAAAATGGAAAAATTATAAAATATTATAAAAAAAGTTATACAAATGTGATCTTTCCTTAACAAAAAAAATCTCAATTCCTCATTGCAGTATAATATTTTTGAGATTTTTTTTTTTTTTTTTTTGGAAACAGGGATTGAAATCGGGTCCTTGTGCTTGCACAGCAGGCAGCCAAACCACCGAGCTAAATCCCTGGCCCTTGTATAATATTTTTGGACTGCCATTAAACATGGGTAATGAAACCACAGAAAGCAGAACTTTGAGTGGGGTTCACTATATATGAAGAAAAACTGTAAACAAATGAGTAGGAACCAAGAGAGGAGGATTATAAAGGGACATGAACAGGGTTATGTGTGATTGATATACTCAGTTTCCTTGTGAGTAGTGATACTTCCACTGGTATGTAGACATAAAAACTTCATCAAGACCGAGGTCCTGAGTCGCACAGAACACGGGGAATCGGCCCGCTGCAGACAGGCAGGTCTGTGCACGCCCTCCCGAGGTCCTGAGTCACGAGGAAGACGCCAAATCACCCCGACGCAGACAGGCAGGTCTGCCCACGCCCTACCGAGGTCCCCAGTCACTCAGAATATGCCGAATCAGGCCACTGCACACAGGAAGGTCTGTGCACGCCCTACCGAGGTACTGAGTCACGCAGAAGACACCGAATCACCCCACTGAAGACAGGCAGCCACCTGGTTCCACACTACAAAGACGCAGAGGACACCACACCACCAGACCAGGTACTGAGTCCCACTGTTCCCGGCCCACAGGTAGGGACTTCTGAGCCGTTGTCCCACTGCTCCTGGTCCAGAGGAAGGGGCTTCCCGGTCACCATCCCTCCTGCTGCTCCCAGCCCAGAGGAAAGGGCTTTTGGGTCACCTTCTGTCCCACTGCTCCTGGCCCAGAGGAAGGGGCTTCCCAGCCACCATCCCTCCCTCTGCTCCCAGGCCAGGAAAGGGCTTTTGGGTCACCATCCCTACCGATGCTATCGGCCCCTGTCCCACCTCACCCAGCTCAGAGGAGGTAATCTGTGCAGGAGCTAACAGCCCCCCACACCAGTTGAAATGAGAAAACACATAAATAAGTCTCAAAACCAGACTTCCAGATCACCTACAGCAACCCCAAAGGGAAATGAGATGGAACCCTCTGATACTCAACCACCTGGACCCACTGAACTGGCAACAAAAGGGGATCTGGAAAGAATGAAATCAGAAATAATTTCTCAGATAACAGGAGAAATTGTGCCCCTAGGGCAAGACGTGATTAATAAATCTAGAGAGGAGCTCAGGAACATGATGGAATTCCAACATAAGAAACAAATGGAATCCATAAAACAGATGCAAATACATTTCCACGACATGAAAAACTCCATTGAAAGTCTACACAGCAGAATGAGCCAGTGTGAGGAAAGAATTTCAGATATAGAAGATAAGATTGCAATTAGTGACCAGGAGAAGAAAAATTGCTTCAAAATTATAAGGGAACATGAGAAATCAATCCAGCAGCTGCTAGATGATGCAAAGAAGAATAACATAACACTGATTGGAGTCAATGAAGAAACAGGAGAGAGTGCAGATGACATAAAAAACTGTTCACAGAAATAATGGCAGAAAACTTCCCAAGCAGGGGAAAAGAGCTTGACATACAGATAAGTGAGGCATATAGGACTCCAAAGACCATTGATCAAAAAAAATCTACACATAGGCATGTAATTGTTAAGATTCCAGAAACTCAACAGAAGAAAAAAGTTCTCCAAGCAGTCAGAGAAAAGAAACAAATCACATACAAAGGAAAGCCCATCAGAATCACAGCAGACTTCTCAACACAAACCATCAAGGCAAGAAGAGCTTGGAGTGACATAGTCCAAGCCCTAAAAGAAAACAGCCTCCAACTCAGATTGATGTACCCTGCAAAACTATCTTTCAAAATTGATGGAGAAATAAGATACTTTCATGACAAAGAGCACCTTAGGAACTTCGTGAATACCAAACCAGCACTCCAAAGAATTTTACACAATAGCCTAGGGACAGACATTGAGGATCACAACCCCAGGAAGCAAAGCACAATGAACCTACCTGGCATGACAAGAAATTAAACGTAAAGGGAGAGAACCCAACGAAAAGAAAAAGTAATGGCAATGACAAGTCAATACATTTCAGTTATAACCATCAATGTTAATGGTCTCAATTCACCAATCAAAAGAAATAGACTGGCATAATGGGTCAAGAAGCAAAATTCAACAATATGCTGCTTACAAGAAACACTCTTAATTCAAAAGGAAACTCATAGACTGAAACTTAAAGGGTGGAAAACAATACTCCATGTGACAGGAACCCCAAAAAAAGCAGGAGTAGCTATCCTCTTGGCAGATCAAGTACATTTCAAACCAACACTGATTAAGAGAGATGAAGAAGGACACTACATCCTTGTAAAGGGAAGACTCCAAGAGGAAGAGATGATAATCATAAATATCTATGCACCAAACACTAGTGCACCCAATTATATAAAACAAATACTGACAGACATGAAAAGTCATATATGCACTAATACAATTGTACTGGGGGACCTCAACAACCCATTGTCACAAATAGATAGATCAACTAGACTAAAAATAAGTAATGAAATACTAGAATTCAATCGAACTCTTGAACAAATGAACTTAACAAATGTTTACAGAGTCTTCCACCCCACAAAATCAGAATAAACATTCTTCTCAGCTGCACATAGGTCATTCTCCAAAATAGACCACATACTCACACATAGAACATGTTTAAGTAAGTGCAAAGGAATTGAAGTTATCCCCTATATATTATCAGACCATAGTGTGATGAAATTTGAGATACACAGCAAAGAAACTCAAAAAATTTCATAAACATGTGGAAATTGAACAACACACTTCTGAATAACCAATGGGTCACAGAGGAAATTAAAGAAGAAATCATACAGTTCCTTCAATTAAATGATAATGACAATACAACATATCGGAATCTATGGGACACAATGAAAGCAGTCTTACGAGGGAAATTCATAGCACTGAATATGCACATTAGGAAAACAGAGCAAGCCCAATTAAACAACCTGATGCTGAACCTCAAGCTTCTAGAAAAAGAAGAGCAGGACAACCCAAAAGCTCATTCAAGGGAGGAAATTATAAAGATCAGAGGAGAAATCAATGCAATGGAGACTAAGAGAATGATACAAAAAATCAATGAAGCCAAGAGTTGGTTCTTTGAAAGAATCAACAAAATTGACAAACCTTTAGCCAACCTTGTCAGAGAAAGGAAAGAAAAGGCCCAAATCCATGCAATTAGGAATGAAAAGGGTGAAATGACAACAGGCCCAGCAGAAATCCAGAGGATCATCAATACCTACTTCCAGAACCTATACACCAATAAGATGGACAACACAGAAGAAATGGACAGATTCTTAGATACATATGAATTACCAAAGTTGAACAAAGAAGACCTAAAAGTTCTGAACAACCCAATATCAACCATTGAAATTGAAAATGTAATTAAAAACTTATCAACTAAGAAAACCCTGGGCCCTGATGGCTTCACTGCTGAATTCTACAAGACATTTACAAAGGAACTGCTGCCATTACTGTTTAAACTCTTCAATGAAATTGAAAGGGAAACAATACTCCCAAATTCATTCCTTGAAGCAAGCATCACCTTGATCCCCAAAGCAGAAAAAGACCCAACTGAAAAAGAGAACTATAGGCCAATCTCACTAATGAACATAGATGCAAAAATCCTTAATAAGATACTGGCAAACAGAATGCAGAAGATCATCAAGAAGATCATTCACCCTGATCAAGTGGGAATCATCCCAGGGATGCAAGGATGGTTCAATATACAAAAATCAATCAATGTAAGACACTATATCAATAGAGCCAAGGACAAAAACCATATGAGTATCTCCAGAGATGCAGAAAAAGCATTTGACAAAATCCAACATGCATTTATGATAAAAACCCTACAAAAAATTGGAATAGATGCTCTCTACCTCAAACTGATAGAAGCCATCTATGAAAAACCAACAGCCAATATCATACTAAATGGTCAAAAACTGAAATCTTTCACGATAAAATCAGGAACAAGGCAAGGATGTCCACTATTACCACTCTTGTTCAATATAGCTCTGGAAACATTAGCCACAGCAATTAGACAAGAGAAAGAAATAAAAGGAATAAAGATAGGTAATGAAGAAGTCAAACTGCCATTATTTGCAGATGACATGATACTCTATATAGAAGACCCCAAGAACTCCACCAAAAGTCTTCTAGACTTAATAACCAAATTCAGTAAAGTAGCTGGTTACAAGGTCAGCACACAAAAGTCAATAGCTTTCCTCTACACCAATGACAGACTCACTGAGAGAGAAAGAGAGAAAATAATTCCTTTCACAATAGCATCCAAAAAGCTGAAATACCTAGGAATCATCCTAACGAAAGAAATCAAAGACCTCTTCTCTGAAAACTATGGCACTCTGAAAAGAGAGATTGAAGATGATATCAGAAAATGGACAGACATCCCCTGCTCCTGGGTAGGAAGGATTAATAGAGTGAAAACGGCCATACTTTCAGAACTGCTATATAGATTTAATGCAATTCCAATTGAGATCCCAGCAGCATACTTCATAGACCTTGAGAAAACAATCCAAAAATTCATTTGGAAGAAGAAGAGACCCAGAATAGCAAAAGCAATTCTAGGTAACAGAGACATGGCAGGGGGTATCACAATCCCCAACCTGCAACTATACTACCAAGCTACTGTGATAAAAACAGCATGGTACTGGCAAAGAAACAGATTTGAGGACCAGTGTAACAGATTAGAAGATGCACAAACAAGGCCAGACACACTCAACCATCTCATCTTTGATAAAGGAGCCAAACACCCTCACTGGAAGAAAGATAACCTCTTTCATAAATGGTGCTGGAAAAATTGGGCTTCAACTTGCCAAAGATTAAAACTAGACCTGTATCTCTCACCAGGCACTAAACTAAAATCAAAATGGATTAAAGATCTAAATATTAAAATAGAAACTCTGAACCAGTTGGAACAGAGGTTAGGTAGAACCCTTGAAGACATCAGTGTAGGAAAAGATTTTATGAACAAAACCTCAGTTGCCCATGAACTAGCACAAACAATCAACAAGTGGGATCTCTTCTTATTCAAAGGCTTCTGCACAGCAAGGGAAACCACCAGCAGTGTGAAGAGACAACCCACAATGTGGGAAAAAATCTTCACCTGCTCTTCCTCAGACAAAGGTCTACTATCTCGAATCTATAAAGAACTTAAAAAGATCAGACCTCCCAAATTTAAAGACCCAATCCAAAAATGGGCATCTGAAATGAACAGACATTTCTCAGACAAAGAAGTAGAAATAGCAAATAAATACATGAAAAAATGTTCAACATCCCTGGTCATTCGAGAGATGCAAATGAAAACAACACTGAGATTCCACTTCACTCCAGAAAGAATGGCTGCTATCATGAAATCAACCCATAAGAAATGCTGGTGAGGCTGTGGGGAAAGAGGAACCCTGCTCCACTGCTGTTGGGAGTGTAGACTGGTGCAACCACTGTGGCAATCAGTATGGAGATACCTCAAAGAACTAGGACTGGAAGTCCCATTTGACCCTGCTATTCCATTGTTGGGGATCTTCCCCAAAAATTAAAAGAATCATATCACAGTGATTTTTGTGTGCCCATGTTCATAGCAGCACAGTTTGTAACAGCTAAAACTTGGAAACAACCCAAATGCCCATCAACTGGAGACTGGATAAAGAAAAGGTGGTTTTTTAATAAAATGGAGTACTACTCAGCCATAAAAAATGAGAAATTAGAGACATTTATAGCTAAGTGGATGCACATTGAGGCAATACTCTTAAGTGAAATAAATAGGACACACATGAATAAATTCCGAATAGTTTCTCTGGTGTGAGAAACTGAAAGTGTAAATAAGGACTAAATGTTTAATAGGCAATGTGAAATAGGAAGAAAAGGGGCAAAGGGGAAGGAAGTGGGAGGGCTAGGGGAAAGGATAGAAGGGAATGGGATTAATATGAGAAAATGGAAAAATAGGAACAAAATCTTTGTAAATAGGGAGGACTAGAGGGGTTGAAGGAAGTGCTGGGCCAGGGTGAAAAATAAGAACCAAGAGAGACTATGTAAAGGTGCAAATTTCCAATGATGAATGTCATTATATTGTATACCTAAAATGTACCAATGATTAGAATGAATAATCGATAATGCAAAATAGGAAGAAAAGGTCCAAAGAGGTAGGGGTAGTGGGAGGGGCAGGGGAAAGGAAACAAGGGAAAGGAAAAATGATGAGAAATGGAAAAAATGGAAATAAAGTCTTTGTAAATAGGGAAGGGTGGAGGGCGTGAAGGGAGGGCTAGGAATGGAGAAAAAATAAGAACCAAGATGCATTATGTAAAGGTACAATTCCCAATGAGAAATGTAACTGTGTTGCATACCTACAATGTGCCAATAAAAGAATTTAATACATTTAAAAAAAAATAAAAATAAAACTTCATCAAGTTATACGCATCATAGACTTGTAGTTTATTATATATTAGTTATATCACAATAAAAGTGGAGATAAATATTGCACTGAAGTGTTTTAAAATTTAGTGAATTTGAAGTCCTTTGTGTTTTTTTAAAAATAGATTATCTTTATAAATTAAAAACAGCTTGATAGTCTTTCAATATAATTTGAATCATAAAATATTTAATAATTTTAATAAATGATATTACATTACTTATGAACTCTTTGCCTGAACACTATGTCTATAATCATGCTCACTATATATGGCAGATACTGTACCAGACATTAATGACACTGTAGACAGCAATTGAACATGCTCTTGTCCTAGAAAAGATAATAGTCCTAACGTGGGGATGAAAATTTAAAAAAAATCACCTGTGATGAGCACTATAAGAGTGATGTACAGAGTGGATATGAGAATCTACAATCTTGGACTGTAAGTGTAAGTCAGGGGAGACAGCCTGGAACCACTAAGCTTCAATTGACATTTGAAAGATAAGAATTTGTCTCTTCTTTGTAAGATTGAATCTCTTTTGTCTGTATCTTGTACTTTGGGTAACTACTTTAAAGATAATGATAACACAGTGCATTGACTATTGTTATTCTCCTATTGCTTTGTTGTGAAATTTTATTTTTTCATAAAATCTAGGTGAAAAGAAGGGAGTAAATCTAATGTATAGAATCATATGTGAAAGGGAATGGGGGCAGGGGAAACATGGAAATTGTAAGGAAATGAAAGAGTCATAGAGTAGCTAGAGTACCAAGTGTGAAAGGTATACCTGGTGGGAAACACAAAAGGATTAAACTTGTCACTATCAGCAGACAACTTTAGGAAGGAATATGCATATATGAGTTAGAGCTCTGGCTATAATAGGAAGGATGGATGGGAGAGGGATGATAGATGCTTAAAACAGTGTAGTAAGAGAAAGTGGAGAGAAGGAAATATATATATGAGAAATTTCAGAAGTTGGCAATGGATCAGACATGAAGCAGAAAAAGACAGAGAGCTGTCAAGGATGACTTTTGGGCCTCTGACTACAGAGTTCAGGTGACTTCTCAGCAAGGGTTCTACTATCATGGTGACAGTACTCCAGATAGACTATGCTTATTTTCATCACTGAATATACCAAGTGTAAATTTCCTCAGGGCCCTCTACAACATCTTTGAATGAATTAGGAAGAGTGGCTCCTGCTTGGGTGGATGAGTTCCATAAGCAGATGGATTTTATCTCTTACCCCTGGGCTATGCATCTGTGTTTAATCCACAACTGTTCCACCCTAGTGCTCTTTCAAGCCCTAACCTAGGTCCTCTTCATCATCTACATCATATTCCCTTTCTACATGTCCCTGAAACAGCCAAGTACCTTATACCCACAAATATGGGGAATCTATTTCACCACATCCTGTTTTTAATCTAAAACTTGACTCACCCTCAAGGGCATTTCTTTCTTGCAGCCCTCTCCTCTCCTGCTGTGCCTGATTATTTTCTCCTGTCCATATGCCTGAGACTCAGGACTCTCATTGCCACTATTAGATTGTTCCCCCTCCATGCTTTTTACATAAAGAAACCTGTGCATTTCACCATCGTTGGAGGTACATATGCATGCTGAAATCAGATTCTGCATTCAGACTCAAACTTTCTGTCCTTTAACTTCACATTTTAAAAATTATAGGTAATATGTTAGACATTATTACTGTTCCTAATTCTCTATAAATTATTTTTCTTTGCTTGTTTACCAAAACTCAAGAAATATGTTGAGACTCACAAGTTATGTTGTCATCTGAGCTATGGCCTTCCATCATGCCAGTGATGTCAATATCACATGACCAACCATTTCAGAACCATGATCTGCAGTACTTATTTCTATAGCCATATCTCTGACCATATCAGTAATATAAAAATTAAGTTTCCAAAATCACCAGTTCTTTAATGGCAGGAACAGCACATGAAAGACAGGAGTGGAACTTGGAGAGGTGGAGGGTAACCAAGGTTTATTATGGTAGTGGGCTCAGAGGAGTTTGTGACTCTAAATTCTAAGCTCTCAACAGGGACTATGTATTCTTTTTATATTGTCATAGGAGGGGTGAATAAGTTCAATTACAAAAGCAGAGCAAAGGCAATTATTCAAGCAGTGTGGGTTTGCAACTTAGCATATCTGGGTGTCCTTGGTCAGGTAAAGAAAAGCAGGCTCCCACAGAAACAGGGTCTGGTAAAAACATTATCTATAGGAACAGAGTTGTCAGGACAAAGAACAGCAGCCAAGAGAGGGGGAAGATTACAGGGGAAGGTGATGGAGTTTAGCTATAGCCTTTAGGGTTTTATCTAACACTTAAGTCTTAGGTTTTGTTTTTAAGTTTTGCCTTCCTCGTCAGTTCAAGCATTCCACTTTCCAAATATGACCACCATTCAATGGTTTGTTCAATTGTTCTTCCTCTGTTTTCTTCCTACTGGAAAAATCCTATCCTGTGACACTTAAAAGGTTGCCCAAAGCATTTGTCCTATCCTCTCTTCATTTACATATAATATCAGGCTCATATTTCAAGTTCTATTAGTTCACACACCTTCTTGGCTTTAATCTAAATTCTTTTAAGTTATTCTTTGTTTTGGTATAGGGCTCAGAATAACCACATTCTCTGATCAATAGAATAATCTTTTTTCTGTTCTAGGCAGTTACAGGAATCAGAAATTTCACTAAAATTTATAAAGAACAAAATCAAATAGAGCCTCAAGAGTAATCCAAATTTGCCATATTATTTTAAAGTCATCCCATATAACTACCCAGAGTTACTTTCTATAACTTGTAGTCTGTTATATTGTTGTATGAGAAAATGAAGAAGTTTAGTTATCTGGCTTATATTCTCAGCTCTAATTTTCATTGATGTTCTAGTAATAGATGATCAAATAGACAGATATTTATGTAATACAGCTTGTAAGGTAAAAATATCATCACACACATTAGTAATGTCATTATTACCATGACTAGTTTTGCTGGTTTGCAGACTGAGTGGATTGTAAGGCTATTTACAAGCCACAGGAAACTAAAAGAGATTGAATTTGGGAGAACTCACAAAATAGTAAACTCCGAATGAATTCTACAAGTATATTAGAGTTCTCTTTCAAATATTTAACAACTTTCATCTCTAAAGTTTATTTAGTTAATAACAAAATACCAAAGACTAATCTGGCAGATGCCATGGCAATAGTTGTACCAGAATTTCTGGTTAAACTTACCAAGTGGCTTCATCACTTAGTGCAAAAGGTTCTTTGATCACAGTGTAAGTTTGAACTTATCATATTTAATGCCCACTATACATCAATGTGATGACTAATTCATGTTATTTTGCCTTCATAGTAAAAAGAGAGTAATATCTTGTCATAAGATATGTGGAAACATAAAGGTAATGATACATACATTCATAACACTCAGAGTAATCCTCTTTGAAGATGCTCAAAGTGCTTGATGTACCTTTATCTTTCTAAGAGCAAGAGTTCTAAGAGAAAGAGCAAGTACTGTGAATTTTATTTAAAATATAAGGAAACTAATAACAGAAACTTATTTGATTTATCCAAAGATAGATAAAAAGCAATACGTGAACTCAGAAGAGAGTCCAATTTCCCACATTCCCAGACTTGTTTACTGGTAGTTTTGCTAAGAATTATACTCCCTTTCACTGCATTTGTCATTAAAAGTGATTACTTTTTTTTTTGTAGCAGACATCAAACTCAGTACCTTGTGCTTTGGAGGCAGGCATGGCACCACTGAGCTAAATCCCCAGTACAAAAGTGATTACTTTTTAAAAAAAAATTTTATTAGATAACACTGGAGGAGCAATTATATTTTTGAATCTTTTGCTCTTGACCATAACAGAGGTTCCATAATAGAAATTTTTCCATCAGAGAAATTCTTTTATGCAGCAAAACAATTATTATAGCATTAATCATGACCACTATTAATTGATAGTTTTTTATGAAATATCTGTTCTGTGTGTGTTGGGGCCAGTGGGTTGAAGGGAGGCCTGCTCAGGTGAGGTTCCCAAAGAAAAGAACACATGTGGATCAGACATTTCAAAGCAGGCACTCATTTCCAGCACAGAACTTATAGTAGTTCTTTATCAACTTACTGAGACACAGTAAGACAAAAAATTCTTGGTGGGGCCAGGGATTTAGCTCAGTGTTTCCACTGCCTGCCTCATAAGCACAAGGTCCCGAGTTTGATCTCTAGTACCAAAAAAAAAAAAAATTCTCTGTGATCTTGCAGGCTGTGTGGCACATGTGTGGTTGTCTATACTAGTTCATTATTATATAAAGAAGCCCAACTGTGCACTTGCACTAAAAGACAGAATTGTCTCCTCGGGTGCCCTCAGATGCCCTCAGATGCCCAGGCTTTTACATGTCTCACAGTGGCCCCCTAGAGCATGTTTCCAATACATATGCTTACCAATAGGTTTCATCAAGTAACTCCAATACTAAGTGTGAACATAAATCACAGCATCTGTACCCCAGAATGTTGACAACCAGGTAGTTTCTTACCAAAGAAACTATTTGGCTTCAAATAACAAACAAACAACAACAACAACAAAACACTTAACAGGCACTCAAACACATTGTGGTTTAGTCCTCTCGTGAAATAGGTCCAGTGATAGACAGGCACAGGTTGCTTTTTATTTTCCTGCTGTATCATTTTTAAAATGACTTCTTCTAATTATTTGTTCACTCTATGCATAAAGGAAAAAAGAGAAGGAATCAGCAACATTGGGCACAACAGTCTCATTTGGAAAATGTTAACTGTCATTTGGTACTTTTTAAAAAATTACAAGTAGTCAAAGTAGAATTGAAATGAAAAGGGTATGAAAGGAGCAAATGCACTGTTTCTGCTAACAATGTATCTTTTTCTCTGCCCAAATCTATAATGCCTTGTCAAATTGAACAGCTAGTCACTGACTCAGAAAGGAGCTAGAGAAAGATGCTGGGAGAAATATATTTTACATATGAGATGAAGGGCAGTGAACTGGAAGAGAAAATTTTAAGGCACACCAACATTTTAGCAGTGGCATGGATACTGCTGGTTACCTTTAGCCAGATTTATGGTGAGAATTAGGGGCAAAAAGAATGAGGAACATCTTAAAAACTTACTTTGCCCCAAAAATAACCACATATAAAGCTAGAGCCAAACAAGCTGTGGTTGCTGAAGTTATTAGCACCAGTAAAAAGAATCCAGGTAATTTGAATAACAGAAATAAATATTTCTTGAGGGCATTTCAGAAATCAGCAAAACCTACTCATTACAGGCTCAGTGGTGTGAAAATGTCAGCCATTCCATTTAGAAGAGAGTCCCTGCTACCCCTGCTGGAGAAAGGCCTCCTAGGGAATTGGTTCCCAATGAATCATTTCACCGGGCTCAGCTATCCAGGCTCAGAGGCTACACCAGGTGTGGCCCAAGATGGTGTGGCTAATGCTCCCTCAGGAAGCAAACTTTAAGATAGTCTACATGAGGATGGTTTTTCTGGGAGTACATAATCCAAAAGCTTTGAGGTCAGGGAGGCTTCCATCCAGATTTCAAAGGAATACCTGAGAGGCCAGGTAACAATCTCTTGAGAGGACAGTATACGCCAAGTTTTTAATAAGCCATAGGTGTATTGGAGGCCCTAGGAAACTGAAGTTGCCAGGAATATGGAATTTCTGCCAAGGAAAATTTCAGACAGCAAGCAGAGCCACCTCAGGAGAGAGGCCTTGTAGGATGCAACCAGTAAGGCCACAGGGGGTTACGCAAGCCCTTTGAAATTTACCTCTCACACCCTGTGCCCTGGCAGCTGGACATGGAGCTATGAGACATAATGTTTGCTCTGCTGGATTTCTGTCTTGGTTTGGTTCCATTATTTTTTATTCCAGTAACAGAGACATGGGGAGCAGAGAAACCACCTATGCCTGTCTTGGGTGAATAAACAAAGTTGCTTTATTCACCACAGACAAACACATGGACTGGCTCTGAGCAGGACCAGAGCAAAACTGGGGAGAGCATAGATTTAAGTAGGGAAGTGGTTGCTATGGTTGCTACATCATTGCCAGGCACTGGTCAGAAGATCATTGCCTCTAGGAGTCTAGTCTGTGCTCCTCGGACTGGTGGTTGTACAGATGTTTCTTGGAATCGAGGGCTGCAACATGATGGCCTTTCCTGCCCATACCAAATTTGTTTATAAAGGGTTTTCCCACCAGCGGCAAAGTTTCCTGCCTGGTGTGACCCTGGCCAAGCTGGGGGTTCGTGGCCAAGCTATGCCATGTCCTTGGCATGACAATTCTGTTTCCCCTTTTTGAGTGGGAATATTTACCCTGTCCTATTATATCTCAGGATTATGTAATTGGTATTTTTTGGTTTCTTTTCCTTTTTTTTTTCCTACAAAGATTCACACATAAGCATTGGGTCTCAGGACAGAATTTCACTTGGACTTTGGAGAAATCCTG
The DNA here is from genome assembly GCF_053883595.1 of Heterocephalus glaber. Classification (NCBI taxonomy): domain Eukaryota; kingdom Metazoa; phylum Chordata; class Mammalia; order Rodentia; family Bathyergidae; genus Heterocephalus; species Heterocephalus glaber. The sequence continues at coordinate 8,120,212 of NW_028258170.1, forward strand.
ACACTGTTGAGGCTTCAGGAAAGAGATTATTGCATTTTCATTTGTTCTCAAAATATTTGTTCATATTGGGTGGAATAATTAACTTAATACTATGTTTATTTGGAGAGTAAGTATAGTTTAAGGAGCTGAGTTTCATGTTAGGTTGACAAGTGGTGGATTGTGGTGCTTGAACCTAATTGTGTCAACTTGATTGGCTTGAAGGCCACCAGACAATCAGTACAGCACATTTCTCTGATTCCTCACCCTTTGTTCTGCCTCTTTTCCTCTGCTCTGCTTTTCTGCTGCCATGAGCTAAGTAACTTTGTTTTATGCTCTTCTGCTATGATGTTTCTGCCTTATAGTCAGCCAGCTCAGACTGAATTCCCTGAAACCATGAGCAAAACTGAACTCTCCTTTGAGGTGTAGGTGCTGGGGATTGTACCCTAGCTACAGAAAATATGGCTAATGCAAGGTGGTATCGATGTGATGTCAGATGTGAGAACAGCTGGCCTTGGTGACCCATTTCAGCTCCATTTGAGCTCTGTGATCTAAGTGAGATTTATTGATGATGAAAATATTCAGAATTTTATTTTCCTTATGCAATCATCAGGTAAAAATGGTCAATGTTTGATTGCTAGTATAAAGTACTAAAGATTACTCCAGTAAGGTTTTTATATGCATTTAAACCCAAAGCCTTGCATGAGTAATTGATACTCTTAACATACTAATGTGTGAAAATTTCATAGTATTTGAAATTTTTCTGACAACAAAAGTTGAAATGAGGCAAGGAGAAGTCAGCTGGCCAGAAGCAGTATCACAGGATGCTGTGTGAAATCTGAAGGGTTATCTGACGTTGAAATGGAGAGAACAGAGATTGTGTACTTGAAATAAAAAATTCTAGGACAGATGGCAAAACTTTCTACTCATGGAACTTTTACTAAAGAGAAGCATATTGACACAAAAATAGCAAAAATTAAGCTCAGTGTGCACAATGATTAACATCATAGTTTTATCTATAATTAGGAGAAAGTAGACACAACTTTGTGTCTTACATGGAGGCAAGTAAATAAATTAAAACACTATCAACTTATTGGATGACTTTATGTATAAATTTAAAATGATAGCCAAGAAAACCTGTGGGAAACACTAGAAACAATAATCAAAAAAATATTTTTTGAGATATTAGCACCATGAAACAGACATCAGAAAGCATACAAGCTAGTAGTATCATAATTTAGTATAATACAATAGCTAGACAGAGATTAGAGCTAAGGGAGTAGGTATGGGAGCACAGTTAATATTTTCTACAGTATTTTAAAATATGTTCAATATATATTGTAATGGAAAACATAATAGTGGCTTTAGTAAGAGAAATAATTTTTCTTTTATATGAAAAAATGTCTAAAGAAGATAGCCTTGGGCTAGTAAACCATCACCATAATATAACCAGTAATCTAGTTTTCACTCATTCTGCTTCATCTAGAAACGTGAATCCATTGTTAAGATCAACTCTTTGCCCAACACTGGGTCTAGAGCTCCAATTAGTCTCTGTCCCAACAAGGACAAAGAGAAATCAAGGAAGAAGAAAGCATATCATATTTTAAAAGAGACACCTAGAAGTTCCAAGAAATACTTCCATTTATATCTCATTAGCCGTAACTGTTACAGGACCGCATCACCCTACTAGTGAGGGTAGGAGACCAAACTTTTTAGGTGGGCACATGACCACCTCATTGATTCAGGATTCTGTTACAGAGGAAGAAAGAATAAACGGTAGCAGAAGAACACACAGTTATTACACCATCCCATCAAGGGCATTCTAGGTATTCTGCATAAATCAGCCTCCTCTCATAGAAAGATCCAGAACCTCAATAGTCATGGAAAGTTTAGGGAGACTAACAGTTTCCAGTCATAATCCGAGTATCTTGGGGGACAGAACTTGAACCTAGCTCAGTATTTGTGTCCAAACTCCTGTACATTTGTTTCTTATGTAAAAGAATGAAAGGATTCTAGGAAAGCAGCTCAAACAGGACAAAAGTAATTGAGCACTGTTGTGGTTGATTTCAGGAAGAAGGAATACTTGTACCAAAGTGCATGCTGGCCTAGTACCTGCTAACACCAGAGTCTTTGTGAATTTTAGAAAGAAGAGAATTGTGGGGAGCAGAGAAAGGTCCATGTGTTACCAGCTCAATAAGTAGATACTATGGGAGACACAATTATGGGCCTGGTGACTAAGAGGTCAAACCCTGCTCATAGTACCTATTTTAGTCACTTTTCCTCACTGAGACATGATACTTGGCACCCACAACTTAAAGGAGGAGTTTTTGGGGTTTTTTTATTCATAGTTTGTATAGGTTTAAGTCCACACGAAGCCAGCTCCAAGGCAGAATGGCAGGATGCAAGAGCCTGGAAGGAGGAAAGCTGCTCACCTTGTGGAATCCAGGAAGTACAGTGTCAAGGGAGGAGCTAGGAAGGGAGATAAGCCCTTCCAGTCCAAGCCCCCGAGTGATCTGCCTCTTCTGACCAGACCCTACCTCCTAACAGCAAGTCAGCGGTAAGCTCCCATACTCAACTCACCCTCCAAGAGACCCGCCTGTGAGTGCATGAGGCTCTGGGAGGATGTCCAGATGGAATCCATAACAGCCCCTCACCCTTGACACTGGAGGGCATACAACTCGACTTCTAACTGCCAAAAAACTGTGTTTCTTGGCTTACAGATGTTCTCTTACCTCCAAAATGTGGCAGTATGGAAAGCTAGGGAATTAATGCCTTTCACTGAAGCCCTCAATCTGTGACTGACTGGAGATTCTGTATAAATATCCCAGCTTCTTCTCTACAAGTAGAAAATCTTTGACGATGTGCTATTCACTATCTTCCAGAGCTCCTAGTGGCTGAAGCACAGCTCTTCTGTGGTGACCTCTGACTGGATGAAGCATCCTAGATTCCACTGCCTTCCCTTCCAGTCTAATACTTGTTTCCTTACCAGTTGTTACAAAGTGAATGCCTGCAGTCCCAGGTATCCCACAAGTTGAGGCAGGAAAATGGCAAATTTGAGACCAGCTTGGCAACCTATTGAGACTTTGTTGCAAAATAGAATATAATAAAGTAGGTATGGGATTTAGCTCACCACTACAGTAAGTACTTGCTTAGGCTTGAGGATCATTTCTGTTTTCATCTCCCAGTACCAAAGAAATTGTATTATCTTACCAAATATTAGGAAATACTCATTCCAGGAGCTCTTGACATTTGCTGTTGATTAACGGACTCTAACCAAGGATAGTAATGTAAGCTCTTAGGATTTTGATTTCAACAGCTTTATAGTTCTTACACAGTTAGTTAAAACTGATTTAGGTCATGAGGGAAAATTATTTTGTTGCTTTTATGGATTAAATCTTACTTTATGTATGGACATAATTTCACACTGCTACACTTAAAACATAAAAAAATGAAACAAATCTCTTTGACAGTGAAGTGTATGCATCATTGAACTATATATACATTTACTAGTCAAATGTATTATAGGCTCTTGTCATCCCCATACAGGCAACTATAGGTAGGTCTTCTTTTTTTTCCCATTAAGTTTATTGATACATTTTAGGTATAAAATACAGTTACATTCATCATTGGGATCTTGTACCATTACATGAGTATCTTGGTTCTTATTTTTTTCTCCTTCCCTTGCCCTCCCTTCACCCCCTCGCCCTTCCCTATTTGCAAAGATGTTGTTTCCATTTTTTCCTTTTCTCATATTTTTTCTTTTCCCTTCTTTTGTTTCCCCTACCCCTCCAAATTCCCCAGCTCCTTTAGACCTTTTCTTCCTATTACACAATATCAATTATACATTTTAAAATTGCAATATCAAGATCTAGGAGACATTACCACAGATTTTACAGAATTTAAAAGGATATAGAAAGCATATTACAAAAATCTGTTTTGAAATAAATTTGACAACTTCTAAGAAGTACCTTAGAAGACAAATTAATGAAACTAACTCTGGAGGAAAAATAAAATTTGAATACCATCTATTAAAGAAAATGTATTCCTAGCTTGAAAACCTACCTGTATGACAACAGCAGGCTCATATACATTTTAACTGATAAATTATATCAAGCAATTAAAGCAGAAAAAAGAAGAAACACTTCTCCCCTCATTTTAGGAACTCAACATTGTGCTAATCCTAAAACTGGATAAAGATAATAGAAGAAAAAAATATGAACATAGGTAGAAATTTGTTTAACAAAACAATTAGAAGTCAAATCTGGCAGTATGTAGAAGGTTGTTTTGTTATAGGGATGGCAGTGTTCATTCAGCATTGGAAGATTCACCCTCAAAGTCATCATTTTAGCAGAGGAAAGGAAAAGGCCATATGATCCTGTCAGTAGTTGCCGAAAAAGTATTGGACTAAATTCTACAGCTCTTCATGGTAAAATCTATCCGGAGACTAGAAGTACACCAGAACCTTCTCAACAGATCAAAGACATGTACTCCATACTTAAAGCAAAAACTCCTTATATGAATGGAGAAGATAAAATGTTTTCTCCCTAAGGTGGGGAACAAGGGCAGATATGCTTACTCTTCATCTGTCCATTAAACTTTGAAACATAGGCCTAAACCAAAATAATCTGGCAAGAAAGTGACACATTTAGGATAGGACTGGCAAGGTTGAAGCAAAATCTCGATATGTAGATGAAATGATCATCTACAGAGAAAATACTAAGAAATCTCTAGGAGTCCCTAGAACTTGTTTTTGAATTTATCAGGATTAGAAAACACAAGGTATATATAAAAATTCAGGTCTGTGTATACTTGCTATAAATGAAGAATTGGATATTGAAATTTAAAAGTTATGTAGGAGTACAAAGGACCTAGAAAAGTAAAAAGAAAAAGAAAAAAAAAACATTGTTGGAAGATGTTTAGTACCTAATTTTAAGACTTCCTCTAAAGCTACAGTAATCAAGGCAGTGTTGGTGTAAGGAAAGACATATAGATCATTGAATAAAACAGAGAATCTAGAAAAAGAACTGCTCATACATGGTCCACTGAGTTTTGAAAGATTATTTAACATTAACATTTTGTAGAAGATAAACTCAATTAAAGAGCAGAGGAAAATATAGTGTTTTCAGCAAATGGCTCTAGAACACCTAGTATCCATATATAAAAAATTAACCTCAACTCTTTATTTCCATACATAAAAATAACTTGAAAGGATCTGTGAACCTAAATATGAAAGCCTAAAAGTATAAAACTTTAAGAAGAAATTATAAGGGAAAATGTTTATGAATTTAGGGTAGACAAGAACTTCCTAGGATACATAAAACTTAATGTATAAAAGAAAAAAATTGATGAATGGGATTCCATCAATATTTAGAACTTTAAATGACATAGTTAAAATGAAAAGTAGCCCTTAAACAGACCATATTTACAATGCATATAACCTATGACCAGAATATATAAAGAACTATTACAGCTCATTAATAGACAACCCAATTAAAAAGTAGACACAAGAAGATGATAAATAGCCAGTTCAACACAAGGTGTGTAACACTAGAATCAGAAAAATACTAATCAGTACAATAACAAGATTGAATAATACACTCATTAGGGAGATGAAGTTAAAAGTTTTAAAAGCCTTGTCATGACTTTTTCTTTTTGTTGGATTTTCCACCTTTGTGTTTAATTTGTCATGCCCAATGGATTCATTCTGCAGGGCTTCCTGGGGTTGTGATCCTTATTGTCTTTTCCTAGGATATTGTCTAAAATTTTTTGGAGTGCTGGTTTGGTATTCATGAAGTTCCTAAGGTTCTCTTTATCATGAAAGTATCTTATTTCTCCATCAATTTTGAAAGAGTTTCGCAGGGTACATCAATCTGGGTTGGAGGCTGTTTTCCTTTAGGGCTTGAAATACATCATTCCAAGTTCTTCTTGCCTTGAGGGTTTGCACTGAAGTCTGCTGTGATTCTGATGGGCTTTCCTTTGTATGTGATTTGTTTCTTTTCTCTCACTGCTTGTAGAATTTTGTTCTTCTGTTGGGTTTCTGGAATCCTAACTATTATATGCTTATGTGTAGATTTTTTTTTGATCAAGGCTAGTTGGAGTCCTGTATGCCTTACTTATCTGTATGACAAGTTCTTTTCCCCTGCCTGGGAAGTTTTCTTTCATCCCTTCTGTGAACAGGTTTTTTATGTCATTTGCACTCTCTCCTGTTTCTTCATTGACTCCAATCAGTCTTATGTTATTCTTCTTTGCATCATCTAGCAGCTGCTGGATTCATTTCTCATGTTCCCTTATAATTTTGAAGCAATTTTTCTTTTCCTGGTCACTAATTGCAATCTTATCTTCTATATCTGAAATTCTGTCCTCACATTGGTTCATTCTGCTGCGTAGACTGTCAATGGACTTTTGAATCTCCTGGAAATCTGTTTGTATCTGTCTTATGGATTCCATTTGTTTCCTATGTTGGGATTCCATCATGTTCCTCAGATCCTCTATTTTTTATCTGTGTCCTCTCTAGATTTATTAATCATGTCTTGCACTATGGACACAATCTCTGCTGTTATCTGACAAATTATTTCTGATTTCATTTTTTCCAGCTCCTTTTTTGTTGCCAGTTCAGAGAGTCCAGGTGGTTGAGTATCAGATTGTTCCATCTCTTTTCCCTTTGGGCTTACTGTAAGTGATCTGGAAGTCTGTTTTTGAGGCTTGTGTATGTGTGTTTTGATTTCCACAGGGTGGGGGTGGGGTGCTACAGTTGCCTGCGTGGCTCACCACCTCTGCCCTGGGAATGGTGGAATGGGGGCCAGGAAGCCTCCTTCTGGGTGCTGGGCAGGTCTTCATTTTAAACAAATTAAGAGAAATGTATACTACTAGAACTTTTTACTTCCATAAGTTTGTGTGTATCTCTAACATTGAAAATAGATGTAACAGTAGCATGTTTGTTTTTATTAAAAAATAAATTAAACATACAATTTAAAATGTCTACTTTAATTTATATTTCCATGGTAATGTTTCCAAATAAATTATATTTTCATGAGAATCTTATTTTGGATTGTTTAGGAGGAAGTGATTGGGATCCAAGGACAAGCGAAATATTTATTGTCCAATGTCATCTTGATTTCTGCATAGACTACTGCATGGGTAAAAGCCAGAGAACAACTCTGACTTGAGAAGGCTTAGTTTAATGTCACCATAATACTAGATGCAAAAGTGACCTTGGCAAAAAGGCCTGAAGGTTTATGTTTCTGCAGTCCTGGATACTATTCTGAGAACTCATCTTATTAGTAACCCTTAACATTAATAATGGAAAAAAATTCTGCATGAATTCCAATTGTGAGCATCAACTGAAATAAACAATAATAAGTTAGTAAATCTCTGTGTGCACTACAAATGCTGTCGGTCTTATTATAATTGTATAATTACATTTTATTACCTTTTAGAAAAAATATACAAGTATTTTCAGATTCTATGCTGATAGATGTATATATTTCCCACAAGGATATTTCTGAGCTGTTCCTAATGAAAGTCATACCTCTCCCCTTCTGGTACAGGCATGAGAACAATAGGCTCAGTCTTGATTCATTTTCTGCCATGACCATTGAATTCATTAAGCTTTCTGTAAGCCATGAGACTCAAATTTGACAATCTGGGTCACAGCTTAAGATATGAGCAGGGGCTGAATTAACATTAAGCTGATTTGAATACTAAATATTGACAATTGTCTTAGAAATGTCTATTAAATTATAGTTTGAAAACTAATCCTTCCAGAACAGAAGATTTTCATGTAAAACATCTCTTCCCATTATCTATTTCTAAATCATCTTGTGCACAAAAAGAAAATGAAAAGTTCTTCAATCTTCCAATACCCCCATGAACATTATTTGTCTCTATGCCATATAAATGATTAAATGTCAAAATGCTTAAGGTAATATAATTTCTATCCATCCCCATTTCTATATATTTTGGAAAATAATGATATTTGAAGAGATTGAGTACTGAAGCAGTAATTCAATTCAGGCCTGCTTTATCATGTATATAATAATAATATTTTCTGAATAATTCAGAAAGGATTTGATCAGCAATTTTAATCATTCTTCTTTTTCATTATGTTTTTCCTAATACATGGAAAGTGGGTTACAATAAAATAGTATCATAAAATAATGTATTTGCTTTAAATCTATGACCTCTGTCCACATTTGGCTTTTATTCATTGTACTACTTTAAATAAACAAAATGTCATTGTTTCTTACTCATTGTATATTACTCAAACCTAAATGAAATAATGGGAGTCTATTATTTCCTTAAAACAAAGATTTTTCTCATACAAATTGAAATTCAGTATTCTGTGCAACATAATACACAGTCAAAATTACCATATTTTATTATTATTATACATCAGAAATAAGAGTAGGGTACATTTCATGTAACTCAAGTAATATTCAGACACCTAATTTTCAACTCTTCCTATTAATAATTCCTGTTATAGATAGTGAGAAATAAATCATGTGGAAGGTTTGGTATGTAAACATCTCTGTAAGGAAGTATTGATACAGTATTTTAAACATAATTTATTATAATTATACCAAAAAATATACTTCAAGAAAGTAATATGAACACTGTGCCATGAAACTAAATATAATGTAAATAATTATAGATGATGTTAGTGAAACATAACTGGAAATACATAAAGCAAATACACAAAACAAATATTTGAGTATCAAAGATGTCCACAGTTCTGTCTTTTCATTTCAATACAAATATTCCTCATCATTCTGGTTAATCATTTTCAATTAAGTAGATTTTAAAGTTTACACGGAGGTATTTGGTATCACAATGCTAAAAAATGTTTAGGGCAAATACTAGCTCAAGTTTAGAATCAAAGTAATTTTGAAACTGTAGGATTCAAAATGCCAGTTTCTTTTAAAAACAGAAGAAAGGAATACTAATGAACTTTGCTTTGAGCTTTTTGAACTTTTTGTCATGACAAAAAATATGTGTAGAAAAATTGGGAGAAAAAATCAAAATACCCTTCCTTCTTACATTCAAATTTGATTTTTAGAAAATTCTTGTTTTCATCTGACAAGAGGTTCGTGTAGTCATGGCTTTGAATTAATGCTGATGCAGACAAATCTTCTACGGGCTTTTGTCATTTTTTCCTCTTGTGTACATGCTTTAGTCAATATCACATGACTAAATAAGAAGTTGATAAATATGTAAGTTCATTGCAAACTTTGTTATTATTTTATTATTCAACAGTACTGAAAAGTAAAACCCAGATGGTAGAAGAAAAAAATGTATTATCTTTCTGCACTCTGGAATACTCAAGCCAATAATAGATTATCAGAGTAATCATATATGAACATTAACTAGTTTCAATGAAAAGTATAATAGTTTGTTTCCATTGTTATTGAAAAATTCATATAGATTTTCAAAAGATACTTCCATAAATAATTACCTAACTACAAGAACTTAAGGACATTCAAATGTGTTAGTTACTTTGCTACTTTTAGTTTCTTTTTTGGTCCTGATCTACCTTATTGTTCTCATAATCTTCTACATCATAAGGGGGAAAAAAAATCATGTTTTCCCAAATCAAGAAGTTTGAAATAAAGTTTCATTGTCAAGTTTGTAGCCTGTTGTTCAGGACCAAGATTACCTGAAAGTGAAGAATGTTCAAGTTCTACTGTCTTTACTTATAAAATATTCTTCAATTCATCCCCCAGTTCAGAACTAAGTCAATACCCAAGATCACAAATAACTCATGTTTGTGGGAGAAGTTTGAGGGTGGCCCTCCAGGTGATTTTGCTAGAACCATTTGTCTCCCCTCTTCCTTTCAACTCTCTTCTCAAGGTAACATCCTCACCCTTTCTACTCCTAGAAGTGTTTTACATAATGTATAAGGTCAAGAATGTGGCTACTTTTTTTCCTTCTCTCTCCTTCCCACTCTTCTTATTCTCTTCCCACTATCCCCACAGAAAAAAATTCTGGACTACATTTGAAGGAGGAAGAAGGCTATTTATTAAAGCTCCTCAATAATTAATAAGGTTATGTTGAGATGCAATCCAAGTGTCTCATAATATAGGGGGAAAAGATGCATTCCAGGTCATTAAGAATCACATCTGTGGTGAGTTGAGACATTCTGAGAAAGTGTGGCAAAAGGTAGCTGGAAGAGCAGACCATTGCTTTGAAGAGTTAATTTAGTCACATGTTCACTACGTTCTTGGAAGGCCACTCCAGCAGTGTTTCATGTTCATAAATTTCAATTTATACATAGTGTAAAACAAACAAACATAAAAATCTTATGACTTATGAGACTTTGGGTATTTACCACATAGAAGTACACAAAAAAACTCACAGCTATGTTATTTGATAGCTATGCCCCTTTAATACATACACAACATCTTTACATCAGATATGGCATTCACCAAAAAAAAGGAATACCAGTTTGTTGAGTCTGTTTGCTGTTCACTAAGTCAAGTGAAGCAGGAGCATATTTGCTGTGGGAATGAGGACCTAGGAACGAGGTGGGTCTGGTGCCTTCTGACTTGATGTCATCAAATCATTCATCTAAGGAAGCATGAATAAACCTAGAAATCCAGATTTGTCAGTAACCTCTGGGGATTTCATTGTGCTTCTTCAGGTTTGAATTTTCTGTGAATGTTTCTTACAAAGAATTTCTCTAGGCCATTTTTAAATATTTGGTATTTGCTTAATTATTGTTGCACAGCTCATTTTTTAATTTGCTGGATACAAAGTACCCTTCTCTTTGGTAGTACCTTTTTCTCCAGTTACCTGCTTCTCTTTAAAATAGATTTTATCTTTGCTTAAATTTCATGTTGAAGGGCCCTTCTTAGCTTCCTGTGTCTATATCTAAATAAATATGTGTTGGTTGTATATTTTGCAATGTAATTTAGATTGATTTTGTTAAGATCAAGTCTTTAAAATATCTAGGTACTTAAAGCAATTAAGCAATGTTATTTGACACCTATGCTTAGCATATTGGTTTTGAGATGAAAAGATAAAAAATTACCTGTTTGAGCTATTGCTTTGGCAAAAATATAAACCATCTGATACTCATTTTAACAGTGTATAAATCATGGCAGCATATATAAATAAGAGCAATGTTTTTAATTTAAGACTCCAAGAGCCAAGAAAGATAAGCTGATCTTAAAAGATCCACATAAATGAGGGAAACAGATGTCAGAGACTTTGTCTTTCAGAGTTTTTTTCTGCCTAGGAATGTTAATTTCTCCCTTGATCATAAAGCCCTAAGAAAGTAAAAAATTGCATGCCATACCTTGTCTGATCAAGTGCCACATCACTTGGAATTAAAGCACAAAGAAGCAGAGATGAAATGAGAGTAGTACTGTTGAATGAGTATCTGAAACACTACATTTCAGTGCCTCATTTAAAATGCCCAAGAATGTAGAACTGTTTCATATCAGTCACCTTTGAGAACTATTTAATCATGTGTTTTAAAAAACAAACGTAAGCACACTGTGTATTATAAATTACTTTCCTGTGCTGTATCATAAATGCAATAGTATGCCTTCAACTTGAGATGGCAATAATAGTATGCTGATAAAAAGCAATGGTGGATAAGTGAGTCTTAATATGGGTCCTAATATTTATTTTATCACAGTATTAACCATAGTTCTCAGACAAGTTACTAAACACCTCTCTTTGATTCCTTTACCCCCTAAATTAGGATAGTACCCCTGCCAAACAATTAAGATAGTTGTTGTGAGAGTCAAGTATTTAAATGTTTTGAGAAAGCAAACTATATACACAAAGTTTATTTTTAATATGAAATCAATTCTGTGCTTTTGGAAGAGGTTAAATACTGGCCATGTTGAGTTTGAAGTGTCCCTCGGGACATCAGCTAGTTGTGTGGTCTGGTGCTCAGGAGAGAAGACTGAATGAGATACAGGTTCTCAGGTCCTTAAATTGCCTTCAGTAGTTTAAGTCATTAGAGTGGATGTAATGTTCACATAAGAATGTACAGTGGCAATTCTAGCATTTCCATCATACAGAGAAGACACTTTGTTAAACTATTTATTTTGAGATATATTTTCACAGAAAGTTGGATAGATAGTACAGAGAGGTCCCATGTTCATTTCAGATATGTTAGTTTCTTCAAGTGATTATATTTTTCTAACCATAGTGCAATATCAAAACTAAGTCACTGACATAAATACAATGAATATGTACAGCTCCATAACAGTTTATCACACATGTGTATTTGTGTATCTATATCACAGTCAAGATAACATTCTTATCACTATGAACATGCCCCTCCTACTTTTACTTGCTGTACCTACTATCACCTTTGTCATAGGTTAGTCAGCCAATGAGCATGGACTTTTTAAGGAACACAGGTGAGCCAAACACAAATTCTGATGGTCTTTCAAAGAAATGAAAATAAATGTCCATTGTGAGGGTCTATCATGTGTGACTGACCATGAATCTCTGAACTGAGACTCCACATTCAGAAATTTGAAAGGCAACAACTTTAAAGCCAAAAAACTTTAATCAACAACAACATAAAAAATAACTATTCTATATATCACTGGAACGAACTGAGATGGAAATTGGGAAAACAATTGAATTCACAATAACTTCAAAAATATAACATATTAGGGATAAGTGTAACCAACAAAGTGAAAAAAACTAAAATTGAAATTATAGAGCACTGAAAAAAGAAATTGACGAGGACCCTAGAAGATCAACGGACCACCCATGTTCATGGATCTGAGAATTAGTATTGTTGAAATGGTTCTATTACCAAAAGTGATCTGCAAATTTAATGCAATATCCATCCAAATCCCAATGACAGTCTTTACATAACTATAAAAACAATCTTAAAATTTACATGGAAGCAAAATACCCAGAATAGCCAAAGGAAACCTGAGCAAAAGACTAGGACTGGAGTAGTTCAAATATCTGATTTCAAATCACACTACACAGCCATAATAACAAAAACAGCATGTAGTGACATAAAAACAGATGTATGGGGTAGCATATAGGACACAGAAACAAACTCATGCTACTACAGCCAACTGATTTTTGACAAATGAGCCAAAAATACACATTGAAGAAAAGACAAGAGCCACTTTGGAAATCACTATGGAGGCTCCTCAAAACCTAAAAATTGAATTACCATATGATCCAACAATACCTCTCCTTGGCATATATTCAAAGGGTTTAAAGTGAGCATACCATAGGGATAGTTGAATAGCTATGTTTATTGCAGCATGCTTTGCAGTAGCCAAGATATGGAACCAACCTAAGTGTCCATCAGCAGATGAATGGATGAAGAAAATGTGGCATATTTACACAATGGAGTATTATTTATTCATAAAGAAACACAAAACTGTGTTATTAGCAAGAAAATGGATGGGAGATTATCGTGTTAAACAAATAATACTAATATGTGAACGCTGAAAAAGATGACATCAAAGCAGAAGGGAGTCTGTAAATAAACGAGAGGAATAAGGGGGAGACAGTAGTGGTGACGGATGTAATCAAAACATATATATATATATATGGAGATATCACACTGAAACTCAGGAGTTTGTAAATTAATAGGCACTGATAAAATATATTAGTAATCAAATAATAAATAATTTCTGAATCCACCAAATATTCCAGTTTATTTATAAGGAACAAAGATAGAAAAATTAAACTACCTCTGTTTGCTTCACACACATACACACACATGTGCATCTACTACAACAATAATTATAATACTTTTTCCACTTCAATAATTCTCAGGAGAAGATGAGAAAACAAATATTTAAATCATCTAGCATTAGTTCTCCTATTTGACTTGATATCACACTTCCGAATTTGTTAAAATCTTATCGTTTCAGTTATTTCAAAAATGACATACTTTCTTTCCCTGATTCTGCTCCTGCATTCCATACAATCCAGAGACCAACAGCCAGAGTAATCCTATGAAAATGTAAATCAGACCGCAACATTCAGCCTTTAGTACTCCGTAGTGGCTCTCCATTTTGCTTGAAATGAAATCCATTTGCCCAGATCTCCCTTTCGCAATGAAAGACTCAATGTCAGTCTGCCTGAAATGTTGCCAGGTCAGGCCCCCCGTCAGCCTCTTCCTAGCTGCTCTCCTCAGAGGAAAACTGCTACTCCCAAGGTCAGGCTTCTAGGGACCACTCTAGAGGAAGTCCCCATTCTGTGGAGTTGGCTGACCACGTTGTGGCGCTGTACGCATCTGCTCTGCTCTCTGTACTCCACCCTGTGTGACGCTCCCCTTCCAAAGGTAACGCTGAGGGCTCCTAATAACTGCGCATGGTTGCTTCTGACCACAGCCTACGGGCTCTGCCTATATTTTCAGTTTCCTTTGTTTCCCTGCTCCCAGGCCCAACACTAGACATAATATCTAGTTTTGGTTCATCAACTTCACCTCCCTCCCCAGCCCTTGAAGACTGCATTTTCATGTCCTTCTGCTGGAGAACTCCTGGGTCTTTGTTCATCTGAATGTTTCTTCTTTACCTCAGGCATTGAGTTTTCAAAGTCCTTCCCAGCTCACCTGCCTCCACCAACTTCCAAAAAATTCTCATCACCCCCCACATTTGTAACTTTGAAATTATCTGAAGTATCTCCTTCTACCTGAAGAGACACCTCCCTGGAAACACGAAACTTGTTTGTCTTACTTTTGCATTCATAGTACTGAGAAAGTACTTACCACATGTTAAGTAATCTGAAAGTATCTATTAAATGAATGGAAATCTCAGTGATATCCCAGAAATAAATTCTACCTTATGACCTTTTAAGAGGTCTTTTTTGCAATTTCAGTTTTTTCATTACTTAGAAAATACTTTATTAGTTCCTGTAATCAAACCCATGTAGATTAGATAGTGCATATTTAATGCAATGTTTTAACTCTGTACAAATGGGAAAAAATAAATTTAATGTTTCTAGACCAATATGGCTGTTAATTTCTGTACAATACTTTTCCAAAATTGACAGCATGAAGTTTCCAAAACATACATATATATTAGCAGCATCAGTAGCAGAAACACCTTTTCCAGGTTATCCAGTCATCTGAATAAAATTATAGAGACATCTAACACACTACACAAAATAATGTTAAAATAATACAAAACCCACCCAGAAAACAAAAAAAATGTTCTGCTTCCATTGTAGTACCTAGCACAATTGTTTTATTAGTTTCTCAATCATCCTCTAGTAAGAAAGCATTCTAGAGTAGCTTCACTAAAAACAGCTCTGAGAAGCACAGTCACCACTGCATATCTCCAGGTTCACTGTTGTAAGTAATACAATAGCAGGCTCCATAACAGTATACACACATATACACTCACCGGTTCACTTCAGTCAACTACAGTATTCTAAGCATATTTTAAGTATTTAAAATTTGAGTTTGGTTCATCAAACTTTATTCATATATTTAAAATTCCTTTGGAGTTATTGGACTCTTTCAAAGGATTTCTAACCATCTTAGAACTCCTTTAGTATGAGGACATTACTTCTCCTGGTTGTACTGTTATGGAAAAAAGGCACCCTTCAGTAAGTAGAAGGCAGATGTTGCCACCCAACATCAAAGGATGTTGCCATCCTTTTCTAGCATAAAGGAATTATGCGAGCAAGTGGCAGACAAGCATGACCTCTGACCCAGAAAGAATGTGATAGCCCTGGAGAGGTAGAACACATATACATTGAAATATGTTGTAGAATAAAATGGGTACGGGGCTCCAAACACTCACATGTAAATTCATTTATGAAAATTGTTCTTTTGATGAATGGGAGCAATCACTCTGACACAGACATATTTAAAGTGAGAAATAGAGACTGCCCATAAATTCTGTAAACTGTTCTTCTTAACACTTTCCTGAGCCCAGCCTAATAGCAAATGTCTACCTTTATGATGACTACAGCTATATTTTGCTAACAGGAATCTAATAACCAAATGGACACTTTGAAGTCCCTGGGACTCAGTTGTGTCCACATGTTCTTTAATCTTGTGCCCCACTCTGGTACATACCAAAACCTGGCTCTGCCAATGGAAAAAGTCCCATAGAAATATTATTCAGAGCAATTCTATGCTGTCAGTGGTGAGCACAAACAGCTTTACTGATGTATATTTCACTTATGTTACTCTAAGTTTGAATGCCAACGGCTGAATAAATTATCCCGAGCTCTATATACTAACATCCTCCAATATGACTAATTTACTTTGTAGCAGAAGCATCTTCCTGAATAGAAGGCATTTTCTGATGGAAAATAAATTTTCTCTAGGCACTTATTTCTGAAGTGTGAATGCTAGTTATATTGGGATTTGGAAGAAAACTTGAAATTCTGGGTGAGGATCTAGTTTTAATCATAGAGCCACAACACTGTTTAATTTTTTCTTTATTCCATTTCTTCCTTGTCAATTTTTCTAGTAATGATAGGATTTTTTATGAAGTTCAAATGTAAAAAGAGCTCCATAATATATATTAAAAATCACAATTTGTAATTAAAATTCAGATTATTAAAGATAAGTGCTAGCAAGGTATCTAAGTTTTGTATTAAATCATCCTTTAGTTTTATATGCTTAAATTATGAAGTAAATATTTTTTCACATATTTGGAAAAGTTTTGCTGTTTTTCAGCTCCGTGCTAAATAGACTTATGCTCATTTGTTAATATTACAACATTTAAAAAATACATTCATTGAGTAACAAGGGGAAAATTACCATACGTTATCAAACTTTTTAAAAGCTAAAAGGTGGTCTTTCCAAAGATTTTTATGGTAATAAATGCTGCAATAGCCACGAAAAAGATAATATTATAAATAAAAGTTAAATTTTTGTACATTTCTCTGAGTTTTAATTAGTGCCTTCCATTTAAGCATAAATCATAATCTGCCTATCTTTTACATATATCCACTCTCTGAAGGTCATTTTATATATTAATTTATGCTTCATGAGGAGACCATAGACTGAATCAGGATGTGAATAAAGGTGGAAAAGCACTGAAACATACACTTTCATCTAACGCTTACTGAAGGAAAACTATGGTGATATGAAAATAAGCTGTTCAAAACCATTTTTAAGAAAAATCAATAGTATTTGTGGAAAAGCAACAATACATATACATAGGAAATGCTTAAGAGACCATCATTTCTTAACCTACACTGAATACCAAGGAAATACATAACTGCATCTTTATGGTCTCATAGAGATCTTCGAAATTTGGAATAGAATTTAAATTCTAATTCTACAAACTATGCTCAAAACTTGCTGTGCAGACTCCATTGTGATGGTTCCAAGTAATTTGCTTGCTCTCTGATAGCTAGAGTAACTATTTAATTTGCTCTGCAGACCAGAGTAAAATGGGCTACTCTATTGGTTTTGACAGTGGGGGGGATCTAGGACTATCCAAGATGTTAGGATATATGATAAGCTTACTGGGTGGAATAAATCATCAGGCTATTTTGTTCATTTCTGAGCATCGAGGCTGTAGCTTAAAGAAGAGATATGCCCATTCATATAGTGAGCAATCATTCCTAGTAAAATAAAAATAATACTTGATTTAGGGTACTGAAGTGGTCCTGGATTTATAGGGCATAAATGACATGACCAGCTGTCAAAAAATTCACTCCTCCCTTACTCCGTAATAGGAGTTGTACTTGGAAAGTGTCTCACCTCTTTTTCCCAAGTAGAGTGGTAATTCTCACTCATCTTCAGGTGACGATGGCCTTGAGACTCTCCTTGATACATTAAAGGTGAGTAGAAACAAGTGTGCATTTTCTGGTTCACTTACTACCAAGTTTCTTTTTCAGTCAGTGGAACGGCAATGACTGCAACCGTCTTGCAAACCATCTGCTGAAGACAGCAAATACCACACTGGACTGATTGTCTGAATTACTATATGGGCACAGTAATCACCCACCTGAAAAGTTCACTCAAGAACTATTATATGAGATGGGAGAAAACGTCAAAGTTCTTAAATCATAGTATTGTTTGGGCCTCTTTATTGATCAGTACCAGCTTTATCCCTAACTCAGACAGGATGAGAAGTGACATTGATTATCTCTCTTTGACTAGGAGCAACTGAATCAAGGCCAAATAAATGGAAGACAAGAGAGTTTCTCTTGAGCCAAATATGTACTCAGTTTATTGTTTTGAGAGTCAGAGGGCTATGACCAAAGGGTCATACCTCTGCCAGTGGTTGTGTTCATCAAAGGGTGGGGCCTAGCAGTACTCAGGGTTTCCTCCAATTCTTTCATCTGTCACATGACCCAGAATGTGGTGTGAGAACAGAAGTCATGGGTTCTCAAGGTCCCCTCAGAACAGCATTGTGCACTAGACAGCAGTGAGAATTATGATGTTCCCTCTTTGCCTTGTACATGGACAGGGCCTACTAGAGAGGCATCAGGGACTGGTTGGTGCCTACGTTCAGATCAGGAATGGATGTGAATCCACACAGAGGCCACGCCTCTGGACTCAGAAGGCAAGTGCCCTAATCTCTTGGTCCTCAAAGGCATTCTTCCTCTGTGTTCCAACACTCATTTCCTAGAGTGTAAGGATTCCAGAAGACTAGGTTGCAATCACTTTGGTGTGTCAAGTTGTGTTTGCAAGTCACCTAACCTGAGGCCCAGTGACATGCAATGCTTGTGAAGTCCCACAGATGGGAATATGCAAGGGTTTCTGACATCTAGAGCAATTAACACTCAGATACCAGCTCATATCTCAAGATGGATCCTGGCTGCAGCATCCCAGACCCTCACTGGGAGATGACCTAAGATTCTTTTGCAAAGCAAAATGTGACTCCTGATTAGCTTTGAGATCTGCCTGGGAGCTTAGTGGAACACAGTTCTAGGTATGTCTGGGTGAATCATGGAATAGTGGTTTTGGTGTGTATGTCTTGTTCCTGTCTGGCATTGGTTCCTGGAAACCATGAACCAAGCAGCTTTGGTCTGTCATGCCCTTATCCCATGATGTTGCTGACTCAGAGCCAGCCGATAATGGCTTAATCCCCTTAAAATGTGACCTAATTTAAGTATCTCCTCTTTTAAATTGTAAGCATCAGGTATTTTGTCCTAGAGACAGGAAAGTTGAGAAATACAGAAAATTGGTACTGGAAAAAATGAGGTTGTTGCTGTGACTGTACCTGATTGTATGATTTAGAAGCCTTTGGAACTGGTTTGCAGGAAAAGATTGGAAAGGGATGGAGATGAAGGCCAGAGAAAGCCAGGAATGTTTCAAACATAGACTGATGGATGATTCTGTGGGGATCTCAAAGGACCAGATGAAGGCTAATAGGAATATAGACAGTAAAAGCCACACTCCAAGATTTTAGTTGGGAACAGGGATTCAACTGGCTCTTGGACTAGGGGCCATTTTATTACACTCTGGAAGAAAATTTGCATACATTTTTCCCATGTCCTATGACTTTGCAGGAGATTGAGATTAAGAACAGTGAGCTAATTAATCTGTCAGAAGGAAGAGCAAGACAGCCCAACATTTCAGCTGTGCTGTGGCCATTACTGGCTGCTTTTAGCAGATTTGCAGTGAGAATCCAGGACAAATGGCAGAGCAGAAAAAATAAAACTTAAGTTTGGGCCCAAAAGGAACAATGTATAAAGTTGGAACCAAAGGAGGTGTGTTTGCTGAATGTATTAGCACCATTAAAAATAAATGGGATATTTAGTACAAGGACAAGAAGAAAGATGTGTTGAGTGCATCTCAAAAATCAGCAAGACCCCACTCACTGCAGGCTCAAAGTTAGAAAAGTGTAACTAACCCTTTCACCTGGGAAGAGAGTCCCTGGGACCCCTGCTGGAGAACAGACTCCTAGGGAACTGGTTCCTGGGAATCATTTCACTGTGATCAGCCATCCAGGCATTCGGAGGCCACTGGTTCCATAATCCAAGGAGGACTGCCTAGTGCTCTCACTGACAGCTGACCTTAGCATTGTTCATGTGAGGGTTGCTTTAAAGGTATGGAAAATATAAGAGCTGTGGGGTCAGAGCTAGACAGATTGCAAAGGAAGGCCTGGGAATCCAGGTAAGGAGCCCTTGAGAGGAAAGTGTGTGAATCTGTGGGAATAAAGCTTAAATTGCACTGGAGACTCCAGGAATTTGAAGTGCTAGAAATGTGGAATGTTTGCTGAGGAAAGCTGTAGGCTGTGAGTGGAGCAACCCCAAGAGAGAGGACTTATGGGCTGAATTATGGCTCATATCTCCATGTCCTCCTAAAGCCTCATGTGCTCATAGGTGGGCTTGTTGGAGGTGAGTGGATCATGGGGATGTGATACTCATCACTGGATTACTCTCCATTATGAATTTATAGTTAATCATGATGTTGAGAAGTGAACCTGGGTTGAAGGATATGGGCCATTTCTTGTGGCCAGAAGGACATATTTCCTTCCATCATGATCTCTGTCTCCTTCTCATCACCATGCCATGAGCTGTTTCTCCTCTGCTATGTCCCTCTCCATGCCACCCTGCCTCAGAGGCACCTGACTAGGGACTGAAATCTCTACAAACTGTGAGCCAAAACAACCCTTTTCTCCTTTAAATTGAGGATGTTGGGTATTGTGTCTCAGTGATGAAGAGAGTAGCTAAGGCAGGCTGCAACTAGCAAAGTCATAGGGTCGGGCACCTAAGCTCACTAGTACTCATATTTTTACCACTGTGTGCCCAGATGCTACACAGATATGGAGTTACGGCACTTAATGTCTGCCCTTCCAAGTTTCAGTCTAACTTTGGTCTGATTCTTTTGATTGGCTCTTTGGAATGGGATTGTATGCCCATACTATTGTACCTTGAGATTATGTGATTTATTTTTGATATTTAGAGTTTTATGGCTAAATGTTTTCCTTGAATCTCAGAAGACACTTTGACTTGGAACTTTGAAAAATCCCAGAACTGTTGAGACTTTAGGAAAGGTATTGTTGTGTTTCCAGGTGTATCCAAGATAGCTCTATTATGCTAGATAGAAATATGAATGTGCTGTTGTCTTTATTTGGAGATTAAGTATGGTTTAAGATATATATGTTGGGGCTGGGGATTTAGCTCAGTGGCACTGTGCCTGCCTTGCAAGCGCAAGGACCTGAGTTTGATCCCTGGTACTGGAAAAAAAGAAAAGACATATATGTTGGGTGTGAAGTTTACATGAAAAGGTATGTAGTCACTGGCCTGAGGTGTCTGCTTGATTGGTTTAGGGAGCCACCTAGTAAACTGACGGAGCGCACTTCTAAGTGTATCTGGGTGGCTCACGGAAGTGGGACCTTCAATACTGTGTGATTCCCTTGCCTCTTCCTCTATAACACTGTTTCCTTACTCTGCTTCCTGGTCACCATGAACTAAGCAGCTTTGCTCTGCTGCATCCTCTGCCATGGTTTCTTCTTGAAGCCATCTCACAATGGACTGAATTCCATTAAAACATGAGCCAAATTAAACCTTTCCTTTTTAAAAATTGTGGGTGTTTAATGTCCTGCAAGGAAAGCTAATTCACAGAGCTACTGTAGAGATTTCATATTACTTAATGTAAGTGGGCTGGAAATCTCTGAGGATTGTGACATTTCCTGGTAGCTAGGATTTCTGGCATCCACATTCATACAGTTTGGGGGAACTCTCTCATCTTTACTTCTGCAAAGGGGAAACTCCTTCTCTCTTGGCCATGGAGCTAGGGTAGCAAATGCTGGATGTTTTGTTTCTCTGTCTCTATTGCAATGCAGGCCTCTGAATCTTAAAAGATTTCAGTTTCTCTTGCTGAATCTTAGTGCTTCCCCACAATCACTGACTTCAAGATGCACCTAAGCATCTGTTACTTTGGTATTTCTTTGTAGAGGACAAGACAAGCCCTGGGTGCCTCTGTTCTGTCATCTTGAATTGCTGAATATCTGACAATAAATATTATTTTGAAGACATATAGGTCAGTATGCTCCAAAGATGGGAGGTTATTCACTGAATGATTTCTCCTGCTTATTCTAGAAGTGGCCTCAAGGCCATTAAAGAATAAAAGCCTCAAGCACAGACTGTGACTGCTGGTCACATAGGTATCTAACAAGAAACAAATGAGGCTTTTTTATTCTTAGAATTCATATTAAAGTACTATTCTTCTCAATATATTGTTAGACTACAAAACATTAAAAGAAATATAAAGAAATTAGCCAGGGATTTAGCTCAATGGTTCCATTGCCTGCCTCTCAAGCACAAGGTTCCAAGTTTGATCCCCGGGTACCAAAAAAAAAAGAAAGAAAGAAAGAAATGAAGCAACTGTACCTACATATTTGGTTGGGAAAATAATTATATTTAGATTAATTTTGTGTAAAACTACATAAAAACATAATCACAGTACATAGAAACCTAGTGGAATAATCATCAATTAGGGGGCTGGAGGACACAGCTCAGGGGTATAGTGCTTGTCTATCATGGGTGAGGCCCTAGATTATATTCCCAGTACTGCAAAAAAAATTTTCTTTATAATTTAAAAATTTTAAATACATTTACAAAGGCTTCCAGTTTTTCCATTGGAGTGACATTTTTTGAAGTATATTTAACAAAAAGATAAAATATGACACAGTATAGGATTCAGACAAGTTGGAAAATAGTTTTGCAAAGAATAAATCAGCTCTCTCTATATTTGTAAAACACACACACACACACACACACACACACACACACACACACATTCCAGATCTGAGAAACTCTGAAACCAAATAAACCAAGCTTCCTTTCAAGCATAACGAAACCAATTCCAGAATAATAGACTGTATTGCGAGAGTTGGCAGCTAAAGAGGAAATAGAACAAAAGAGGTGCTTTAGATATCACTTCAAGTGACCATAAATCAAAAAAGCTCAGCCTTGAGAAATGCCTTCAAAGTAAAGCCAGTGAGGAGAGTCAAAAGCAGGCCTACTGAAAGGAGCCATATACATTTCTTAATCCTTCTCTTTCAAGAAAAACTAATGATTATTGTCATTTTGTTTTAAATAATAGTAACTTTAAAGTGACTTATGAAATTTTATTCATGGTATAATTTTATCACATCACAAAAAAATTCCCTAGTGCTATATTTGGAAGAAGTCTCTTCCTCAGTGGGGCCAGTGGAAGAGGATGTGAAAAGATTTCATAGATTCTCATGTCGCCTCAAAACCAGTCCAGAGGTCAGAAAATCAGGCTCAATGGTTTAATTTTATACGACTCAGAGTTGAAAGAATTGCTGCATGTAATATATCCACTGTCTTTGCAAAGCTTTTCAACAAATGCCAAATTCTGAGAATAAAAAAATCTTCAACACAGTTTAGTCTTGCCAAAGATGCTTGTGGGATGCTATTTTGATCATTTCTCTGCCTTTTTACTGGAATCCAAAAGAAAATTTTTCAAACAAAGAATCTTGTTTTGAAGCTTTTATCCTCAAATGCAACCACCAAAACAAGAATCCCACACAAGTCTCTCCCAATCTTCAAATGCACATTGAAATGCACAAAAGGTGTCTGCTCTAACAAAGGAGAAAGAACTCATGAAAAATTTTTACAAAATTAAGCTAAATAGTGCAGTGAATTCTAAATACTAATAGTTTGGTTATAAGGACTTTCTGGCAAAGATGAGGAAATTGTCCAGTGAAAGATGTTGATTCCTGAAGGAAACACCTAGACAAGTGTCTGAGAATACTGCACTCCCAGTGCAACACACACGTTATATACTCGTGACTTACTGAGCCTTGAGTCAACACTGTGAAGTGAAATAAATCAGACATACAGGCGTAAATACTGCATGACTTCTCTTTTATGAGAAACCTAGGAGTATAACTAATTTAAACAGTGAAATATAAGATAACTAATAAGAAATGATGAGATATATCGTTTGTAAATGGGAAGGGACCAAGAAGTGGAGGAAGCACAAAGGGAGAAAAGGAAAGGGGGGAGTAAAAAGAATTAGGTTGTATTATGTATGTGTACCAAGGCCCCATGATAAACACAATCATCATATAATTCAAACATGTACTGATAAAAATGTTTAGACAATTTTTTACTAATTATTTGCAAAATACAAATTAAACTAAATAGAAGAAATTAAAAGCAAATGCAATAAAATGTAATTCTTAACTAAGTACAAGTATTTTTGTTAACAATGCTTTTTACATAAACACATTTTTACATAGTTCAATAGACTGCACATTTCATTTTATATTTGATTTTTTTTTTTTTTTTTTTTTTTTTTTTAGTACCAGGGATTGAACTCAGGACCTTGCGCTTGCTAGGCAGGTGGCAGAACCACTGAGCTAAATCTCTGGCCCTATATTTGATATTTTTACTTGAAATTTGCTATAGTGTGGATATGAAATGTCCCCCAAAGGCTAATGTGTAAAAGGCTTGTTTGCCAAAGTGTGACACTACAGGCACAAAGCAGTGGAGACAATCAGTCAAGGACTAAAGGTTTTGAAAATATGAGCCAGAATAAACCTTCCCTCTCTGTAAGATTATTTACATTCAGAAAGTGATATAGTAATGGAAAGATAATAAGTACAACATTGCTAGCATAATTTCTACTTCTGTCAATTTTACAATTATTATTTTAGAATATTTTAGTAGACATACAGAATTCTATCTTACTGTTGAAAATGATGTGCTAAATAATTTACCGTAACACAATTAATGAGTTCTATTTGTTTTTATTATAGCTAACACCATAAATAATTCAATCGTGTTTATGGCATATATTTCTCAAATGAATTTTCATATCAAGAGATGTATTCATTATTCATATTGGAAAATATCCATATGTTTTATACTGCTTTTCTAGTGATTTTTAGCCATTATTCTCCTCTAAAAATTAACAAGAACAAAGCCCTTATGAAAATCTTTTCAACAAATATGAGTACCCTAAACAAGGAAAACATTATCTTATAAATGAACCATTCTTTCTTAAGCTTAGATTATCTTTTAATTTTGTGGAAAGATTTAATTTTTTCACATCAATTGGAAATTATTTATACAAATAACAACCAATGAATGCAATAAAGACTATTGGAATTATGATTATTATAAAAATCACATTTTTTTGTTATAAATCTTTTGTTGAATTTTCAGTTTATTTTACAATGATTTTGTATTTATCTTATAATTTGAATGAATTATTTAATATACTATGGTAGTATTTATCCACTGTCTGCTACTTAAATAAGAATATTTTTGCCAGGGATTTAGCTCGTGGCACCATGCCTGCCTTGCAAGAGCAAGGTCCTGAGTTCGATCCCCAGTACCAAAGAAAAGAAAGAATATTTTCCTCAATCTTTTTTTGCATTGTAAATTTTGAAAAATAATGTTTTCTTCATCTGGAAAATGTAAAAGTCCCTGAATTATATTTTGTTATATACTTAATAAAAAATGCCTTCAAAATTTAAAAGTAATAAAGTAAATAAGATGCTCCACATGTCAAAACATAAATTTAGAGGATAAACAAAACTATGGATGAAGCATTTACCAGACATTGCTTGGTAATATCCTTTCCATATCAAATTCTGACGCAAATTGAAAATGAAAACCTGAAATCCACAGTGGATGAAAAGACAAAAGAAAAAAGTCTTGAGAACAAAATAGATACAAGAAAAAGCTAGAAGTATCTTCATTTTTAGCAATATTCAAAAATGTGAATTTGAGCAGAAGTAGATATCATGAGTTGCCTCACACCACCAGCTGTGACAGCAGTGAACCCTCTGTGTCCACAGCTGCCTCTTCCCTGCCCCAGCATTCACCCTACTCAATGAGAACTTACTCAGCACAGGGGTGGCCACAGCCATGAGGCAGCGCAAATGAGCTATGCACTCCTCACATGTAATAACCGCTATACATGAACACTGTGGAATGAAAATAGAAACCAGAGGAAAAAGAGAAAAATATGGTAGAAAAGTAAGAAAGCTCTGAGGAGGAGATTTACAGTTAGAGAGCAAATGATTTGATAACTGAACTGGATTAAAATTTGCTCAACTGTTCTGAGCCTCCAGATTACACTAAGCATAGTTTTCCCATATCTGAGAAGGAATAAAAGTTTGTCAAGAAATATAACTCATCACAGGAATAAAGCAGGGTCAGAACATTCAAACCTACACGGTGTTCTCAGAGTATATCCAAACTTAAATGTGTGGCCAGGATTTTCTTTTTTATGGTAGACAGTCATCACTGCCAAGGTTCAGCGAAGCAGCAATTCACGCTCTTGTGTTAGGGAATGAGACATGGTTGCCCAGTGTTTTAAGTATCCTGAGGCTCTTCCCTGGGCTCCTTGGCCCCTGACCTTCTCACACAGTCTGATAAGATTAATTTTTCTTCCTATTGCAGGTTTGTTTGCGATGCTCTAGTGATAGCATACCTGCCTTCTCCCATTAGGATTGACCACCACCATCGCTCTCACACCAGAAACTCAGTTTTTATGCCCATGTTTCCCCTCAAAGTTATGTTTTTCTATTTCTTCCATGAGTTCTATCCCTCTTAGAATCATTGCCGACGACACTGTCCAGTCTTGGTGTAGATACCATACCTCTATATTTTGAAGAAGTATTTTCCCTAGTCTTCCACCAGCACAAGCTACTCTAACACAATATAATAGGTAATTTTTTTCCTAAAACAACTGTATTTTAAAAAATTTACTAATGCGTGTTTGTGGTACATAACATTTACATTCCTTGTGCAGAGTTGGCACATGTACATAACACATATTAACTCCTATTTTTGTTCCCTTTCCGTCCCTTCCTTCCATCTTTTGATCCCCTTCTCTTTTGCACCATTCTTAAATTCTTTCAAGGATAACAGTAGGTACTACTTTTAAGTCAGCATAGTTATTGAAATAGCTCCAGATATACAGTTTCCTCCCAAAAAGCAAAATTATGTCTTTTCCTAGAAAATTAAACTTCTTGGAACTTTATTAAATGATCAACTCATTATTTTCCAATTATAAAGGCCCAGTGTTATCCAGAAAATCCATTACTTAATTAATGATCAATGATGAAAATAGCTACTATTTTCTTTGAATGCTCATTTTACAACAAGAAAGTTTCAATAATTTAAAAAATATATATTTACACCTTTTGTTAGGCAAGATTTGAGCTGTGGGTAAAATGTATGTTATAATATTTTAACTTCATCAAAAATAAAAAGCTTGTTTAAATTTCATAACACAAACATATAAGGCTATGAAGAGGAAATAATTAGGTTTAGAAGAATTTGAAGTTATCATTGCCTAAATAGTAAGTGGCCCAGTTAAAATGCAGCTGATCTAACTGCAGTGCCTGTTTTTCTTTTCTGTCTATAGCAAGGCATTCTTTAAAGAAAGATTAATTTTGTCTACAGCCACACCACCCTGAATGCACCTGTTCTCGCCTGATCTCAGAATATTGTGTTTTGGTATTTTCCTTGGTGATGATACTTTTCAGGAAAAATCAATCATGTGTCATAAATTTTACTGGTAATTGATGTTAATTAATTTAGTTTTTAAAACTGAGAAAGCAAATGAAGTTCCAGATTATGTCCTTATTGTAGCAGAGGAAGCTACATAATATGCTTTATTGAAGAATTCCCACTAAAAATGAGTACGTTATTTTGCAGACAGTACTGTGGACTTCGACCTAAAGTTAAATGTGTTTAGGTTTTCCCCCAGTGAGAACAGATCTTTCAGCATCCAAACATATAGACTCTGCTGTCTTTTCTATAATTTCTTTCTTTTTGATAATTTCTACTTTGTAAACACAATTTCTGCCTTAAATTAGATATTTTGCTTTGCACTAGAATTTTATGTTCACATTCCCTAGTCCTCATGATGCTTAAAATATTCCATAAGCAAAGAAACAAGTCATTCTAAATAAATAATTCACTGCACAGCTTTCAAGGATACTAGATCTTAATTAGATGTTTGTTGGTTGGTTTGTTTGTTTGTTTCTATGCTTGCTCTTTGGAGGACAGCCCAATACAAACAAGGGTTAATGTAAAACCCTCAATTTTTCTCTTTGAGAAAGGAGCTTTCTTTCTTGGATCTGAGTGACAACATATCTGGCCTGAAAAATAAACCACTCAACTGTCTCAGATATTTGGAAATGAATGCTTAGCCACTAATTGGCTTCAGCTGTTTTTTCTCTTCATTATTTGAAGTGCGAAAACAGCTGTTTGGCAAATGGTTAAGCCCTGAGTCACATGGTTAGTGATTTATGCACTTCAATGTGCTAATGGATGCCTTGTAGAGCGTGGTTTTTGTTTATTTGATTGTTAAAGATCATAGTTAATGAATCATGACTTTGTTTAAACACATAGTGAACCTAATTTCATGGAGCAGCTCTTAATTTGGGAAGTTCATTTTCAAATCATTTTTTTCAGCTTACTGTTATTTGCTTGGTTTCATCTCTCAAGACAAATTAAACAAGAAGAAATTGAAGGTAAAGATTAAAGGTATTTGTTTTTATGAACCTGATGTTTTTATGAGTGAGTGAAGAGTCAGTTATCACAGAACAGAAAACAAGTAGAGACAAGGAAATAAAAACTATTCTTCTTTTGAATTATTTAAATTAATTATACTTACGATGTTTTGTGTTGAACAAGCCTATTAACATCAAGAATACCAGCATTCTACCACATCAGCCTCTAGGCCTAAATTTTATGGCATGAAAAGACCCATTCTGTGATGAAATCATCAATAAAGTTATTAATGGGTATTTTTCTACTAGTTTGATCAGAATAGGTAAAATCACAAATGCTGTTATACTTCTAGATTTAAAATAATGCTATTATCCCCCAAATAATGATATGACTAGATTCCACCAACTCTAATCACATTGAAAGTTAGAAATTTCTAATGTGTTCAAACATGTTAGCAAATTCTCTTCATGTTCCAAAATGAAATTAGAACAATGAGTAAAGTAATAAATTTAAGATCAGAGACTTAATCTTAAAATCTGACATATTTGGGTGGGATTTATATTAAATCATAGATAAATGAGGTTATAGACACTTTTTAAAGACTTTCAAATGGACAATTTAAGACTCCTCCAGCAACCTATTTTAGCCTTTAATCCATTCCATATAAGAAAATTATTTTGCCTACCATAATTTGGCTGATTTCCTGATCAATTTTACTCCATAAAATTATAACATGTGACTCTTTTAAAGGACATTTGAATTCTAGTAACTCAGTTGTTTTACCAACCAAGTAACAAAACTTAAGGGAAGTTAAGGATATTTTGGACAATCTAAGAACAGGCAAATTCAGATAAATGGTTTGAAAATGTTTCCCCCCACTCCATGGGTTGTCTGTTTTTGTTAATTCTTTAATTTGCTGTAAAGAAGCCTTTTAGTTTGGTGCAATTCCATTTGTCTATTTTTTTACTTTATTGCCTGTATTTTTGAGATTATATAAAAAAATCATTACCTGGGCCAACGTTACAGAGATTTGCCCTACATTTTCCTTGGATGGTTCTAGAGTCTCAGGTCTTATATAAAAGTACTCAATTGTTTTGAGTTGATTTTTTTCTGCAGCATGTAATAAAAATCTAATTTCACTCCTTCATATGAGGATATCCAATTTTCATAGCACTGCTTATTGTAAAGATAATTTGTCCATGGTGCGTTCTAACACCTTTGCTAAAAATCATTTGAACTTGAATGCATGGATTTGTTTCTGATCTCTCCTGTTCTATTGGTTAATATGCTTGTTTTTATGCCACAGCCATGCTGCTTTTGGTACAATAGTCAAACTCACTTAAAATGGACTGTTAAAAAAAACATTTGTAAGGTTTTAGATTTGGATATGTGTCATGGCCCTGTCCTGCTCTCCCCTGCCTGTGCCTTTGCTTTGATTATGCTCTGGTTACAACCATGTTTGGGCCCAATCTGTATCAAAATAGGACAGCAGTCAGGAGACATAAAATCCCAGAACTGAGACCTAGGGCTCACAGAAAGAGTTAAGAAGCAAAGCACATAAGCAACCCTAGAACTGCAGGGAGCTGAAATGGCTTATATTAATATTGATGGCAAGGGGCCAGGGATTTAGCTCAGTGGTTCGCTGCCTGCCTTCTAAGCGCAAGGTCCCGAGTTCGATCCCCGGTGCCAAAAAAATAAAAATAATATTAATTACCATTAATAATGATATTAATGGTAAGGATGAGTCTTAGAAGATGAAGGAGTAGGGGACACAATCGTGTGGCAACAGGTACATCAGAAAAAGGTGAGAGAAGAAGTATGACCATTTTAAATAATAGACTACATTTTATTATTGTTTTTTATTGGTGAATGTCAAGTTTCATTTTTTAATCTCATGTGTAATATAGTACATAGTATGGGACAGATAATACTAGAGATCTATGAGGATTCTAACTCCAAGAAAGATGTTCACTGACTAAAAGAAACAAGACACAACAATAAGAAAGCAAATGTCTGTTATGGCTGTGTCTAGATGTCCCCCAAAGCCTCATGTGGTCATAGGTGGAGCTCTTCAGAGGTGGCTGGATCTAGAGTGTGTGATGCTGGGATCAAGGGTGCATGATTGCTAAATTAGTCCACTGCTTGGTTTGGCATAGTTCTAAGTGTGGATGATGGGACAGCCCACCCTAGGGGCAGGTAGCCTGGATAGAAAATAAGGGATATTTAGAAGATTGCTGGGGTCACTTGCCACTTAGTCCTTGTCATTTGCTGCTTGCCCCTTCACTGCTAGCTGCCTTCTGCCTTCCCTGCTTTGCAATGGACTTTTTCTCCTCTGTGATGCTCCTCTACCAAGCCACCCCGCCTTGGAGCCAACTGACTATGGACTGAAACCTCTACAAACTGTGAGCTAAATAAACCTTTCCTCATTTAACTTAGGTATTTTGTCTCAGCAACAGAAAAAGTATTAAGACAATGACCAATTTAATGGAATTTAAAAAATATACATCAAGTACATTAGACCTTTGAATACTTAATGAAAAGAAGAAAACATCTTTGAAAGCAAGGGAGGAGTTAGATCAATGAATGCTGTAGATACTGGTGATTTTATAATGTCCACCGAATGCTGTTATATGTGTTATAATGTTCTCCTCCCCAAACTCATATCTTCCCAGAATTTCAGAATGTGAACTTACCTTTGCAGATATAATTAGTTCAATCCTAGTTGATCAGAGTCAGCCCTAAATATCCTCTTGTATGATATCCTTATGAAAAGATTCGAGCCCAGGCTGAATAACTTAGTGACTTAGTAAAACTCTGTAACCCTGTTTCAAAATGAAAAGCTCTATATAAAATAAAATAACTCTATTTTCAGGAACTTCTAAGGCATATTGATTTTGTTATGACATTAAAAAAAATGATTAGTGGACAATGCATTTGGACATAGTGTAGACCAAGTGGGCTGTTTCGTTCACTTCCATGTGATTGAATTTCATGTCTTCTAAGGTGTACATTATTCATGAAAAATAGATGTTTCAACAGGCTATATTCGAAATTTGGTTTCTCAACTATAATCCAGAAGGGAATAAAATATTTAAAATGTGATCATTTATATATTGTCAAACTGATTATTTATATAGTCACTATAAATCAAACTTGTTTTTAAATTTATAATTCAACATGATTAGCTAAGCTATAGAAATTTTATCTATGTTACTAAGTTTTATGTAACTTGGCTTAAACACGTTTTCATTGATTTTTGTGTTAAGAAAAAGACCTTGTCTGAATTTGCAATAGTGCAAACACAATGATGAGGATGAAAGTGATTCCAAAGAAAACTGGCAGCATTTCCATATTTGTTTGGATATATGATCTCTCACGTATCATATTTAGCTTTGTAGCCTTATCTGAAAATGAAATTCATCAAATGGCATGTTCTTTGTAGTTATGGACCAGCTGACAAAGTAAGGCAATGCTCAAAATTTAACAGGATTTATACTTCCAGACCTCAGTGGCTTCCATTGATAATTTATTTTATTGACATGGATTTTACTCAGATTTCTAACATTTATAACAGAAGGTGCATACATCACCTGCCCACACACAGCCTCCTCCACGATCAACATCCCCCACCGAAGTGATCTTTACGATCACTGCACCCACACGGACGTATCTTCACCCAGAGCCCACAGTTTATATTAGGGTTCACTTGGTGTTGTCCAATGTATGGATTTAGACAAATGTATAATGACAAGTATTTACTATCATTATATTATAGAGTAGTTTTACTATTTTAGGAAATCTCTGTATTCTATTCATCCTGCACCTCACCACTAACTTTACTACTATGTAACCTATTTAGCTGTCCCCAATATTTTTTACTTTTCCAGATTATCATATGGTTGAAATCATACAGCACGTAGGCTTTTTGGATTGGCTTTTTTCACCCAGTAATATGCACTGAAGTTTCCTTCATGTCCCTTCATGGCTTGATGCTGACTTGTTTTTAGTTCTAAACAATATTCCATTGTTTAGATGTGCAAGCTCATTTAGCTATTTTTCTACTGAAAGACATCTTAGTTTCCTCCAAAATTTTATAATTATGAGTAAAACTGGAATAAATATCCTTGTAAAGCCATTTGGTGTGGATAGATTTTAATTCATTTGGATAAATACCAAGAAGCATTACTGCCAGATTGTGTGATAAAAGTATGTTGAGCTTTGTAAGAAATTTCAAAAATGTCTTCCAAAGTGGACTGTACCATTTTGCATTTTCACCAGTAATGAATGACAGTTTCCATTACTCCACACTTTTGCCAGCATTTGGCTGTTATCATTGTTCTGGACTTTGGCCAATACAATAGGTGGGCAGTGATATCTCACTGTTTTAATCTGGATTTTCCTCATGATATTTGATGTAGAGAATCTTTTTATATGCTTATTTATTGTCTGTCTAACCTCTTTGGTAAGGTATATGTTAAGTTCTCTGCTCAATATTCTACCAGATTGTGTTCATATTGTTGAACTTTAAGAATTCTCTCTATATTTTGAATAACATTCTTTTATCAAATGTGTTTTTGCAAATGCTGTCTTCAAATCTGTGGCTTGTTTTAATTCTCTTAACTGTTGTTATGGTTTGAATCTAAAATATCCCCTCAAAGTCTAATGTGCTCAAAGGCGATATTTTTTGGAAAGTGATTTAGATCATGGGGAAATCATATTCATCAGTGAATTAATCTATTGATGAGATGAATTCAGATATTACTGTAATGTTGGGAGTTGGTGTCTGTTGGAGGAGGTGACTCACTGCAGTTTGCCTTTGGAAAGTATAGCTCCTTTTCTACCTTTCCTTCTCTCTCTGCTTCCTGGCTGCCTTGGATTGAACAACTTTTCTCCACCATGACATTTCTTCCACCATGACATTTCTACCTTGGAGGCAACCAACCAGAGATTGAATCCTATGAAATGGTGACTAAAAATAAACCTCTCCTCATTAAATTGTATCAAGTATTTTGTCACCGCAACAGGAAAGTAACTAATATAATTTTCTTTAATAGAGCAGAAAATTTTAATGTTAGTGAAGTCTAGTTTATCAATTCTTTTTTAAGGAGATTGTGCTTTTTGTGTTATGTCTTAAAAAGATTGATAGATTTTTTTCTATGGTACCTTTTAAGAATTTTATGACTTTATATTTTATATTTAGGTATATGATAAATTGTGTGTTAATTTTTGGAAAGTGGAAAGTCTATATGTGGATTATTTTTGTTTCATTTTGTTTGATTATGATGTAAATGTTCAGTTGGCCCAATATAATTTGTTCAAAGGCCTGCCTTTTCTCTAATGCATTACATTACCTTTGCTATTTCATCAAAGGTTAGTTGATGTGAGGAAGGTGTATCCAACTTTTGCATGCAGGCCATGTAATCCTGTAGCTATAAAGAATGTTGGAACTGGGTGTGCTGGTGCATACCTGTAATCTTAGCATTTGAGAAGTTGAGGCAGAAAGGTCCCAAGTTTCTGTTCTATCTGGAAATTTTATAAAAATAAAAAGGGCTGGGGATGTGGCTCAATATGAAAGCCTTGGGCTACTATTGCAAAACAAACAAAAAATTTAAAAATAAAGAATGTTGAGATTATGTTAATCTATTTCTGGGATTTCTGGGAAACTCTGGGAAATATTGCATAAATTTAACTAATAAAGCATGGCTGTGTTTGAGAATATTGATTCCAATTTTGAAAGAAGTTCTATTATAGATAAATGCTATTAAATATATGCACATTATAGAGAAATGTTTCATGAAAAGGAGAGTTAGCTATGCAGACTATTATTGTCGTATGTTAAAAATAGCCACGGCCACCTCACCCTTCAGCAATCACTAATGTAATTAGTTAGCAAAATCTACATCCACCAAAACAAATAAAAACTTTGATTCACTGAAGCTCAAGATGATAGCATCTTTTAGCAATACAGTGTTTCTAAATTAAGATGTGTATTTTCGTATTTTTTAGAAATTATATTTAATAGATACTAGTGTTAGAATTACACTTAATAGATGTTATAGTTTAGATGTAAAATATCTCTCAAAAATCTAACATGTTCACAGGTGAGGCTTTGGAAAGATGATTGGATCATGGAGAAGGAGGTGCTGTGCTGTTAGTAGCTAAAGCCAGGTGGAAGTGGATCACTGGGGACAAGAACTGAAAGGGTATATTCTATTTCCTTTTTTTTTTGGCACCGGGGATCGAACTCGGGACCTTGTGCTTGCAAGGTAGGAGGCAGCACCACTAAGCTAAATCCCCAGCCCTGAAAGGATATATTCTTTTCGATGGCTTTTCCTTCATCTCTCTGCTTCCTGAATGCCAGGTAGCAAACAGCTGTACTTCACCAGGCCCTTTCCATCATGGCATTTCTGCCTTGGAACCAGCCAACTTTGAACTGAACCCACTGAGTCTGTGAGTCAAAATAAATCACTCCTTTACGTTGCTGGTATTGGGTATTTTGTCCCAGTGAAGGAAAAGTGACTACTATAATAGACTACAGTAGAGTATAAACATAAATCTCATATGCTATAGGAAATTAAAATATTATAAAATTATTAAAATAATTTTATTGCCCTGTTTACTTGATTGTGTCATTCAGAAACCTCAATCACAATATCTCTGAAGTATGTTTGTATACATTTTCTCTTTAAATCTGTCCAATCAATTAAAATTTCTGAGAAAATTTTAAGCCTTTAGAATGATGTACCTATAAAATCATCACTTTAAAATCAAGTGGATCTCTGGTGCAGCTCACTAACATTGTCACTTTTCTTCATGTGACCTTCTCCCTCCATTTATACTTCAATCTTTCATCAACTTCCTCCAAGTTACTGCAATATTTTTTTCACTTGTCTCTCTATAGATGATTTGCCCACTTGACAAGCATAAATGGGAAAATTGAACAAATCAAGTAGGTTTCATCCCATGTCTTGGCTTGTAAACCAAACTGTAATTTTGGCAAGGCCCATTTTCAGCCTTAATGCTTTTTGTCCAGGCTTTAATAACTAAATGTCTATTCTTCTGTTGAAGATTAACTTCTCCGTCTATTCTTCATGCAACCTGTTTCTGCCTTTCTCATACTTTATCATTTACCCTCCATTTTTTCTTATTCTTTTCCTGGCTAATAATTCATTAAGTTTGTTCTAAATCTGTTGTTATATATTTATTGTAACATTCATCTTGATTTAGAAAATCATACTAATATATAATCATATTTGAAATATTTATCATTCATCTTCATATGCCCTGCACTGCACAAAATAATACTGAAGATACATTACACATTTAATATGTATTTGGGGGCAGCAAACACATGGTAACCTCCTAGAAGCTTCTGTCAGGTAGAAAATCCAATTTTTTATTAACTTTCAATTGATTCATACATAGAGAACTCAAATGTATAACTATATGAAATACAGGGTTCTCCAAAGAGATAGAACCAATAGAATGTTAGATAGATATAGAGAGGGCTAGATAGATAAAATAATATTTATCAAGAAAATTGCTCACATCAGCATGGAGGCAGAGAAGCCCCATGATAGGCCAGCCATATGTAAGCTAAAGAACTAGGCAGACTTACATCCATGTCACATGACCTCATAACCAGGAAATTTTCTCACATCAAAATCCTGACAACCTGAACTTCTGGTCACCAAGGTCTGAAGAACTATGTCTCTGCTCCAGGAGAGAAAACAAATTTTCCCTATCCCTCCTTTTTGTTCTGTCTGGACCCCCAGACTACTGGGTGGGATCTGCCCAGATTGAGAATGCATCTTCCAAACTCAGTCCATCTGCACACTCATCAATCTTCTGCAGAATGCACACACAGAAACACCCAGAGAGGATACTCTTCTAGCTCTGTAGATATCCTTTAAACCAGTCAAACTGATACCAAAAATTGATCATCACATTACATGTAAGTTGCCTATATGTCTATAATATTGGAAGAGGCCATACCTCTCTAACACGTTTTTTAAAATCTCATGTTCCACATTTTAAAGGAAAAAGAATATACAATGACATTGTCATTTTCAACTTTTCCCCCTCTTTATGTAACCATTTTTTCAAGATTGTCTTGTGTATTATTAAATTCTAAATTTAAGATAAGTGATAGTTGAAATATTGCTATTTTAATAAGGGCCATTTGGGTTGCAAATTGTATAAGTACAATTCAAGTTTGACTAAACAAAGAGAAATGTACTACAGTGCATACAAATGTATTACAATACAGTCTGACTAGTTAATGGAACCTAAAGTTAAAAACATGGTAGAATGAAAACAAATCCAGTGAGAATCTCAAACATTGCCTGGATGCTCTTTGTAACTTACTTCCATTTTCTTTGCTCTTTGGCTCCATGCTTTTCTAACACTGCCAGTCAGCTTTAGTAACATGATGAAAACATGGGCACTGACAGTTATTGAAGTTTTACCTCTATGGTCTCAGCCAGTAGAAAGAGATTGGATTCTTTCCCACCACGCTAAAACAACCAACCAAAAAAATCATAAAGAAATTGATTACTGGAACAGTTTTGGTGAAATGCCACACAAAGCAGAATCAATACTCACCAGAAGACAGGGTCATTTAACAACTTCCTTGACTTATCAGAGGTAGGGCTGACTATTTCCTTCTTTATAAATTTCATCCATGGCTTGATGTCCTGGACATTGGTCCCCCTCTCTTTTCTTCTCAAAAAATTGTTGCCAGCCATTAAATTTAGAGCAGGAAAGATCAAAGAGAGGGGGCTAAAAAAGTTGGGTAAAATATTTTTCATTTTGAACAATTAGTTTTCCTACAGTATATATAGAATGTAGCAGTCTAAAAACTCATATAAAGCAAATCCTACTCCACCAACATAGATAGAAACATAGATAGATAGATAGATAGATAGATAGATAGATAGATAGATAGATATGAACATACATACCTACATAGATATATAGATAAATATATGCTAGAAAGAGAATAAAATAGAAAGGAAATTATAAAAATATTCCAACAAAGTTTTCAGAAAAAAGATATATGAAATTTATAAGGATTTATGATCATGATGCACAGAAAGACTTTGATTTACATAAATCAATGTGAAATTTCAGAACACTGGGGATAAAAATAGGATATCTGAAAATTTTTAGAGATCAAGAACCAGTTAAGCTATGAAGGAATGGCAATCAGACAGCCTATTACTTTTTACTTTCATAATAATAATAGCAAGTAGAATACAAAGAAACAGTGTCTTCAGCTATGAGGAAAATTATTTCTGTATTAGAATCTTAAACATAATCAGAATGAATTTCAAGGATAGTGATGGGCTGTTGTCATAATGAAATTAAGAAAATTAATATGCCAAAT
Source organism: Heterocephalus glaber (assembly GCF_053883595.1). NCBI lineage: Eukaryota > Metazoa > Chordata > Mammalia > Rodentia > Bathyergidae > Heterocephalus > Heterocephalus glaber. Next base: position 8,157,947 of record NW_028258170.1, read on the forward strand.
GCCCTATCTTTAGAAGTTTCATGAAGACATTGTTTAACAAAATAATGATTCAACTAAAGAACAATTCAAGAAACAATTTCTAGGCCAGAGAGCTAAAAAGGGAAAGAATAACCAGCTATATTAATCATCTTTCTTGAAAGTGGGACAAAACTGATAACTCAAAGGAAGGATGTATTTTGATTCATAATTTTAGTGGGTTTAGTCCATTGTTACCTGGCTCCAAGGCAAAAATAATACTGTGTCCAGAAAACAGAGAGATAGATAGATAGAGAGAGAGAGAGAGAGAGAGAGAGAGAGAGAGAGAGAGAGAGAGAGAGAGAGAGACATACAGGACAAGAATATGTCATTCTAGGTCACTCCCTCAGTAATCCATCTCAAACAAGGTCCCCTCCTAACAGCATATTCAAGTAATGAACTCATCAACAGATGAAACCATTGATTAATATAATTGCCCCCTGGTCTAATCACCTTCCAAACACATAAGAACTATGAGGGACATTTTATATGTAAATCATAACAAAATAATCATGTCCATGTCTTTATACAAAATGAATCCAATCTACCTCTAAATATTGCCAAAGCCTTAATAGTTTCAGCATTGCTGAAAAATTTAAATTCAAAGTCTCCTTTGAGACTCAAGGCAAACTATGAAAATTAAAAAGAAAGTTAAATACCTCCAACATGCAATGGCACATGGTAAATATTTTTATTCCAAAAAGAAGAAATAACCAGATAGAAATGAATGGGACCAAATCAAGAGTAAAACCCTGCATGGTAAACATTAAATTTTGTATCTCCATGTCTAGCATCCAGGGCAGGTTATGGTGAGATGTGAGCTCCAAATATCTGGGGCAGCCCCACCCTATGGCCTTGCTGGTTGCAATAGACATGGCTTCTCTCTTTGGCTGATTCTGCTCAGTGATGGAAGATTTCCTTAGCAGATGTTTCACATTCTGGAATCTTCAACTTCTTGGGGTCTCCACTGCACCTTTGGCTCTACTCTCACAAAGTCCCACAAAGCAGCACATTGCCTGGCCTCCTAGGCCTTCTTCTGAAATCTGAGTGGAAGTTTCCATGACCTCATAACTCAGCATGCCTGAGAAACTAGCACCATATGGATGACACTAAAGTGCCAGTGGGAACAGAAGCTAGGACCCCTTGGACCATAGCTGCTACAACCTCTGGGTCTCTAAATGCTTGAAATCTTGGAAAGACATTCTTAGGTAGCCCTGAATAAGCTGGTCTCCCTGGGAGTCTCTTCTCAAAGCAAAGTCTTTCAAAGATTTTTACCCTTTTACACTCTTAAACCAACAAGCAGTGGAGTCTGCCCAATTCCTGAAATGACTTCAAGCAGTCTTTTTTATTGTCCTGATGCAAAATATCTGGTCTCTTTCTAATGCTAAACTTTTCAGCAACTGTGCTCTCTTTGGCCCCAACTTTATAGCTGTCTCTCCAACCAGGGTCTCTCATAAATCTCTCCTTATAGAATTCCAAAGGTCCCCAGAAGGCACCTCTAAAGCTTTACAAACTTCTCCCACAAATAGGTTCCAATGGCTTCTAAATCACACGATCAAGTATAGTCACAGAAACAACCCCACTCCTGGTACCAAAATCTGTATTGGTCACTTTCGCACCACAGGGACAAAATATCCAACATGTGTAGTTTTAAAAAGTGGATGTTTATTGGGCTCACATTTTCCAGTTGGTTCAGTCCAAATTCAGATGGTTTTGAAGCAAAAATGGCATAGTAGAAAGGCTTGGAAGATGACAGCTGCTCATTCTATGTAGCCAAGAAGCAAAGAGAGAAGAAAGGAAACTGGAACAAGAATATTCCCTTCCAGGTCACACTTCCAGTGACCTGCCTCCTCTGATCCCAACAACACATTCAACTATAAATTCATCAATAAAATAATTTAGCAATAAGTACAGCAGCCCATGATTCAATTACCTTTCAAAACATGAGACTGAGGGACATTTTAGATGTAAACTATAAAACTAGGCATGATTTTTGTGTGGTACCCTGGGAGAGTTAGAATCAAGACTGCAGGATAAATATGGAAGCTGTGGAGGGAATATTTTGAAGAAAAAAATAAGACTTAATAGAATTAATGCTTGGATGGAAAGCTTGGGAAAAACCCTACAATATACTATAGGAAATATAATTGTAAGATCAACCCTCCACTGTACCAGCAAAGAGAAGTATAGAAATATTAGAGAAAAATTTCAAGTGATAAGAAAAAACACTGAAATCTAGACACTGAGTTGTAATAAGATGATCAAATGAAACCAATAACAAAAGTAACATATCAAACTAGCCAGTTTCTGAAAAACAACTATCAGTTTAGCCTCAAGGTTGACTGCAGAAGTATATCCATAGTCCCTTCTCTGGGGCAATTACAATCAGGTAGGGAATTGTGAGCAAATGCACATGGGATTATACACTATTTGTCACAATCCTTTTCACTGGGAGAACATATACACAAGCTCTGATTATAAACTGCATGTGAAGAGTGAGAATGTTAGGGCTAGGCAGACTTCCCTGTGTCAGCTAATACATATAAATCAAACAGCCCTCTCCCTGGCTTGCCACCCTTAACTTATATCACTATAGGCATTGAGTGAAAGTTTGATATGCATTCTGTCTTTGAAACAAATGTATTTCCTAATGCAAGTCTTATTTTCCTTTAAATGTAAGATTTAATGGCTTTACAAACCACAGTTTTGCTGCCAGGGTCATTATCAATCCAGTTCTTGGAGAAGAGCAATGATTCACAATCTGTAGTGCAGGATACCAGTTTGGTTTTGTTATGGGTATATCTTGATGTCCCCCTAAAGCCTTATGTGGTCTTAGGTGGGGCTTTTACAGAGGTGGCTGAATCTAGAGTGTGTGATTGATTCATGGTCCAATGCTAGGCCCAAGGGCACTAGGATTAAGGGTGTGAGTGCTACCACCCTAAGTACTGAGTAAAATAAAAGGAGTAGAAAGACCCTGTTAAGATCCCTTGTTGCTTTTGCTACCCTGTGGGCACCATGAACTGTTTCTCCTCTGTGACCCCCCTCTGCCATGTGCTACCCTGCCTTGGAGCCAGCCAATTAGGGCCTGAAACCTCTACAAACTGTGAGCTAAAAAACCTTTCTTCCGTTAACTTTGGGTGTCAGGTATTTTGTCTCAACAAAGAGAAAAGTAACAAACACAGGTTCCTTTAAAGGAACTAAGGTTTTCTGACATGTTTGATTCTGCCTTGCCCTAGACCGGTGCCTTTTTAGCTCTGGGCTTTCAGAAAATTTTGCCATTGCTACTGTTTCACTTCCTGTTGTTTATGGTACAGGATGCTTGAATAAAGGGTTACACAGGAAGTAAAAAGTGAGTGGTTGTTTGAGAGTTTAAAACAAATCAAAGACTAAGAGGGGAAAGTATTTCATGTATAAAGAAGAGAATATTGAAAATTATAAAATGAGCTAAATATTTGTGATCTTGTTGGTAGTTATCTCTAGATCTATTTGATTCTCCTTTCCTGGGAGACCACTGTGAATTCTATCACAACTCTACTGATTCTGGTGAAGCATTCAAAGCAGTTCTTCAGTTTAGCTCTTGTATTGGGTGGCTCATATTGACTCTCAGTGAAACTCTCTATTCTTCAGCCTCTTCTCCCAGGATTTCTCAAGGGAACCATCCAATCCCCAAATATAAACTGTGATGAAATTTAACAACTTATCCTTTGCAAATATTAAAGATTATTGGAAATGACAGATATTAATAGGAGTTGTATAAGCCTGTACTTTGAAATGGTCAAATTATCATCTTTAGGGACAACTTACCAAATGCATTAGAGGAAGTCATTTGGAAACTTCTTTACTTCTTTCAGAAACAAGAGAATGGAACTTCTCTTTTGCAGCCAATTCTCTTCACCCACACACACACACAGACACACAAATGAAGGTTTATGAACCCTCCTTTGCCCGAGAACATTCTCTACTGTGAGCAGTGCCAACAGCTGAAAACATCGGGCCTGCCCTGGTGCTGTGAGAACACTGCTCTCTCCCAGGGTCTCCCAGATGCTCATTAAAATCCAATGAGGACCCACAAGGATGTGTTGTTTGGGCCAACATCATAGCTGTTGGAAAGAAAAGAATCTCCACTTGGTGTGGGAAGATTGACAATTTGAGCACCATGGTAACTGGGTCAAATAAACTCTTCAAGCAGAAGCCATAGCGAATGAATGGATGTTGACTGAGCACACTACTTAGGGTATTACAATGTAAGTTTCTCCTGCCTCTGTAACTTCTGCTAGTCCCCAGACTCCACAGCACTCATTTTTTTTTCTATAATCATTATATCTTTGTGCCTCTCATAACCTTCACTCTTACTTCTTCCCTTGTTTCCCCATTTCCTTAACTAATTTGTGCTTTTCTTCTATCAGATTTGTCTCTATAGAATATCTTAGAAACCTGTTCGACAAGTTTGCTGTTTTCACAACTTCTGGATGCATAAAGTATAGACATTTTTTCTCATGTTTATGCCATATATGGCAAAAAAAGCTACATGCCTAATACTCTTGCCAAAAAGTACATCATCAGCATAATATTCTCTTATTAAGCACAGTAGAATTCAAGGAGAAATGAGTTAGAAGAGAAGACTAAAAATTGTCCTTATTTTTAAGAAGCTTAAAATTAATTTGACTGTCACAAAGTATACTTTTATTAAACTTCACTATGCAGGAAAATGTTTACTTCTCCTAAAGTGTTGGTATATTTTCTTATGGCAGATATTGGAAATTATAGTATTTGGAATAGTTCTCTTGTTTGCTGTTGCTGCCAGAATTCCTAGCACCAAATGTAACATTCACAGACTGTAATTACATAAACTCTAGTTGCTTCCTTTCCTTTGTATGCCCTTAGCTTTATATGCTTATTACAAATAGATATTATTGCAAGGATAAACTCTTTTTAAGCAACATGGACTGACACATGGTTTAAATAACCAGACAAAAAATTTTAGCCCTGACTTTGATAAAGATATGAAGAAATAGTCTTCAATTCTTTATGTGAGAAGAGGCTAATAAAGAGCATTCTATTACCTCATATGAAGGAAATTGATGCCACAGAATTTCAGGCAACTGTCACCATGAGCAAAGCAGTTAGAATGAGGTGAAGCTATGGTTATATAGCAGGTGAGGGGCTTTTTGAAATGTTGGGGAGTTGTACAAAGTGAATCAGAAAGTTCCGTAGGCCAAAAGTGAATTCTTGAGGGAAAATGGTTGAAATTGAAGGACTGCCATGAGTGTAGTGTTGGGGGGAAAGTATATGCTTTCAGTAATTATGTTAAGGTCATCTTCCTAAATGATGCATTTCCTTCAAAGTTCTTGTAGTGTTGTCCATTTGAATTTGATGATATATTCAGAAGTTAAGAAGGCTGCTTGGCTTCACAATGCTAACAATACATAGATTAGAATGTAGAAAGGACTCACAAAGCTAGAAGGAAAGGTTACAGTTAATATAGGAAATATCAACAAAAAAGTTACTGTGGTGGAGTTCAAAATCCAAATGTAAAACAATTGAATGAGGCAGATAGAAGAAAGAATTAGAGGCTTTCATTAACAGATGAATTAAAAGTTTGATATATGTTTAAAGAACAGGTCCCTATAGGTAAAATGCTTAGAGGTAAGATGACAAATACGTGGTGGCCCAAGCTGAACTTCATTTGGTTCTGAATGCTAAAAAATAAAAGTATTTTTGTTGATGACTACATTGAGTGTAGAGTGGCAATACATAATTGAAAATGATGTCACACAAGAAATGATTAAGTAACTATATTTTTTAACCCAAAGGAGGAAAAACAATTGGTGGGAGGAAACATTATTATTTTTAGATATTTGAAGAGAAACAATCTGGCATTAGAGAAGTAACATATGATTTCAAGTAACATATGATTTCTGTGATTAGATCTGTAATCTGTCATCCATTTGCTCCCAAACCACTGTTTACTCAACAGTGCCCTAGGCTCCATGGTAAATCAAGAGCAAGCACTCAGTGTGGTGTATGGCAATTAGTAGGCCCTCAGCAAATGTAATTTATTTTCCTGTAATTAAGAGGATATGTCTTAGTTATGCTTTTCATTGCAAAAACAAAATACCCAACACCCAAAGTTAAAGAAAGAAGGATTTATTTTGGCTCACAGTTTGTAGAGGTTTCAGTCTATAGTTGTCTGGCTCCAAAGCAGGGTGGCACAGCAAAGGTGCATCACAGAGGAGAGAGAGTTAAGGTGGGCAGAAGGCAGCAAGGCAGCAAGCAGCACCAACTCACTTTTTCTCCTTTATATTTTATCTAGGCTACTCACCTGTAGGATGGGTAGCTCTCAAACCAATGGTGAGGCAACCTTAATCCTAGCATTTCACCATGAATCAATCCCTGTATCACATCCTTGCTATCAGCAGCACACACTCTAGATCCAGGCATCTCTGAAAAGCTCTACCTATGATCTCATGAGACTTTGGGGGGACATCTAGATACAAGCCATAAGAAGATATGAAAAATAACTGCATGATCTCTACAATTTTGAAGAGTTAGATCAAAATCCAATAAAGTACACAGAATTTACAAAGAAACATTTCAGTGCAATTTAAAAAATACTTTTACTTTATGAAATAAGGTAGGCTTTATCAGCAGGTGTTTTTCCCTCTCAGTTTTGGAAGTCTTCAAACTGAAGCTTTCAGATCATAAGGTAAACTAAGAAATTTGTGATACAAGTGACATCTCCTATTTTGAGACTTTCAGAAGCAGGAGATTTTGTTGTCTTCTCTTAAAAATTAGAGATGGGGGAAGTGGAGAAGAGATGGAAGCATGCAGATTGAAATAGAAATTGGCTAAAAGCAAAAAAAAAATGGAACATGTTTCTTTATCAATCTGGTACCAATGAGAAAACAAAGGCCCATTTGAAATAAGACACAACATGCAGTTAGTTTTCATTTCAGAGTCAAAGGAGGAAGAACCACCAAGAGTTCAGAACAGAAAGAGACAAACTAGACCTGGAAAAAGGGAGCCATGGAGGATGCATCAGGTTGAACAGACCAGGGACTTCGCTCAAGGGATGCTGCCCACTCAGGAGACCCCATGGAGGGGCCCCAGAATAAAAGCACTTTGACCTCACTGTCCTTCTCCTGTCCATCTTCTTGGACTCCATTGGCCAGAGACAAGAGAAAGCTGGAGGTTAAGAGAGCGTGTTGATACTTACTAAATGTTCTCCCCGGGCAGGGGCAGGGAGAAATGCAGACCTTGTCACTCAATGAGGCATGCACTAAGAGTATTCAATCCCCTTGTCACGCCTTCCAAAATTCCTTTCTAAAGACATTCTAACTAAGCAAGGGGGGATGCTCTTCTGTCAGAAGGACATGTCCTTGTGTTTATCTCCCTTTCCTCTACCCATGCTGCTTTCTTCCTCTGAGCTGGCCTCTACAATCAATTCTACTGCTGCCTGCCACTGACTCTTTCCTGGACCAACAAAAGAGCCACTACAGCTGACTCAAGTCTTCATGTAGTCCTGAGAGACTGCCGAGAATCCAGAGAGGACTCCTAGAGGCTATGCAGTTCCTGGGGCTTAATAGTCTTTTCTCTTGTCACTGCTTTTCATTTATTTATTGATCAGTTTTTTTAAAAAAACAGATTGAGAACCTACAATATATACATATTGGGGATATAGTGGTAGACATTCCAGGAATGGTTTCTAACTTCACATAACTAACTTTTTAACTTGAAATATTAAAATGTCACAGAAATTGTCAGATTTTCAGACTGTCCCAAGACTTCCTTTACAAACTTAACATATACAAATATTCATTTCAAACACCTAATATCAAATTTTGACATGAAAAATGTTTCCCAAGAGCTATTTATAGGACAAAAGACAAAACTATAATGAATATATCTATATTAGTACTAAAACAATAATTTGAAGTACATGCTCCCTAATTAATAGTTATTGCTAGCTTCTACTATAGTTTTATTCATTTTGGTGACAATAAGTATAGTATGTATGTTTAAGTACCGTAAAATGGAGATTCTACAATACTATATAAATAAAAGCCAGCCTGCAGGAATCAGAAAAATGTAGTTTTGAAGGTTTTATCAAGATTGTTCAGGTTCTTCAGAATGTATAGCAAAATTAAAAGCAATTTTATTGGAATGTGAATTGAAAAATTTATATTGTTCAAGCATCAAAGCAATGTAAAATAGGCTGTCTTCCATATGACAAAAAAATAATTTATTAAGTAATGTACTTTTTACAACCATTTCCATAAATTAATCCATAATAAACAAACCAGGCTTCTGTGTATAATTTTGAGACTGTCATCATTTTGATATGATATATATAACAAAATAATTTAAGTTTGTCTGTAAATATGCTCAGTTATGTATAAATTCTAAAAAAAGGTTTTATTGAGTTTGTCTACCTTTCACATGTCAAGAAACATAATTTCTACATACGTGAAAAGAAAAACAGACATTGTCTGAGAGCTCCTTACATTTGATCCCTATACCTAGGGATCTCCCTTTAGGATTTAGTTCCCAGGAGTAGGCATGTGAGGCTGAGTTGACCCTGACCTTTATACACAAAAATGAACTTGGGGGTAGTCACCATTGTCCTGTCCCCATGTGCGTTTTACCACCCATAATTTCTGGGATTCATTTAATTGCAGAAAACCTATACACACAACCAAGACAAGTGTTTCTGAATGTGAAATCTATGAGTTTCCTAAAAGAAAAAAGGTTTTCTCCAACAAAGACCAAATGACATTATACATCTACATTGTATGACACTGTCAGTATTATTTTCATATTTTGAAAAATGCATTAGATGGACACCTGTTTCTATGCATACCCATGAAGTATAGAATTTGATTATCATGAATCAGCAACATAACCTGAGAGTTATTGATGCCATTTCATAAAACATGCTGACATAAACAGGCATGCATACTCTGTATTAGTACAATTGAAATTAAAATGAGGAAACTGATCAAATGTAGAAATAAACCTAAGGCTATGTTTCTTATACTAATTCCAACTTTTTCTATTTGCTTTAGTATATCATCATCATCTGTCACATTTATTTAATGTTTTAATTATATTGGATTTAAATTAGTTTACATGTAATTTTGATTTCTATTCAACCTAATTTTGAAAACCTGTTCATTAGAAATAAAAGCATGTACATGTATAGAGGATCATTTCAAATTTTTATTAAGGCCAGAAAACAAAACAAAAGAAAATATCACAAGTCAAACTCAACAGCCTATAAAGACAGATCATGACTAGCTGTGCTTTAACCCAAAATTTAGTTTATTGGCTTTTCTCTCTCTCATTCACTTGTGGGTGTTTAGTGGAGTTTTCCAGAGGTCACATGATATATGCTAACATACTTCTGATATCTAACAGAGTTTGTGCTTGTAAGTCCTTCTGTTTTGAACCTTATTCAGTTTTAATTTATAGCAAGGTAAGTACTGGGAGATATAACTCACATAAACAAAAACCTTGGGGTCCTCAATAAACTCCATTATTAAATACTATTGATTTTAGAAATTTCTAGCACATTTTAATACTAATATTTATGAATCTAATGTTCTGGTTCCTTTCAATAACAAATATATTTAGTATACTAGCTTCCCTTTAGGATTTCCTGTTTAAAATCATTTAAAAGTACATTTTGTTAGAAAATGTCAAATATAGTTGTAAGTATAAAGAAAAATAACTAAGAGCCTTGTACCAACAACTCAGTTTTAATAATTACCCTTCATACTTGCTTTCTAATCTTTTAATATCATTTTTATCTTTTACAGCAGTTTTTAATTCACAGGAAAATTGAGCTCTCCTCTACTGTTATAAAATCTTATATTTGTTACAATTAATAAACTAATGTTGATGCTTTGTTGTTAATGCCCATACTATATTCATGTTTCCTTGAGGTTTTTTTTTTAAGATTTAAAAAAAATTAATATGATTCAAATCAGTATGTCTGATTCATTCTAGGTTCTTCACTACATCCTTATAGGCAGGGACTGCTTCAGCTTCTCTACCTTCTCCTTATCTGTGATGACTATTTTTCTTAGGTTTTTACCAAATGTGTTTTTCTTTTTCTTCCTTTTTTTTTTTTTCTTGTTCCACAGTCTCTTCACAAATCCCATATTACATAGAGTCGCCATTGTCTGTTATGGTTCTTTTTGGCTGTGCCATTTTCTTATACTTTCCTGGTTTCTTTCTTTCTTTCTTTCCTTTTTTTTTTTTTTTTTTTTTTTTTTTTGAGGGGGGCCATTACAATTTTGAGGAATTCCAGCAGTGTACTTTGTAAAATGTCTTTCTATTAGAGTATGTCTAATGTCCTTATCATGATTAGAATGAGGTTATATGTTTTGGAAACAAAGATCATAGAGACAAATTTCTGTATTTATTACATTTTCAGGAAAGACACTATCAATGTGATTTATCACTTTTGATGTTCACTTTAATCACCTAGATGAGGCAATGTTTTTCAAAAGTGAAGTTACTCTTCCCATCCCACTCTTTTTTAAAATACAGCATTGTATAGAAGAAAGTCATTATGTACAGCCCCCATTTTAGGGTTCCCTCTCTTTGTTGGTAGATTATCTACATAAATTATTTGGAATTCTTCTTTAGGCACAGATTTACTTCTTTCTCTCTATCTTATCTAATTGTTATTCATATCAATATGATTCATGGATATTTATTTGAGATGGTAGGTTATGATCTCCTTCTACTTTGTTTATTTTGTTACTCAAATGGTCCCAGTTTTGGCCTTTGGAAAGCTATTAGTTAATATCTGGTTACCTTTGACAGACTTCCATCGTTGTGTGGTGGGATGTTTTGGCAGGAAAGTGGGATACTTCCTCGGCTCCTAGAAGTAAAAGAGGCTACAGTCTTGTATATTTCTTGTCTTAGTCCTGGAATCAATCATTTTTCTGAGAAGATTTAGTCTCTCTTACAGAGGATATTAGAAACCAAGATCCAGGTCCTAGGTCTCAATATTGTTTAAGAGTGCAAAAGAGTAGTGAGACTAAAAGTTTTTGGAATGTTAGTTTCCATTAAGTGGTGCAAAATTCAATTTAAAATTGTGTATCATTACCCAACAGGTGGATTACAGGAGGAAGCAGTGTATTGCAAAGAGCATAAGCAGATTTGCCTTAGTCAAATCTGTATGCCCAAGGAGTAGTGTAACCTTGAACAACTTATCTACTCTTTTGATTAGTTCCGCAAACCCAAACTAGACAAATGAATTTCAATGCTTTGTGATTTTCTCAAAACATCATAAGAAAATTTTGTAACAAATATGTAGCATACATAAATATACATATATATGTTCAAAATAAAATACTCTACCTTAGTAGTACCTCGTAATCTACAGTAATTATTCACTCAAGCCCTGTATTTTTTAATCTATTATATCATTTAATTTCTACAGCAACACTGAGATTTATAATACTCATCTCCATTTTAGAGAAAAGGAAACTGAAATTTACATGAGTTAATTAAATAAGTGTAAAATTCCTAACTGTGGCAGACACTTGATCAGTTCCAATTAATGTTATTTTTCTTATCTTTTTCCTACTATGGGAACAATTATTAAAGAATGAACTACTGTGTTGTCTTACAGATCAGGGAGTTGCTTGGTTATGAGATCTTACATATGCCAGGGAGCTTTACAAAGTCAAGCATGCTGGGACTTTAAGAGTCCATTGGCTAGAAGCCATTTAGTTCTTCCCAAAGTTAACTGGACTGCATAAACACTCTTCCAAAGCTTGTACAACAAGGACAAATGACAATATCCATCAAAAATCAAAATAAAAAAATTTGATACCACTTCAGAGTTTACTTTGTACCAAGCATTGTGATATTTAATATTCATCATCTTATTTCATTGTCACAGAACATTTTTAAGGCCTTAACTTGTCCATTGTTGAGATTAAAAAAACCCTGAAGCTCAGAGTGATTAATTTTATTTTCCAAAGTGATGCAAATTGTAAATGGCAGAGCCAGAATTTGAAGCCAAGATTGTGATTCCAAGGCCATTTTCTTAACCATTATGAGGGAGAATAGCAGTTGCTGGCAAGTGAAGACAGCTATGGAGATTTTTTCAGAGCTTAGTAATAACAGCAAACTTCCCTTAAATTCTGGGTAGTACAAATATTTGTGCAGCACAAATGAAGAGTAGGGCTTATGAGAGTTATAACAAGATAACTGACAAAGGCTATATGCTCAAACTCTGAACACTGACACATGGTGGACATAGCATGAGAATTTTTAGCAGTATACACAGATGTTCTGATACAAGGTAACACAAATTTTATATAAATGAATAAGAATACAAACTTGGAAGTTCCAATGATGTCTCTAAAATTCAGTATTATAAATATGAGGCACAGAAACAATATACAAGACAGCAGTGGGATAAACTATGAGAATTTAAGTAGGACTAGGGCCAAGATTTTAGTCTCTCTGCACTACTAAGAAAATGTATAATCATTTCATGTGGTGAAGAGATTGGCAGAAACATTTGCCCCATATTCTTTATTTGTTGTTGGGGTCTCCTCGGTGGGAGACTGGAACCTGAAGACAGTATCCGACAAAACCTATTAAATAAAGGAGCATGGGGGACCAGAACTCCGTGTGAAGTTAAGGCCAGGTTTATTGGTAATATTCTTCTTTTACACATTTTTCTGTAGGATACATCAATCATTAACAATTTACAATGCTAGTCAACTAACCACCAGTTATATCTGTGAGTACATAAAGCATCTAAAGAACCATCTATACTCCTTTAATTTTAGCGCATCTTATCTAAATCATCCTGGCTACTTAAAGCTCCTAAAAAGTTAGCTACTCTTATCTATTCTTTCTTTTGGGGGGGGGTTCCGGGGAGGATTGAACTCAGGACCTTGCACCTTCGCCTTCGAGGCAGGCCTAGAACCACTGAGCTAAATCCCTGACCCCCTCTTATCTATTCTTATGCCAAACAAATATTTGAGAGTCTCAAGGGACCACATTGGAATGAACACTGTGGGATCCACAAACAGCCTTCTGAAGTTATCTTTAACTTCTCTATTTGGGCCTGCCACAGACATCAGGACAATCTGTCTTCCCAAGGCTGTCCAAGGGCCTGAGAACTTCTCATATCCCCCACAATTCCCCTTTCTTTAAATTATTGTAGCTGTAGGAGGCATTCTTTTCCAAATAGCAAGCATAAGAATAGCAGTAGCAGTAACTGAGATTGAATTGTCTTCAGAGGACACAGTATCCTATAACAAAAATGCAAATAAAAATCAATAAAACCATTAACCCGCTCCCCAGGCTATGGGTTAAACTTTGAATCATTCCTCATGGGTCCAAACCACTTAATTGATCAGCCATATAATCAGCTAAAGTAGTGAGAGAAGTATCAGGGAGTTGTTTATTGAAAGTATCAAATATTTCTCACTGTAGCTCCTTTACTTCTAGGGTAAAATTTCCTCTTAAATTTTGTAAATGAAATGTAATTTGGCACCATGTATATTTACTGCCATTATATTTTACAGGAGTTATGCAAAATTGAGTAGAATTCCAATCGCATTCTAACATTAATTGACGCTGCATATCCATCACTTGATCTCCAAGCCATTTTAACCCATATTGTAATTTGTTCATGTATATCTTTGTCTATAGAAGTTTGCATGGCTCAGTGTTGGTGTGAATCTTTTTGCCAATTTTGTATAAATTCAGTATCTTTGATACTCTGTTGTAACGCAACTCCTGCCACTGCTACAGTGGCACAAATAACAATAAGTCCTAATATTCCTAAAATTATCCATTCTATAAAACACTTAGATCAATGTATCAAATGTTTTAACAAGCAGTGGACAACCCTGCCATAGGTTCCTCCTCCCATTGCCTTTCTAAATTCACAGGGACCCATACCCCCGTGCACAATTTCAAAATCAACAATGACACATTAGAGAGATTAATATCAAGATTAGGGTGAACACAAATATGTAAAGTACAATTATAACTGTTGCACCCAGCGAGAAAGAACCAACCAGAGACCGATATTAAATCCACACAGGAGTTTATTACCGGCTGGGACCCGACCCAAGCATCTGACTGGAGCATCGACTGGGGGGAGACAAACATGTTTTATACACCTTCTAGGCCAACAGTTTCTAGGCCCCCCTATGGGATAGAACTAGTAAAACAAGCAAAAGGTACAGAAATGGAACGTCCTGCTGTTAGAACATTTGTAAAACAATAGTTGATTAATTGTTGTTTCTAAGAGACTCTCTAAGGGGAGGAGGTTTCTAAGCTTCCTCCCTCTGAGTTCATCTAAAGGGCAGGCAGGTGGGTCCAGCAGCAATATGGAGTCTGTCTTGCTAACTAGGGTCCTTCAAGAACAGATAACAGCTTTCAAGGTTTCACTGATTTTCAATTTTCCCAAAGCTAATACATAAGGTAATTGAACACAGGCAGCAATCGGAATGTCCTTTTCTTTACGGAATTGATATTGTGAGGAGCTCTGTTTATTTCCTGAAAAATTCCCAGTCCATAATTCAAGAGGTTTTGTAGCTGCAGCCAATTTCCACAGTTCCCATTGTTCTGGTCCCAAAGAAGCATTATTCAAAACAATCCCCAGTCGAAGTACACGCCATGACAGCCATCATAGCCAAAAACAGGTTCTCAGGTGTTTGAGAAGTACCGGTCAATACTTGCCAAGCGTGATGAGTCAAATGTTTAATCTGCCCCCAGGTAGGAGAATCAACCTGATAGTGAGGAGCTCCGCATCTTTGGTTTCCCTTGATCTTTAGAGCTGCCATTTTCTGAACCGCAGGTTGGGGCGTTTCTCACCTTCAAGGCTGTCTTGATTCCCTCAGGGCTGAGCTCCGGGAATTTGAATACCACCTGCTTCCCTGGGCCTGACTTTCCGAAGAGGCAACCATATTTCTCGATTGGATCCATTCTCTAAAGAAACACAAGCATAACCTCAACCCCGAATTAATAATTGAGCAGGTTCCCACACATTTTTTTCAAAAGTTTGGACCCAAACTGGTTGAGGAGTCTCCAGAGGGAGCGTGGTTTCCTGAAAATGCAATTCTGCTTAGTTAATACTTCCCCTTTTGGTAAGTTCAAAAAATTTAAAATAAACAGCCTTATTTAATAATTCTTGTGGTGATTGTAACATTTAAATAACTTTTTTCTATATTCCTTTTGATTAATATAATGTGTATTTGCTATCAAATCCTCTACCTTTTCTGTGTATGCCCCATATTCCCCCTTTTTTAATTTGTGTAATTGTAATTTAAGAGTTCTATGGGCTTTTTCTACTATAGCTTGACCTTGATGATTGTATGGAATTCCTGTAATGTTTTGGATCTTCCACTGTTCACAAAATTGTTGAAATATTTTTGAAGTATAAGCAGGAGCATTATCAGTTTTCAGAATTTGGAGAGTCCCCTGTGGAGAACACCTTGGAATAAGATGAAATTGTATAACCCTAAGTGTGCTGTAACCCTAAAGTGTGCTGTGACTTTAAGAGTGCTGTAACCTAAGTATATTACAATCATAAGAGTGATGTGTAACCATAAGATATGAAAGTAATGAAAGTAGAACCTTAAGTGGTATGGAACTGATAAGGGTGTAGCCAGAACTGGACGGGGTGTACCCCTGAACTGGACAGGGCATACCCCGAATTGGGCAGAGTGTGCCCCCAAGCTGGACAGTGTGACAAGTCTGAGCCAATACCTCGAACGCCCAGCTAGAAGAGTATAAAAGGAGCTGAAGACTCCAAGCAAGTCGACGATCCATCCCACCGACCAGTCGGCCAGTCAGTCTGATGATCTGACTACCGACTGAGACATCTGCACACCTAATCCCACTGGGAGGAGCATCGCCGCCGACCAGACGAGAGCAGAGGACGAGGAAAGCGGAGAGGCGGATAGCCTGGAGCCCTTCGTCTACGGATCGGACCCTCTGACCCTGCGGGAGGAAACGTCGTCGCGCTCCCATTAAGGACTTGGGCAGTACAGGTACAGGGACGTGGTAATTGGCAGACTTAATATTGTGTGATAATTGTATTGAAGTGAATTAGGATAATATAAGTGTGTGAATTGCCATCAGAGTCCGAGTCCACTTTAGCCATGGTACCTGCTCTCGACATCCCCATAACAGCAAAACAAGCTATTAAATGTTTAATAGCATGGCCAGAAGATTCACCAGACATAGCAGTAGCCCATATAAAAGAAGAATAAGTATCTACAGTAACATGAATATAAGCCATTTTACCAAAGGAAGGAAAGTGGGTGACATCCATCTGTCAAAGATCCTTAGGTTGTTTTCCTCTAGGGTTACTACCCACTGGGAGGGGACGGATATGTAAAGGGTGACAAATAGGACAACGAAGAATAATTTGTTTTGCCTGAGAATAAGGGATCTTATATTTTTGATGTAGTCCTCCTGCATTAGTATGTAAATGAATATGTTCATCTTCAGCTGATACAAAAAATACCATAGTTCTGGTGAGTTTATCAGCTTGTTCATTACCATATGTTAATGGGCCAGGCAGTCCAGTATGGGCTCTTGTCCCGGCCCGCGGGTAAGTCAACGGAGACCCTAGAGGGGGAGCGAGGATGAGAGGGGACAGGGGACACGAGAGATGGAGACAAGACAGGTTTCTGATCAAGTCTCGTTTATTGCAGAAGCTGTTACAACATATATACCGTAGGGCTAGAGGGGAGGAGCAAGAGGAGGGTACTGGGGCTACTTCCTTGTTGCCGGGTAGATTTGCAGCAGGCCCGGATATGTCCGTAAAAGGCACTCAAGAGTTCTAGCGGGGGGGCAAGGCCCCCCACAGGTCCTCCCTTTAAAATTATAATTTTAGAAAGGCGTCAGGAGAGCCAAGCCTGCGGGGGCTGAGCCTGTCTTGGGTCAGAGCAACACACGTGTCTGCACCGTGCACCTTACCCGTCATCGGTTAACCAGAGAATCAAGGCTCTGGCACCTGTCTTAGGCGGCACACGAGGGCTCTCTCATTGCATGGCACGCTTGCTCAGTTGCCCGTCATTGGCTTGCCAGCCCACTCACCAGGTGGGGCGAGAACACTTCGCCACGGCAAGGACCTAATCGATGGTCCGACATTCGTCCTGGTCAGCCATTGCCAATCTATTATAATAGACCTGTATGGGCGCTGTTTTTATTGCCTCTATCTGGGCTCTAAGAAAGGCCATGATTTTGTTATAAAGTACGGGCCCTAAAGAAATGAGCAAGAGTAGACCCAATAAGGGTCCCAGCAAAGGGAGGAGATAAGGGAGGAAACCATTGAGGCCAGTCCAGAGGGGATTTTGAGTGAATTTTTGTCGTCATCTGTTTAAATCTTCCTGAAGTTCGCAAATTTTTCCCCTGACGATCCCAGATTTGTTGGCATAAAAACAGCAATGTTCATTTAAGGCTAGACTGTGAATAAGAGAGTTAAGCTACCCTGATTAAGCTTTTGAAGATAACCAATGTGGACATGCTACAATAACATATTCAGAACTTAACCAATATGAACGTTTTGTAACAACATATTTAGTGCTTAAATATCAAGGACAACCAATACAATCAATTTATAACATATTTAGATAATATTCATTGTGATATGTCTCCCATAAGATTATATAATATAAAATTTACTAGGGGGTCCCTTTAATGAATTAAGACCAGAATAATCATTTTCTGGGTGGCCACTTCTATATTCATCAAAGGGAGTTCCCATCTATAATCGTTTTGACAAACAATTAAGAATATATATCTTTTTATTTTATAACTGTTAATTGTAATTTGATTGTTGCGTGTGGGTAACAATGCACGTCACTTTCATAAAATAAATTTCAGTGGTACTTTGATCAATTAACAACCTGGGAAGAAAAGCATGTCTTTAGTTTAATAATATTATCTATAAGTCAATTTAACAATAGGCGAATATCCTTTGAAGAGGAAGGAACATATTGAGCTCAACTGTACAAACACAAACAACAGACAATAGACAAACATATAAGACAGTGTGTAAAATTAGGGTGCACCCAAATATAACTAGCCAAATTGAATTATACTATACTCTTGATGATTATTAGATTGTAATTGTAGGTGCCATTGTTAACTGGTTAAGATTGGACAACGTCAGGTCATCGGCATCATCAGCACACCTATCAACTTGTTTTACTAGGCGTTCTGGGAGCCACCTGGCTGACTTCATTTCCTTGGAGTAAATACACACCGATCCTCAGCCCCAGATAAGTACAGGATCCGGCCCGTGCCATGAGTGGTCCAGGGGGTCTTTCCACATCACCGAGGCAAATTGTCGTTGCGTCTCTGGTTGCCAGAAACGATTGGCTGCAGATAAACCTTTGGCATCCAAATTTAAGAAGTTAAGAATAAATAGTGCATGTGATATCAGATTTCTAGGAGACCCCTTAGTAGGATACCATTCCCCCTTTTTTATTTTGTCTAAAGTAATTTTAAGTGTGAGATTAGCCCTTTCTATAATGCCTTGTCCCTGTGGATTATATGGGATTCCCGTTATATGTGTTATTGTAAATTGTTTGTAAAATTTGGAGAAGCCAGAGCTGATATAGCCAGGACCATTATCTGTTTTAATTTGTTGTGGGCAGCCAAGCACTGAGAAGGCAGTGAGGAGATGAGCAATGATGTGTTTAGTAGCTTCCCCAGATTGCAGGGTGGCAAATATGAATCCACTATATGTATTAATGTTGACATGTATATATTTAAGATTTCCAAATTTAGGGTAATGTGTGATGTCCATTTGCCATAGGGCATTTGGAATCAAGCCACGAGGATTAACTCCCAGATGAGGTGTAGGAAGGTGCAGAGTGCACGTAGGGCAGGCCTTAACAATTTGTCTAGCTTGTTCTCTAGTAAGCTTATACATAAGGCGAAGCGTGTGAGCATTAAGATGATGGAATTGGTGTGCCTTCTGTGCTTGGTCAATCGGACTGGGGGCATCAGTATTTATTGAATAGGCAAAAGCCTGAGGTCTTGTGGCTAGGTCTGCTAAGCGGTTGCCCTCTGCAAGTGGGCCGGGTAGGTTAGAGTGGGCGCGAAGGTGCCCAATGAAAAAGGATTTGGATCGTTTTCTGATTAGATCTTGTAATTGGAGGAAAAGACCACCAGTCTGAGAGGCAAGTTTGATCAGTCCACATGTTTCTAATAAGGGAACAGATTGGGCAATGTAAGCACTGTCAGTAAAGAGATTAAAAGCTCGGGCAGGAAATGCGGTAAAGACCGCTATGACTGCCTGGAGCTCGGTTAACTGGGCCGAAGAGTGGGCGGTTTGGAACTGGACAATGTTATCATCCCACACATAGGCAGCCATTCCAGTGGAAGAACCGTCTGTAAAAACGGGTAGAGCCTCTGGCAGAGGAAAGCAAGAAGTGATCTTCGGGAAAATGAAGTCATGTCTGTTGGCAAAGTCAATAAGTTTGCTGGGAGGATAGTGGTTGTCCAATAACCCTGAATAAGAAGCAAGAGCAATTGGGCAGGAATCGGTGGTTTGTATAAGCCAATCGACCTGGTCCTTAGGGTAGGGTTGGATAATGACATCAGGTTCTTTTCCAAAGTACATCTTTCCATGGTCTCTGCCCAAGATAACTAGGTCTGCAACTGCAACATAATAGGGGTAAAAGACCTGCTTAGGGGAAACTGGGAGATGAACCCACAAAAGGGGAGCGGTTTGCCAAAAGACAGCAGTGGGAGAGAGGGAGGTTTTGCAGATGATATACTGTAAAGGAGAGTTATAATCCATAAAAGTAATTGTTTGATTTTGAATGGCTTGTTCCACTGTACTGATGGCTTTGCGCCCCTCGGCAGTGAGCTGTCGAGGTGAAGTAGGGTGGTTATCACCTTGTAGGGTATCATAGAGAGGCTTCAGGTCATGTTTAGTGAGCTTTAAATAGGGCATAAGCCAATTAATGTCTCCTAGCAATTTTTGGAAGTCATTTAAAGTCTTAAGACCGTCCAGCCGCAAGGTAAGCTTTTGGGAGGAAATGTGACGTCCCTTCATCTGAAATCCAAGGTAGTTATAAGGGTCTTTTAGTTGAACCTTATCAGGGGCAATCTGGAGGCCATGAGATTCAAGTGCCCGTCGAAGGTCAGCATAACAAGCTAAAACCTCACTTCCTAATTGCCCCGCTACAAGGATATCATCCATGTAATGGATAATATACATTTGAGGCCAATTGTCTCGGGTGGATTGGAGTGCCGCGGCTACAAATGACTGGCACAGGGTGGGACTATTGGCCATGCCTTGGGGCAGAACCAGCCACTGAAAGCGCTGCATTGGGGTACAGAAATTGGTCGCTGGAAGGCTAAATGCGAAGCGTTTTTGATCAGCAGGATGTAAGGGAATGGTGAAAAAGCAATCCTTTAAATCAATAATAATCTTGTAATACCCAAGGGGAATGGCTACCGGCAAAGGGAGACCAGGTTGTAAAGCTCCCATGAGTACCATGGTTTTATTAACTGCTCTAAGATCTTGTAAGAGTCTACATTTTTCCGACCGTTTTTTAATGACAAAAATGGGAGTATTCCAAGGGGAGTGGCTAGGAATAATATGGCCAGCATGAAGCTGTTCCTGCACCAACTGTTGAGCTGCTGACAATTTCTCCTTAGAGAGGGGCCACTGATCGACCCACACTGGATCATCTGAGAGCCAGGTAATCTTTTCAGCATGGGCCGCAGGAGTGTCAATGGCCCCTATGGAAAATGGCCTAGCCCTGCCCGAGGGGGCCGAGGGACAGGCTCAATGGGGTGAGTAAGGTTTGTAGGGTGTTTCCCCAGTCCCGTTCCTGGAATGTACCCATTTTTAAACATCTGCATAGTGACAATTTCATTGGGGCTGGAAATAATTATCCCCATTTGTGATAGTAAGTCTCTTCCCCATAGATTAATAGGTAACCCTGAAATGATATAAGGTTGAATGGTGCCCTGATTACCATCTTGGTCTCTCCAGGTCAGATCTTTGGCACTTTGTTTAGGATTTTCACTCTGACCTATACCCCCGAGATGGGTGAGGGTGTCTTTTAATGGCCATGCCTGAGGCCAATCCTCTCCCTTTATGATAGTTACATCGGCACCAGTGTCAACCAGCCCAGAAAATTGTCTCCCATCTAACCACAAGGTCACGAGAGGCTTTTGTGCTGAAAGTATCTCTGACCAGTAAACATCAGATGAGCCGAATCCCTGGCTGCCTCGGGCGTTGTTTAGAGCCTTATTAGAGGTAGAGAGAAGGGGAAGGAGTAGCAATTGAGCAAATCTTTGGCCTGATTGAATGGTATTAATAACTTTGGGAGAAGAAACCATAACTTTAATTTCCCCAGAGTAGTCATTATCTATCACTCCTGGGTAAACCAACAGCCCATTTATGGTACTACTGCTTTGGCCTATTACGAGGCCAAAAGTCTCTCTAGGTAAGGGTCCAAAGACTCCTGTGGCGAGGGCCTGGACTCCCATTTCTGGGGTCAATACTGTGTGGGTGGTGGCACTGAGGTCCAATCCGGCACTTCCTTTTGTGGCTCTGATGAGGTCTGAAATGGATTGCTGTTTATTGGAGCAAAATTGAGCGCCCCGTAAATTTGTTTGGAGTTGGGGGCCTGGGGCTGGCCCCCTTTCCCGTTTCCCGAATTCGAATCCTTAAGAGGGGGAAGGGGTCGGCCCTGGGCATCAGTTTTGGATCGGCACTCACTCGCCCAATGCCTCCCCCGATTACATTGGGGGCAGGGCCCGGGGGGCGGAGCATTGGGGCCCTGCATTTTAGTGGTCGGGCATTCTCTAGCAAAATGGCCGGTGGCCCCACACCGGAAACACTTATTGCCGACGTGGCGTTGCAAAAATTGTTTGACTGTGAAGCCTTGCATGGCGGCCGCCATGGCAAGGCCCTGTTGGTAGGCGGCCCCAATCTCAGAACAAAGGCGAATGTAGCCGGAAAGGTCAGTTTTCTTTTTATAGGGGCGGATAGCGGCCTGACAGGCGGCATTGGCGTTCTCAAAAGCAAGCTGTTTAACAAAATCTGTCCCTGTCTCCGCGCTCCCAAAAATCCGGCCTGCCGCCGTGAGAAGGCGGTGGACAAAGTCCGCAAATGGCTTGTCTGGGCCCTGCCGAATGTTAGTGAGGGAGGCACTCACGTCTCCTTTGGAGGGGAGCTTTTTCCAGGCCCTAGTGGCGGCGGTCTGAATCTGGGCATATAACCCCGCATCAAATTGTATTTGTTGGTCGTTGGCGGCGTAGGCCCCCTCCCCAAGGAGCATGTCAAGCACCCATCCATTCCCCGCCTGAGCATTGCGCCTAGCAGTTTCTCGGCAATTTTTAACATATTTAGATTTCCATAATAAATAATCACCTCCTGTAAGGGTGGCGCGGGCCAGAGTCTGCCAATCAATTGGGGTGAGCCAATTTTCTGCCACCGATTCTAAAATAGCCATGGTGTAAGGTGCAGTGGCCCCATATTGAGCTGCAGCCGTTTTAAATTTTTTAATGACCTTAAAATCAAAACCACTGTGGTGTCTTCACGCCTGTCTCTGTGCGTCAGTAGTTTTAGTTACGGGAAAGGCTTCCGCATTTTTAAGTTTCAGGGATACTCCCGACCCGGATGGCACCCTAGGGGCCGCCCCTCTAACGGGGGGTCGTGGCTTAAGTTTGTCTTCTCTACGGACATTTTTATGGGCTTTGCCTGTTCTTAAGCCTTCAAGCTGGGTAATAAGTTCTTGGTGTTCCTTTTCTAACCTTATCTGTTCTTTTAGAAATTCTATTTTGTCCCGGAGTTCCTTTTGGGGATCAACAACAGGACATGCCAGAGTGGGAGTGTCGGGGCCTGAAGAGATATAAGGAGGGGGATATCCGGAGTCGCCCCACAATGCTCCCCCCGCGGGCTCCTCCGACCCGGAGCCCTCTTGGGGCGGATCTGGGGGCGGAGGCGGGCCACGATAGGCTTGAAGGGAGGGATATAGGGGCGGAAACTTCCGCGAGGGTGGGGCTGTCCTAGAGGCGGTGGCGGAAAGCAAGGAAGCAGGGGTTCGGCGAGGCCCTGCCCTACAGGGCTTGGCAGGGTTCGTGGCCGTTTGGGGTTGGTCCGAAGGGACGTCATGTCCGTCGGGGGCGGGATCGTCGTCACTGTCAAAGGACATCAAGTCCTCTTCTTTGTCTGACAAAGAAGTCGTGGTCTCAACGGGCCTGGGCCCCGGCGCCATATTGGCCCGGGAGACTGCGTCAGAATCACTGGCGGGTGTCAGCCCCTTACCATTTCGGAGAGCTACCTCCCCAGCCTGTATAGCCTGCG
Source organism: Heterocephalus glaber (assembly GCF_053883595.1). Taxonomy (NCBI): domain Eukaryota; kingdom Metazoa; phylum Chordata; class Mammalia; order Rodentia; family Bathyergidae; genus Heterocephalus; species Heterocephalus glaber. The sequence continues at coordinate 8,181,303 of NW_028258170.1, forward strand.
CCACCAGTGGATCCCTCGCTTTATGAGAAATAATATCATTAATCAAATTCCAATATGAGAACGCCGCAATAGGGACCTTCCCGGGTCCGCAAGTGGCATAATAATCCTGGAGAGCTTCCCCCACCTTTTTCCATCTCTGTTCGTCAATGGTTCCCTCAGCAGGGAACCAGGGACAGAGATCTTTAATATAATCAAAAAATCTTAACAACTGTTTGACTGTAACCTTTACCCCTCGTGCCTGTAATGTCTTCTTGAGACCTTGCACAAACAATTCGTGCTGACTAATGCCCTGTCCCATAATCGCTGCTCAACTTACCGAGGTGCAAAAAGACGGCAGGTCCACGTCAATTGCAAGCCTCTCCCGTGTCGAGTGTGCTCTTTGTTCCTCAATCTTAATCTTAGGGCCCCTGAGCAGCGTCCTTCACTGGATCCCCCGTTCTCTGGCCGCACGTTGGGCGCCACTTGTCCCGGCCCGCGGGTAAGTCAACGGAGACCCTAGAGGGGGAGCGAGGATGAGAGGGGACAGGGGACAAGAGAGATGGAGACAAGACAGGTTTCTGATCAAGTCTCGTTTATTGCAGAAGCTGTTACAACATATATACCGTAGGGCTAGAGGGGAGGAGCAAGAGGAGGGTACTGGGGCTACTTCCTTGTTGCCGGGTAGATTTGCAGCAGGCCCGGATATGTCCGTAAAAGGCACTCAAGAGTTCTAGCGGGGGGGCAAGGCCCCCCACAGGCTCTTATATGAGTAATGTATATTGGAAAAGAACAAGCTCATAGAAGTTCCTGAAGGAGAGAAAAGAGCTCAGAAAGTACAGGACGTCTTATAGTTAAGAAAACAGTCAATATATTTTTGGCTACATATACTACATAATTAGAATCTGTAATAACATTAATAGCCAAAGGAAACAACTTTGATCTTGAATAAGAGCATATAATTCATTTTGTTGGGCAGAAGAATATTGAGTAGGTAGGAAATATCTTAAATTTTTTTCCCACCATATAGAGGCACAACCCTGTTTAGTACCATCAATAAAGATTAGGAGCATCAGAAAGAGGGCGTGGTGAAACAACTGAATCAACAATCCACTGAGTATGTTTAAAGAATGCCCATATCTTAGCAGAAGGGTAATGGTATCTGATTTGACCAAAATATGCATAAAGTGATAATTGAAATGCTGTGGATAAAGTTAATAAATTAGTAAAATGTTCAGAATTAAAAGGAAAAATTATTACTGCTGGCTCAGCTCCAGTGAGCTGATGGATTTGAGATCAACCTTGAAAAACAAGAAGAGACATTAAATCATAATAAGGAACGTTTCTTTTTTGTGTATGTTTTGCGTGGATCCATTCCACAGGTTGATCCTCTTGGGCAATTAATACAGTGGGTGTACCTTCAGAAGGCAAAATTATTAAATTGAAAGGTTTAGATAAATCTATCCTAACTATAAATTGTTCCTTTATTTTCTTTTGTACCAATTCAAGTTCCTTTTATGCTTCTGCTGTTAACTCTTGAGGGCTGTTTAGATCTGAATCTCCTTGTAATATCTTAAAAAGATTATGTAATTCCATAGTAGAAATTCCTAAGGATGGGAGAATCCAATTAATATGACCTAATAATTTTTGAAAATCATTTAATGTTTTTAAATGAGATAAATCCAGCTTCATAAGTTGTGGCATAATTTGTTTTTGATTTATAATATATCCAAAATATTGATAAGGGGGTTTTATTTGAATTTTATCAGGAGCTGTAATCAACCCATAGCACTGCAAATCCACCTCAACCATTTTTTAAGGTCATCTCAGTAAGTGCAGTAGGAAGCATCTTTATTTTATGAGACTGTGAGCCAATGTTTTGACAAACTTAAATAATCCCAAATATTCCTTGTCTCTTTAGTGGATAATTTTTTACAACCCTCATTAGCATTTTCAAAAGCCAGCAATCTTTCTGTCTGCAAGCCTGTTCTCCAACCACTCCTCTGGATATGGCCATTTCTAATCTGGCAAGGAACTCAGAATAAGGTTCATTAGCTCCTTGATATATTTTAACATAACTTTGTTTTGGTTCTCCCTCTGGGGAAATACGATCCCAAGTTTCCAAAGCAATTGCCTATAATTGATCATGAATAATAGCTGGTAATGTAATTTGTTGAGCAACATCTTCAAACTGTCCTGTTCCTGTTAACATTTCATAATTTATTCCAATATTAAGAGCTGCATTTTCTTGGGCCTTTTGCATAGCTAAGTCTCTATACCACATATGCCACTGCATATATTCACCTGGTTTTAATAAACCTCGAACTACTATAATCTAATCATAAGGAATAAAATTTCCAACTGATCTCGCAAACCCATTTAACATTTCGTTAGAGAACTGAGAATGAGGTCCATACATCATAACAGCCTTTTTAACTGATTGTAATAACTGAATATCAAACCCTTCATATCTAGGCAAAATACCTCCTTGAGCTCTGGGTTGTCTAATTACAGGAAAAAGGAAAGGCTTATCATTGTCTGAACCTTCTATGTGAGCAATTTTAGCAAACAAATCAGAAACACGATGGCTAACGCGAGCAACTCTTTTTACTTTTGGTTTAGCCTCCAGACCGTTTTCGGGCCGTAAACTCAATAATATCAGAAGAATAGTCAGGATCAGGAATTAGATCAGAATCGGAATTTTCAGAATCTGATGAGAAGCTAGAAGAGCACCTCTGCGAACCCCTCGATCCCAATTTTAAAGGTTTTGGGGAATCATGGAATGAAATCAAATCCTCCGGAGGAGCCATCAGATAGACCCCGGAGAGGGAAACAGATTTTTACTTTGACTTTTAACTTTATCCTTTTCTGCATCAGATATTTCGTATTCATGCAAAGACCACTTTGCCAAATTGTAAACTTCCTCCCTCTTTAACGTCCTTTCAGATGAAAATGGATTCATTACCACATGAATCAGAGCCCAAATAGGCCAAGTCCAGGGGGACGTTCTCTTCCTGTTGCAAAGCATTTTCCACATTTTGTTTAACCTTTATGTAAGTCTTATCTTCTAATGTTCCTGTATCAGGAAACCAAGGATTGTATTGTTACTACTTTTAAACAAACTTCAAAACAAGCTCAAAACACGTGGGCACCTTGTGTCTTCAACAAATGATGAACTAAAGCAGTAAAAATAGCACCACGTCCCTGTGCTTTCCCCATAACCCCGTTATTAGTTTCTCTTACAGTTGATACCGCCTGAGCCGGTTATGTTCAGGTCCCTGTTCGGGTGCCACTTGTTGGGGTCTCCTCGGTGGGAGACTCGAACCTGAAGACAATATCCGATGAAACCTATTAAATGAAGGAGCATGGGGGACCAGAACTCTGTGTGGAGTTAAGGCCAGGTTTATTGGTAATATTCTTCTTTTATACATTTTTCTGTAGGATACATCAATCATTAACAATTTACAATGCTAGTCAACTAACCACCAGTTATATCTGTGAGTACATAAAGCATCTAAAGAACCATCTATGCTCCTTTAATCTTAGTGCATCTTATCTAAATCATCCTGGCTACTTAAAGCTCCTAAAAAGTTAGCTACTCTTATCTATTCTTATGCCAAGCAAATATTTGAGAGTCTCAAGGGACCACATCAGAATGAACACTGTGGGATCCACAAACAGCCAGCCTGCCACAGACATCAGGACAATCTGTCTTCCCAAGTCTGCCTGAGGGCCGGAGAATTTCTCATATCCTCCACAATTTGTTGTTTGGATATATGAATTGTGGTAGATTTTGTTTTTAAAAAAAGACTGTGATGATTAATTTCATATGCTGACTTCATCGGGCCACAGAATGCCCAGACATTTGGTTAAACATTTTTCTGACTGTGAGAATAGTTTTAGCCTCAGATGAGCACTGGAATTGGTTGACAGGGCAAATTAAACTGTACTCTTTAATCTGGATGGGCCTCATGCAGTCTGTTAGAAACTTAAGTGAAACACAAAAGGCTGAGCAAATGGAAACTTCTGAGGACTGACTGTTTCACACTGGCACATTAGGCTTTCTTGCCTCTGAACTCAAACCAAAACTTTTTTCCTTTGGTTTTATAACTGCTAGCACTCGGACTGAAACAACACTTGATCTTCCTGGTTGTTCTGGGTTCTCTGGCCTTCAGACACAGACTGGAAGTTGTAATTTAAGTTCTCTTGTCTCCCCAGCTTGCCAACAAAAGATCTTCAGGGCTTCTGAGCTTCTCCTATGAGCCAATTCCTTATCAGAAATCTCTTCATGTATGCATCCTATTGATTCTGTTTTTCTGGAGAGCTCTGACTAATACAGGCTCCACAGTACTTCTATTCCCACGTGTACTTTTAGAATAATAATTGTCCATCCTCTGCCAAAAGATCAAAACCATGTTCTCTGCCCATGGCCTTGTCTAGGTTTAGAATTCATAGAATACAGCAGAGATAATACTCTGTGACTTCCCAGGGTAGGTCAAAATAGGTAACACAGGGGCTGGGGATTTAGCTCAGTGGTGCCTCTCAAGCTCAAGGTCCTGAGTTTGATTCCCCATACCCCCCCCCAAATTAGGTAACACAAATGTTATCTAGTGCCATCTTTTGACGTATATATACTGTAGGCACTCGGAGTTGCAATGAAAGAAGTTCATGCTGAGCAAGCCTACAGAAGGAATACATAAAGGTAAAGAAATATGCCCAAGGAACTTCACCTTTTCGAGCCTCCACCTCTTTCATCTTCCATCTGTTTTAATCTTTCTTGGGATCAGAAATATGGGTGAGGAAGACTTTCAAGGATTTTCACCCTTGCAGCCACATGCAGCGTCTTGAGAAAAAGTGCCTAGTTGTGGCCAGTCAACCCCAGTACAATGAGAGGTGGGTTAATAAGTTGTTATTTCACAATATTAATTTGGTATTTACTTTATAACAACAGAGAACCAAAATATGAATACAAATAGGGACAAAACTACAGAGATAGATATAAACCTAAGTATATAAAAACATAAGGAAGCAAATTTGGAAGTTTCAATGACGTTACTCAAATATAGTATTACAAATATCAAATACCATGGTGAATTTTAAGATGTCTTTCCATAAAAATTCAGAAATAAGTAATCAAAAACTAGGCTATACAACTTTGAGGTGCCTCACCAATAGCAAACATATAAACAACTTTAATGTTGACACCAAGGCAGAATTGGAGGTAGAACTTCTTTGGACAAAGTGTGTTGTGTGATTCCAGCCCTTCTCATCCCACCATCAAGCAGAAAGAGGAGGGCACTGCCACATTCTTCCCGAGGACAGTTAGGTGGCCTCCAGCAAAGCCACTCAGATCATTGCATGGAAATCTAGGAAAACTAGAGCATGAGAGGTGAGCTGATCACCTGCTTCAGTGGTTGAGTGAAAGCATGGATTGAACTGCAGTCCCACAAAGGTACTTTTGAATGGATTACAGTAGGGCTAAGTAGGAACAGATGGATCTACCTTATATTTTTTAGTTCTTTCCATGACAGTTACTTGAAAGAATGATAGTCTAGTTAGAATAAATCACCAATGCAAGAAAAGTTGTGAAGGAAATGCACCAGAGGAACATTGTCACCAATACCACGGGAAGTACAATGAAGATCCTCAGAAGTTTTTGAAGAATCTACATGCATACATAGGATCTACAGGCATAAAATCTGTAGTCATACATATTTGTCTGCTTGGCTCAGAGTGTGTGAAGACATTTTAGTATAAGAATAACCACCTACACAATATGTTTCCCTCCTCCACACCTGTTCATCTGTGCCCAAAACTGACCACACTTCAGCAGGGGTGAAGAAGTTCGGTCAGCTAAATGTAGATAGGAGAAGGCGGCTTCACCTCTAGTGTTCTACCTGCAAAAGACCCTAGAAAAATCATTTAAATGTTTTGGTATTTCAATAAAGGAGATTAAATATTTTATAATTTCTCAACTGAAATTATATTTCAACCAATCATTAAGCAACTATTGTAGGCTAGCTAGTGCTGTAGATTCTGGGGATAAGATTGTGAACCAAACCAAAGCCCTGCCTTCATGCTTCTGGCTTGTGTCACTCTGTATTTCCAGGATCTTCTCCATCCACCTAAATCCTCAGAGCCCTGCAGTGACCTCCCCACTGGGCCAGGTGATGTGGTGAAAGAGTGCATGTAGAGAAAGCACCACTGTGATCTACAGCTTCAGCCCAGAAGCCACATGCATCACCGACATCTACTGGTAAGAAGTCATCTGGCCATGCCTGGCTGACAGCAATAAGTCTGCAAAATAGATAACATGGATTCTGCTGAACACTGTGAATACTATGCATATAAATGGCTTTTTGAGTTGAGTGGAAGCAAACAGACAAAGTCAAGCTCTGGGACACTTGGGCTCACTAGGTTTGAACATTTCTTTCAGCAATGGTATCTGATAGAACTGTTTCTGATTCTGTGTAAAACAAACTAAATGTAATTATACTTAAGTACTACAAAAGAAGAAAATTTTCCTAGAAATTTTATTTGGAGTAAAATAATTACAAATGAATTTTAAATATTTTATTGAATTAATCCTGATTTTATGTATTAAATAAAGGAAAATAAATTTAAAGTAAGACTTGCTTGAATAAATATTTGGCCTATTTTTATGGAATGTCATTAAAATGGCATTTTAAACTAAAATGATTTATTTAAGTGTGTTCTAAGATTCTTATCCATTGGATAATTTAATGTGAAGTAAAAGGGTATTTGTAATACTGAAGTGCACTTAAGGAATTAAAGAATTATAAATATTGTCAACATTATATTTTGCTCACTTTTAATATGAGATTACTAGTAAGTATCTTTTACTTTGAAAAAATAAAAAGTGTTATGGATGAAATGAAGATTAAATCCACATAGACAATACACGAGGGGTACAAACCTACATTTTTACTTTGCACATGCCTTGTATATTGCTTCCTAATATACATTTAAACATCCATTTTTCAATACTACTTGATAGTTAACCTCATAAGTTCACTAAGATGCATTCATTAAAAAATCCTGCAGGTTTCAAAGCACAGTTTTCCTTTAGGTGAAAGACTCTGCCTGCAAGTAGAACACACCCTTCATGCATGAAGCTGATTAAAACTACCATGAAAAGATGCAAAAATAATTGTCATTAGCAATTTGAGTTTCTTTCTCTGTGCATTGACTATTCATAGCTTTTACTCACTTGTTATTTGATTGCCCTTTCCTGATGATTTATAGAAATTATTTATAAATTTCTGGCACATCCTGGTGAGAGCTCAAGGCAGAGGTGGCTGCTCACCACATGATGACTGGATAGCAATTACAGACAGAGAGGAAAGACCCACAGTCCCAATAGTCCCTAGAGCATGCCCGCAATGGCCTAACTTCCCATCTCTGGCCATACTTGTAAATATTCTACCACCTGTTAACAGCATCACTGAATGATAACCAGGCTTTAAACCCATAGATTTTGGAGGACATTTAACATACAAACTATAGGCAGGAGAGGAGATCATTGTGGCCTAGAAGCAGCAACACTCAGGAGTTGATTGGAAACACCAAGGGCCACAGGCACTGAAACTGTGACAGGGCTGAACCAAAACCCAATACAGGAAGATCACTTGAAGGAGATCCCCTTCTGATGAAATCTACTAGTGGAGGTGTTTATAAGAAGTAGGACTCCTTCCTGGAAGCTGGAACAGCTTACAACCTGGGTCCAATGAACACTCTTTCTTGTGACAAGAGACAAGATCAAATCTCCCGAGGGAAGAAACCAAGTGCAGCAGCAGTTCTTGGTCTATCACTTAGCACTCAGCCTAACAGCCACCTCCCAGTGCCTACCTTAGCTAACTCTCCTTTCACTGGGAAATGGAGCCCTGGAGGGAGATATTTAGAAAAGAGGGATTCCTCCCATCAAAACACAAAGAAAACCACAATCCAGAAAATTACTCAGAGGGCACTGTCTGAATTAGGACCAGTAACCCCTAGGGACAGAGAGAAGCAAAGGGTACAGTCTTAGACAGGGACCCAGAACCAGGCACTGATGGATCTATGAGACAGTGAGAGTTTTGGGGACACGCAGTGGCCATGACTGGTAAAATCCAGATATTGAGAAAAGACACTGGAGCAGGGACAAATCAGGTTCTCCCCCACTGCTCCCCAAATGCCACTGAGTCTGAGCTCTCTCCCACTGACCCCAAAACACTACTGAATTTCATGCAGAAAGGCTCTCTTCCTCTGAGTCCTGAATTGGAAAAAATACTCTCTTGTGAAGCTGAAGATGCATGATCACTGGGAGTGGAATAAATAATCCAAATCAATTCCTAAGGAGCTTAGTGCCTCTGGACCCCAGAAAGCTCTAAAATCCCAGGTCACATTGACAGAGCCAGAGGAGTATTGTTATGACCGGGGAGTAAAAGGTGCAGAGAAAAGCCTTGGAAATGGTACATGGGTTGGGAATACAGCCTCCTGGATGACCACAGGGACCAGTGAAGTTGCTGTCCAGAGAAAGGCTGGGCAGAACTGGAATGTAACTGAAAGCAGAGCATGGGAAGCTGAGAGAGGCAAGCTGAGCAGGGCAAATGGCAGAACCTGCTGCAGAATCTCAACCAAGAAGCTTATGTTGCCCTCCTTAAGGCAGAGAAGCCCTGACAACTCCTTAGCTTCTTGAGGGCCAGAGGACCCTGAATGCAGCACCCTGTGTACGGTTTTTGGCTTTTGTGTGTGTTGTCTTTATTTTCCTTGTTTGATTCTTTTTGAGTGACAGTCATTTTATGTGTATGTGTGTATGGTTATAGCTACGTGTACAAATTTTCTACTGTTGCTTTTAAAACCATCCATGTAGTTAAGTCACATATCCCCACTTCTAAGACTCTTTTTTATTATTATATAACCTTGTTTGCCTATTAGTTCAACAATTATGTACACTCACCCTATATCTTTTCTATCTTCCCATCTACAATTTCATCCTTTCCTTCTCTTTATCATTTTCCCCTTCATACCTTTTGATATCTCTAGGCACCTCTCCCTTATTTAATATTTAATTTTTTTCTTTTATCTTATTGCTTTCTATTTATCCCTCTCTTTTATGCATAAACTATTAAGTATAATCTAAATACTATAGTAACTTAACATCTCCTGTTAGATTCCCTATCACCAAAGGGTGTTTCATAAGTTCTCTAAAATTAATATGTCTGTTAAGTCATTAACTGGATTCAATCTCCCTATATCCTCTTTCACTCTTCATTTAAAAATACAACCCCATTATCTTCTCTCTCTTCCTCTCTCAAAACATCACAAGTATCTCCACACTCATCCCTTTCTTTTTCTTATATGTAAAACTAACATTAAAAACTTAATTATTCTTTATATTTTAATTTTATAGTGTGTATAAGGAAGATGCTTATGAACAATTGTATATGAGTGCTGATTATCATTTTTGTTTCCATGGTGTTTTACATTGAACTGTTAAATTCTCCCTCCCCAAAGTTTATTGTGTAAGTCTTCTCACATTGGCTTCTGCTAGTTTTTCAATTAGACACAGTCTCCATAAAGACAGTCTTATTTTCAACTTATAAATCTTCCCCTTCTTCCTTTCAATCCCTCTCTACTTATATCTTCTCAAACCTCTCTCTTCTGCCTTCTTTATGAGTATAAAAATGTCAAAATCTATTTTCTTTCTGTTCTCTGCTTTTATCTCCTTTTAGTCTCCTTCTGTTATCCTAATTTTTTACTTACTTTATTTTATTAAACCCTTTCTCTTTTGTCTTCCCTATCTACCAACTTTTTCTCTACAATAACTAATACTTTCTATTTCTGGGTAACTGAGAAACTAGTTCCAAAGTATATAATGATATGGTTGGTTGTCTGCATGTAGATATAACCAGTAATTTTTCTCTCCTTGCAATTCTGTACTAAAGATTCCAGTATAGTAGCAGAGCTTTCTAACCCTACTGATCTACAACATTAAACACAAAAACACAGGACTTATGAGAAAGCAGGAAATTAGATGCCACAAAAACTTTATAACTCCCCAAATGCTGATTTCTCAAGCTATCTCTTTCAGAAGAGCTAGACAAGGAGACCAAAGGAGTAAAATATTTATTCACCAAAATCATTGCAGAAAACTTTATAACTCTAGAGATGAAATGTATAGTCAGGTAAATGACACATATAGAAGCCAAAAGAGACATCATCAAAAATGAACCTCTCCACAACACTTTTCAAAGTCAAAATGGAAATTCAGAGCAAGAGAACATTAAAATCCACTGGAGAAAAACGTCAAGTAACTTATAAAGCCAAGCCTATCAGAATTACAAGAAATTTTTCAACACAAGTCTCAAAGGACAGAAGGGAAAGGGTGAAATTTTTCTAGCTTTAAAAGAAAACAATTGCCAATTCAAATTACTATATCTTGCATATTATCCCACAAAATTGATAGAGAAATAAAAAGATTTTACAACAAAAAAAATCTAAAGAAATTCATGACCACCAAACAAACATGCAGAAAATATTCAGATGAATTCCAAACATAATGAAACCAACATCACTAGTGAGCCTAAAAGAAAAAGTATATCTAATTTAGGCGATATTTTTAACAAATGAAAATAGGAATAAAACTAAAAAAAAAAAATACAATGACAGAGATCAGTAAATACCTATCAATAATAATAAAGTTTAATGTAAATTGTCTTAACTTCTCAGTCAAAAAACAAAGACATACAAATTGGATCAAAACACAAAACCCAACTATATGTTGCCTACAAGATACATCTCAGCCACAAAGAAATAAATAGACTAAAAAGGAAAGAATGGAAAATGGTACTCCAACCAGACTCTGAAGGCAAGTAGGAGTAGCTGTCCTAATTTCAGACAGTTTGGCCTACAGGCCAAAACTGATCAGAGGCGATGAAAGAGGTCATTATGTATTGTCAAAGGAACAATTCTTCAGGAAGAGATAACCCTTGTATATGCATAGCATTGAATGCCAGTGTGCCCAATTTCATAAAACAAAAATGTTTACATAAAAGGTGAACCACATACCAGCATAACCATAACAGAGGACATCAGTGCCCCACTCACACAGACAGGGTGACCAAGCAAAAACTCAATACAGAAATATCACAGTTGAACCACACCATGAAACAAATGGACCTAGCAGACATCTAGAATATTTCCTCCAACTACAGCAGAACACAGATTCTTTTTATCAACACACAGAACATTCTCCAAAACAGACCATAAGTTTGGTCATAAAGCATATTTAGGTAAATCAAAAAGAAATTCAATCATCTATTGCATCCTACCAGGTCACAATAGAATGAAACCACAAATCATCAAAGAAACCACAGAAAGTGCATAAACATGGATTTTAAAGCATACATTGCTGGGTAATCAATGGATCCCTGAAGCAATCAAAGAAGCTTAAAAGGTCCTAGAATCAAATAACAATGGCAGTACAACATACAAAACCCTATTATATATAACTGAGTTTCTGCATTAGAAATACAGAACATTATCAAATAAATAACCTACTGAGGCATCTCGAGGTTCTAGAAAAACAAAGGCAATCTAAATCTAAAACTTGTACAAAGAAATAAAGATCAGAGACAAAAAAACAAAAACAAAGGATGAATGATTCAAAGAATTGGCTCTTTGAAAACATAAATAAGATCAGTAAATTCTGAGTTGAACTTACAAAAAGAAGGAAAGAAAAGACTCATATCACTGCCAATACTTTTCAAAATCTTCCAGGAATTTGAAAGGCAAGGATACTGTCAAACTCATTTCTAAAGCCAACATTACCCTGATACCAAAAATTGAAAAAAACTCAACAAAAAAGAAATTTACAGGCCAATTTCCTCAATGAATATAGATGTTGAAGTCTTTAACAATGACTTATTTGCAAACAGAATGCAACAAATCATTACAAAGATCATGCATCATGCCAAGTTGATTTCATCTCAAAGATGCAAAGATGGTACAACATATATAAATCAATGTAATACACAATATAAATAGAAGTAAGAATAAAAATCATGCAATCGTCTCAATACATGCATAAGTCTGACAAAATCCAACATCTATTCATGATAAAAAAAAAACCCTGATGAAAATAGGTATAGAAGGATCTTTTCTTCAACTGATAAAAGCTACTTATGACAAACCTACAGCCAAAATCATATGATATTGAGAAAAACTGAAACCATTGCCTCTAAAATCAAGGAGACAAGTATTTCCACTCTCATCACTATAGTTTAATATAGTACTCAAAACTTTAGCCACAGCAATCAGATGAAAGAAAGAAAAAAAAGAATATTCAATAGAAAAGAAAGAACTCAAACAACCTTTATTTGCAGATGACATGATCCCTTACAGAGAAAAATAAAAAAAAATTTAAAACTCTACCAGAAGACACTTTGAAATAAAAAAAAAACAAATGTGCAAAGTGAATGCATAGCACAAAATAAACACACAAAAATTAATTACATTCATGTTCACCAATAATAAATTTAACCAGAAAGATATCAGGAATATAATTCTATAACACTATCTTCCCCTAAAGCTGCATAAAAATTAAGCTAATCAGGAAGATAAAAGAGCTCTATAATGTATAGTGTTCTGCAGAAAGAAATTAAAGGGGGCATTAAAAATGGAAAGATAGCCCATATTTCTAGATAAAGAGAATCAATATTATCAAGATGGTTATATTACCAAAAAATGATATCCATATGAAATGCAATTCCAATAAAAATACCAGCAGCATACTTCACAAAACTAGATAAAACAATTCTAACATTTATAGTGAACCAGAAGAGACCCATAACGGCCAAAGTACTCCTGAGCATGATAAGCAAAGACAGAGGCATTAAAATTCCAGATTAAAAGTCATACTACAAAGCCTCAGTGATAAAGATAGCATGATACTGGCAAATAAAAAATATTCATGTACACTGATGGAATAGAAGACACAGAAACAGCCTCATTCACCTTTAGCCACCTAATATTTGAGAAGAATCTAAAGACAAATGCTAGAGAAAAAATAGCCTATTTAACAAATAATGCTGGGAAGACTTATTATCCACATGCAGAAAGAATCTGGACCCATATCTCTCACCCGGGACTAAAATCAAATAAAAATGGATCAAATACCCAGATATAAAGAGAAACACTGAATTTTTGTAAGATAAAGTAAGTAAACTCTTGAAGGCAAAGACTTTCTAAGCAAAAATACAATCACACAAGAAATAGTTCCAAGGATCAACAAATGTCATTACATTAAATCAGAAAGCTTCTGAGCAGGAAAGCAAATTATCAACAGAGTGAATAAAGACACAGCCTATAGAGAAAAAAAAAATTGCCAACTACTCTTCTTGTAGAGGACTAATATCTAGAATATGAAGAACTTGGAAAATTATCCCCCTTCAAATACTCAATCCAAAATAGCCAATTGAGAAGAATAGATACTTCTCAAAAGTTGGACAAATGAACAATAAGTAAATGAAAATATGCTCAGCATCTTTGGGCATTAGGGCAATACAAATCAAAACAGCACATAGATTCTATCTTACTTTGGTAAGAATGGTTATCATTGAAGACCTAGAGAATAGCATATGTGGTCAAGGATTTGGGAAAAAGAAACCTTTCTACATTATTGTTGGGAATGTGAATTAGTAATACTACTATGAAAATTGCTATGGAGTTTCATCTAAAAACTAAAAATAGAAATTCCATTTGTAAAAGGTTTCTTCCACCTAGGTATCTTGGGGAAAGATTAAAAGTCATTATATCACAGAGATACATGTATGTCCGTCTTTAAAATAGCTGAATTATGAAAATAGCTTAGGAGCCCATCAACAGACAAATGGATAGAGAAAATGTATATACACATGACTCAGCCATACATGATCATACATTTGAGTCATAAATGTATCATGAGATCATGGTATTAAGTGACATAAATCAGACACAGGAAGTTAAATATCACATGGTTTCTTTCATGTGAGAAAACCAAAATACAAATAGTTTAAAGACAAAATAAAGTAGAGATGGTAGAAAACAGGGACATAGACCTTACAGAAATGGAGAGAGGATGTGGTGAAGGGGGAGGGGAGGGGAGGCAAAGAAGAGAATAATCAAGATTACACAGATAGATAGATGGATAGATAGATGGATACACACATATATGAATTCCTCAAAATGAATTAATTTTTATGTGTTACAAACATATACTAAAAAAATTAGAAAATAGAAACTTTAACATTGTTAGTCCTGTGTGAGGAGTCAAATTGGTCTCTATCTTCCATTTTGCAAATTATTTTGTTTTAGTTATGTCTTGGACATTGAAGTTTTCTTTGTTTTGTTTTGTTTTTGTTTTTTTGAGACAGGGTCTCACTATATAGTTCAGACTGGCCTTGAACTCACTCGATAGCCCAGGTCAGCCTCGAACTCATAACAATCCTCCTCCCTCAGCCTCCCCAGTGCTGGGATTACAGGTGTGCACCTCTGTGCCTGGCTCTGGACATTGGAGATGTTTTAAGCCTGCATCTCTTATTTTGTATCTACCATAACTATGACAAGTGTGACAAAATTAAATGAAAATGGAATCCTATAAACCCATTTTGACAGAAACCTTCAAATTTGTTACAGCAAAAGCAAAATTACAACCTTAACAAGATAGTATTTAACATATTTTAGTATTTCTTTAGTCTTAAAAAAGCATCACTAGTTGTAGTAATTCAGAATGTCAATTTTTTTGTCTGTGATAAAAATAGAAAAAATACTATTTGAAACATTGAAATTTAGGTGAAATAAAATTTGATCTTAAATTCTCCTTCAGTGTGTCCTCCTCATCTTCAGTAACTAGAATAATACATGTAAAGAAACATGACATAATAGAAATTCAATACTATGATTCCTCTTATACATCAGAAAGGAAGAAAAATGTATCAACATTTTCTCCAGTGAATCTGCTTTCAATTGTTAGTTTTCTGCTGCTGGCATATATTGTCAGTAATGACCATGTGATTGTCATTCTGCCTGCAGTCAGGCCACTCTGCCACATGTGTTATGGGTGCTGAAACAAAGTCACTTCAAGTCAGGCCCAACAGTTAGATTTATCTGCCATAACTTTTTCTGTGAATGAATAACAGTACTACTAACACCTCTCTAAAATATTATCTGATATAAAGGATGACATATTCATTATTTATATTTTATGATTATAGCTTTTCTTGTCTTTCCTTTGTGAGGTCATTAATTTGGTTTGGCATACTCTATTTTTTTTCTTTTTTTCCCCCCATTAACTTTATTGGTACATTTTAGGTATAAAATACAATTACATTCATCATTGGGATCTTGTACCATTACATGAGTCTCTTGGTTCTTATTTTTTTCCCCCTTCCCTTGCCCTCCCTTCACCCACTCCACCCTTCCCTATTTGCAAAGACCTTGTTTCCATGTTTTTCCTCTTCTCATATTTTTTTCCTTTCCATTTTTTCCCTTCCCCTACCCCTCCCAATTCCCCTGCTCTTTTAGATCTTTTCTTCCTGTTACACAATATCAGTTATACATTTTTTAAATTACAATATTAAGATCTAGGAGACATTACCACAGATTTTACAGAATTTAAAAGGATACAGAAAGCATATTTCAAAAATCTGTTTTGAAATAAATTTGACAACTTCTAAGAAGTAACTTAAAAGACAAATTAATGAAACTAACTCTGGAGGAAATATAAAATTTGAATAGCACCTATTAAAGAAAGTATATTCCTAGCTTGAAAACCTACCTATATGACAACAGCAGGCTCATAAACATTTTAACTGATAAATTATATAAAACATTTAAAGCAGAAAAAAGAAGGAATACTTCTCCCCTCATTTTAGGAAATCAACATTGTGTGAATCCTAAAACTGGATAAAGATAACAGAAGAAAAAAGTATGAACATAGATAGAATTTGTTTAACAAAACAAAGTAATAGAAGTCAGGTCTGGCAGTATGTAGAAAGTGGTTTTGTTATAGGGATGGCAGTGTTGGTTCAGCATTGGAAGATCCACACCCAAAAGGCATCATTTTAACAGAGGAAAGGAGAAAGCCATATGATCCTGTCATTAGTTGGAGAAAGAGTATTGGACTAAATTCTACAGCTGCTCATGGTAAAAGCTATCAGGAGACTAGAAGTAGAACAGAACCTTCTCAACAGATCAAACACATGTACTCCATACTTCCAACAAAACTCCTTCTATGACTGGAGATGATACAATGCTTTCTCCCTAAAGTGGGGAAAAAAGGGCATATATGCCTACTCTTCATCTGTCCATTAGACTTTGAAACATAGGTCTAAACCAAAATAGTCTGGCAATAAAATGACACAACTAGGATAGGATTGGCACAGCAGAAGCAAAATCTTTATATGTAGATGAAATGATCTTCTACAGAGAACATACTAAGAAATCTCTAGGAGCCCCTAGAACTTGTATTTCAATTTAGCAGGATTAGAAAACACAAGGTATATATAAAAATTCAGGTCTGTGTATACTTACTATAAATGAAGAATTGGATATTGAAATTTAAAAATTATGTAGGAGTACAAAGGACCCAGAAAAGCCAAAAACAAAAACAAAAACAGTGTTGGAAGAAGTTTAGTACCTAATTTTAAGACTTCTTCTAAAGCTACAGTAATCAAGGCAGTGTTGGTGTAAGGAAAGACATATAGATCATTGGAATAAAACAGAGAATCTAGAAATAGAACCACACATATATGGCCCACTGAGTTTTGAAAGATTATTTAACATTAGCATTTTATAGAATATAAACTCGATTCCAGAGCCGAGGAAGAGACAATGTCTTCAGCAAACGGCACTAGAACACCTGGTATCTGTAGATAAAAAATTAACCTCAGGGCTGGGGATTTAGCTCAGTGGTTCCAGTGCCTGCCTCACAAGCTCAAGGACCTGAGTTTGATCCCTGGTACCAAAAAAAGAAAAAAATTTAACCTCAACCCTTTTTTTCCATATATGAGAATAACTTAAAGGGATATATGATCCTAAATAAGAAAGCCTAAAAGTATAAAACTTTTAAGAAGAAATTATAAGGGAAAATATTTATGAATTCAGGGTAGGCAAGAACTACCTAGGATACAAAAAACATGATATATAAAAGAAAAAAATTGATAAATGAGATTCCATCAAAATTTAGAACTTTAAATGACATCATTAAAATGAAAAGTAGACTTTAAACAGACCATATTTACAATGCATATAACCTATGACCAGAATATATAAAGAATTCTTAGAGCTCATTAATAGACAACCCAATTAAAATGTAGACATAAGAAGATGATAAATAGCCAGTATAGCACAAGGGAAGGTATGCAACTCTAGAATCAAAAAAATACTAGTCAGTACAATAATAAGATTGAATTATACACTCATTAGGGAGATGAAGTCAAAAGTTTTAAAAGCCTTGTCATGACTTTTTCTTTTTGTTGGATTCTCCCCCTTTGCCTTTAATTTGTCATGCCCAATGGCTTCATTCTGCTGGGTTTCCTGGGGTTGTGATCCTCATTGTCTTTTCCTAGGGTATTGTCTAAAATTTTTTGGAGTGCCGGTTTGGTATTCATGAAGTTCCTGAGGTTCTCTTTATCATGAAAGTATCTTATTTCTCCATCAATTTTGAAAGATAGCTTTGCAGGGTACATCAATCTGGGTTGGAGGCTGTTTTCTTTTAGGGCTTGAAATTCATCACTCCAAGCTCTTCTTGCCTTAAAGGTTTGCATTAAGAAGTCTGCTGTGATTCTGATGGGCTTTCCTTTGTATGTGATTTGTTTCTTTTCTCTCACTGCTTGTAGAATTTTGTTCTTCTGTTGGATTTCTGGAATCCTAACTATTATATGCCTATGTGTAGATTTTTTTTTGATTAAGGCTAGCTTTAGTCCTATATGCCTCACTTATCTGTATGTCAAGTTCTTTTCCCCTGATTGGAAAGTTTTCTGCCATCCCTTCTGTGAACAGTTTTTTTCTGTCATCTGCACTCTCTCCTCTTTCTTCATTGACTCCTATCATTCTTATGTTATTCTTCTTTGCATCGTCTAGCAGCTGCTGGATTGATTTCTCATGTTCCCTTACAATTTTAAACAATTTTTCTTTTCCTGGTCACTAATTGCAATCTTATCTTCTATATGTGAAATTCTATCCTCACATTGGTTCATTCTGCTGCACAGACTTTCAATGGAGTTTTTAATCTCTTGGAAATCTGTCTGTATCTGTTTTATGGATTCCATTTGTTTCCTATGTTGGGATTCCATCATGTTCCTCAGATCCTCTATTTCTTTATCTGTGTCCTCTCTATATTTATTAATTATGTCTTGCACCATGAGCACAATCTTTGCTGTTATCTGAGTAATTATTTCTGATTTCATTTTTCCCAGATCCTCTTTTGTTGCCAGTTCAGAGAGTCCAGGTGGTTGAGTATCAGAGTGTTCCGTCTCGTTTCCCTTTGGGGTTGCTGTAGGCAACCTGGAAGTCTGTTTTTGAGGCTTGTTTTTGTGTCTTCTCATTTGCAAGGGGGGGGGTTGATTCTGGCACCCGTGCGGCTCACCTTCTCTGCCCTAGGATCTTGGGATGGTGGGGGGGGAGCTTCCTTCAATGTGCCTGGACCGGCTCAGCTTCTCTGTCCTAGAAGCTTGGGATGGAGGCAGGGAGCTTCCTTCCAGGTGCTGGGACTGGCTCACCTTCTTGGCCCTAGGAGCCTGGGATGGAGGTGGGGAGCTTCCTTCTAGGTGCAGGGACCAGCTCACCTTCTTGGCCCTAGGAGCCTGGGATGGAGGCAGGGAGCTTCCTTCTGGGTGCTGGGACTGGCTGAGCTTCACTGCCCTAGGAGCCTGGGATGGAGGCGGGGAGCTTCCTTCTGGATTAGACATACTCTTAAAAGTCACTAAAGACAGTTAGTTAGCTTAAATAATACATAAAAATATTTAGACCGTAAAATACATTGAATGTTTTCAAAGAAACTTTTTGTGTCTTTGTGAAATAAATTTAACAGTTTTATTGGGAAGAAATAACGCATTCAAAAATGTTAATACCTATTCACTTCTTTGATAAAACTCTAGAGTGACAAATTGAAGGAGCAAACATATACGAGAGTGACTGTAGTCTGATTAGGAGACATTTGTTTCACAGACAGACATCGATGATTGCCTACTTAGGGGCAAGAAAATGGCCATATTGTTGTATACATAAGACTGTCTGTTCTGGTATTTGTAGTTTTTTACAAAGTAGGTAAAAGGTAAAGATCTTAGCTATAACAAAAACGTTGTTATATCTTAATTTGCCACATGAGTGCTACAATATTTTCTTCAGTCTTCTTATATTTAGGTTATGATTTTTATAACAATTTAATTTTTTTAATTAAAAATTATGTTGGCAATTTATTTGATGGTCGAAACCACATTTTGGATATTTAACCTGTGCATAATTACATAAAACACAAATCAGTACACTAAGATTCTGATCAATTCTATCCTCAGCTGGGTCTCTGGGGGCAAAATCAGCTTGGTGGGGAACAGATTTCTGTAATTATTTTGCTATCCAAGTTCCTCTGGGGCATTCTTTGTCCTTCTGCACAGAAAGCTGCCTGTGCAGGGCTCACCAATGCTGTAGAAGCAGTGGTGTGGTCTTGTTGGAGGGACTCCACAGAGATGGGGACTTTCGACTATTTCCAGTCCTCAGCCCCTTCCTCTTGGGCTGTCTCTCTTTCTCACGTAAAGGCCTGGGAATGCCGACTAGTTACTTGGCCTTGGTATAGACTTACTGTAAATGCAAGACTTTATTGTTTGGACAGTTTTCTTTGACACTATGTTTTGTGATGATAGAGCTGTGTAGAATTCTACATTTTACATTTTATTGGAAAGAAAAAGTTGTCTTATGTAAGACAACCTCAGTGCTGAAGTTAGAAAATGATGGCTTTAATCATTCACTCCTAATGTAATGTCAGCAACTTGGTAGAATTTGGATTTATGGGATTGCAACTCCAGTCATTTTGAGCCCAACTGAGAATTATGAAGGAAAATAGGCTTTTGTTCCTACAAAACTTGAGCAATACAATATTTGCTGTCCCAATTTGGAACTCTCTAGAGGATCAGCTTGATGTAATACAAAAAATACCAAAATAAGATGTACTTGTTCTAAGTCCTACATTTGGCTTCTTTATTCATTTAATTTGGACAAACCTTTCACCTTTCCTAGACCTGAAATTTTTTTCCCTGTATAATGAAGAGACTAATTTCTTCCCTGCCAAGTGCAATATTTTATGGCAATTCAGAGAACTAATATGAGTCAGTGTGCTTTCAAAGTTCAAAATATTTTAAAGTGTTAAGTTATTGAAAGTGTTGTTTATTTGGCTTTAGAATTTTGAAAGCTATTCTTTGGAGATGAGCCTTCATGAAGTGTGCAGTGATGTCAGAAGAGACAAGTGACAAGCTGACCCCAAAGACTCTAGAAACAAAAGCACAATTGTCAGTCATAATGAAGACTGAATCATCAACAAGAAGGTGCATTACATTTAGAACACTGTTTAAGAAGGCACAATATAATTAATTTTTTTATAAAAAGAAGGCACAAGAATGTGCTGCATTACTTGGAGCTGTGCTTTAGATCTCCAATGCCCCACACTCCAACCTCATGTGTTCAGAGGATAAGCTTTAGGAAATACTTCCATCATGAGCATCTGACTTCTCCAGTGGATTAACCCATCATAGGATTTATAATTCAATGGAATTATTAGGAGGTTGGGGAAACTGGTGGTGGGCTCTACTTGAAGGGAGTGGATGGCAGAGCTGGAACTTTCAGACTGTATCTGGACCCTCTCCCTGTCCTCTCTGGCTCTTCCTCTCTTCCTCTTTCCGGCCAACAGGAGGTAAGCAGCTCTTCTCCGCCGTGCCCTTGTGCTGTGATATTTCTGTCTGACCCAGAACCTAAAAGCAATGGACCCAGCTGACCATAGGTAAAACCCTCCAAGTCCATGAGACAAAATCAGTACTCCCTCTTGGTTTAGGTCAGATATTCTCTCAGCAAGGAAATGCTGGGGGGCACATTAAGAGTGATTTTCAATATTTTGATTTGCAAAGTTTTAGCCCTTAAGAAGGTAATTTTAGCTGATGCAAAAACGGACATTTATGGTCATATCATTTCCCAAATATCTTTCAAACATAGGTCTTAATTACTTCTGGTCTCAGCTGTCTTTCAGGAAGGATCAGAACATAGGCACAAGGTACAAATTGTCCTTCCAAACTCTTTTTTAAAAAATTTTTTAAAATGTATAACTTTATTATCATTCACTAAACACACACATATACAAAAATTAAAATTATTCAAAGAAAAGCAGTGCAAGGGAAAAAACTGTAATAATATTCAAATATAATAGAACTCAACCAAAGCAAAACTGAAAAGTGCTTAAACATTTTTCCATATCATTTAAAAAAAAATCTCAAGCATTAACAAGACATCAAAGGATGTGATTTGTTTTAGAAAGATTTTCAAAACTAATATTGAACAAATAGTGGTTGGAAAAAATAATTCTAATTAGCTAGTAGACTCCACATAGGCCAAATTTTTTTAAATTTAAATTTCAATACAGTCATGTGACACATGATGGAAATATAATCTGAGAAATATGTTATTAGGCAGTTTCATCCATGTGAATTGCAAAGTACCACACAGAGTGCCAACATCTATGTATAAACTGAGAAGGTATATGTCAGTCATCTGTGATGGCCCCTTGATATTATCCAAATATGCAGTTAAACACGAGATACATGAGGCTACCACTGCACACTGTTTTACAGTAAACTCTTTTATATAAGTAGGAAAATGCTCTAAAAGATGAAAAGCACAGCATGTTATGATAAGTACCTAAAACAGTAACAGTCATTTATCACACTATCGAGTACTGTGTACTGTACATAGTTGTATGTGCTTCTTCTGGAAACACACCCATCTCTCCTTTGATCTCAGTGACTCTTCCTTCCCAACCCACTGATGAGCTCCAGCCTAGCCTCTATCTACATCTCTTCCTATAGTTTTAAGCACAATCTATATATGGATTCTTTCCAGATTCCATATCTCCCCTTGCCCTCCTGCTACTCCTACCCCTTTGAACCTTTTTTTCTTCCTATTTCAAATTATCAATTATTCATTTTAATCATTTTAATCCTTAATTACACTTCCAGTTTCTCACACTAGTGAAACTATTCTGTATTTACACGTGTGTCCTATTTATTTCACTTAAGAGGATGGCCTAAATACTCATCCATTTAGCTATAAATGTCTCTACTTTCTCATTCTTTATGGCTGAGTAGTACTTCATTTTCTAAAAAAAAATCAAATCTTCTTTATCCAGTTACCAGTTGATGGGCACTTGGGCTGTTTCCAAGTATTAGTTATTACAAACTGTGCCACTACAAATATGGGTGCACATATATTGCTGTGGTATGATTCTTTTAATTCTTTTGGGAAGATACCCAGGAGGCGGGTAGCTGGGTCAAATGGGACCTCTAGCCCTAGTTCTTTGAGGTATCTCCATACTGATTTCCACAGTGGTTGCACCAGTCTGCACTCCCACCAACAATGGAGAAGGGTTCCTTTTTCCCCACACCTCCACCAGTGTTTGTTATTGGTTGATTTCTTGATAGCAGCCAAGCTTTCTGGGGAGAGGTGAAATCTCAGTGTTGTTTTCATCTGCATCTCTCAAATGACCAGTGATGTTGAACATTTTTTCATATGTTTATTTGCTGTTTTTACTTCTTTGTCTGAGAAATGTCTGCACATTTCAGATGCCCAGTTTTGAATTGAGTCTTTGAATTTGGGGGGTCTGATTTTTTCAGTTCTTTCTATATTCTAGATAGTAGTCCTTTGTCTAAGGTACAGTTGCTGAAAATTTTTTCCCGTATTATAGGTTGTCTGTTAGCTCTGTTGGTGGTTTCTCTTGCAGTGCAGAATGTTTTTAATGAGATGAGATCCCAGTTGTTGATTCTTTCTGCTAGTTCCCTTGCTACTGAGGTTTTGTTCATAAAGTCTTTTCCTATGCCAATGTCTTCAAGAGTTCTACCTAACTTATCTTCCAGCAAGTTTAGTGTTTCTGCCTTAATATTTATATCTTTAATCCACTTCAATATTTATTTAGTGCATGGTGATAGGTATGAGTATAGTTTTAATCTTTGGAAGGTTGAAATCCAGTTTTTCCAACACCATTTATTAAATAGGCTATCTTTCCTCCAATGAGGGTGGCTGGCTCCTTTGTCAAAGATGAGGTCGCTGAGTATGTCTGGAATTGTTTCTGCATCTTCTAATCTATTTCACTGATCCTTGGGTCTGTTTCTTGGCCAGTACAATGTTGTTTTTATCACAGTAGCTTTGTAGTATAGTTTCAAGTTGGGGATTGTAATACCCCCAGCCATGTCTCTGTTGCTTAGAATTGCTTTTGCTATTCTAGGGGTCTTCTGGTTCCAAATGAATTTTTGGATTGTTTTCTTTAGTTGTGTGAACTATATTGTTGGAATTTCAATCGGCATTGCATTAAATCTATATGGTAGTTTTGGAAGTATGGCCATTTTCACTATATTGGTTCTTCCTACCCAGGAACAAGGGATGTCTTTCCATTTTCTTATATCCTCCACAATCTCCTTTGTTAGAGTGCTGTAGTTTTCAGTGTAGAGGTCTTTTGTTTCCTTTGTTAGGTTGATTCCTAGATATTTCATTTTTTTCAATGCTATTGTTAAAGGAATTGTTTCCCTAATTTCTCTCTCAATGAGTCTGCTATTTGTGTATAAAAAGGCTATTGAAGGCCGGGGATTGAGCTCAGTGGTTTTGCTGCCTGCTGTGCAAGCGCAAGGACCTGAGTTCGATCCCTGGTACCAAAAAAAACAAAAAACAACAACAAAAAAAGGCTATTGTTTTTTGAGTGTTGACCTTATATTCAGCTACTCTATTGAATCTGTCAATTAAGTCTAGAAGTCTTTTGGCAGAGTATTTGGGGTCTTCTATGTAAAGTATCATATCATCAACAAATAATGACCATTTAACTTCTTTTCCTATCTTAATTCCTTTTATTTCTTTCTCTTGTCTAATTGCTGTGGCTCATATTTCCAAAACTATATTGGACAGGAGTGGTGATGGGGGCATCCTTGTCTTGTTTCTGATTTTAGTGTGAAGGATTTCAGTTTTTGACCATTTAGTATGATATTGGCTGTTGGTTTTTCATAGATAGCCTTGATCAAGTTGAGATAAAGACCTTCTATTCTAATTTTCTGTAGGGTTTTTATCATGAATGGGTGTTGGATTTTGTCCAATGCCTTTTCTGCATCTATTGAGATGATCATATGTTTTTTGTCCTTGACCTTGTTAATATAGTGTGTTACATTTTTTGATTTACAAATGTTGAACCATCCTTGCATCCCTGGGATAAATCCAACTTGGTCAGGGTATATGATCTACTTGATGACCCTTTGTATTCTGTTTGCCAGCATCTTATTGAGGATTTTTGCATCTATGTTCTTTAGGGAGATTGGCCTGTAGCTCTCTTTTTGGGTTGGGTCTTTCCCTGGTTTTGGAATCAAAGTAATACTTGCTTCCAGGAATGAATTTGGAAGCCTTGCTTCCCTTTCAATTTTCTTGATGAGTTTAAAGAGTAATGGCATTAGTTCTTCTTTAAATGTCTTGTAGAATTTAGTAGTGAAGCCATCAGGACCTGGGCTTTTCTTTGTTGGTAAATATTTTATTACACTTCCAATTTCCCTCATTGTAATTGGGGTGTTTAGAATTTCTATATCTTCTTCATTTAACTTTGGCAATTCGTATTTATCTAGGAATCTGTTCATTTCTTCTGTGGTTTCCATTTTATTAGAGTACAGTTTCTTGAAGTAGGTATTGATGATGCTCTGGATTTCTGCTGAGTCTGTTGTGTCTTCCCCTTTTTCATTCTTAATTGCATTGATTTGAGTCCTTTCTTTCCTTTTTTTGATAAGGTTGGCTAAGGGTTTATCAATTTTATTTATTCTTTAAAAAAACCAACTCTGATTCATTGGTTTTTTTGTATTGTTCTCTTAGTCTCCATTGCATTGATTTCTGCTCTGATCTTTATAATTTCCTCTCTTATATGAGCTTTGGGTTTGTTATGCTTTTCTTTTTGTAGGAGCTTGAGCTTCTGCATTAGGTTATTTATTTGAGTTGTCTCTGTTTTCCTAATATGAGCATTCACTGCTATGAATTTCCTGGGTAGAACTGCTTTCATTGTGTCCTATAGATTCCTGTGTGTTGTACTGGCATAATCATTTACTTGTAGAAACTGTCTAATTTCTTCTTTAATATCCTCTGTGACCCATTGGCTGTTCAGCAGGGTGTTATTTAATTTCCATGTGTTTGTGGGAGTTTTGCAGTTTCTTATGTCATTGATCTCCAATTTTATTGCACTATGGTCTGATAATATATTGGGGGCAACTTCAATTCTTATTGGATTTACTTAGACATGTCCTATGAGCTAGCATGTGGTCTGTTTTGGAGAATGACCCATGTGCAGCTGAAAAGAATGTGTATTCTGATTTTCTGGGGTGGAACACTCTGTAAACATCTATTAAGTCCATTTGCTCAATAGCTTGGTTTCGTTCTAGAATTTCATTGTTAATTTTTTGTCTAGATGATCTGTCTGTGATAATGGGGCATTGAGGTCCCCCACTACAATTGTATTAGTGCTTATTTGGTTTTTCATGTCTATTAATATTTGTTTTGTATAGTTGGGAGCATTTGCATTTCATGCATGTATATTTATATATTTATGATTGTCATAGTGTTCAACCCAGCAGGAGGACAGGGAGCTCAACTTGGGACTTGTAGCCAGAAATCTGCCTGAATTTCATGGGTCTGTGACTGGCCTACTGAGTCTCATTGACTTATAACTGCACACTGTTACCCACGTTGTTTATTGTGACAGCAGAGACATACCCTGAAGGAGGCCCTTCATTTTTACCTTTTATTTGTTATTTTCAAAATTACCACTATTTTTTTGCTCTTATTTTTTATTTTTTTCTTCTTTTTCTACTCTTTTAAAACTTTCCTTTTTTTCTTTTTTCTTTTTCTCTTTTCTTTGTCTATTTCTCTCTCCCTCACTCCCTTGCTATCCCACATTGTTTTTTATCACCCTTTGTGTTCCTCTTCTGGCCCTAATTCATATTTCTTCTTTATTTTTCTTTTCTTCTCTTTCCTTCTCTCACCTGTACCCTCTGGCTACACTGCTAACCTTCCCCTATACCTCTACCTACCTATTCCTCCCTCCTAAACTCTTTCTAACTCCCCATCCTAAAAGGTAAAGTTGCTCTATTGAAGAGTTTATTTATTATAAACATATGTTTCATTGGTCCTTGATCTTGGTTTCATTCACACAGTTAAAGGTGATAGGTTAATAACCACCACAAATTATCATTTTCTAAAAGTTTCTTGATGCAATTGTGTTGCTGATTGTATCACTTAGGCTAAGGTGTTGTAATTGATTTAATCAGTTGTCCTTCCTGGTATAATTGAAATGAGGTAGCCTCAGAGCCATTAGAGACTCAAAACCTAAAGACCAGCTGTAGGTGGAAGACACCTCTGAGAAGCAATCATTCCATAAGAGTTCTAAATACATCAACAAAGATACTTACAATAAGCAACTTCAAAGTATCAATCCAAGAACTAAACCAAGGACAGTACCAAAAACAAAAATGAGAAGATATTTAAGCAAGTCACAAACTCAGACTTCCACCCCACAAAAGGCAAATTCTGGGGGAAATGAGGTGGAAAAGTCTGATAATCAACCACCTAGACACCCTAAACTGACAGCACAGGAAGTAACAAAACAGATGAATGAAGCTCTAGAAAAATTCAAGGCAGAAATAATCTCCCAGATAACTACAGAGATGGTTAGCAGAGTGAAAGACATGATTAAAAGCTCTAGAACAAAAACAGATAAAAAAAAAAAATAGATGAGTTCAGAACCATGCTGGACACCATGAATGCCCAACATAAGAAAGAAATGGAATCCATGAAACAGATTCAAACAGATATTCAGGAGATTAAAAACTCCACTGAAAGCATGCATACCAGATTAAGGGAATCTGAAGATAGAATACCAGATATGGAAGACAGGATTGTGGTTAAGGACCATGAAAACAGAGATTTCTGAAAAATAGTAAGAGATCACAAGAAATCAATCCAGCAGCTTCTAGATGATGTAAAGAAGAATAACATAAGACTGATAGGAGAAAGATATGAAAAAACAGGAGAAAGTACAACTGACATAAAAGACATGTTCATAGAAGTAATAGTAGAAAATTTCCCAGACAGAGGTGGAGAATTGGACATACAGATAAGTGAGGTATATATAACTCCAACTAGGCATGATCAAAAAAAAAATCTACACCTAGACATATAATAGTCAAGATACCAGAAACCCAACAGAAGAAGAAAATCCTACAGGCAGTTAGAGAAAAGAAACAAATCACCTACAAAGGAAAGCCCATCAGAATCATGGCAGATTTTTCAACACAAACCCTCAACTCAAGGAGATCCTGGAGTGAAGTATTTCAAGCCCTAAAAGAAAATAACTTCCAACCTAGACTGTTATATACTGCAAAATTATCTTTCAAAATTGATGGGGAAATTAGATACTTCCACCACAAAGAACATCTGAAAAATTTCATGAACACCAAATCAGAACTTCAATCAATTCTAAGCAATATCCTAGAAAAAGTCAACAAAGGTCACAACTTCATGAGGCTCAACAGAGGGAAGCCACCAGACAAGGTAAGAAACTAAAGGGAAAGAGGGAAAAAGAAATAAGAGCCAACAACAGTAAAACATCATGACAAGGATGAGTCAATATCTATCAATTATAACTATCAATGTTAATGGTCTCAATTCACCAATCAAAAGAAATAGACTGACAGAATGGATAAAAAGTAAAATCCAACAATATGCTGTATACAAGAAACACACCTAACTCAAAAAGAAATACATAGACTGAAAGTAAAAGGATGGAAAACAGTTCTCCATGCCACAGGAATCCAGAAAAAAGCAGGGGTAGCAATTTTATTTGCAGACAAAGTAGATTTCAAACCAAAACTAATTAAGAGAGACAAAGATAGTCACTACATCCTTGTGAAGTGATCAGTCCAAGGGGAAGAGATGTCCTCTCAAATTGTTGATCTGATCACAACTTTTCACCTCAAAACTTTCCTCAGAATGATTTCACACACTACACAACAAATTATTCAAACTCTTCTTACTTCCCTGTGAGTCTCACTTATGGCCACCCTTTTCACCTTCCCTTTTCAGACATACCCTCTGCAAAGTTATTCCCCTTACCATGGAATGAGCCAATGTCATCTGTGAGAGGTAAGTGCCAATGTTCTCAAGAATGAACCAGGTAGTGATTTGAAGAGGGTGTCCAGATTTTTTACACTTCTCCCATCACTAAGGACAATCCATTTACTCCCTTTCAACACTGACTGATATTCATGTGAAAAATTATAACAGGTTTGATAGATTACTATCAACCTAATCAGTTAGTCTGAAACTATTTCAAGAATTTTGATCACTAATTCTTTGAGCTCTAATGCCTTAGAGAAACAAAACATGACAAGGTGCCAGCTTCATAAATAGAAGACCAATTTGAGTTCAGGGAATCCAAATCTTTCACAAAGGTGAGTAAATATATTTTCTTTCCCTTTGGAAGGGATCATTAGATTTTTAGTATATTGGGTAGTAACCATGACTGCCTATTTCTCTACAAGGTCCATTGTATTATTGTTCAATGCTGATGACTATGTAAGTATCCTTGAGAAAATAAACAGTACAAAAGCATCCAGTGTCTCTATTCACAAGACAAGCAGAAACACAAGAAACCTGTGGAGATCATTTTCCAACATCTCAAAATAACATTGTTGAATTCTGGAAATGAGTGTTCTTTTCCCAGCCCTACTGGGAGTCCCCACTGAATCTAACATCACCTGACAAATGCAAAAGTTCATCTTCAGGTGAGTCCAGTTCCTAGGCTTCAAACCATTCCAGTAAACAAGTAAAAAAGCACTTTCCAACAATCTATGCTCAAATTAAAGATTTTTGAACAAAAGAAATACTGTTGCTTAAACCATTCTGTTTTGGGGGAGTTTGTTATGCTGCACTAGATAAACAGAATTCTGTTTACCTCAGTGAGCTCTGTAAAGCAAAACTTATGCTAGATTTATCAAAGTCATGGGAATAGAATCCCTACTGCAAGAGTTTTTAATAAATTAGGTTTTATTGTACTTGCACACAAAAATAAGTGAGGAAATTATAACTCTAATGAGGAAAATATGCTTATGTCAAGATTCTAAGGCAGCCCCGTATGGGACACATGGGTTACCTACCTGTAGTTCCAGCTCTGCAGAAGCCTGAGGCAAGAGGATCACAAGTTTCTGTCCTATCTGGGAAACTTGGTGAAACCTTGTCTCAAAATAAAAAATGAAAAAGTCTGAAGATATAGCACAGGATAGCAGAATGCCCCTCAGTTCAATCCTCGCAGTACTGCCAAGCAATAAAACAAACAACAAAAAGTCAAAGAGAGATTGGCTAGTGAGACCTTTTGCTCTTCAGTCCCTCCTTGCCTGCTTTTTCCTCCACAGGAAGAAAACTAATGTATTTCTAATGAATTTTCCTCACAGTGAAGCCTTCTATAATATACATCTTATTGCCATAATCCAAACAACTAAAGAGAATCCAAAGAATTTCTACATCATCTTGGGTTTGTTACTAGAACCTTTTCCAAGATACTTGGGACTATAGAATGAAATTTTTAAAAAATAACCATTTAATGATCAACTGCTCACCATTTCACAAATGGGTACAAGCAACACCAATGCAGACCTGGACAGCCCATTTCCTTCAAATTTGCCATCAAGATGTCGGCCTTAGGTGTTGAGCTCTGTCTATTTTGCCTTTCCTTTTGCAGGGCTTTGGTGGTGCTCCCATCCTAAGAAGAGTGTTCCACCCAGGTTCCCTAAAGACAGTCCTCACTCAGAATTCTTATTCAATTAGCTTCGCTTCCATAAAAGGAGGTACAATTTTGGTGTATCTTCTTTTCTCTTGGCTTTTGTTTGCCTCATTTGACCATGAGAGTTTTTCTCTGAATGCCAGATAATAGTGGCTGAAAAAGTGCAGAGGTATTCTGAAACTCTGACTGAAATGATGGCCATTGACACAGCTGTATCTTTTGGTTGGCAATTGGAGTAAGAAAGATTACTTGAACCCAGACTAGAGCTGGAAATGAGTTTTTAGTTTTTCCTTTGGTTTGATCCATTTCTAGTCACCCTTAGCTTTCCAGCCTAGCTCTTCCACTATTCTAAGTGGATGCCCAGGGTGCACTTCAGTATTTCCTCCCTTCCATGTCCTGTGCTCCTTTGTGTCTTTCCAACCCCATAAAATTCCCAGCACTGGTCTGCTTCTCATTCTCTTAGATGCCACTCTGGATAGCTACTTACAAATTACCAAAGGAAAAACAGTACATAATGTTGAGTGTACCCTTTAAGTCCTCCTTCTTGTAGAACCCTGGCCCCTTCAACTCCTAGGTGACTTAGTAGCTTTCTGGAAACTTTGGAAGTGATTTTGTTTCCATTTGTGTCTGATTGACTACAAAAGCTGTAGACAGTACTATTTATATACAACCTTGGAAAGGAGGCAAGGTCGACAAGAAAACACTGTATTACCACCATAGGAGCCTCCTATTATTTCTATAAGCCACTTTCACCTCATGCTTAGTTCAGTGGCTGTGGAACCTTAGATGTCTGCATCTGGCCACCTGCACACTAGGGTGAGTTTCCCCTCCACGACTGCTTTTTGTGGTCACCAGTGGGAACATCTGCT
Source organism: Heterocephalus glaber (assembly GCF_053883595.1). Lineage (NCBI taxonomy): Eukaryota > Metazoa > Chordata > Mammalia > Rodentia > Bathyergidae > Heterocephalus > Heterocephalus glaber. The sequence goes on from NW_028258170.1 coordinate 8,212,233, forward strand.
CTGGACGCACAGTGGGTTGCCTTGTAAGGGATCCCTGTTGCACTTTATTGGTCTGTTCAGCTACCTGCCTCACTGTCTGATTTTACCGTGCCAAATGAGGGCTTTCTATGGGGTTCTTCTGAGAGCCCTCCACTTATTTCTTTTTTCACATTCCAAAAAATTGTGACTCCATTAGACATGTCTGCTTCCACACTTCCATATATCCTGTGTTATTAAGAAATTCCTCAAAACTCATGCCACTCGTATACTGTTTTCCTTACTCCTATTGCAAGTTCAGCTTCCCTTCAAATACCTGCATTGCTTTCTCTTTAACAATTGGTATATTTTTGCTCAAATGTCATTTTCTAAGCAAACTTTCTTTGTTAACTTCATTTGAAATAATAAGGCTTCTCATCACAGACAAGCAGTCCCCTACTCTATTTATTATAACATTTATCATCTGTGGCATACTGTATATTTTATTTACAGTTGTTGGGGGTTTTTTTGGCTACATCTTACACTCCATTTCCAATATCTCTAGTACTTAGGCAATTGTCAGACACATAGTAGTTATTTACTAAATCTTTGTTAAATGAATGAAGAGAAATAACTAAAAAAAATTGCCTACATCTCAATCTGATAGAGGAAAAACCCAATAAGAAAAATGTAATTGCTATCAGTGATCACTGCACTTCTTTGGCTGATGTTCAGTGTCTTGAAAATAGTGGTATATATTTTGCTCATTTTATGATTTCTCTAGATGGGAAAGTAAAATGAGTTCCTGGTCAGAAGTTCATGTATTAGCTTTTATTTGTTTGTTTTATATGTCTCTTCAAAAAGAAAAAAAAATCTGTGAAGTTTGGAAATTTTTCCACTGAACTGTTTCCCTAGGACGTGAAATGGTGTGTCTATGTAGCAGACACTCCATAAATATTTATTTGATGAATTAAATAAATATTTCTTTTTATCTTACTTTCTGAAAATTATGGTTTAACATTCAACATATTTCTAATTACATCTCAAACATGACATTTTTCTGACTTTTCTAGAATCATTTGTTTTCTTCCATCAGGTTCTGTCATAAAGATTTGTGTTCATCTGTATACTTTGCAGCTTATTTTGTGTAATGCACAGTTATCTGACCACTGGGAAGATTTTCTTTAGTACAGCCCACAGCATAAGATAAATAGATGTCCTGAATCTACTTTTTTTTTTCATTAAGTTTATTGGTACATTTTAGGTATAAAATACAGTTACAGTTATCATTGGGATCTTGTACCTGTACATGATAATTCTTGGTTCTTAATTTTCCCCCCTTTCCCTGCCCTCCCTTCACCCCCTCCACCCTTCCCTATTTACAGACTTTGTTTCCATTTTTTCCTTTTCTCATATTTTTTCTTTTCCCTTCTTTCCTTTCCCTACCCTTCTCACTTCCCCTACTCCTTTAGGCCTTTTCTTCCTATTTCATATTATCAATTATACCATTTAAGCCTTGTTTACACTTTCAGTTTTTCACACCAGAGAAACTATTCGGTATTTACACGTGTGTCCTATTTATTTCACTTAAGAGTATGGCCTCAATGTGCATCCATTTAGCTATAAATGTCTAGTTTTTCATGCTGTATGGCTGAGCAGGAGGTTCTTAAAGATGGGAACTCTTGGTCCAGGTTTTGAAAATTGAATAGGGGTCACCAAGTGGAGAAGGAGGATAGGGAACTATGGTAATCATAGTCACAAAAGCAGGCTTATGCAGGATGTGGTTTCCAAGTAGCTGATAATACTTTTTTTTTGTTTTTGTCCCCATTCCTAGCCCACTCTTCACCCCCTCCACCCTTCTCTATTTACAAAGATTTTATTTCCATTTTTTCCATTTCTTATCATTTTTCCTTTCCCTTCTTTCCTTTCCCCTGCCCCTAGCACTATCCCTACCCCTTTGGACTTTTTCTTTCTATTTTGCATTATCAATTATTCATTCTAATCATTGGTACATTTTAGGTATTTAAAGACCCAATCCGAAAATGGGCATCTGAAATGAACACACATTTCTCAGACAAAGTAGAAATAGCAAATAAATACATGAAAAAATGTTCAACATCACCGGTCATTCGAGAGATGCAAATGAAAACAATGCTGAGATTCTACTTCACTCCAGAAAGAATGGCTGCTATCATGAAATCAACCAGTAACAAATGCTGGCAGGGCTGTGAGGAAAGAGGAACCCTGCTCCACTGCTGGTGGGAGTGTAGGCTAGTGTGACCACTGTGGAAATCAGTATGGAGATACATCAAAGAACTAGGACTGGAAGTCTCATTTGACCCCGCTATTCCACTGCTGGGTATCTTCCCCAAAGAATTAAAAGAATCATACCACAGTGATATATGTGGGCCCATGTTCATAGCAGCACAGTTTGTGATAGCTAAAACTTGGAAACAGCCCAAATGCCCATCAACTGGAGACTAGATAAAGAAAATGTGGGTTTTTTATAAACTGAATCTACTTTATATGTGAACATATTAATATTATGTGGCAACAATGACTTTAATCCTATAACCTTTTTTCCCTTTGGCTAGGTGATTAGAAAGGGAATTAAAACAACTTTATTCCTATAACATTGCCAATATCTTAGAGCCTTTACTCTATAATCTTTGCATGGGAGATGTGTATTGAAAATATGATGTATTTATAGTAGAAAAGAAAGCAATCCATTAATCTGTTCTAAAGATATTATTAAATTTCTTATAACTACTAGTTAAGACAAGTGAACATGAACTATAAAATGTAAGAAACAATTGCCTATATTCAAAATCTGAAAGAGTTCATTGTAATCTCTGGATTTGGAAACATTAACATGATTTTGATATGTCAGTGAAAGTCCATTTAGATAGCATTATCACTTTCCTGACCTGCAGCTGTTCTAGATAAATTAAGCAGCTTGCTGGTTGTCAAAGGCTGAATGTTACTGTTAGAAACAATATTAACAGAAATCTAAGAATCAAGAAACCTTCTATACAAACTAAATTTGCAGACATTTTTTCTACCTGAATTTTGATTTTCAAAAACACACTATACTCTTCATAATTTATTACTCAACACTTATATACAGACACAAAAAAGAAGAACTTTCCTTGACCCAGGGGAATGCAACATAGAAAGCTAAGTAGAGGGTGGGGGATTTAGCTCAGTGGTTTTGCTGCTTGCCTTGCAAGCAGGAGGACCCGAGTTCGATCCTCAATACCAAAAAAAAAAAAAAAGAAAGCTAAGTAGATTACTCAGAACAGGAACTCCCTACCTGGAACTCTGAACATATGTTTTGGGGCTTAGAAGATGCAAAGCTTATAAAATTGTGTAATTCATGCCTGGAACTTCTTTAAATGTGCAGCTAGTCTATATTTTTAGAGAACATATTGCTCATTAGTATTTCTTCAGATATAATCTTTGTATTTGTTTCTTTTTTGAATGCTGAGTTCTGCATTTCAACACAGCAATTATGGAATAGGCAAACTTAATTGTCTCCTGCAGGTTACCAAGCCATAATGCCAGCCCAATAACAAAAAGATCATGATTATTAAATGAGGAAGGTCATGGCAAATTGGAAGCTAGGGCTGTCATGGATACAGGCAAGAACACAGATTGATCATAAAACATACTCCTACAAGGAACAGCACATGTCCACTGTGAAGACACTGGAGGGAAACACTCTCACTCTGAATTATTTGCCCAGTTTTACAAATTCTTGGATTCTCCCCCTTTACATTTAATTTCCTGTCGAGCCTGATGGATTCATTCTGCTGTACTTCCTGGGGTTGTGATCCTCATTGTCTGTTCCTAGGATATTGTCTAAAACTTTTTAGAGTGTTGGTTTGGTATTCATGAAGTTCCTAAATTGCTCTTTGTCATGAAAGTATCTTATTTCTCCATCAATTTTAAAAGATAGTTTTGCAGGGTACATCAATCTGGGTTGGATGCTGTTTTCCTTTAGGGTTTGGAATACATCACTCCAAGCTCTTCTTGCCTTGATGGTTTGTGTTGAGAAGTCTGCTGTGATTCTGATGGGCTTTCCTTTGTATGTGATTTGTTTCCATTATCATTTTTTAATAAACTTCTAGTTGACCTTCTGAGTTTACTTTTGTCTTCTCCAACTTGTATTTCAAAAAATGTTATGATTTTTCTAATGCAAGTCTTATTTTGTCACTTTACTATTTGAAATGTCTGAACAGTTTTCTAGTCTATAAGAAATGAAGTCTCAGATTGCTAACATGGCCTGTGCAAACTTTCATTATTTCCCCACCAGAATCTACATCCTCATCTGACATCAACCCCGCTAGTGTCTTCCTCCTGGCTTGCCATCAGCCATTTCCAGTATCTCTATTCCTGTCTGAATCCTCTTCCCTGAGACATATTAGTGTTTAAGATTTCTGAGATGGAACTACCCAAAATGTGGTCAGCAAAATGGACTGAAAAGTTCGTAAGTTGAAAGCCAAGGACATATGAGAGGTGAAGGTGATGTTGCCTGTGTGGATACTAAATTTACACAGGGACTGGGGATTTAGCTCAGTGGCACTGTACCTGCCTCACAATTACAAGGTCCTGAGTTTGATCCCTGGTCCTACACACAAAAAATGCAGAAATATCCCTAAATTTATACAGGATGATGGCAGGAATTAGGATGCAAAAAGCAATGATACTCTGAATTATTTGTTGGTTTGTTAATAAGGATAAGTCTGTGGTTAGAGTTACAGAGAAAATGGGAAAATAGAACAACAGATCTTTGAGGTCAACATAAAAAGTTTCATTCAAGAAAAGGAAAGGGATGGTTTAGTAAAAAGGACAGGAAGTTAAATCTGGCCAGTGTTTATTAACCTCATTTATTCTGGATACCAGCCATTGGTCACAGAATATTTCATAAAGACTTAAAAGCTTTGGATTTCAGATCTGATTTTATATCTCAATTTTCTTCTCATGTTGGGGACTGAAATATCTGATATCCAACATTCTTTTCAATAAATAGGAGTTAGTACAGCTTTTCTATCTCACAGAAATGAAATGAGGATTAAGCAAGGTGATGTGCATAAGTGAGATGATGTGCCTCTTTTCTGACTTGGGGCAAAGTCTGCTTTCTCATCTTCATGTAAGGTAACACACTCCAAATAATTTCTAAAGTTTTCTGATCTACAAATAAAGTTAACATTTTATTATTATTCAATAATAACTAGAAGGTGTAAATTGGTTAATAAATTAATCATCAAATGCCTACACAATTATCATCAACTACTTATGAATTCTAAAGAATTTGTAAAACTGGTCCCTCTGCTCTTGGACCAGAGGAAGGGGATTCTGAGCCACTGTCCCCCATCCCACCTCTCCCAGCTCAGAGGAGGTGAGCCATGTGGGCACCAACAGCACCTCCCACCCTGGGTGAAAATGAGAATACACATAAATATGGCAATAGGTATGGGAGATTATGAAGTGCTAAAGTCATCAGGACGGGGCCATAAATATAGGACTTGAAGGAGAAGAAGCAGTTAATAAAAGAAAAGCAAGTATTAGGGTTTGAGAAACCATGGTTAGTTGTAGAAACATTTACTAAGATAGGGAACATTGAAAGTGAAATAGGCTGGGAGTGCAAATTGGAAAACAGTGAAATTAAGAATGATATGTTGATTTGTGGTAACATGAAAAAATCTGTCTTTTTTTTCCCCATTAAGTTTATTGGTAGATTTTCAGTATAAAATACAGTTACATTCATCATTGGGATCTTGTATCATTACATGAGTATCTTGGTCCTTCTTTTTTCTCCTTCCTTTGCCCTCCCTTCACCCCTGCCACCCTTCCCTATTTGCAAAGACTTTGTTTCCATTTTTTTCCTTTTCCCTTCTTTCCTTTCCTCTAACCTTCCCACTTCCCCTACTCCTTTAGATCTTTTCTTCCTATTACACAATATCAATTATACATTTTCAAAATTACAATATAAAGATCTAGGAGACATTACCACAGATTTTACAGAATTTAAAAGGATATAGAAAGCATATTACAAAAATCTTTTTTGAAATAAATTTGACAACTTCTAAGAAGTACCTTGGAAGACAAATTAATGAAACTAACTCTGGAGGAAATACAAAATTTGAATAGCACCTATTAAAGAAAGTATATTCCTAGCTTGAAAACCTACCTATATGACAACAGCAGGCTCATATACATTTTAACTGATAAGTTATATCAAAAAATTAAAGCAGAAAAAAGAAGGAACACTTCCCCCCTCATTTTAGGAATTCAACATTGTGCTAATCCTAAAACTGGATGAAGATAATAGAAGAAAAAAGTATGAACATGGATAGAAATTTGTTTAACAAAACTATTAGAAGTCAGATCTGGCAGGATGTAGAAAGTGGTTTTATTATAAGGATGGCAGTTTTGGTTCAGCATTGGAAGATCCACCCCCAAAAGTCATCATTTTAACAGAGGAAAGGAAAAAGCCATATGATCCTGTCATTAGTTGGAGAAAAAGTATTGGACTAAATTCTATAGCTGTTCATGGTAAAAGCTATCAGGAGACTAGAAGTAGGCCAGAACCTTCTCAATAGATCAAAGACATGTACTCCATACATACAGCAAAAACTCCTTATATGAATGGAGAAGATACAATGTTTTCTCCTTAAGGTGGGGAACAAGGGCAGATATGCTTACTCTTTGCCTGTCCATTAAACTTTGAAACCTAGGCCCCACCAAAATAGTCTGGCAATAAAATGACACAATTAAGATAGGATTGGCAAGATAGAAGGAAAATCTTTATATGTAGATGAAATGATCATCTACAGAGAAAATACTAAGAAATCTCTAGGAGCCCCTAGAACTTGTATTTCAATTTAGCAGGATTAGAAAACACAAGGTATATATAAAAATTCAGGTCTGTGTATACTTGCTATAAATGAAGAAATTTATATTGGATATTGAAATTTAAAAGTTATGTAGGAGTACAAAGGACCTAGAAAAGTTTAAAAAAAAAACAGTGTTGGAAGAAGTTTAGTACCTAATTTTAAGACTTCTTCTAAAGCTACAGTAATCAAGGCAGTGTTGGTGTAAGGAAAGACATATAGATCATTGGAATAAAACAGAGAATCTAGAAATAGAACCACACATATATGGTCCACTGAGTTTTGAAAGATTATTTAACATTAGCATTTTATCGAATATAAACTCAATTCAAGAGCCGAGGAAGAGATAACATTTTCAGCAAATGGCACTAGAACACCTGATATCCATATATAAAAAATTAACCTCAACCCTTTTTTTCCATACATGAAAATAACTTGAAGGGATCTATGAACCTAAATACGAAAGCCTAAAAGTATAAAACTTTAAGAAGAAATTATAAGGGAAAATAATTATGAATTCAGGGTAGGCAAGAACTACCTAGGATACAAAAGACATGACATATAAAAGAAGAAAATTGATAAATGAGATTCCATCAAAATTTAGGACTTTAAATGACATCATTAAAATGAAAAGTAGTCCTTAAACAGACCATATTTACAATACATATAACCTATGACCAGAATATATCAAAACTTCTTAGAGCTCACTAGTAGGCAACCCAATTAAAAAGTAAACACAAGAAAATGATAGCCAGTATAGCACAAGGAAAGGTGTGCAGCTCTAGAATCAGAAAAATACTAATCACTACAATAACAAGATTGAATTATACACTCATTAGTGAGATGAAGGTAAAAGTTTTAAAAGCCTTGTCATGACTTTTTCTTTTTGTTGGATTCTCCCCCTATGCATTTTATTTGTCATGCCCAATGGGTTCATTCTGCTGGATTTTTCTGGGGTTGTGGTCCTCATTGTCTTTTCGTAGGGTATTGTCTAAAATTTTGTGGAGTGCCAGTTTTGTATTCATGAAGTTCTGGAGGTGCTCTTTGTCATGAAAGTATCTTATTTCTCCATCCATTTTGAAAGATAGCTTTGCAGGGTACATCAATCTGGGTTGAAGGCTGTTTTCCTTTAGTGCTTGAAATACATTACTCCAAGCTCTTCTTGCCTTGAGGGTTTGCATTGAGTAGTCTGCTGTGATTCTGATGGGCTTTCTTTTGTATGTGATTTGTTTCTTTTCTCTCACTGCTTGTAGAATTTTGTTCTTCTATTGAGTTTCTGGAATCCTAACTATAATATGCCTATATGTAGATTTTTTTTTGATCAAGGCTAGCTGGAGACCTATATGCCTCACTTATCTGTATGTCAAGTTCTTTTCCCCTGATTGGAAAGTTTTCTGCCATCACTTCTGTGAACAGCTTTCTTTTATGTCATCTGCACTCTCTCCTCTTCCTTCTTTGACTCCAATTAGTCGTATGTTATTCTTCTTTGCATAGTCTCGCAGCTGCTGGATTGATTTCTCGTGTTCCTTTACAATTTTAAAGCAATTTTTCTTTTCCTGGTCACTAATTGCAATCTTTTCTTCTGTATCTGAAATTCTATCCTCACATTGGTTCATTCTGCTGTGTAGACTTTCAGTAGAGTTTTTAATATCCTGCAAATCTGTTTGCATCTGTTTTATGGATTCCATTTGTTTCCTATGTTGGGATTCCATCATGTTCCTCAGATCCTCTATTTTTTTAATCTGTGTCCTCTCTAGATTTATTAATCATATATTGCACCATGAGCAAAATCTTTGCTGTTATCTGAATAATTATTTCTGATTTCATTTTTCCCAGATCCTCTTTTGTTGCCAGTTCAGGGAGTCCAGGTTGTTGAATATCAGATTGTTCCATCTCGTTTTTCTTTGGGGTTGCTGTAGGTGATTTCGAAGTCTGTTTTTGAGACTTGTTTACCTGTCTTCTCATTTTCACCCAGGATGGGAGGTGCTTCTGGCACATGTGTGGCTCACCTTCTCTGCCCTAGGAGCTTGGGATGGCGGCGGGGGAGCTTCCTCCTCGGTTCTGGGACCAGCTCACCTTCTCTGCCCTAGGAGCCTGGTATGGTGGCAGGGGAGCTTCCTTCCAGGTGCTGGGACCAGCTCAGCTTCTCTGCCCTAGGAGTTTGGGATGGTAGTGGGGTAGCTTCCGGGTGCTGAGACCAGCTTAGCTTCTCTCAAAAAATCTGTGTCTTTCAGGGAGTAATCCACCCTAAACTGTAATTATGAAGAGAAGCTGAAGAAGACAAGGAAATCTGGGGGATACAGAATCACAAAATACCAGGGTTGGGGGATGTTGTACATAAACACACATGGTCCAGCAAGCTCAACTTTACAGTTAGGAGCTATCAGCACTGAAGTCATAGATGCTTTTCATGGAGTTATTTCAAATTGGTAGTAGCATTCAGCATTAAGTGAGTTGACAGACAAGGAAAATATAGAAAATGGAGGCAGTGACTGGAAATATTTCTTTTAAGGAGTCAATACTCCAATGCATGCTTTGGAGACAAAAAGCAGGGGATGCAGATGATGCCCCACTCTACCTAGCTCCCATCTCATTATTCATTTGTTTATATTTATGTTCAGTTGAATTGAAAAGCAAGACCATTTTCCTTTACATTTCAGGTAAATAACATTTCCAAGAATGATGATACTTTCCAAACCATTTTTAATAGGGAGTGAAAATACAAGTTTTAGTTCATGAAGTTTGTAAAGCAATTAAAGTGAGATCACAAAATAAGTATTAGAATTTTCATTCTCTACTGTCTTCTCCATACATGTTGAGGAGTTTTTAAAAATCAGATTAATGTAATGGTACTTGGGAATAAATTCTTTTAAGAATTAACACTTATGTGTGCATATATGTGTGTATCTCTAATACATATAAATAGTATACATACAACAAACAAACACACATGCACACATTATTTATTTTCCTATTTAATTAAATAGGTTATGTAGGCAATATGAGGACTTGTGAATGTCTCTAGTTACCATGGAAACACAATTTTTAAAGTTGCTCTGAAGAGTGGTGTGATGCTGATTAAAAAGTTCAAGGACTTTGTTTTAAAATTAGCTGGAAGAGTCAGCCAGGAGAAGCTGCACATTTTAAGGCTGGTTTGGCACTCATTACAGGCTGGGCTGGATCCTCATCTGGACCGCCCCAGCAACCTGTCTTCTTGCACACTTTCCTGATATAAGAAGGCCAGAAGGTGATTCTCGACATGGCAACTCTGAAAGCCCTGCCAAAAGGTTAATAGTTATGTACTTCGCAGTTAAGTAATGTAATTATGTACTGCTCTGCAGCTGTGTGCACTCAGCTCAGAAGGACTCGATGAAGACAATCTCCTGGCATTTTACAATCTGACATGAACTTCATAACCATTAAAAACAAATTCTTGGGAAATTAATGGCTGTTGGGTCTTTATTAACTTGCAGTGAAGTATAATGTTGCTTTCATTAAAATATATTGCTGAAAAATGATGGTGAGAAAAATGTAATCTGAATGACAGTGAGCTGTGAGAACCTACGGTTGCTTAATTTGATCACCATGGCAACTATGACTTTAAAAAACACATACCACCAGTGTTTCTTGGTTTAGTGAACACTGTAAATGATAAATCCATTTGCTAATTTCAGATTCATATGCTTTAAAGCAAGGTGTTATCTTTAACCTTCCCTTTCACATTGAAATTTTAGACTCTTATTAGAAAGAGAATTGCAAAGCTACTACAGAACAATTGAAATTTTTAAATAGCCTAAAACATTAAAAAATACATTTTATAGCTAGATTTCCCCATATATTTCTTTGTTCTTGTTAATGTGCAAGGAATATAACATTGTGTTATTATGAAAATTTCAGTGTTTGTTGCTGTGAATCAGAGTAACTATATTTGTCAAATCATGTAAAGAGAAGTTAACTCTTCAGATTTAAAGGGCTCTTGAACAACATTTCACAAAACCTCTGTGGGTACAACAGCATAATGCCTATTTCACAGATCATGGCTTACCCCTATATTGCAACTTACACTAAGCTCTCTGTCAAAAAAAAAAAAATACAGACACACGAGTGTTCATGAATAGACATAATACACTCATGCTGAGGCATTTGGCCCCAGTGAAATACAATAAGTTTAATTGCATCCAGATGAAAAAATACTTAAATTTGAGTTCAACTCATTCACTTGCTTATATTTACATAGACTCTGCTAATTTTGCATAACACAAGAGTGTGCAAAGCTGAAGCACACAGACACCCCTACTTCTTGCCTTAGTCTTTTTTGTGCTGCCAGAACAAAATACTTCAGACTGAGTAATTTGTGAAGAAAAAAAAAAGAAGTTTATTGGCTCACCCTGATGGAGGTGCAAGGTCTGAAATCAAGGTGCTAGCAAGGTAATACCTGCTTCCAAGGTAATACCTTGTTGTAGGCTTCAGGAAGAAGACTGGGTCCTCACCTATCAACAAGCAATATAGCCAAGAGGCAAAGGGGGACACTTTTTTATAATAGAAATTAAACCCCGGGCCCACTGAACTATATCCCCAGGACACTCCTCCCTTCCCTATTAAATTTTACTTTGAGATTATGTTTTATTTGCTAAGTCAATGCATTGCCCTGGTTGAGCTCAAACTTGCTATCCTCCTGCCTCAGCCTCTTGGAGTCCTTGGATTATAGCCCTGTGCCACCACATCTGCCTAAACTTTCCCTTTTCCACTGGCCTTAATCTTACCTATGAGAACAGACCACTCATGGCCCAATTATTTTTGCAAAGGACAAATTCATAACATAGAACCTTCCCTACATCATTAAAGATTCAAACTTGATCACTTTTGTTTTAAAAAGTGCATGCTTAATTATAAGTCTGGCAATTACACATTAGTACTGTGTAATTACTAGTTGATTAATTGATTAATTTTAATGATGACAAAAATGAAAGGATTTAGGATTTCTTTCTTCTTTTCTTTTTGGCTTTGTTTTGCTCCAGAATATGGATCTTTCCTACAAGATGTCAATAAAACAGTGATTTGTTTATTCATTTACCTATTTATATTAGTACAGTGACTTATGATCTTGTTTGTATAAATGAAAACTCACAATTCCTTTTCTTTTTTTCATGCTTTTAACATACAGTCTTGGAATAAGAATTTCATTTTGCAAATCTTTTTTCAACGTGCAGGGCCTTGTTGTTTCAAGTGTATTTGTTATGTTGACTTTCTTCTTTTGCCTTCCTCCAGGTTGAGTTTACCCTCACCTTATCAAAATTACTTGCACACGATTTCAGATATCAAAGTGCAATCATCCTCACTCAGGGCAGGTATCTGTGGTCAGTTCTTCTGAAGCATTGTCTCTTCCCAGAGCTGAGTAGATTCTCATTTGGTCCATGTCAAGTTGATATTTTTGAATGTGAATTTCATGCCTATCAACCAGTTCTGCCAACCAAAAGAGAGAAATATGTTGGATTCTCAGAATACTGTCTATAGCTTTTACCCAAAAATGTATTTGACCTTCAGATTTAGCACTTAAAATCTAATAATGATGATAACACTTTTAAATTAGGTTGATGAGAAGATTGGAAAAATCAATATATAGGCTTGATTAAATACAATACCTTTTTCTATGTTTTTTACTGGGCTGGAGATTTAGCTCAGTGGCATTGCTGCCTGCTTCAGAAGCACAAGGTCCTGAGTTTGATCCCCAGTACCAAAAAAAAAAAAAAAAGATTATCTTTATGTTTATTACTCACTGTATCTTATCATTATTATTTTTAATCAAAAACATAGCTTGAATTTTTATCCAAATGAACCCAGTAAAAGTAAGTAGGATAAAGCCTAGCACTGGAGCTTAAACCAGATAGTGCATGTGTTTTTGCACCTTTATACTTGGTGGGTTGGTGTCTTATGCGAAATTCAAGAGGCAGTTGCTCCACTTCCAGGAATTAATAGTTTTAAGGAGTGAAAGAGGAGGCATTGAAAATAAAAGGGTCCACTTACACCTTTCCTATTTGCTCATTTGTTCTTTGTTTATTCATTTATTTACTTTTGGAAAAAACTCAAACCCACGTAATAATTGCAGTCACAGTACAAATACATTTCCCCCCATCTAAATTATTTGAAAATTGTTAATGTAACATTTAGTTGCCTTGAATACTTTAGTATGTATATTATACAAATAAGGACATTTTCTAAATAATTGCATATATACATGTGTGTATACATGTGAATCTATCCATTTATATAAACACTTAAACCTATATTTATAATCTATCCATTTACATTGAAAGCAACATGTTCACATAAATGCCTCCAATTCCAAACCAATCCCACAAGTCTGATTGCAGCTTTCTTCTTCTCTATAACTGCAATTCTTATCTCAATATATAAAAAGTTGGCTCCTATCACACTCATAATTACTTACATCATCAAACCTTCTGCCTGTAGCCAATCTTGGGGCATATTCTCCTTGTATAGTACAAACACTCCATCCCTGGCCCAGGCTCTGTCCCCTGCCTGGTATCTTCCTCATTGCTTTGACTCTGACACTGTGAGCTGGCTACTCTGTATGTGAGTTTCTGTGCCCTTCAAGTTCTTTCTTTCTTTTCTTTCCTTTCTTCCTTTTATCAATATCTATTTTGCTCTCACTTACATAATGGCTTTTGGATTAAATAATTTAGAAAGGGAAGGAAAAAAAGGAAGATAAGGAAAAAAAGAGAAAGGGAAAGAGAACAAGAAGGGGAAGGGCAAGAGGAAGACAAATTTAATTACTATAGGTTTTTTTTCTTTAATTTCCTGTCTTCTACTGTTGAGACTTCTCCATGCATTCCCTATTTCAGACCCATTTTTCATTTTCTCTTTATTTCATAGTTTTACAAAATTAGAAGCTTACCTTTGTCTACTGCTACTCTCTTTTTAAACATTTTTTCAGCCTTATTGGATATAAATGACAAGTAAAAAATTGTATTATTTTCTGCTTTAGCTACTTTCCTCATTGCTGAGAAACGATACCTGACACCCACCATTTAAAGGAAAAGAAGTTTAATTTGGCTCAGTTTTACAGGTTTCTGCCCATGTTTGGCAGACATAAACACAGAAATGGCATGGCAGGAGGGTCTGGGGGAAAGAGGGCTGCTCACATCATGGCATCCTGAAAGCAGAGAGAGAGGGGACAAGCTGGGGAGGGAGGTACTTCCTTTCGGTTCTCACCTGAGGAACACACATCTTCCAACAAATCCCCACCTCCTACCAGAAAGATAGCTATTATCGGCTCCATGATTCCCTCACCCTCCATAAGCCCCCTTCTGAACACATGAGGATCTTGGGAAACATCCAGATATAACTACAGCATTTCCTGTGTGAGGTTTTGAAATACATATACATTGTGAAATGATTACCACAAACAAGCTAATTAATGTGTCTTGTCATCTCATGTAATTATCTTTTTTGCTGTTGTTGTGAGAAAAATTAAGATCTACTCTTAGCAAATATCAAGTAAACAATACGGTATTATTAACTATACCTACATGATATATGAAGTACTCATGTTGCATAACTGACACTTTGTACCATTTTAGCAGTGTTTATTCAATTCTTCCATGTTTTTGCACCTGGCAAATACCATTCTATTTTCTGCCTCAAAAACTCCAACTTTTTAATATTCCACTTAGACATGAGCTCATGCAGTACTTCCCTTTCTGTGCCCAGTCTTTTTCATATGGAATAATGTCCTCCTGGTTCATCTGTTTTTCATCAATTGACAGGATTTTCTTCCTTGAGAAGGGCCAATAATATTCCTTGCATGTTTGTATCACAACTCCATGTCCTGTTGATCTACTGATGGTTATTTGGTTTGATTCTGTATCTTGGATGTTGTAAATAATGCTTCAAGGAACACTGAGAGCAGGTAACTTTTCGAAATATTGATTCAATATCACTTGGACGTATAACTAGAAGTAAGTCTGTTGGATTAAAAGGTAGTACCATTTGAAAGTTTTTAAGACAACTCTATATTATTTTCCTTAATGGCTATACCAGTTTACATGTCTACCAAGACATGCTTTGCTCCATATCCATGCCCACTTTTGTTACTTTTTGATAATAATGATTCTAACAAGTATGAGGTGGTACTGGTGGTTTAATTCACATTTCCCCAATGATTAGTGATGTTGAGCAATTTTTCATACACATTAGTCATTTGTATGTTTTAAATGTAGAAAAGTCTGTTTGAGCCCATTTCTTAATCAGTCTATTTGCCAGTGTTTTCTCTCCTGAAAGTCTCTGATTTCATTTAGTTTAGGAAAACTGAGCCTGAAAAAGATTGATGGCTCATAATATCCTTTTCTTAGTACAGCTCATCCTCATCCTATCACCTCATCACTTTGTTCAATAATTTAATATGCCAAAGTTTACAAATAGGTTAACTGGCTTAAATTAGAGTGCATAGAAAGGCATTTTGATCAGTAGAATGTGTTTAGGTTACTTAGATTCTTTAGGAGAGAGAGCATAGAAAATAATTAATTATTTTACAAGAAATTTTAAGTGGAGGTCATACCCAAAGTCATTCTGAAGTAGGTAGAAACAAATTATTTGTCTTTTTCACAGTTCTGAATAAAGTCTGTCTCTCAGACAGAAAACATTAATTGAAAGGAAGACATTTTCAAATAAGGAAACTATGAATACTCTGAAGGGTGAATGTTTAAATTTGTTGGTAGGAAGATGAGAGACAGCTTTAGACAGATTTAGAACGAGGAAGAGCAGACTCTGCAGAGTTCAGTCCAGAAGTCAGTGCAGAGTTTGGAGGACGCCAACCTTCTGCAACTGCAGGTGGTATGCTGGTCTCCTTCAATGTGTGATGTTAAATTTTTCCAAAGAAATTCTCTCTGAAGTTGAATTGGAGTTGTAAAGGTGATCAGCTAACTCTTGAGTTCTAGCTATATTATAGCAATGAAAAGTAAAGTGAAAAGAAAATCTCCCAGGCAAATACATTGACAAAAATTGGGACGATTCGCTCAATTGCTAATCCTATTGTGAAGACTTCTCTTTAGAAATCTTTTGTAAAATTTTCATTTAAATCATAGAATTTGAAATGTTGTTTTATAAATGAAACTATTTCTATATTATTTCTGTGGTCATCTACAGATATTTAAATGGAAGTGGCACTCAGACCACTCTTTAAAAATGTGAATGGATCCCTAGACAGGGAAAAAATGGGTGAGAGTTCAGGGAAAGGCAGACATCCTATCTCTATGAACATGCCAAGCTGGGTTCTGCCTCCAGTGTTTTCATTAGCTGCCTTCTCACCTGGAAAGCTGTTCCCCTGGAGCTTCCTTTTGCTATTGACCCATTCTTTCCATTCAGGTTTCAACTTAAAGTTTTTCTCTTCAATAAACCCTCTTTGAGTACCTAAGTGAAGTCCCTTGGTGTTCCTTTAAAATAGGGCCTTAGTGTACTTTCATGTTAGCATATATAACTAGATGACATATTTTTGCCTATTAACTTGTTTGCTGTCTGCTTCCACCCACATAAATGTAAGTGCTAAGAGAGTAAAGAGCTTAACTATTGTGTTCACTGTTGTATTACTGGTACCTGGAATAACTGGCCACACATAATATGTACCTAAGTAATAGTACCATTTGTACTGTTAAAGAACAAATGACAGGAAAGAAACAATGACTAGAAGACTTCATGTACAAGTGAATTATCTGGGATGTAATAAAGTGAGTTAAAGTAGCTGTTTAAATTAGTACCAACAAACTGATTCAAGATTATAATTTATTTCCCATTGGCTAGTCAGAGGTAATAACAAGCTGCTTTCTAATTGAACAGGATTCAATCAATAAGATTGTTTATGACTATTTAAATAAATATTTTCCTAGTTTGTTATAGACATTTAACATGTCTAACATTCATTTCTATCTCAGTGTGATGTATTATAGATCATTCAGCATTCATGGAAGACTAGGTCACTGCTAGGGGCCATTCAAGGCACTGGGGATCCAATTATTAATTAAAAAGCATTCACTCCCCTGGAAGAATATGATCTAGCATTATATTAGTTAGGGGTATCTAGAGAAACAGAATTAATAGAAATATGTGTATAACCCCTAGAGAAACAGAATTAATAGAAATATGTGTATAATTATGCAAGGGAATTTATTAGACAGGCTTACAGGATCAGGGGTGAAAGAATTCAAAATGGGCAACTGCAGAGTGTCTCCAGATGATCAAGTAGCTGCTCAGCCCTTGGGGAAGTCACAGAACAAGAGGGGTCAGGATGCAGCACCAGTCCAAGGTTAAGGCTAGAAGCCCATCAGAGAATCACCTGACTTCAGAACTGCACTGGAAGGCTGAAGAAACTAGAAACTGGTTGGTGCCACCCACAATTTTTTAAAAGGAGAGGTTTATCTTGCTCACATATTCTAGTGAGTTCAGTCCAAAGCCAGCTGACTCCAAGGCAGAAATGGCATAGTGGAGGGGCCTGGCAAAAGACAACTGCTTCTCCTATGGCAGGCAGGAAGCAGGAGAGGGGGGTGAACCAGGCCCTTTTCAGTTCAGAAACCAGTGACCTGCATCCTTCAACCAACCCTACCTCCAAATAGGGAGACTTTGGGAGGGCCACTTAAGATCAAAACCATAATAAGCATCTAGAGTCTGGAGAAGGATACACTTCATGAAGCTGGCAGGTACACTACTTAGTACTGAAATATAAAAGAAAGAGAGAGTGCTGCAGGAGCATAACGGGGGACATAACACATCATAATAACTTTCTTGAGAATGCAAAACATAAGACGAATAAGCTTTAAGGAAAGCTACAAATTAGCTAATCAAACAGGAAGTTTGGTGGATAGAGCAGATGATCCAAACATGAGCAAAGAGGTGAAAAATTCCAAGTTCCTTTACAGAGACTTAGGACCATCCATGTATTTGTGCACTAGACCATGACAAAATACAGACAGTTAACTCTACCAGATGATTGTGCTAGTGCACTGTTAAAAATGATTTAGTGTATTCACAGAATTTACCCAAGGTTGGAGAATTATGGTCTTTTGTATTCTCATGGACGATAAATTATCAGTGCGTCACATAATCAGTAGAGAAAGACAAGGTAAATTCATTGAAAAATTTTGTAGTATCTTAAAAATGTACATGATTTAGGAAAAGTACCATTAGTCATCAGGGATTGAGTGTTTTCTTTTTGCCAGGTACTGTGGCTGATGCTGAATGCAGGTTGCAGAACAAAACAAGCAGAGTGGATATTGTCATGGATCTTGAAGACTGGACAGTTGGAGATCTTTTTGGCATGGGTTCTGCATTGTTCTCAGAGCACTGTCAGAAGGGCAATGAGGACATTTTCCCCCACAGCATTATGGACAATAGATAATCACAAAGAAGCAAAGCAGACATTGCTGATGGTCTGTAGTGTCCATGAAACCCAGCCTGCCTTTATATTTGAAGCCTCCTTAACTTGTTTTGGAAATTCTTAATGGTTGACAGTAACTTTGTAGTGGAGATATCTTATGTTCCTTGTAGGTACACTTCCTTTTACTGAGTGTTCACTGTTTATGCTAAGGTGACTTAATTCACAGCATATCCTGCCGAGGCCTGATGATCTGTCACTTATTGCTATGGCCAGACTGGGACAGACCTCAATGCCTCTTCAGAGCTTGGACCATGACACACTCCCAGAAATATTCTCTGTGTTCTGGTGTCAATATTGGAACAGTGATTTTCCAGGCAAATTTTCATGTTCATTCCTTGGGTTTCACTAGACAGATATCTCCCCTCTAGGGTCATAATGAGAGTAATTGCCAACTTTGTCAATTCACTAAAGTTTGTATTTTTTTCTGATATTAAAGGTCCGTATGCTAAATTTTCTAACATTAAAATTAAGTAAAACTGAACAAAGGATTTCTTAGAACACACATGTCGATGATATCTCCATTTCTCTTGAAAACCAGGAGGGAAAGAATGTTTCTCATTAAGAATTTAAATCTGAATAGCCTTTTGAGGAGTGGAAAAGCAACTTAAGAGAATGTCTACCAATTTTTACTAAAATTTTATAAAGAGAAAAACTAAATTTCAAGTAAAAAACATCTGGAGAGTTATTAAAGAGAGCTATGCTTTTTTATTTTATTAAATTTTATCTTATTTAAATCAGTTTGCTTACAACTGTATTCTTTGTGTAGTTTAATCCTATCTATTTGAGGTTTTTGAGCTAACATGTCATTTATCTATCTTCCTCTTTTACTAAAACATTCATTGAAAATAAGTTAACTTGTTTAAATGATTCGTACTTTTAGGAGAAAAAACTACTTTTATTAAATGAAAATACTATTATTATTGCATCTATAATCATTCTATCATGGGAAAATGGTGTTTCTCTAACCCTCATGAGTCCTGCACAGGTGTTTGTATATTCGCTATAAATCTGTGACCACGCAAAGTTCATTATGTCTCATGAAAATAAGTCTTCTCATCCGGGTGGATTTGAGCTTTGACTCAGGAATACTCCTTTTCACTTCCCTTTCCAAAATCAAAGCAAAAATCAAAAGCTTGCAGTTTTTCCCAGCTCTTGAACTACTTATATACTATGGACCTTTTTCCTTCTATTATCTCAAAGACATGATAAATACAGAGCATAGTAATGGGACTCAGCTTATGTAAAACCAAGGAGGTTGCTTTAGAGTCTAGGGGAAAAGGGTTTGTTCTGAAATTAGGATTAACTACCATACACAGCCCTCTGCTCTCTTACAGTATTTGCACTTAAGTTAGCATTGGTGTTCCTCCTATAAGAGTTATAATCCATCAAGAAGTTCTGCCCAGTAAATACACACAAAGCATGTGTATATGATTTTGTTATGATTTTTCTACAAAGTCTGAGTGTTATTAGGATACAAACACTTGATTTCAATTTGCAAATGTTATGATTATTTACTCCAAATACCTAAATTCTAGCTTCTGCTTGTTAAATTCCTTGTCCTCTAACTTTGGGGAAATCTGTTGAATTCTCCAGAACTCCAAGTTTCCATTTATGAAGTGAAAGAGTTAGAATGATTTTAAATAAGAATCAAGTCACTTATTGAGTTATTTTCATATTTTTTAAATAGTTTGTACATCTGAAACACTGAGAACCCAGCTAACAAATGAAACACTGATGTATACCTGGAAGTCTGAGATTAAAAGAAACAAGAAGTGGAAACCTAATGGAGCACCGGCACTCATTTTCAGCCCCTGCACGGGAAACCCCAGGGTCAGGTGGTTCATCCATGGTATCCTGTGCATTCTCAGGGCCACATACCCTGCGGAGCCAGGAAATCTAAGAAAAACTCCATGTACCTAAACTCACTGCAATATGGTGAGGAAAAAAGGTTGACAATTAGGTATGTGAACATAGGAAATTTTAATTTCATCATTTCCTTAGCAATATTTTTATTGAAAGCTAAACATATTTGATACTTAGACACATTCTGAACATTGAGACTATGTGAATGATAGGCTAAGGATGGCCTCTCTGGTGTAGTGGCCATCCTGTAAATACAGGATAAAATTTCTGGAAATGATTAAAATTTACTAAAATACTTTTACTCAGCCTTAAATTGCATATTTCCTTAACATACTTAAGACACATAATTTCTTGAGAAATCTACTGAAATGTTGTCTTGTTCTGAAAAATGACTTCAAGAGCACATGTATCCAGCTCAGGCATTCAGTCGGTGTATCGTTGTAGGGTTCCTTTTCTTTTTTTTTTTAAATTAATTTTATTGGTACATTTTAGGTATACAATTTTATTCCCATTCCAGGGGGTTAACTCAAGGTGACCATGTATGGCATTACATGCCTTCACATAGATTACACATTTTCATGGGGGAGAAAAGGCATGTAATTCAGCTCTCAGTTCAAAATTACAAGTGCTTTTGCTCTGAACAGCCCTTAGGCTTTGAATGCAACAAGAGTTCTTTCTATATGTTTCCAAGTTCCCCTTTTCCTCACACAGACTATGAAAAAGTCAATACTGAAGGGCCACATTTTAATAAAAGTAATACTTTTTCCTGCTTTACCCAGGGCATCTTAAGTGAAACTGGCTTATTTTGAAATCCAAGTACACAGCAGTGGCAAATGCAGCTTGCCCCCTCTTCCTCGATTCACAGCACTGTCGCCCCTCTTGCTTTTGCCTCCACAACACAAATGTCAATGCAGTCAGAAAAGCAGAGAACGTCATCACACTGACATGAAAACTGTTGCACCATACAGACTTCCTGAAAGTGCATAAGGCCTCCAGAGATTCACTGACTACATTCTGAGACTTACTAGGTTTCCTTGGGTGTCCCTTTGATGAGTCAAGGATATGCTAATTTAATAAAAGAATCTGGAAACTTTCATTCCTTCCCTGTGCTCTGGGCCACTTTGAATAGCACTGAAATTCTCTGTACTTAACAGTTTAGGGGGAAATTCCTGTAAAAAACTCCATCCTAGTGTCTCATGAAAATCATCTTTGTTCCTGGTTAGTCAGATTTTTGATATTTTATATTTTTTATTTTATATGAATTTATTTCAAGTAATTTATATTTTCCTAGAAATCTACTTTACTTAGGTTCTTATCCTGTTAAATAAAACTAAACAAAATCAACTTTCATTTGAATAATTCTTTCACTGTTGATACTTTCTTTTATAATTTTTATGCAGTGAATTGGTGATTTTTCCTTTTTAATCTGTATTTGGTAAAGTCTACTTACCATTTTGTTGTTCTTTAAATCAGTATTATTTGCTCTTTAAATTTCACTGTAACATTTTAATACTTCCAATTAAGTAGTTTCTGCTTTTTAAATTTCTTCTTTAAGTTTGATTGCTCATATTGTAAATCCATTCGCTGTTTAGTTTACTTAAATTTTCTAATGTGAAGACTTAAGGCTGTAGCATTTTTGGACCCTTTTTAATATAATCAGTTTGTTACTTGTTTTTTTGGTTTTTTTCTTGAACAGTTTGTTTAGAGAAGACTTAAACAAGGGAGGAAATGATGGTAGTAGAATTTCTAGATAGTAGGTTTTGTTTGCTCAATATTTTTAAATTTTATTATAAAATTCTAGTTTTACTGCATTGTATTTAGGAAGGCTGATGGACATATATTGAATTGATTGTTTTAAAAAATCTAATAGAAATTAGTATTTCAATAAATATTCTTTATGTTCTTAGGAAGAAATTGTCATTTTGGTTCTTAGGACACTGAGTTTGATGTAGGTCAATTAAATCTATCTTTAAAAACCATCATTTTAAAATATCATCTATTTTCTTACTAAATTTGTGTCCACTTGAACTATCATGGACTAGCAGAAGCAAATTAATTTTCCTACTATTAATATACTTCTATTCCTCCTTGTATTTTTTCTTTTATCCCCTCCCTGCATTCTAATGTAGTGTTATTTAGTGTAGATATATGCACATTCTTCAGTATTCAGGTGGTTTTAAATTCTCCATCATATTTATTACCTTTCACTCTAAATTTAATCTTCTCTAATAGTAAGATCACAAACTCTGATTTCTCTTTGCATTTGTCTAGGATGTCTTTCCAATTGTTTGATCTTTAATTTTTTCATATAACTTCTTCTTCTGCTCCATGACATAAACAACATCCTTCTTGCTCACAGGGCTTTGACTGCTGCCCTGTCCACAACACAGAGTTCAGGTTTTTCTCCTTTGCCCCCTATTCTTTTTCTATTTATGTTTTTTTTAACAAATGAAAGGTTTGTTTTTAGTTCTGTTATCATAGTTTAAATTATGCTTGCTATTTTGCTAGTATGTGTGACTGTATGAATATGTATAGTTTTTTAAAAAAATTATGAAGTTTATGTTTATGTCTAGTGATGATGCTTTAATTTTTACTTTTTAATCAAGAAACTATTGACTTCCAATTGTTAATTCTACTGAAGAATGGTGAGGTTGTTATGTTTTTCCTCTTCCTCTCCCTTCCTTCTGCCATATATTTTTCAATAACGTATATATGTATATAACATTTATCTTTCTTATTTTAAATATACCTCTAATACTGTCTTGATAATTTTAAATGATCTCTATGGATCCTCTTTTTGATATTAAAAGTAGGAAATTGCTATCATGTCTCTTGCCTTTCTGTCCCTTTCTTTCCGTTCTGTAGCTGTTCCATTTCTACCTTGTCAGAGTTTATACTCTTTTCACTCTATCATCAAAATCAGCATATGTGTACTGTTCTGGTCCTAGAGTTAGTTTTTGAACTCAACATCACTCCTTTTATGATAGTTTATAAAATAGTTTTTGTTTGACTAAGTGAGTTTTCTAGAACTTTCTTTGGGAGCACTCATGGAGTCTATATGCCATGTGTTCTTACCCATTAAATGTTTTCTTTTGTCATCATTTTTAAGTAATAATTTAAGCATAACATTGTTGAGTTTCATTTTCTTTTGATGGCTCTGTAAAGAATTATTCAAATTTCAAAGTTCACTCTTCTGTGAAGAAATCAGATAGCAGCAGACATTTTTTTCACCTACAAAGATAATATAATCTTTTGCCTATTTAACCAAAAACTTATTTGATTGTTTTTGACATTCAGTACAAACACTAACATATTCTTTGGTACTGATCATTCTACATACTTTTTCCTGGGATATAGGTATAGTAAAACTTCTTCAATATTGAGACTGAAATTCTATTTATTTCTAGAACACTTTCTTGAGTTATATATTTAAACAGTGTTGTTTTTATTTCATTTTCTTTTATTATAGAACTCCAATTATGAATATTGTGCTTTTTGAAATATACTCCATATTTAATATTTTGACTCTAAGATCCATTTTAAAAATTGTCCTCATCTCTTTTTTACTCACTTTATTTAAATTCTAGCCTTCACATATCTTCCTGGGTTGTCAATATTATCTCTTCAGCCCAGATTGCAG
Source organism: Heterocephalus glaber (assembly GCF_053883595.1). Classification (NCBI taxonomy): domain Eukaryota; kingdom Metazoa; phylum Chordata; class Mammalia; order Rodentia; family Bathyergidae; genus Heterocephalus; species Heterocephalus glaber. The sequence continues at coordinate 8,236,033 of NW_028258170.1, forward strand.
CGTGCAATTTTCAGTGATAGTTTCATTTTTTTCTTCTGTATCCTTAACAAGACCATCCAGGCTGTAAATTGACTCTTCCACTAGGTTTCTAAAAGTTAATTTCATAACTATATTTTAATCATAATTTTCTTCTACATCATTAAGTTTTATATCAACAACTTTAAAAAGTTAATATTATGTGTAATTTATTTTTTTATTTATTTCTTCTTCTTAAGAAAATATTCTCCTTTGTTTCTTATTTATTAGCCATCTTCAAAGAAGGTCAATCCTCCCTGAATGAGAAAAACAGATGAGAGCCATTGAATTTTCTTTTCAATAATTCTTAAAGTATTTTTAAATTTTATTCCTCATTAGTCAACTGAAATTAACTTCTTTAGGACTAATCACGTTGTTGGGTTTCTCTCCTCCATCATTATCTGTGTTTTGCCGTTCAGCTTGACTTAGCCTCTCCTCATAACCAAACCAGCTGTGGGAAAGCTGTGGGAGCAGCCTACTCAGATGCTTCCCACATTGCCGTTATGGTTCTGTCCGCTTTGCACTGAGGCAATTTTAAAACATGGCTGCATATGCACTGACGTTCCTCTCATTAAGGCCTGGGGTGGGGTTTCCCTAAAATCTGGGTGGGCTTGTGACTGCTGTGACCAACCGAGTACAGTGACATTGGTTCAGTGTGACTTCTGAAAGAAGGTCGTAAACCATCATGGGTTCCTCACTGTTTGAAGGGGTCCAGCTACTCTGACACACCCGAAGTAGAGGACCATGTGCATAGTTTAGACAGCCCCAGTCATGTCACCAGGGCCCTGGCAAGCTAGTGAAGCTCGTGTGGATGCTCTACATCAGCCCTCCACCATCTCTCTATAACTGAATGCCCTCTGTCAACATCATATGCAGCAGAAGAATGACTCTAGTGAATACTGCTCAACTTATTAATGAAAAACTCATGAGTTATAATAAAATGGTTGCTGTTCTAAGATTTTAAGTTCAGCTGTAACAGTCATTCTTGAACTGCTTTGTTAGACAAATACACTCAGTCAGAATTTTATGGCATTTGTAGCTACAGATCTTTAAACTTTGATATCTTATACCACTTGACATTGTACTTCTAAAAACCACTTCCCAGTTGTGTATATGGAAGTTTTAGCTATTCTCACATTTTAAGGGAAGTTAAATTTCTTTCTTATTCTCCATCTGCTTTGGGGTGATTATTGAAGAAAGAGAATTGACAGAAATGTGACTGACAGTCCTATATAATGTTAGGCTTCTAGTAAAATATTTCTATACCAGAGCCAATAATAACAGCTCTTAGGTCTGCAATGTGAAGTGACTGTTTTAATGACATAAAACTAAGTGGTGTTCAGTAAAATTTCAAACTTCTTTGTCCCTTGTTTTGCTTTCTTCATTAAGCTGTCGAAAATATTAGAAAGTCAGTAGTGATAATAACTCCAGGTTCAATGTTTGGAATTCATAAAAATACTCTGTTTTCTCAAGTAACAAAGGAGAATTGAAGTTAAGGGATAAAATACAGTGTGATAATTTATTCAAATAATCTCATAAAATTTTGCTTAGAAAAGAATAAAGATTATACCCATGTTAAACAATTCTTGAAATGGCTTCATGGACAACTACGTTGTTTAAATGAGATAAGAGATATGAATAACCTGGGACTTTCCTAAATATTCAAGTTGTAGCCAACAACAATGAATTTACTTTTAGTAGTCTAATGTGATTTTCCAACTTATTTTAAATGTCAATTTTGCACAAGTGTCTCCATTTATATAAGAGAACTTTTCCCATTTATAGTCCATGAAAGAAAAGTAGGAACACACTTTTTAAATTTCAGAGGGAGTCTACATTTCATGAAAGATATATATATTTAATATTTCAACTTGCATTTCTCATAAAAATGAATAAGAATTTATTTCAATATATATCTAAGACCACTAGAAATCCTGACAATACTTGATCATATTTTCTGTACTAGTGATAACTGTTTCATATATCAGAATTGATTCAATTAGTGCAGCCAATTATTTATTATATTATCCTGTTGACCAGTCTTACAAAACTGAGTAAACCAAAAAATATCTGCCTTAGAAAAAGTTTCACGATATAGAGCACACTACCTTTACCATTTACATTTTTGAAATTGACTTGTAAGTAGACGATAGCAAACTGCAGTTGAGGGACAGGAATGTTGAGCTGGGAAACCCAGGGGATCTAAGGCTGCCATTCTTGAAGAATGGCAGTTTGTGGAATACTGAGCAAGAAGTTCCAAAATTTGAAGTCCTAGATGTAGTACAGAATTCCCTTTTGAATTGTTTTGAATAAAAGGTTGGATACTTAGTAAGCAACTTGTACTATGAATTTCTATTTTGACAGACTCAAAGCTTGAAATGGAGATATGTTTATTAAAACTGTAATTGCTAAAAAGATATCTCAGATCCTCTAAATAAAATTATGAAAGGAAAAGGGATAGAACCCTGGCAATACAAAGACATCACATACAAATGATGTACTTTGCACACACATAAATTTCTGTTCCCTTGTGTACCTCCCAACTTAAAATGCTCGAAAGAAACACCCAATTGTCTACCTTCCTTTGCAGATCCTCTGAATAGTCTATGTCAAAATTAGCAAATCAAGTCTCAGAAAAAGTTAAGTGGCAGAGTGGTAAAGGTAGTAGTATGGGGCAGGGTGAAAAAATTCAAAAAAGCCTTTTCATTTCTCTCCTATGCCAAAATGCCTCAGGATTATGAATTACGAATATTGAAATGAGGAGGCAAGGAGATACTGTGAAAAGAAAAGTTACTTGTTTTTTGAGTAGCCTCAGAGTAAAGGAATTGAAAGTTTTGGGAACAGAAGTGAAAGTGGAGATAATGAATGGAGTACAAATGTGTCTACAGCTTTTGACGATTGGACTTAGAATTTTTTTTACTTTACCATGATATGAAACTAATATACAATCAGTAGAAACTGTACTTTGAATTTTCCTTTGCAGTATGATACTCTCTCAACAAGGTGATTGATAATCAGCAAGGAAAAGGGAACCAGAGTCCTACAGTCTCAAGGAACTGAATTCACTAGAAAGAATGATTTTAGAAGAGTTTGGGAAGGGTTTCTTATTTGCTGGTTTTCCTTTTTTTTTTTTTTTGAAGAGCCTTCAGACAAGAATTCAGTCTGATCAACATGTTGCTATCCACCCTGTGATATCAGTAGATGAGGTCTCAGCTGTGTCACACCCAACTTCTAACCTACAGAACTGTAAACACATAAGCAGGTATTGTTTCAAGCTACTAATGTGATGATAATCTGTTATGCACCCATAGAAAATTAACAGAGCATCTATCATATGAGTTTTCAAGGTCAGAGATCCCTGGAAATGATTATTACTCTTTTTCCATTGTTATCCCCAGTTTCAATTAATTAGTTAGTATAGCAGATTCTAACATATAATTAATTCCTTCTGTTATGGTCTCTTGTATTCAGAGGTGGGCTTCAGGAAGGTGACTGGGTCATGGGAGGCTAAGGTCATCAGTGTATTAATACAGTGAGGGCTCACAGCTGTTATATGTTACTGGGGAGTGGGGCCTGATTGGAGGTGGTTACTGGGGTGGGCCCTGAAAGGATGTATTCTTGTTTCCCTCTTCTACTTCCTGGCTGGCATAGATTGAGCAGCTGTCTTGTGTCAAGCCCTTCCATCATACTCTCATTGTGCTGGGGCCAGCCAACCATGAGGCAAAATAGACCTCCTATTACTGTATATCCTTCTGATACCACTCTAAGCTAACTTATTACTGCATGTTAAGTGAACTCCTTAAATACACTCCTAATTTGTTGCTTCCAATTCATACCTACCTCAACCTAAGCCATTCTATATAATATAGTGCAGTGAATTACTATCTATCTATCTATTAATTAATTAATTAATTTGGTGGTTTTGAGACAGGGTCTCACTATGTAGCCCAGGCTGGCCTCAAACTCACAGTGATTCTCCTGCTTCAGCTTCCCAAGTGCTGGGATTATAGGAGTGCCACTATGCCTGGCTATGAGTTACTATCTTAAATTAACCTCTGAGCATGTTGTTCAACGTCTTCACTGCTGGGAACAACACCACTGGCTGCATTCAAAGCATTTCACAGCTCTTCAAGGCACTGCATTCATGTCCTCTGTTGTCCCCACAGCATCACCATTTACTACTGCATCCTTCTGCCTCCAGTGCCTTAATTCTGTGCTGTGCTGTGCTCCTCACTGCCAGGCCAGCACATTCTTCTAAGTCCTCAACATATGCTGGAGTTCCTCTCTGTCCTTCTTTATCTAGCTAGTACATGATCATGTTCAGCTCTTCAGCTGCCTGACCCTTTATCAAAACAACTTTCCTACTATCCCAGCACCAGTCAACCCCTGTTGATGCAAAGAATTTCATGTGCTCTATTTGCACTGCCGAAAACACTGACTGCCTGCATCATGTCAGCACACAGCACAGGTGCTCAGTAAACCTTTTCAATTCTCAAACCTTGTCTGACGATAACTAAACCCCAAATCACCCCAGTAACATTCTGGCTGCACTCTCAGCTATTATGTGGCAGCCGGAGACAGGTGAGACAGTGTTGGGAGAGAAGGAATGACTTGGAAACTTCTCATATATAAAAGGGTACATTTAATAAATAGTGCTACATGTCATTCTAATATAAAAATATTTAAAACAAGTTGATAACAACTGTGGCCCATTTGTTAAGGAGATATGTGCTTCCCTTAAGACCATTTGGGGATAAATTTTACAACTCATTCACATATTTCATAACAAAATAATATTCTTTAAAAATAATTTATGAATTAGTGTTGTTTGAGGTAAAAATTCTCTATAATTTTTCAGAGCCAATTCCTTGTACTTGTCTATTCCTTCATGGACCCTACCAACAACTACAGGGGTTTTCTTTATTTCCCGGCATGTGCTTCATAATCCACATGGGAAACATTCCAAATGTGAATTCAATTGTCCACCAAAACAATAGTAAATGGTGCCAAATTGAAATAGAAAGAAGCAATACTTATTATGTCAGTAACACATGTGGAAAGAGTCAAGTAAATTATACACTAATCAAAGTTAATAACAAGCTTTATATTTTGGGATGTAACAAGACCACTAATATTCACACCATTGCAAACAGAGTGCAGCTGAGAAACAGATGTTTCAAGAGAATGTGCTGCATAGCAAAATCCACTCATAATATGTGTATTGAAACACACCCTTGCCCCTCAACTATTTATTGCTTTTCCAGATTCTGCATAGACCTTATTTTTATAGCTATCTTTATGACTTGGGGGATAAATATGCAAATGCCCTAATGTTCATGATAGTTTGATGCTGACTCTTTGAATTAGTTGAATGCACCTTGGTAGATAATTAAAACAATGTGAATGGAGAAAAATTGGCCACCAATTGTAGTATCCTCTACATTCTTTTAATGCATCAACTGTATTGTAATATCATCTCCATCCTTTTTTAAGTCTGTAAATTTTCCACTTTCTTGCATTCATTGTCTTTAATTTGCTGTCTTCACAGATACTCAAGGGATCTTGGGTCTGTTTACTATATTAAAATGCTAGCATGCCTATGGGAAATACTCAATTGAATTGTGATATTATAATTCAATTTAGAAAACACAAAGAACTTCCCAGTGTATTTTCCAGTCATCATCCTTTAGCTATGCCAGAGAAAATATTTAAAGATAGGTACAAATTAGGAAGTAATACAATTAGCCAGCCCCTGAGAATCATCTGCTCCACTTGTTCCACCGAGTTAGGGACCCACATCTGCACTCTTTTAAGAACTGTAATTGTGGCAGAAGCTGAATATTAAGATTCACCAGACTTTATCATTGAACATTTTATTAAGCAACTTTGTTCCTAAGTAGCAATATTCTTAAAATAGAGTGATCTTGTTTCAAAATGTCAAAGGGGGTTACATAGAGAAGACGATGCTAGTGAAAACAGACAAAGAAAGAAAGAAATGAAAGATCAGATGTAGTCTCTGCTAAACATTTTTTTTAAAGGAGGAAAGGTTTATTTAGCTCACAGTGTATAGGGGTTTCATCCATAACCAGCTGGCTCCAAGGCAAGGTGGAGGAAGGAGAGGGCAGGTGTGGCTTTCTCTGAGCCTGGCAGTGGTGAGCAAAGCTGGGACGCTCTGCCATCCTCCCTGTGGGGTGTCCCTTTGGGCAGGTGAACTCAGGGGCACAGACTCTGGTGACAGAGATGTCACAGGACATGATTATATGGGTATAAGTCAATAGGAAGAAAATCTGTCATTTCCTTGGACACCAGCACAAAACTGTCTCAAGTTTCTCAATCAAAAGTGTGAGTTTTAAAAATTTTATTTTATTGTTACATTTTAGGTATACAATATAATGCTAAATATTTTTATTAAAATTACGTATTAGTAAAAAGTGTATTACTTGCTTTTTCATAGGAAGATGGAAACATTCAACATTTCTTGAAAGAATTTCCAAGAGTGGACGGGCAGATTGTTAAATCTAGCCCTAAGATTATAAAAGGATTAATCATCTGCCTAAAACCTAGAAATTCAGGGACTGTTTCACACAGGGATAACTGGAATGGATGCATGCATTTACAGAGGGCCTTGTGATCACATGAACCTCCTTTGGGCTGCTAGATCTAGAAAGCAGTGGTAAATCAGATTCAAACCTGCAAGCATGATTGTCCCTGTAATGCGTGGATTATCAAAGCCTTAAAAAGAGCAGAACAGGCCTTTTTTTCTTATCATCATGTGCAGTTTTGCTGTGAAGATCAGTCATGCTGGTTTATTCTCTTGCTCACTAATATTGTCATCTTATGACTGATTTCAGCAAAGTTGACTGTTTTGAGAAAATTCTGTAATCTATTATATCCTGTATTTTACTGGCAAGAATGTTATGTTCTACATATATCTGAATTTAAAAGGATAAAAAGATGTACTTTAATGCAAATCTTAATTTTCACCATTAAAATTAGAAATGTTTTCATCAATAGTGTATTTTTAACTAATTACACTGGAATTCACATTTTAAAATATCTACTATTTTAAAGTAGTTCGTTATGAAATTTCAAACAAGATTCCTACAGGTGATTTTTTTTTTTTGCCATATCAAAGCTTTATTTGCTTAATTTTACATAATTTATTCAGACTATGCATCTTTTTTTCTTTTTTTTTTTTTTTTGGTACTGGGGATCGAACTCGGGTCCTTGCGCTTATGCAGCAGGTGGTGAAACCACTGAGCTAAATCCCTGGCCCCAGATTATACATCTTTTAAAACAAATTTTTCCCAGAAACAAAATGGATAAATACCTGCAGTCATTAGTATTAGCACAAGGCCAACCTTCAGTATTTCTACTTCACTGTATTAACAGATTTCAGGTCCATAGGATAAGTGGAAAAGTGGCTAAACATCCTTCAAATTATCACATAAAACAGCCTTGACACTCTCTACTAATATTTTCTTTCATTGATTTAGGGTTTAAATGGCTGTCAACTGAATAATCTCTTGTTATAAGTTTATTGGTCACTTTGGTACAATTATCACAAAAAGAGTGCTTCTATTGTATGCCCACGAGAATTGTAGTTTCATGATAATTTAGTCAATAAAAAGTAATTTATTTGTTGATGAATTATAAAGAAAACAAGCTGCTTTACCTTTAAAGATGTTAGGGTAAGAATATAATAGCATTCTCTTTGAACATTTTAAAGTTTAGGGATATCGAAATAAACTGTAGCAATATATCTTGGCAGTACTGTTTGGATCACATAATATCAGCAATTACTGCACTAAATTTTGTAGATTTGAACGGGTGCAATTTAATTAGGTTGAGCAAGCACCATCTAATTTCTTGTGTAGACTTTTTCTGTAATGAATGGACTTTTCTCAGCACAGAAGAGTGACCCCATGGGCTTCACCCTAAACTACATCTCCATTCCCCCTTTTGAATTTTTTTAAATTTTGAGGCAAGGTCTCACTAAGTCACTAAGTTGCCTAGGTGGAGTTCAATCTTGGGATCCTTCTGCCCCAGCCACCCAGTGTTCTGGTACTATCAGCCTGCACCCTCAAACACATGTGGTAACTGGATTTTGTAATATGCTTTTTTCTTCATTAATTGAAATGACTATATGGTCTTTTTTGGTCTGATGACATGATGAGTGGTTGGTTTTTTGAAATTTTCACCAAAATGGCATTTTAAGGTAATCAGGCATAATTCATAGGTCTACTGAGGTGTGGCTTTGATTTGATCCCATCATTTTTGTCACCTTTATGACTGTCCCAAGGGCAGCTTGAATCACTTCTGAGGGAGTCTGATTATAAGAATGCAAAGAAAGGAGTTAATTTAGTAAACCAGATGCCATTATGTTATAGTTTCTTAAAGAAAACATTAAAATGGTATAAAAAATTGAAATACAGCTAATTTTTGGTACAACAGTTGCAAATGTATACTATATATACCAGCAATGGGGTGCTCCTAAGGTTTCCATGTTAAAATTTAGAGAATCAATTATTGATCAACTATTAACTCGTGAAGAAATGTCATGGGCACAAATTACTCAAAAGAACATTCCCTTTATAGAAGTTTATTTAGAATCAACAAGAAACGCATGCAAGCAATGTAGAATTGTTATAAAAAATTATTTTTAAAATGAGTGCTGCTGTGGCTGGCAAAAAGGTCAAACGTGTTATGATGTTTTGCACACTCTCCATAAATCAGCCGCCTTTATGTATAAAGTGTTTTAAAGAAATTCACAAATATAAATAAATTTCTTTTAATTTAATGAAATAAGTGATTATTTTAATAATGTTTAAGTTGGCATGAATAGTATTATTATGTTTGGGCAGTAATTATTCAAATTCAAGCAACTAATTGATTTGGTCCATTTATAGACCTTCTATTAATTTCATTAGTAAAAAGACCAATGAAAGTGATTAGATCGATTTGTACCACCAGTGGTACAAGCCTCCAATGGGACAGTCATTCATGTGCCACAGGTAATTCGAGCTGTTATGAGACATTATTCTCTTTATAGAACTCTGAATTTAATTACAAATGTTCATTGAAGATTTTGCATCATAAACAACTGATAATGACAATTATTCTTCTAATGCATCTATCTAGAGACTAACAATTTTATTAAATGACTTGCTTCTGCTTTCATTGATTTATTTTTTTAGAAAATGATTTTGCCATTTTCTGCTCTTCTCTTTATTTTTTCTTGCTTTATATTTAATTTGCTCTTATCTGTAGTTTCTTAAAACACAAGATTATAGTTTTTCTAGTGTTACCTTTTTTTTTTTTTTTTTTGGTACCAGGGATCAAACTCCAGACCTTGTGCTTGCGAGGCAGGTGCTGGAACCACTAAGCTAAATCCCTGGTCCTCAAGTGTTAGCTTTTAATACTATAAATTCCTAAGTACTGCTTTAGCTGCATTTCACAAATCTTAATACTATATATCGAGGTTTTGTTTTCATTCAACTCAAGGAATTTGATAACTTCTCATGTTACTTCATATTGACCTGTGGACTACTTTAAGTTGTGGTATTTAGTTTCAAAATACAGTATTTTACCCTTCTTGATTTCTAGCCTAATTTCAACAGGTCAGAGAACGTATTTGATATTATGCCAGTTCTTCTAAGTTTGTTGAGGTAAAATACTATGCATTAGAATTTCTCTGTTTACATTACATCAGAACAACTTATGAAATGCTGTATACCGCAGATAGCACTTTATGTTGATAGCTATCATTCCTTAACCAGTTAATTGTGGGCAGGATGCTCTGCCAGGCTCCTTGATGCCAGGCTCAACTGTGTGACTTAGAAAATATGGTGAAACGAGCTGAGGGTGTAGCTCAGTAGTAGGGTGCTTGCCTCCCATCAGAAAGAAGACAGAGAGAAAGGGAGAGGGTAAACTAAGGCAAGGGGAAGGGAGGAGAAAGGAGTACAAAGGAAGAGAAGGGAAGAGGAAAAGAAGAAAAAGGAAATGTAGTGCAAGTAAAATCTGGAACAAAATGCTTGCATTGTTTTCAGTTTTTTCCTTTCTTCTGTACTCACCATGGAGTCATAGCTGGGCCAGTTTACAGTAATATAAATCACATACAACAGAGCTTGTCTCTCAATTGAAGCCATACTGCCAGCTACCTAAACACTCAGAACCAGCCCAGCTAAGTTCAGCTGCACTATCTAGTAAGCCCATAGACTCATGAAGAAAAATATGCTACTTTAAGCCTCTGAGATTTTTGGTTTTGCTTATCTACATTTCTCTCTCTTCAATCTCTAAAATTGCCCTGTGAAACTATCTGAAGTTCCATTTGGAGAATACCTGCAGGTGAGCCGGCAGGAGGACAAGATATGCAGAGTAAATCACAAATCACAGACAAGGTCACGCTACCCCACCTGACCTGCAGTTGACCTCATATGCAGAAGCAGGCCTTGCCTGGGCTATAAGAACTCCTAGGGACCAAAGGCTCAATTTCAGATTTGTGGCCTCTGAGCTAAATAAACTGCTACTGTTTTAACTGGAGATTTGAGGATTTTTGTTATGCAGCATTATTGTGGTAATAGATAACGGATATAGAAGCCAATAACTATTTGTACCATGTATTGAGAATGAAGAGAACTCTGGACATTTCACATGATTTGCCTGATATTTCACATGATTTCTGTGAAGTAGGGAAGGAAAAGGGAAATAGAGGACAGGTTGGCCTGATCTGATTACATCTTTCTCATCACTGTTCTTTGAAAAATGAGAGAAACTACATTGTGTATTTTAATGACAGAAAGGTTTAGAAAATGGAGTGTTCACATTTTATTAAATGTTGTAACATCTTTAATTCATCATTTCTAGTATTTGCAGTTTCAGGGTTTTCAGCATTTTATTAATGATAACAATAATTGTATTTTATGCCTTTTTAGACATGATTTTTATTCTCCTAGAGAAGTACATACTTTCCATGGAAATATCTGCAGTTTGATGATAAGAACCACTGGAAAAACAGGCCAAGCATGCACTAATTTACCTGTAGGCAATTATTTCAAGGCATAGTATAAAGAATTCAAGAAAATTCGTACAATATAAAATGAATTCCATCGCCATAAATTTGCACAGAAAACAAAAGGTTGAGCTTTCCTTCTGATTATATTCTTTTCACAAAAGCTCTGTCTTCATATAATCATAGTAAATATCATAATATAAAAAGATGGTCAAAATGGAGGCACTCAGAGTGCAAATGCTGTAATTCATTTTGTATAATGACGTTATTAACAATTGTAAGAGCTTTAAACTTGTTTGCATAAGAGTAAAATCACTGGGAAAATGGATGTTTATTCTAAAGAACTTATAAAAGAAAAGCTCAAATTTCACATATGTAGCATTATTGGTTTGCATATAGCATTATTGCAAGCACTGGAAAAAAGTGCAGTTCTTTGAAAAGTTGTAGTGATCAGCATTTAACATTATCCATATTTTGACACACTCAATTCTATAAATTTGTATTGTTGATCAAATACGCAGCCTTTCTAAATTTCGTCCTTCGTGCAATATCATTTCTATTTTACTTAAGTAAATTATTGAGAAACTTAGTTTTTATTTTCCTTTGAAGAGCCACCCTGTCTCATGTGTTTCATCATTTATTGAAAAATCCTTGTAGGCTGGCAGGACAAGCACAGCAGTGAGAACAGGGTGGAGATAGAATGTTGGTTCTAAGGGCACAGGATCATAGAGTGCAGAACTTGGACACAGATATTAAAGAGGAAAGTATAATCAAGATTGACTTCCAAGGACAGATTTAAATCATAGCTCAGATACTCACAAGCTGTGTGACCTTGGGAGGCAGGTTTAACTTCTCTAATACTTCAAGCTTTTCATCTGAATTTGGGTATAATGGTGATCAATCTTTCATAACACTGACCTCAAAGTTTAAAGAGGCAGTATTCAACTTCTCCAATATTAAGGGTATGTGACTGGAGTAGTGGAAAAATGCTGTCATTTGAAGAGCCTGGGTGGGAGGCAGGTGCACTGACCATGGGATATAGAATAATGAGGAACTGAGAAGTTGCCATGATTAGACAGAAAACTAAAGATTGTATGAAATATTCAATAACAATAATATTAGAGGTATTGTGACACTTAACCTAGAGTTAACAATGTGCTGAGATCTGTTAAGTGAGTTAAACATATTTTCTATTCAGCACTCTCAGAATCTCTTGAGGTGAAAGAACTATTACAGTGCAAAAATTGAGCATGAAAGATGAAATATCACAGTCACTAAGTGATAGATATGAAATTTATCCCACACATACCACCTGAGAACCAATAACTTAAACAATTACACCACCCTACTTTTGTTCAGACAGAAAAGAAAATTCTGAGCCCTAAGCAATGTCTGCAACAACAATTACCAAAAGTGAACAGGCAGTCCTGCATTTTGCATAGGTAAAGGACAGAGTTTATTCACCATTCAGTGAGAGATTCAACACATGTTGCTTGTGTTTTATAGGCTATGGATAAAGTTAGGAGAGGGAAAAGAAATGAAAAAGAGAAAAAGTCTATGGCCTCATAGAATTTGACTCTATAGTCAAGAAGATTGACACTAAAACTACCATGGTATCAGTTCGGAGAGTAATAAGTATTAAAAAAATAAAGCAGAGCAAGAAGATAAAGAATGGCCACTTTAAAAAGAGTGACAATAAAGATTTCCATGAAGAGAATGGCAGTTTATCCCCCACACAAGTTATGAGACAGACTCATCCATTTGAAGGGCTAGAGAAATCCTTAGAAAGAGACAATTGACAGTCTCAAATGTGAGCAAGGCAGTGTGAGAGAAGCGCAGGACTGAGGTGGAGGTTGGAAGCAGATGGTCAAGTGCAGGAAAGGTCAGGTAATAGGGTGCCTCTGGGTTCATCAGAGGGATTTCTGGGGGTGCCATTTGACAGAGCCATAATGCCAGAGTCTTTTGTATAATGTTCCCGGTGGAAGTTTCTACTGTGGATGACAGAAAGGTGCTAAAAATTGGAGATATTTGGAAAGTTGTAAAAATCACACTTTTTAAATGCGTTTAATTAAAAGAATAGCATCAAAAGCCATCAAATCACTGCTGCTGTGGCTATTGGTTTAAAAACTCTGGCTAAAAATATTCCTTGAAGCTATTGTTACCTAAAATAAAATGAAATAGACAGTAAATTTAAGTTGTGATAGGGACTAGGTGCATAATAGTGGACAAATAATTTAAATCCTTTCAGTTCTAAGTTTTCTCATCTGTAAAATGAAGGGGCCAGAGTTAAATTAATTGATACCTAAAGTTACTACAGTACCAAGCTTCCATTTTCTATGATCTAGAAAGACATCAGAATTTTCCTGTGAATAATTGGAAACAGGAGATTAAGGTATGGCAGGCTGGCTACAATCAGGACACAACATGTAACCTAGGTCAAAAGGAGGCTGATTGAGATGTGACCTACCGATCACAGGCAGGATGGGTGGGCAAAAAACCTTCCAGAAGATAGGATCTGGGAGGGCGTGAAAGATGACACCATTGACTTCCCTGCCACTGTGATCTTGCTTTCCTGCAGTCTTTCCATTTCTACAGTGGCCTGTCCTGCTTGCAGGATGCATCTCTTCTTGCTATTCTCTTCCCTTCAATCTTTTTTTTTCTCCCTCTACTTTATTTTTTTTATTAAATTCTTTTATTGGTACATTGTAGGTATACAACACAATTACATATCTCATTGGGAATTGTACCTTTACATAATGCATCTTGGTTCTTATTTTTTCCCCATTCCTAGCCCTCCATTCACGCCCTCCATCCTTCCCTATTTACAAAGACTTTATTTCCATTTTTCCATTTCTCATCATTTTTCCTTTCCCTTCTTTCCTTTCCGCTGACCCTCCCACTACTCCTACCCCTTTGGACCTTTTCTTCCTATTTTACATTATCGATTATTCATTCTAATCATTGGTACATTTTAGGTATTCAGTATAATGATATTCATCATTGGAAATTTGCACCTTTACATAGTCTCTCTTGGTTCTTATTTTTCACCCTTGCCCAGCCCTCCCTTCAACCCCTCCAGTCTTGCTATTTACAAAGATTTTGTTCCTATTTTTCCATTTTCTCATATTAATCCCATTCCCTTCTATCCTTTCCCCTAGCCTTCCCACTTCCTTCCCCTTTGCCCCTTTTCTTCCTATTTCACATTACCTATTATACATTTAGTCCTTATTTACACTTTCACTTTCTCACACCAGTGAAACTATACAGTATTTATTCATGTGTGTCCTATTTATTTCACTTAAGAGTATTGCCTCAATGTGCATCCACTTAGCTATAAATGTCTCTAATTTCTCATTTTTTATGGCTGAGTAGTACACCATTTTATTTTTAAAAAACCACATTTTCTTTATCCAATCTCTAGTTGATGAGCATTTGGGCTGTTTCCAAGTTTTAGCTATTACAAACTGTGCTGCTATGAACATGGGCACACATATATCACTGTGATATGATTCTTTTAATTCTTTGGGGAAGATCCCCATCAGTGCAACAGCAGGGTCAAATGGAACTTCCAGTCCTAGTTCTTTGAGGTATCTCCATATTGATTTCCACAGTGCTTGCACCAGTCTACACTCCCACCAGCAGTGGAGCAGGGTTTCTCTTTCCCCACAGCCCCATCAGCATTTGTTATTGGTTGATTTCATGATAGCAGCCATTCTTTCTGGAGTGAAGTGGAATCTCAGCATTGTTTTCATTTGCATCTCTTGAATGACCAGTGATGTTGAACATATTTTCATGTATTTATTTGCTATTTCTACTTCTTTGTCTGAGAAATGTCTGCTCATTTCAGATGCCCATTTTTAGATTGGGTCTTTAAATTTGGGAGGTCTGATCTTTTCATGTTCTTTATAGATTCGAGATAGTAGACCTTTGTCTGAGGAAGAGCAGGTGAAGATTTTTTCCCACATTGTGGGTTGTCTCGTCACACTGCTGGTGATTTCTCTTGTTGTGCAGAAGCCTTTTAATAAGAAGAGATCCCACTTGATTGTTTGTGCTAGTTCACGGGCAACTGAGGTTTTGTTCATAAAATCTTTTCCTACACCGATGTCTTCAAGGGTTCTACCTAACCTCTGTTCCAACTGGTTCAGAGTTTCTATTTTAATATTTAGATCTTTAATCCATTTTGATTTTAGTTTAGTGTATGGTGAGAGATACAGGTCTAGTTTTAATCTTTGGCAAGTTGAAGCCCAATTTTTCCAGCACCATTGATTAAAGAGGCTATCTTTCCTCCAGTGAGGGTGTTTGGCTCCTTTATCGAAGATGAGATGGCTGGATGTGTCTGGTGTTGTTTCTCCATCTTCCAATCTGTTCCACTAGTCCTCAAGTCTGTTTCTTTGCCAGTACTATGCTGTTTTTATCACAGTAGCTTGGTAGTATAGTTGCAGGTTGGGGATTGTGATAGCCCCTGCCATGTCTCTGTTACCTAGAATTGCTTTTGCTATTTTGGGTCTCTTCTTGTTCCAAATGAATTTTTGGATTGTTTTCTCAACGTCCATGAAGTATGCTGCTAGGATCTTAATTGGAATTGCATTAAATCTATATAGCAGTTTTGGAAGTATGGCCATTTTCACTCTATTAATCCTTCCTACCCAGGAGCAGGGGATGTCTGTCCATTTTCTGATATCATCTTCAATCTCTCTTTTCAGAGTGCCATAGTTTTCAGAGACGAGGTCTTTGATTTCTTTCATTAGGTTGATTCGTAGGTATTTCAGGTTTTTGGATGCTATTGTGAAAGGAATTATTTGCTCTATTTCTCTGTCAGTGAGTCTGTCATTCGTATAGAGGAAAGCTATTGATTTTTGTGTGTTGACCTTGTAACCAGCTACTTGACTGAATTTGGTTATTAAGTCTAGAAGACTTTTGGTGGAGTTCTTGGGGTCTTCTATATAGAGTATCATGTCATCTGCAAATACTGACAATTTGACTTCTTCATTTCCTATCTTTATTCTTTTTATTTCTTTCTCTTGTCTAATTGCTGTGGCTAATGTTTCCAGAACTATATTGAACAAGAGTGGTGATAGTGGACATCCTTGTCTTGTTCCTGATTTGAATGTGAATGATTTCAGTTTTTGACCATTTAGTATGATATTGGCTGTTGGTTTTTCATAGATGGCTTCTATCATTTTGAGGTAGAGACCATCTATTCCAATTTTTTGTAGGGTTTTTATCATAAATGCATGTTGGATTTTGTCAAATGCTTTTTCTGCATCTCTGGAGATACTCATATGGTTTTTGTCCTTGGCTCTATTGATATAGTGTATTACATTGGTTGATTTTTGTATATTGAACCATCCCTGCAACCCTGGGATGAATCCCACTTGATCAGGGTGTATGATCTTCTTGATGACCTTCTACATTCTGTTTACCATTATCTTATTAAGCATTTTTGCTTCTATGTTCACTAGTGAGATTGGCCTATAGTTCTCTTTTTCAGTTGGGTCTTTCTCTGCTTTGGGTATCAAGGTGATGCTTGCTTCCAGGAATGAATTTGGGAGTATTGCTTCCCTTTCAATTTCATTGAAGAGTTTAAACAGTAGTGGCAGCAGTTCCTCTCTAAATGTCTTGTAGAATTCAGCAGTGAAGCCATCAGGGCCTGGGCTTTTCTTAGTTGATAAGTTTTTAACTACATTTTCAATTTCAGTGGTTGATATTGGGTTGTTCAGAATTTTTAGGTCTTCTTCATCCAACTTTGGTAATTCATATGTATATAGGAATCTATCCATTTCTTCTGTGTTGTCCATCTTATTGGCATATAGGTTCTGGAAGTAAGTATTGATGATCCTCTGGATTTCTGCTGGGTCTGTTGTCATTTCACCCTTTTCATTCCTAATTGTATGGATTTAGGCCTTTTCTTTCCTTTTTCTGACAAGATTGGCTAAAGATTTACCAATTTTGTTGATTCTTTCGAAGAACCAACTATTGGCTACATTGATTTTTTTATATCATTCTCTTAGTCTCCCTTGTATTGATTTCTCCTCTGATCTTTATAATTTCCTCCCTTGTATGAGCTTTGGGGTTGTCCTGCTCTTCTTTTTTAGAAGCTTGAGGATCAGCATCAGGTTGTTTAATTGAGCTCATTCTGTTTTCCTAATATGTGTATTCACTGCTATGAATTTCCCTCATAGAACTGCTTTCATTGTGTCCCACAGATTCTGATATGTTGTATTGTCTTTGTCATTTAATTGAAGGAACTGTCTGATTTCTTCTTTAATTTTCTCTGTGAACCATTGGTTATTCAAAAGTGTGTTGTTCAATTTCCACATGTTTATGAAATTTTTTGAGTTTCTTTTGCTGTGGATCTTCAATTTTATCGCACTATGGTCTGATAATATACAGGGGATAACTTCAGTTCCTTTGCACTTACTTAAACATGTTCTGTGTGTGAATATGTGGTCTATTTTTGAGAATGACCCATGTGCAGCTGAGAAGCATGTGTATTCTGATTTTGGGGGGTGGAAGACTCTGTAAACATCTGTTAAGTTCATTCGTTCAAGAGTTCGATTGAGTTCTAGTATTTCATTACTTATTTTTAGCCTAGTTGATCTATCTATTTGTGACAGTGGGGTGGTGAGGTCCCCCAATACAATTGTATTAGTGCATATATGACTTTTCATGTCCATTAGTATTTGTTTTATATAGTTGGGTGCACTAGTGTTTAGTGCATAGATATTTATGATTGTCATCTCTTCCTCTTGGATTCTTCCCTTTACAAGGATGTAGTGTCCTTCTTCATCTCTCTTCATCAGTGTTGGTTTGAAATCTACTTGATCTGCCAAGTGGATAGCTACTCCTGCTTTTTTTCGGGTTCCTCTCGCATGGACTATTGTTTTCCACCCTTGAACTTTCAGTCTATGAGTTTCCTTTTGAATTAAGTGTGTTTCTTGTATGCAGCATATTGTTGGATTTTGCTTCTTGATCCATTCTGCCAGTCTATTTCTTTTGATTGGTGAATTGAGACCATTAATGTTGATGGTTATAACTGAAATGTATTGACTTGTCATTGCCATGACTTTTTCTTTTTGTTGGCTTCTCCCCCTTTACATTTAATTTCTTGTCATGCCAGATGGGTTCATTCTGCTTTGCTTCCTGGGGTTGTGATCCTCAATGTCTGTTCCTAGGCTATTGTGTTAAATTCTTTGGAGTGCTGGTTTGGTATTCACGAAGTTCCTAAGGTGCTCTTTGTCATGAAAGTATCTTATTTCTCCATCCATTTTGAAAGATAGTTTTGCAGGGTATATCAATCTGGGTTGGAGGCTGTTTTCTTTTAGGGCTTGGACTATGTCACTCCAAGCTCTTCTTGCCTTGATGGTTTGTGTTGAGAAGTCTGCTGTGATTCTGATGGGCTTTCCTTTGTATGTGATTTGTTTCTTTTCTCTGACTGCTTGGAGAACTTTGTTCTTCTGTTGTGTTTCTGGAATCTTAACAATTATATGCCTATGTGTAGATTTTTTTGATCAAGGCTATTTGGAGTCCTATATGCCTCACTTATCTGTATGTCAAGCTCTTTTCCCCTGCTTGGGAAGTTTTCTGCCATTATTTCTGTGAAGAGATTTTTTATGTCATCTGCACTCTCTCCTGTTTCTTCATTGAGCCCAATCAGTCTTATGTTATTCTTCTTTGCATCATGTAGCAGCTGCTGGATTGATTTCCCATGTTCCCTTATAATTTTGAAGCAATTTTTCTTTTCCTGGTCACTAATTGCAATCTTATCTTCTGAATCTGAAATTCTGTCCTCACATTGGCTCATTCTGCTGTGTAGACTTTCAATGGAGTTTTTCATGTCCTGGAAATCTATTTGCATCTGTTTTATGGATTCCATTTGTTTCCTCTGTTGGGATTCCATCATGTTCCTGAGCTCTTCTCTAGATTTATTAACCATTTCTTGCACTAGGGGCACAATTTCTCCTGTTATCTGAGAAATTAGTTCTGATTTCATTTTTTCCAGATCCCCTTTTGTTGCCAGTTGAGTGGGTCCAGGTGGTTGAGTATCATAGTGTTCCATCTCATTTCCCTTTGGAGTTGCTGTAGGTGATCCGCAAGTCTGGTTTTGAGACTTATTTATGTGTTTTCTCATTTTGACTGGGGCGGGGGGTTGTTAGCTCCTGCACGGATTACCTCCTCTGAGCTGGGAGAGGTGGGAGAGGGGCCGGGAACAGTGGTAGGGATGGTGACTCAAAAGCCCTTTCCTGTGGCCTGGGAGCAGCGGGCGGGATGGTGGCTGGGGATCCCCTTCCTCTGGACCAGGAGCAGTGGGATGGTGGCTCAGAAGCCCCTCCCTCTGGGCTGGGAGTGGTGGGAGGAATGTTGTCCCAGAAGCCCCTTCCTCTGGCTCAGGAGCAGTGGGACAGAAAGTGGCCCAAATGCCCTTTCCTCTGGGCTGGGAACAGCAGGAGGGATGGTGACCGGGAATCCCCTTCCTCTGGACCAGGAGCAGTGGGACAAAGGCTCATAAGCCCCTACCTCTGTGCCAGTAACAGTGGGACTGAGTACCTTGGTCTAGTTGTCTTGTGTCCTCTGCGTCTTTGTAGTGTGGAACCAGTTGGCTGCCTGTCTGCAGTGGGGTGATTTGGTGTCTTCCGTGTAACTTGGGACCTTGGTAGGGCATGCACAGACCTGCCTGTGTGCTGCAGGCTGATTTGGCATATTCTGCATTACTGGGGACCTCGGTAGGGTGTGGGCAGACCTGCCTGTCTGCAGCGGGGTGATTCGGCATCTTCTGCGGGACTCAGGACCTCAGTAGGGCATGCACAGACCTGCCTGACTGCAGCAGGCTCTCTCCCTCTACTTTAAATAAAAGTTACATTTACCTGTTCTCTGGTTCTCCCAGCCAATTCTGGGTGGAGCAGAAAGAGCCCAGAACCACCAGGCACAATGCCATCCAGCAACAAATTAACAAAGAAAAGACAAGAAAATTTAACATTTGGTGAACCTTGTGGGCTGATATACCACTGCCCTCAGCACCTAGGAGCACTGCTGCTGCCAGTAAAGTGCAGGTGAACATTCCAGGCCACCATACCACAACCCCCAGTGCTGAGGAGCAGAACTGTCCCCAGTGCTGAGGAGCAGAACTGCCCCCAGCACAGAAGAGATGAACATTCAGGGCCACCGTACCACCATGCCCAGCTCACAGGAGGTGAGCCATGTGAGTGCCAGAAGCACACCAACCCACACAACCCCCCTGTTGAAATGACAAGACACTTAAACAATTCTCAAAACCAGACTTCCAGATCACCTAAAGAACCCCAAAGGGAAACTAGCTGGAACAATCTGATACTCAACCACATGCACTCCCTGAACTGGCAACGAAAGAGGATCTGGAAAAAAGGAAATCAGAAACAATTTCTCAGCTAACAGCAGAGATTGTGCCCATAGTGCAAGACATGATTAATAAATCCAGAGAGGACACAGATTAAAAATAATAGAAGAGCTGAGTAACATGATGGAATCCCAACATAGGAAACAAATGGAATCAATAAAAGAGATGCAAATAGATTTCCAGGAGATTAAAATCTCCACTGAAAGTTTATGCAGCACAATGAGCCAATGTGAGGACAGAATTTCAGATATAGAAGAGAAGATTGAAATTAGTGACCAGGAAAAGAAAAATTTCTTTAAAATAGTAAGGAACCATGAGAAATCAATCCAGCAGCTCCTGGACAATGCAAAGAAGAATAACATAAGACTGATAAGAGTCAATGAAGAAACAGGAGAGCATGCAGATGACATAAAAATCCTGTTCACAGAAGTGATGGCAGAAAACTTCCCAAGCAGGGGAAAAGGACTTGACATACAGATAAGTGAGGCATATAGGATACCAACTAGCTGTGATCAAAAAAAAAATCTACATGTAGGCATATAATAGTTAAGATTCCAGAAACCCAGCAGAAGAACAAAATTCTACAAGCAGTTAGAGAAAATAAAAAAAACACATACAATGGAAAGTCCATCAGAATCACAGCAGACTTCTCAACACAAACCCTCAAGGCAAGAAGAACTTGGAGTGATGTATTTCAAGCCCTAAAGGAAAACAGGCTCCAACCCAGATTGATGTACCCTGCAAAACTATCTTTCAAAATTGATGGAGAAATAACATACTTTCATGACATAGAGCACCTTAGGAACTTCATGAATACCAAAGCAGCACTACACAAAATTTTAGACAATATCCTTGGAAAAGACAACAAGGATCACAACCCTAGGAAGCCCATTGGGCATGACAAGAAATTAAATGCAAAGAGGGAGAATCCAACAAAAAGAAAAAGTCATGACAATGATAAGTCAATACATATCAGTTATAACTATCAGTGTTAATGGTCTCAATTCACCAGTGAAAAGAAATAGATTGGCAGAATGGATCAAGAAGCAAAATCTAACAATATGCTGCATACAAGAACACACTTAATATAAGAAGAAACTCATAGACTGAAAGTTAAAGGGTGGAAAACAATACTCCAGGCAACAGGAACCCAAAATAAACCAGGAAGTAGCTATCCTCTTTGCAGATCAAGTGGATTTCAAAATCTGAAACACTTCTGGTCCCAAGAATTTCAGATAAGGACCATCAACCTGTATGAACAAATCTATTGTGAACATGTGTTTTCATTTCTCTTAAGTAAAAACTTAAGAACAGAACTGTTGGTTCTTAACAGTAATACAAGAAATTTCTATGTTGTTTTCCAAAATGGTTTTATCATTTTACATTCACATTAGCAGTATTAGAAAGTTGTAAATTGTTCATACCTAAGCTGACACTTGTTCTTTTAAAACCTTTAACTTCATCTCCCTAATGAGTGTAAAATATAATCTTGTGATGAGTATTTTTCTGATTCTAGTGTTGCACACCTTTTCTTGTGCTGTACTGGCTATTTATCATCTTCTTGTGTCTACTTTTTAATTGGGTTGTCTATTAATGAGCTGTAAGAGTTTTTTATATATTCTGGTCATAGGTTATATGTATTATAAATATGTCCTGGTTAAGGTCTACTATATATTTTTATTTTGAGGTGGGGGCCTCTCCATTTGTAGTTCAGGCTGGCCCTGAACTTACTATGTAGCCTAGGCTGGCCTCAAACTCACAGCAATCTTCCTGCCTCAGTCTCCGGAGTGCTGAGATTACATGCATGGACCGCTATACCAAGCTACTTTTTATTTTCTTAATGATGTCTTTTAAAGTTCTAAATTTTGATGGAATCACATTTATCAATTTTTTTCTTTTATACATCATGTTTTTTGTATCCTAGGAAATTCTTGCCTGCCCTAAATTCATGAACATTTTCCCTTATAATTTCCTCTTAAAGTTTTGTAGTTTTAGTCTTTCATATTTAGGTTCATAGATCCTTTCAAGTTATTTTTATGTATGGAAATAAAGAGATGAGGTTAATTTTTTACATAAGGATACCAGATGTTCTAGTACCATTTGTTGAAAACATTATCTTTTCCTCTGGTCTTGAGTTGAGTTTATGTTCTATAAAATGTTAATGTTAAATAATCTTTCAAAACTCAGTGGACCATATATGTGTGGTTCTATTTCTAGATTCTCTGTTTTATTCTATCGATCTATATGTCTTTCCTTGCACTAACATTGCCTTCATTATTGTAGCTTTAGAAGAAGTCTTAAAATTAGGTAACAAATGTCTTACAACACTGGTTTTTTTTTCTTTTTACTTTACAAGTTCTCGGGGATTCTAGAGATTTCTTAGTACTTTCTCTGTAGATGCTCATTTCATCTACATATAAAGATTTTACTTCTACCTTGCCAATCCTACTCTATTAGTTTATTTTTATTGTCAGACTATTTTGGTTTGGGCCTATGTTTCAAAGTTTTATGGACAGAGAAAGAGTAGGCATATCTGCCCTTGTTCTCCACCTTAGGCAGAAAGCATTGTATCTTTTCCATTCATATAAAGTATTTTTGCTGTAAGTATGGAGTACATGTCCTTTATCTGTTGAGAAGGTTCTGTTCTACTTCTAGTCTCCTGATAGCTTTTATCATGAAGAGCTATAGAATTTAGTGCAATATTTTTATGCAACTATTGATAGGATCATATGGCTTTTTCCTTTCCTTTGTTAAAATGATGACTTCTGGGGGTAGATCTTCCAATGCTGAACCAACACTGCCATCCCTATAACAAAACCACCTTCTACACACTGCCAGATCTGACTTCTAATAGTTTTGTTAAACAAATTTCTATCTATGTTCATACTTTTTTCTTCTATTATCTTTATCCAGTTTTAGGATTAGCACAATGTTGATTTCCTAAAATGAGGAGAGAAGTGTTCCTTCTTTTTTCTGCTTTAAATGTTTGATATAATTTATCAGTGAAAATGTATATGAGGCTGTTGTTTTCATATAGGTAGATTTTCAAGCTAGAAATATATCATTCAAAATTTATATTTCTTCCAAAGTTGGTTTCATTAATTTGTCTTCAAAGGTACATCTTAGAAGTTGTCAAATTTATTTCAAAAAACGGTTTTGTAATATGCTTTCTATATCCTTTTAAATTCTCTAAAATCTGTGGTAATGTCCCCTATGTCTTGATATTGTAATTTTTAAAAATGTACAATTGATATTGTGTAATAGGAAGAAAAGGTCTAAAGAAGTAGGAGAAGTGACAGAGGTAGGGGAAAGAAAGGAAGGGAAAAGAAAGAAATATGAGAAAAGGAAAAATGGAAACAAAGTCTTTGTAAATAAGGAGGGGTGGAGGGGATGAAGGAAAGGCAGGGGAATGGGGAAAAAATAAGAACCAAGATATGTCATGTAAAGGTACAAGATCCCAATGATGAATGTAACTGTATTTTATACCTAAAATGCGCCAACAAACTTAATGAAAAAAAAAAGATTCCAGAAAGGCAACAGAAGAACAAAATTCTACAAGCAGTTAGAGAAAAGAAACAAATCATGTACAAAGGAAAGCCCATCAGAATCACAGGAGACTTCTCGACACAAACCCTCAAGGCAAGAAGAGCTTAGAGTGATGTATTTCAAGCCCTAAAGGAAAACAGCCTCCAACCTGGATTGATGTACCCTGCAAAACTATCTTTCAAACTTGATGGAGAAATAACATACTTTCATGACATAGAGCACCTTAGGAAATTCCTGAATACCAAAGCAGCACTACAAAAAGTTTTAGACAATATCCTCGGAAACGACAAAAAGGATCACAACCCTAGGAAGCCCAGCAGAATGAATCCATCGGGCATGACAAGAAATTAAACACAAAGTGGGAGAATCTAACAAAAAGTCATGACAATGATAAGTCAATATGTATCAGTTATAACCATCAATGCACCAGTCAAAAGAAATAGACTGCCAGAATGGGTCAAGAAGTAAGATCCAATAATATGATGCATACAAGAAACACACTTAATATAAAAAGAAACTAATAGACTGAAAGTTACGGGGTAGAAAACAATACTCCATGCGATAGGAACCCTTAAAAAAGCAGGAGTAGCTATCCTCTTCACAGACCAAGTGGATTTCAAACCAACATTAATTAAGAGAGACAAAGAAGGTCACTACATCCTTGTAAAGGGAACAATCCAACAGGAAGAGATGAAAATCATAAACATATATGCACCAAACCCTAGTGTGCCCAACTGTATAACATAAATACTAATGCACATGAAAAATCAAATAAGCATTAATACAATAGTTATGGTGGAACTCAATACCCCACTATCACAAATAGATAGAACAACTAAAAAATAAGCAACGAAATACTAGAACTCAAACAAACACTTGAACAAATGAGCTTAACAGATGTTTACAGAGTATTCCACTCCACAAAATCAGAATACACATTGTTTTCTGCTGCACATTGGACAGTCTCCAAAATACACCATAGAACATGTTTATGTATGTGCAAAGGAATTGAAGTTATCCCCTGTATAAGACCATAGTGCAATGAAATTGGAGATCCATAGCAAAAGAACTGCAAGAATTTCATAATCACATGGAAATTGAACAACACACTTCTGAATAACCAATGAGTCACAGAGGAAATTAACAAACAAATCAGACATTTCCTTCAATTAAATAACAATGACAATACAACGTATCAGAATCTATGAGACACAATGAAAGCAGTCTTACAAGGGAAATAGATAGCAGTGAATACTCATATTACAAAAACAGAATCAGCCCAATTAAAAAAGCTGATGCTGAACCCTAAGCTTCTAGAAAAAGAAGAGCAGGACTAACTCAAAGCCCATACAAGGGAGGAAATTATAAAGATGAGAGCAAAAATCAAGGTAATGGAGACTATAAGAACAATACAGAAAAATCAATGAAGCCAAGAGTTGGTTCTTCAAAAGAATAAACAAAATTGACAAACCTCAAACAAAATTGACAAACCTCAAACAAAATTTAGCCAATTTTATCAGAAAAAGGAAAGAAAAGGCCCAAATCTGTGCAATTAGGAATGAAAAGGATGAAATTACAACGGACCCAGCAGAAATCCAGAGGATTATCATTACCTACTTCAAGAACCTATACTCCAATAATGTGGAAAACACAGAAGAAATGGACAGATTCCTAGATATGTATCAATTACCAAAGTTGAACGAAGAAGACATAAAAATTCTAAACAACTCCATATCAATCAATGAAATTGAAAACGTAATTGAAAACCTACCAACTAAGAAAAGGCCGGGTCTTGATGGCTTGCTTCACTGCTGAATTCTACAAGACATTTAGAGAGGAACTACTGCCACTACTGTTTAAACTCTTCAATGAAATTGAAAGGGAAGTAATACTACCAAATTCATTCCTGGAAGCAAGCATCACCTCGATCCCCAAAGCAGAGCAAGACCCAATGGACAAAGAGAAGTATAAGCCAATCTCACTAATGAACATAGATGCAAAAATCCTTAATAAGATACTGGCAAATAGAATGCAAAGGATCATCAAGAAAATTATACATTCTGACCAAGTGAGATTCATCCCAGGGATGTTCAACTTATGCAAATCAATAAATGTAATACACTGTATCAATAGAACCAAGGACAAAAACTGTATGATCATCTCAATAGATGCGGAAAAAACATTTGAGAAAATCCAACATGCATTTATGATAAAAACACTACAAAAAATTGGAATAGACAGTCTCTATCTCAAACAGATAAAAGCCATCTATGAAAAACCAACCACTAATATCATACTAAATGGTCAAAAACTGAAATCCTTCACACTAACATCTGGAAGAAGACAAAAATGTCCACTATCACCACTCCTGATCAACAAAGTTTTGGAAACCTTAGCCAAAGCAATTAGACAAGAAAAAGAAATAAAAGGAATAAAGATAGGAAATGAAGAAGTCAAATTCTCATTATTTGCAGATGACATGATACTCTATATAGAAGACCCCAAGAACTCCACCAAAAGTCTTCTAGACTTAATAACCAAATTCAGTAAAGTAACTGGATACAAGGTTAACACACAAAAATCAATAGCTTTCCTCTACACCAATGACAGACTCACTGAGAGAGAAATAGGGCAAACAATTCCTTTCACAATAGCATCCAAAAAACTGAAATACCTAGGAATCAACCTAATGAAAGAAATCAAAGACCTCTTCTCTGAAAACTATATGACTCTGAAAAGAGAGATTGAAGATGATGTCAGAAAATGGAAAGGCATCCCATGCTCCTGGGTAGGAAGAATCAACATAGTAAAAATGTCCATACTTCCAAAACTGCTATATAGATTCAATGTAATCCCAATTGAAATTCCAGCAGCATACTTCACAGACCTTGAGAAAACAATCCAAAAATTCATATGGGACAAGAAGAGACCTAGAATAGCAAACGCAATTCTAGGCAACAGAGACATGGCAGAGGGTATAACAACTACCAATTTGAAAGTATACTATAAAGCTACTGATAAGAGCAGCATGGTACTTTCAAAGAAACAGACCTGAGGACCAGTGGAACAGATTAGAAGAGGCAGAAACAACTCTAGGTGCATTTAGCCACCTCATCTTGGACAAAGGAGCCAAACACCCTCAATGGAGGAAAGATAGCCTCTTTAGTATAAGGTCCTCGAAAAATTGGGTTTCAACTTGCCAAAGATTAAAACTAGACCTATATCTCTCACCATTTACTAAACTAAAATCAAAATGGATTAAAGATCTAAATATTAAAACAGAAACGCTAAACCAGCTGGAACAGAGGTTAGGTAGAACGCTTGAAGACAGTGGTGTAGGAAAAGATTTCATAGACAAAACCTCAGTTGCCCGTGAACTAGCACAAACAATCAACAAGTGGGATCTCTTTCTTACTAAAAAGCTTCTGCACAGCAAGAGAAACCACCAGAAGTGTGAAGAGACAACCCACAATGTGGGAAAAATTTTTCACCTGCTGTTCCTCAGACAAAGCTCTACTATCTAGAATCTGTAAAGAACTTAAAAAAATCAGACCTCCCAAATTTAAAGACCAATCCAAAAATGGGCATCTGAAATGAATAGACGTTTCTCAAAGAAATAGAAATAGCAAATAAACATATGAAAAAATGTTCAACACCACAGGTCATTCGAGAGATGCGAATGAAAACAATTCTACCTCACCCCAGAAAGAATGGCTGCTAACATGAAATCAACCAATAACAAATGCTGGCGGGGCTGTGGGGAAAGCGGAATACTGCTCCACTGCTGGTGGGAGTGTACACTGATGCAACCATTGTGAAAATCAGTATGGAGATAACTCAACAAACTAGGCCTGGAAGTCCCATTTGCCCCAGGAATTTCTCTGCTGGGTATCTTCCCCAAAGAATTAAAAGAATCATACCACAGCGATATATGTGCACCCATGTTCATAACAGCACAATTTGTAATAGCTAAACCTTGGAAGCAGCCCAATTGCCCATCAACTGGAGACTGGATAGAGAAAATGTGATTTCTTATATATGTATTATTTTTTGTATTAAATTCTTTTATTGGTACATTGTAGGTATACAACACAATTACATTTCTCATTGGGAATTGTACCTTTATATAATGCATCTTGGTTCTTATTTTTTCCCCATTCCTAGCCCTCCCTTCACTCCCTCCACCCTTCCCTATTTACAAAGACTTTATTCCCATTTTTTCCATTTCTCATCATGTTTTCCTTTCCCTTCTTTCCTTTCCCCTGTGCCTCCCACTAACCCTACCCCTTTGGACCTTTTCTTCCTATTTTACATTATCGATTATTCATTCTAATAATTGGTACATTTTAAGTATACAACATAATGACATTCATCATTGGAAATTTGCATCTTTACATAGTCTCTCTTGGTTCTTGTGAAAATGTGATTTCTTTATAAAATGAAGTACTACTCAGCCATAAAAAATGAGAAATTAGAGACATTTATAGCTAAATGGATGCACATTGAGGCCATACCCTTAAGTGAAATAAATAGGACACACGTGTAAATACCGAAATTCTCTACTGTGAGAAACTGAAAGTGTAAATAAGGACTAAAAGGTATAAAATATAATGTGAAATAGGAAGAAAAGGGGCAAAGGGGGAGTGGGAGGAGTAGGGGAAAGGAAAGAAGGGTATGGAATTAATATGAGAAAATGAAAAAATGGAAACAAAGTCTTTGTAATTAGGGAGGGATGGAGGGGTTGAAGGGAGGACAGGGGAATGGGAAATAAAGACGAACCAAGACAGCCTATGTAAAGGTGCTAATTTCCAATGATGAATGTCATTGTATTGTATACCTAAAATGTACCAATAAAATTAATTTTTAAAGAAAGAAAATTTAACTTTGGCAACTCTCAAGACAACATAAAAGGGTTATGACCGCACATTATAAACAGGTACACAGATATCACATTGCACATGCCCTACTAGTTTTGGTATTCTCCATAAATTTATTTGCTTTAATTTCCAAATACTCCTTTTGAAAGACATTTTTACTAGGGAAGCTAAGGTACACACAAGTTTAGCCAAGGGTCTGTGAGTGTATCAACCGCTTTTACTTCTTCCTCAATGTGACAAAGGTCTACTTTCTATTTCCTGGTGCATTGCTTTCAACCTACAATGCAGTTGTTGTTCTTCTGGTAACAGACCTTTGCTGATGAGGAGATCTAACCTTCTGCCAAGCCTATAAGCTGAACAATTTCTTTCAAAGAGAATTCAACTTCTGAAACCTCCTGCCTTTACTAGGTAAAAAATTAAACAGAGCTTTAAAAATATTTTCTCATTGATTAGTTAAAGGATTTATTTTGAGCATCCTTAAAAGTCACTGTTGACAGAAAAGTTATACCTGTCAGATACTGATCTGAAGTTTTTTTAAATAGTAATGTATGATTTGTTAGGATCTGAAGAAAAACACATTTGCTAGCAGCATTGTCACACGTTGCCCCTTGGAGAATATGCTTTGGAGTGAGATGTATTTCCAAAAAGCTGACCATGGTTTCAGTTGATTTCACGCCATAGGAAACCTCTTGGTATCCTGTGCACTTGCTCAGTGCTATGGTGTTCGGTGAGAGCCAGGCCCTTCAGCAAACTTCCTACTAAAAATGGATTCCAACTTTCATAGACCTGGAATATACCATCCATTGATTTTCAACTTGAACAAGACTCATTTGAAGAAAACAATGTTCATGAATTTTATTTTGGTTATATTATCTTTTTGTGTCATAATCAGCTATATTTTATCAATCAGAATCAGATTGACCATTTATTTATTGGAGAATTAATGCCAAATAGGAATTTGAATAAGTCCTATTTTTCTCAAGACTTTTCCCCACAATTCTGTCTAAGAAGTGACCAATTTGCATTACCTGCACACCAATCAAACCTGCATTTTGTAATGAAAACTTGGACAAGAAAGTAAGGGACATTCATTTATGATTGTTCCATCTGGAGCTGCATGGACAGTTCACCTCCCCTGGCTACAGCAATGCCATTTCATCTGTGCTACTGATAAAGTGGTGATCAAATAATTTCTAAAACTACTACACTAGAAATAATTTAAAAGGCTTAGAGCACCTTGTTCATAAGTTTAGGAATCACATCAACCCTGCTTTTCCTTGATGTCACCAGCATTTCTATCTTCTTCCATTGGAGTAGTTGAGATGCTTCTTGCTTTAGTGTTCCTTTTGAATTCTTGTGAAATTAAAATTGAAGAGTTTGGTTTCTATACAATTTTATTTCACTCTGAAGCTATTTTTAATGAAAAGTCAGTTGATTTGCTCCCTAATATCTGAAAATATTCAGGACTTCTGTAACATGAATCCATAAATAAGCAAGTCTTTAGCTTCTACATTATATAATGATACTAGCCAGTGCTAAACTGACCTATTTTGGTGCTTTACATGCATTTATTTATGCCTCGAGCAAACTTGATGCTCCAGAATTGTCTAATTATTTCTAAAATACTATTTGAATTTGAATGTACCAATACATTGTATCCTCATCTTACTCTCCAATTTACCCTTTGTTGTCTATTCCTCTTCTCTTCAGGGTCATTTCTTCACATCTGCTTTTACTGGGCAAATTCTTTTCATTAATTCACCAGGTTGTCCCCAGCAGTCCAGCTTTTGCACGACTGCACAACAGCTGGATACCCACCTGGATTTCTGGAAAGAGGTCCCTGCTACTGCTGCAGTTGCTGCAGACTCGGAAGCCCAGGAGAGTGCCAGATGCAGGGCCAGGTCTCCAGTCCTGCTCAGTGGCTGTGCTGACCTCAGGGACTAGCTTCTCTATCATCTTCTTTGGGAAAACAGACATCTTAACTAGAACTACAGAGAAGTAATCTCTGTCTTGGTTTGAGGACTCTAATCAATTAAGTCAGGTATGGAAGAGCCAGTAGATAATATTTTTCCCTGATTCTTCTGTCCTGAGTGTGGTCATTTATACAGTCTCTCTGGAGACATCTACCAGGAAGCAACTGTCCAGCTTGGTCTGCCCAACACTAGCCTAACACTGCTCCCTTCCCTATTTTATCTCCCTTCTCCCTCCTCCCTACTTCTCTGGGATTTTGTTCCCCAATAAAGTATAAGGACATACGCTTTTGCTTCAAGCTTATGTTCCAAAGAAAGGAACCTAAGATACTCCCAAATTTTTATCTTGCTTTGACTCTTCTCTTCTGAGTACCAAGATTAAATATCGAAAATTCAACTGCTTGCTTGGTTTCTTTATTTGGGCTTCTAGGTACAGTTCAACCAACAGGACCTAAACACTCCTATTCTGACAGAACCATACCATTTTTATTTCAGTGCTCCTTTCTTAATAAATTATATCTTTAAATACCAAATTTCTCAAGCCTGGAGGCTTGGTGTCATTACTGTTTTGTGCTTCTCTTAGCTCTCACATATACTCACCCATTAATGACTGCTCATTTTGTTTTCTTGGTGTCTCTCTAGTCTGTCCCTAGAAGCCAGCCATGGTGGTTCATGGCTATAATCCTAGAACTCTGGGAGGCTGAGTCAACAGGATCACAAATTTGAGTCCTATCTTGGCAATCAGCTTCTTAGAGAGGTCCTGTCACAAAATAAACAATTGGGGAATGATCAGGTATGTAGCTCAGTGTGAAGACCCTGAGTTCAATCCTCAGTAGTGCCAAAACAAAAATAAAGTGATCCCTGTATAGCCCTATATCCCTATATTTTTATTTCTTCTGCTACCACAGTAACTTAAGTGTCATCAGTCTTTTCCTAGACTATTATAATACTTTCCAAGTTAGTCTCCCAGGACCCATACATTTCACTTCCAACTTATTCTATGACTAGTATCTCAAATGCTGTTGCAAATGCCAAATTTCATCAGGAATCTCCTACTTACAGCCTTCATTAAATTCCATTGCATTAGAATAAAATCTGAAGTCCTTATTATGGAGAGCAAGGGTTCTGCAGGTTTTTTATAGGCTCTCCTTCTACCCCAGTCTATCCTGATACACCTGTCGTTGTTTTTCATGTTCCAGTCAACCCAAAGTTCTTTTGGCTTCTCAGTAGAATATGTTCCTTCCCACCTTGGTAACATCACACCTGCTGATCCTTCGTCTTGGAATACTTTGCCCATTGTAAGCACTTAGATAATTTTTACAGTTCTTTCAGATTATGGACCAAATGCTGATTCCTTTGAGAAAAATTTTATAAGCTACCAATTTATATTAGAGATTGCTAACTTCCATATCATCCCAAATTTTTTCTTCATAGTATTTATCATACTTATGATTTTTTTGCTAAGTTTCTTTATTCTTAGATAAAAATAAACTCCACAAGATCACAGATCATTTGTCAGTCTCTATTACACCACAGCTACACAAGTACTGTCGGTTGTCTGTCCATTCTGGCCATGCTACAACTCTTTGGTGAGAACAAACTAGAAGAGATTTAAATGCCAAACAATACAGCTAAAATACCCAGAGATTTTAATCTACTGAGAAAATTTACCAAAAAATAAGATATGATACTGTCTTTGTCATTTTTCAGTCATGTTTTCTTTGCTCTACTTTATTATATTTTTTTGAGTTTTTTTAAAGGCAAAGGTACAAGGGAGATAGATGAGTTCATTTGATTGTAATTATATGGAAGCATCAGAGAGGAAGATGGAATCATTATAAGCTCTACATAACAAACTTCATGCACATTTTTTCTTTTGCATAAAAAAGTCCTGAAACTTTACTTAACAGTAATGTTCAACAGTAACATGATGATCAAATTTTAACAGAAAAATATTGTCTTGTATTCTTAATTCTTGGCTTTCTGTACAAATTTAATATAATCTTTTAACATTCTAAATCAAAACAATCTTCCATATAATTTTAGCTTCTCAGTTATCATCTTTGCAAATTCTTCCTTACTTTTATTCCAGTTCCTCCCTTTCTCTTGTGGTTTCATGAGTACTGAAGTTATACATTTTTTCTTTATCATTCTTCCATGTAAATGTGTCTTACTTAAGTTATTCTGATTTTATTATTTCAATAATTCTATAACCATACAGGAAAAGAAATCAAATACTAATAAAAATGCCTGACCCTAAACAGCAAAAGTACATTTTTCCATTAACATTGGAGGAATTATTTCTTTCAATTTCTGTATGATGAATGCTAATTACTATTTATCTCATTGCCTGGTAGTAAATAATGATATTTAAATGAATACATGGACACATAATATTTAGTGAATGATGCAACAGAATACCAAATATCAAGAACACATACACAGAGCTCTATGTGTATGCATGTATGTGTAGTCAACTGTTTTGTGAAATGGAAAATAACTGTAACTGAAGCATATCACCCCATCAATGCCCTGATTTAATAGAATGAACTTAATTAGCTTCATAAATCTCCTTTTCTTCCCTTATAGTTTTGCACGTGCTCCTCTGAAAGCCATCTATTCAATCAATGATTTCCAAGGATAAAATAAAACCATTCTTTAGGCACTAGTATTAAGTTCATATAGGTCTGTGTAACAGCCTCAGTAATATGTAGCAAGCAATCTGCCAAATGGTTAGGATATTAGTGGGATGGGAGAAATTGAAAGGGAGCAAATACTGATTGAGTATAAGAAAGCAAAAGCCTATTTCAAGCATAACCAATGAATTAAGTGCAGGAAGAATGAGAATAACTTTTGGATTTTTCACCCAGAGGTCATTGGTGACTGAGAAGAGAAGCTCTAGTGAGTAGTCAAGGTGAAAGTATGATTGCCAAGTGTGCACAAGACAATGGGAGCAGAAGAATTGGAGAAAGAAAGACCAAGAATCTTCATCTAAGGGGTTCAGAGAAATAGATTGTAGTTGAAGGATAAAACAGAATTAAGAGAGGGTTTAATCTTATAATTTCGAACAATGAAATTTAATTTACATATTATGAAATGTATAGATCTTAAATACACGTAGTTCTGCTGAATGCATATACTCTTGTGGCACATGTCATATTAAAATGCAAGCTATTTCTATCACTCCAGAACATACCCTCATGTTCATTCTAATCCAGTACATTTCTAATCCCAATCACCTGCATTTCATCTGTTCACTGTGAAACAACCATTGCTCTCATTCTATCCCACAGAGTATTTTTGGCTTGTCCAAAAGTTAATAAATGAATCACAGGGTATGTCTTATTTTATGTCAGGACTATTTTTTACTCAGCATAATATTTTTGAGATTCATTCATGTTTTTATTTATTTCAGCAGTTCATTTATGTTTAATTATTAATAGCATTCCACTTGATAAATTATCACATATCATTTATTTATTTTCTCATTCCTGTTTTTAAACACTTCCACTGACATGAGATTTTATGATCATCAGAAGCCTATTTTGTTACATTAATAGTTCCAACTCTTTAGTCTTATCTGGAAATAAAATCAATCTACTTACAACCTCCAACTACTCATTCTACTTACATGTACTCTACCCAAATGGAAAGCACTTTATTTTCCTCAAGTTTTCTCATCTAGTATGAGATTTCTTGGTTCTTCCAGCTGATCCTGATCTGGCATATTTTTGTTTCCACCAATTACTGAGAATGTGTTGATTTGCCTCATTTGAAAGAATCATGTGGACAAATAATATCCATATGTGGTTTGATGAATACAAAGAGTGGAATTGCCACTACTTAGTCTACCTAGTATATTTTAGTAATGTAACATAAGATCACATCAGATTTATCTCAATCACATAACTGCTCTGAAAAACTTGACCTTATTTTCAATTATTGTATTTAAATCCATATTTATTTTAAAGGAAAGCTTCCAAATTATAATTTTTAATTTAGTTTATTGGAGCAAATATTATGCCTTTACATTTATACATGCTAAGATTTGTTTAATTAAATCTATGACATCATCCCAATGTGCTGAATTCTTTGGGAAGAATCCTGAGGGACAGGAAGGAGCATGCCAGGCCAGGTTGGCAGCGGTCTCTGACTTGGGAAAGGGCGTTGCTGGTCTGAGAGAATAAAGAATGATTTCCACACTGAGCCATTTGTAATGGGATCCTCTTTGCTGGTGCCGCATGGCCAATTGGCAGCATGGAAAAGTCTTCACCCAGTGAGGAAAAAGAAGCTTCTTAGGTCAGGACGCTTATTGCAGCAGAATTCTTGCTGTTCCTGCTTCATAGCTACAGGGCATCTCAGTTGAAGTGTGTGGAGTCCCCAGCTCCTGAATAAGGATAACACTGTCCTTGGCTACTGCATCTCGTTAGCAGAGCCACCAATCCTCCTGCTCTTCTGCCAGAGTTGCCAGGTGTTCTCTGCAGGCTTCGGACCATCCAGGAGATGGTCAAGCCTCCCTGGGCTGCTCGTTGTTGCTAGTTGTTTGTACAGATCGAAGTTTTTAGGATTAGGGGTTACCTGCTGCTCTCTTCTTCCTGTAGTTCCACTGCCCTTAATGGATTTATAGTTCTCTCTAGCAGAACATAAGAAGGAGAAAGTATCCTGTGCCATTTTGTGTGAACTTTTCATTCATCATCATTTAAATAAGATAATTTGTTTCTAGGATTATACATAAAATTAATACTACAAATATTTAGACTATCGTTTGTGCATTGAATTTGTCTTCTTATGATGTCAGAGTAAATTGATAGAATGAGCTGGGTGTGGTGGTGCACCCTGTAATGCTAGCTCACCTGAGGCTGAGGCAGGAGAATCACTTCAAGTTCAAGGCCAACCTGGACTACATAGGGACACTTGTCTCAAAACAAACAAACAAACAAATGGACAGAATGAGTTTTAAGACAATCATCTACTGATACAGTTTTTCATAACTCTATCTCATCTCTTTCTTCAATCTACCTCAGGCTAAACACTGAATTCAATTTTTAAAAAGTATGTAGTATTTATATTAATGGAAAGAATCACCTGGGAAGACTTTGAAAGGAAGTAATTCTATTATTTTTTATTTTAAGCAATAAGAGGTCTCATTTTTAGTCTTTCTCATCAAATATTTAGTCTTGTTACTTTTCTCTGGAATACCTGATGGCAGGTATTATCAAAGCTTATATAAATCAAGCATATGTAGGACTTGATGACAAGAAAAGGTAGAAATACTAACAAGTTCACATTCAACTGTCTTCTATTCTATTATCCTTTCAATATTTGAAATTTGCTTATAATCACTGTTTCTCCACTTCTGCTTCACACTTCTGTTTTATACGTGGTTGCATTTACTAGTGGGAGTATGAGAGTGGTGGCAGAGAGGATTCTGAACCTCAAAATCTCTAGCCAGTGATGGAAAGATTACAGGGACCTATTGAATGGAATTTCTTCAAGCACTACATATATTTATATATAAAAATAAAATATTTCATATAGGGCCAGGGATTTAGCTCAGTGTTTCTGCCGCCTGCTGCGCAAACACAAGGACCCGAGTTCGATCCCCGGTACCAAACAAAAAAAAAATGATATTTTGGGCCAGGGATTTAGCTCAGTGGTTTCACCACCGCTGCACAAGTGCAAGGACCCGAGTTCAATCCCTGGCACCCAAAAAAAAAAAAAATTTATATAATTCTCATGATGCCTATAATAATTCTGTGGCAAACAACAATGGTCCACACAGTACAGTGGATATAATTTATACAAACTACATATTAAATATATCTACACATACAATACAGTAAGCATATCTAATATTATGTGATGTTTACATAGGATAGAGTTGATACATTTTTCCTGACTGATAAAATTTAAGAATGATACCAACAATGTTTACAGTCTGTGAAAGACTGGCACAAAGTTTCTCTGTATATACAGGATTGATACTGGGGATCAAGCCAGGGCCTTCACACTGAGTTACATAGCCAGCACTTTTTAGTTTGAGACAAGGTCTTGCTAAGTTGTCAGGATGGGACTCAATTTTGCAATCCTCCTACTTCAGCCTCTCCAGTATTCAGAATGCAGGTTTGTACCACTGTGCCCTGCTCAAACAAATAATTTTTAAAAATATGTATGAATTTATTGTCAGAGTTATCTCAGATTATTAAAATCCAAGAATGACCATTGAAAGGAAGTAGAAGTATTTTCTACATTCCAAGTATGTTATCTATAATTCTTTAAAAAATAATTTTGCTTGAACTGAGAATAAGGGTTAGATGTCTCTGGAAGACATGCTAGCAGGCTCTTAGACCACTGATAGAACTTAAAACTTAGAAGTATCTTATTTGACTTGAATAAATTGGTCTATTTAGGCCTTT
The DNA here is from genome assembly GCF_053883595.1 of Heterocephalus glaber. Taxonomy (NCBI): domain Eukaryota; kingdom Metazoa; phylum Chordata; class Mammalia; order Rodentia; family Bathyergidae; genus Heterocephalus; species Heterocephalus glaber. The sequence continues at coordinate 8,273,241 of NW_028258170.1, forward strand.
GTAAACCAGTCATGCACATTTTCAAAAGCACTTTGGTTTTCTTTATTGTCATACTTCTAAACAGAATTATTTTCAAACTTCAGTAACTATAAATTAGTAGAAAAATGATTGTGACTCCCATGTCCTGGAAGATACAGCTTGGGGACTCTGAAAAATAGTTCAGGGGAAGAGTTGTAAGTATTCCTTGGGAGTTGAGAAGTTTTGTTGCAGGTCTGAAGGCCTGTTAGCATGTCTCCCAGACATGTCTGACTCTGATTCCCATTCTGAAATTCTTAAGATCAGGACAGTAATAGGCTCAGCATATGGCACCCTGGGAGGGCGCAGATGATAAATGAGAACTAGTCTGTGCTGGACTCTGGCCTTGCGTCAAGGTTCATCATATAACACAAGACTGGGGTACAGATTTGGCTCAGAGGAAGCCCTCTGCGATGCATATTCAGCTGGCCTATGTGCAGAATTACCGGAGACTGAGAATTGTAAGAATGGATACTAATGAGGAAATGGAGCTTCCAAAGCTCTGGCGTACCTTTGTTCGGGTTCTATAATCTGTAATCACAATTTCCCCCCTGGTGAAGATTGAGACAGGTGCTAAAGTTTCGATGTCCATTGTCTGATCTTACTTCCCTCAGATAAGACTATCTAGTTTGCTTTAACAACCTGAGTATTGTCTCCAACACTCCATGCCTCCCACTGGTGCATGACAATAAAATGGTGCTCCATGTATCCATGCTCTCTGGCTTAGTACTGCTGTGACAAAATAACTGGAACTAGGTACTTTAATACAGAAAAAAATTATTTCTTACAGCTGTGGAGGCTGAGAAGTCCAAAATTAAGGCACCAGTAGGCTTATTGTCTCCCGAGGGCCCTTGTCCACTTACCCCATGGTGGCTTGACACCACACCTCCCAGAGGGGGAGAACAATACAGCCTCACATGGCAGAGGAGACAGTATGGCCAAAAGGGCAATGAACTGCCTCTGGCAGCCTTTATATAAGGGCATTGCCATGGCTTGTGTTTAGATGTTCCCCCAATGCTTTATGCAGCTGTGGGGCTTTTTTTTTCAGAGGTGGCTGAATCTAGAATGTGTGATGCTGGGATTAAGGGTGTGTGATTACTAAACCACTACATGTGAGTGATTGATTTGGCAATACCCTATTAAAATGAAAAATACATTCATTCTATACCATTAGCTTTGAAATTTTACCTTGTTATAACATCAATTCAAAATCTAAAACCTAGGGTCTCATTTAATCAGATATGGGTGAGAATTCAGGGTACAATTCATCCTAAGGCAAATTCCCTTCCAGTTGTGAGTCTTTGAAATCAAACAAGTTACGTGCTTCCAAAGCAGAGCAACAGGACAGTTGTAGGAGAGGTGCCCTATTCCAACAGGAAGAAATAGGCAAGAAGAAAGGGGTGACAGTTCCAACAGTTCCCAAACAGATTCCAAACACAACAGGCAAAGGACATCAATTTTGAGTTCAACCTTTCATCTTCTGAACACACTGGAATGTGTTGGGCCACCAGGGCCCAAGAGGGCACCGCCTACCTGGTTCTGCTTGGCACTATCATCAGCTTCCATGGACAGGTGTCATTGTCAGATTTCCCACATAGCATTGCATGCTATTTGCTTTATAGCTCTGGGGTTTGGAGGCAGCCCTGCCCTTAGAACTCCACTACAATTGTTAACTGTTTGGCAAGTCTGTGCCTGGCCACTGAGGTTTTCTGAGATATTCCTTGAAAAACAGGTGGAGACCACAACCTTCCATAGCTCTTGTACTCTGTGTATCTGAAGAACTAGGTCCACTGGATCAATGCTTGTGCTTTCTGGGGCATGGGCCTGAGTGGTAACTATGTGGGCCTGCTGAGTACAGCTAGGTGGCAAGGAAGGCCACACTGGGATTTGGGGAGCCAGTTCAAGAAAGGTTGGGCAGTGAGTGGAAGCCTCCCAAACCCCTTGATCCCCTCTTCTGAAATCACTATGCTCCCAAGACCCTAGCACTCTGGGCCTGTGACAGGAGTGGCAGTGCCCCCAAAGGTCTCTGAAAGGCCCTTCATGGTCATTCTCTCACTTTCTTGATGAATGACACCTGATTTCCTTCTATCTAGTAATATTCTTACTAAACAATTGTTTGACCACATCCTTAGTTTTACCTCCTAAACATACATTCATCTTTACATAGCCAGGCTGAGAATTATTCAAATTCCTATATTCTGCTTTCCTTTTAATTATAAACTCCATCTTTAAGTCATTTTTCTCATCTTACATTTTACAATAAGCAGTTAAGAGAAGCCATGCAGCACCCCCAAATTCTTCACTCCTTAGAGCCTTTTTCTGCCAAATATCCTAGCTCATCACTCTGAACTTCTGCCTTCCACAAATTCCTAGGTCACAGACATTATTCAGCCAAATTATTTTTCACTTTGTGACCAAGATGATCATCTCTCCACTTTCTAATACACTGTTTCTCATTTCCATTCAAGGTTTCATCAGAATGTCTATTGCTGTTCAGATTTGTAAAAACATTGAGTTCACTGTCACTCATGTAACCCTTAAAAGGAGCGAGGATTTCCTTATAGTTCTTTCCTTTTTACCAAGTCCTCACCAGGGTCACCATTAATACTCTGATCACAGCAAGACACGCTTTTGTGAGCAATGCCTAAAAAACTGTTCCATTTGCAACTCATTACTCACTTCCAAAGCCACCTGCACATTTTAGGGACTTGTTATAACAATAACCCATTCCTCTGGCACCAATTTCTATCTTAGTCTATGTTGTATTACTATAACTGAAGACCTGAGACTTAGTAATCTAGAAACATTTATTTCTTATAGTTTATATGCAGATTCACTGGCCCATGCAGGCTTCTCTCAGCTTCCAATAGGGCATCTGGACATTCATCCTATAGGGGGAGGAACTCAGAGCTCTCACTCGGCAAAAGGGGTGGAAAGGCTGAAAGGGAGCACACTTCTTCATCAAGTCTCACTGGCAGGACATCTAATTCTACTTGTGAGAGTGTAAGGTCCTGACTTAGTCAACCCTAAAGGCTACACCACCCAGTAATGTTCCTTTGAGAATCACATTCAAGCATGAACTTTTTTTAAAGGGCAAAAACATTGAAGCTCTACCACTCCATATTCTAGAGAGAAGAGCAAATTCCCAATCTTCTTGACTTAAAATTTGTAGCAACAGATCTGATTCTATTTCATGTAATAATGATATCGAGACTGATTCACATCCTCTGAGCAGTCAGCAGCATAATGCTCAAAAGGCTAGAAAAGCAAAGTGAGTCCAGACTTTAATTAAAAGATGATCAAGAATATTATATACTCCTGAAAAAACCAATGCAAAGAATAGTTCTTTTTCATAATATAATAAATGAACAAGACTGTTAAAATATATGACATAAAAGGTTTCTGCATTTCTTCTAGTTTTCAAATAGTATTTTAATTATTTAAGAATATTTAAATTTTACTACCCAAGTACCTATTAAAGCAACTGCAGAAAATAAATTAGGTTACTTAAAAAGCCATTTTATTCATAAAACTATAGTTATGACAAGACTACATTAAAACAAATACTTTAAGGGCTGGGGATTTAGCTCAGTGATTCCATAGCCTGCCTCACAAGCACAAGGTCCCAAGTTCAATCCCCAGTACCAAAAACAAGAACCAAGAAAAAAACAAATACTTTAAATCTTTAAAAAATGTATTTACTTAAATATGTTTTGAAACTTTTAAGTGAATTGTAAATTTTCTTTTAAATGTTAGCCTTCATTAGCCTTTCATAATAATGAAATTAATTATGATCCATACTAATTTGATTTTACTAAGTATATGATCCATTACTTACACAAAATATCTAATTAGATTCAAGAAAAAAATCAAATAACTTTCCCTGAAGACTTCATGAAACTTGGTAGGCCATAACACTTGAAGACAGTTATTTTAAGTGCTCTGATTTAAATTAATAATGCTAAAATATTACAAGCAGTGATTTATATCTTGTGGTGATAGAATATATTCTTCATAATCTCAAGTAGAAATAATGAATCTAATAGTTGCACAGTTTTGACATATGTATCTCATAACATATAGCAGATCTTTTAAGTTCTTGCTCAATTAATTATTCCATTATAATTTCCTTTTTATCAAATACATTTTTAGTCTGTCAGAAGAACTGAGAATGGGAAGAACAGACTGAAAGGAGAAGAGACGACAACTCAGAAAATGGCAAACTCTTCAGAGAGAAGTTATGATAGGCAAATAATCCAGGCAGAGGAGCAAAGACCCCCTGTGCTGAGCAGCTGAGCCCTTCAGCCTTGTGGACCACCATCCCCAGTGCAGAGGAGCAGAGCCCTGCCCAGCTCCAAAGAAGTGAGCTTTAGGCCCGCTGTACCACCACCCTCAGCACAGAGGAGGTGAGCTGCAAGGGCACCTGCAGCACACATTCCTTCCCCCTCCCCCCCTTTGAAATGAGAAGACACCTAAACAAGTCTCAAAACCAGACTTCCAGATCATCTAAGCAACCCCAAAGGGAAACAAGATGGAACAATCTGATACTCAATCAATCTGGATCCCCTGAATGGGCAACAAAAGAAGATCTGGAAAAAATGAAATCAGAAATAATTTCTCAGCTAACAGCAGAGATTGTGCCCAGAGTTCAAGACATGATTAATAAATCTAGAAAGGACACAGATACACAGATAAAAAAACAGAGGAGCTGAGAAACATGATGGAATCCCAACATAGGAAACAAATGGAATCCATAATATAGATGCAAACATTTCCAGGAGATTAAAAACTCCACTGAAAGTTTACAAAGCAGAATGAGCCAATGTGAGGACAGAATTTCAGATACAGAAGAGAAGATTGAAATTAGTGACCAGGATAAGAAAAAATTCTTTAAAATGGTAAGGGACCATGAGAAATCAATCCAGCAGCTGCTAGACAATGCAAAGAAGAAGAACATAAGAGTGATCAGAGTCAATGAAGAAACAGGAAAGCATCCAGATGACATAAAAATCTGTTCACAGAAGTGATGGCAGAAAACTTCCCAAGGAGGGGAAAAGAACTTGACATACAGATAAGGGGGACATGTAGGACTGCAACTAGCCTTGTTCAAAAAAAACCTACACATAGGCATATAATAGTTAAGATTCTAGAAACCCAGCAGAAGAACAATATTCTATAAGCAGTTAGGGAAAAGAAATAAATCACATACAAAGGAAACTCCATCAGAATCACAGCGACTTTTCAATGCAAATCCTCAAGGCAAGAAGAGCCTAGAGTGAAGTATTTCAAGGCCTAAAGGAAAACACCTTCCAACCCAGATTAATGTACTTGCAAAACTATCTTTTTAAATTGATGGAGAAATAAGACACTTTCCTGACAAAGAGCACTTGAGGAACTTCATGAATACCAAATCAGCACTACAAAAACATTTAAAAAATATCTTCAGAAAAGACAATGAGTATCACAGCCATAGGAAGCTGAGCAGAATGAATCCATCGGGCATGACAAGAAATTAAAGGTAAAGGGGGAGAATCCAACAAAAAGAAAAAGTCATGACACTGATAAGTCAATATGTATCAGTTATAACCATCAATGTTAATGGTCTCTTTTTTTTTTTGGTACCCGGAATCAAACTTGGGACCTTGCACTTGCAAGGCAGGCACCAGAACCACTGAGCTAAATCCCTGACCCTCATGTTAATGGTCTCAATTCACCAATCCAAAGAAATAGACTGGCAGAATGGCTCAAGAAGCAAGATACAACAATATGCTCATATAAAAAACACAATTCAAAAAGAAACTCATAGATTGAAAGTTAAAGGGTGGAAAACAATACTCCATGTGACAGGAATGTGAAAAAAAGCAGGAGTAGCTATCCTCTTTGCAGATCAAGTGGATTTCAAACCAACAGTAATTAAGAGAGACAAGGGAGGACATTACAAAAAAAAAAAGGACACTACATCCTTGTAAAGGGAACAATCCAAGAAGAGATGACAATCATAAACATATATGCACCAAACACTAGTGCACCCAACTATATAAAACAATTATTTATGGACATGAAAAATCAAATAACCACTAATACACAGTAGTGGGGGACCTTAATACCCCACTCTCACAGATAGATCAACTAGACAAAAAATAAGCAACAAAATACTAGAATTCAAACAATCTCCTGAACAAATGATCTTAACAGATGTTTAAAGAGTGTTCCACCCCACAAAATCAGAATACACATTCTTTTCTCCTGCACACAGTGCATTCTCCAAAAGAGACCGCATACTCACTCATAGAACATGTTTAAGTAAGTGCAAAAGAATTGAAGTTATCCCCTGTATATTACCAGACCATAGTGCAATGAAATTGGAGATCAATAGCAAAAGAAACTGCAAGAATTTCATAAACACATGGAAATTGAACAACACACTTCTGAATAACCAATGAGTCATAGAGGAAATTAAAGAAGAAATCAGACAGTTCCTACAATTAAACAACAATGACAATACAACATAACTGAATCTATGAGACACAATGAAAGCAGTCTTACAAGGAAAATTCATACCAGTGAGTAGTCATATTAGGAAAACAGAATGAGCCCCCATTAAACAGCCTGAGGCTGAACCTCAAGCTTCTAAAAAAGAAGAGCAGGAAAAACTCAAAGCTTATACAAGGGAGGAAATTATAAAGAGCAGAGAAGAAATCAGTGCAATGGAGACTAAAATATTGATACAAAAAATCAGTGAAGCCAAGAGTTAGTACTTCAAAAGAATAAACACGATTGACAAACCCTTAGCCAACCTTATCAGAAAAAGGAAAGAAAAGGCCTAAATCCATGCAATTAGAAATGAAAAGTTTGAAATTACAATCATCCAGCAGAAATCCAGAGGATCATCAATACCTACTTCAAGAACCTACATGCCAACAATGCAGAAAGCACAGAAGAAATGGACAGATTCCTAGATACATAAGAATTACCAAAGTTGAAAGAATAAGACCTAAAAATTCTAAAAAACCCAATATCCATCAATGAAATTGAAAATGTAATTAAAAACTTACCAACTAAGAAAAGCCTGTTTCCTGATGACTTCACTGCTGAATTCTACAAGACATTTAGAGAGGAACTACTGCCACTACTGTTTAAACTCTTCAATGAAATTAAAAGGGAAGTAACACTACCAAATTCATTCCTGGAAGCAAGCATCACCTTGATCCCCAAAGCAGAGAAAGACCCAACCAAAAAAGAACTATAGGCCAATCTCACTAATGAATATAGGTGCAAAAATCCTTGGTAAGATATTGGCAAATAGAATGCAAAGCATCATCAAGAAAATCACACATCCTGACCAAGTGGAATTCATCCCAGGGATGCAGGGATGGTTCAACTTATGCAAATCAATAAATGAAATACACTGTATCAATAGAGCCAAGGACAAAAACCATGTGATCATGTCAATAGATGCAGAAAAAGCATTTGACAAAATCCAACATGCATTTATGATGAAAACCCTACAAAAAATTGGAATGATGGTCTCTATCTCAATCTGATAAAAGCCATCTATGAAAATCCAACAGCCAATATCATACTAAATGGTCAAAAACTGAAATCCCTCACACTAACATCTGGAAGAAGACAAGAATGTCCACTATCACCAACATAATTTTGGAAACATTAGCCATAGCAATTAGACAGGAGAAAGAAATAAAAGGAATAAACATAGGAAATGAAGAAGTCGAATTATCATTATATGCAGATGACATGATACTCTATATAGAAGACCCCAAGAACTCCATCAAAAGTCTTCTAGACTTAATAACCAAATTCAGTAATGTAGCTGGATACAAGGTTAACACAAAAAATCAATAGCTTTCCTCTACACGAATGACAGACTCACTGAGAGAGAAATAGGGCAAACAATTCCTTTCACAATAGCATGCAAAAAACTGCAATATCTAGGAATCAATCTAACAAAAGAAATCAAACACCTCTTCTCTGAAAACTATAGCACTCCAAAAAGAGAGATTGAAGACAATGTCAGAAAATGGAAAGGCATCCCTTGCTTCTGAGTAGGAAGGATCAATATAGTGAAAATGGCCATACTTCCAAAACCGCTCTATAGATTCAATGAAATCCCAATTGAAATTCCAGAAGCATACTTCGCAGACCTTGCAAAAACATCCCAAAGATACATTTGCGACAAGAAGAGACCTAGAATAGTAAAAGCAATACTAGGCAACAGAGACATGGCAGGGAGTATCACAACCCCCAGCTTGAAACTATACTACAAAGTACTGTGATAAAAAACAGCATGATCCTGGCAAAGAAACACCACTCCTGTTCATTATAGTACTTGAAACCTTAGCCAGATGAATCAGGCAAGAGAAAGAAATAAAATAATTATGTATAAGAAATATGTAGAGGAAAAGAAATAAAATTATTATTATTTGAAGGTGACATAATCCTGTACATAGAAAATCTAAAAACCTTCAGCAAAAGTCTTCTAGAATTAATAACTAAATTAGACAATGTAGCAGGATACAAAATCAAAATGCAAAAATCAATAGCACTCTTGTACACCAATAAAGAATTCACCATGAAAGAAATTAGGAATACCATTGTCAATACTATTCTCAATACTATCAAGAAAAATTAAATACTTAGAAATTAACCTAACCATTCTCAATACTATCATTTTCAATACTATCAAGAAAGCTTAAATACTTTGGAGTTAACCTAACCAGAGAACTGAAAGACCTCAAAAACAAACTATAGGGCTGGGGATTTAGCTCAGTGGTTCCACTGCCTGCCCTGCAAGCACAAGGACCTGAGTTCAATCCCCAGGACCAAAAAAAAAAACAAAAAACAAAACCTGTAGAACTCTGAAAAAGGAAATCAAAGACAAAAATAACAGATTAAAGGAAATAAGGAGCTAGATCTTTTTACTTGCTAATAATTAAAAATTATATAAAGAGCTATTGTTGTCTTGTTCTGAAATGGATCTGGGTTTCCACTATAGTATTAGTTCTGAAAAGACAATGTGTCCTTCCACACAAGCATGATATCATTAAATCCAGTTCTCAAAGTTCAGATGTCAAATAGCTCAATCATTGAAAATTCTTACTGACCTGAGACTTGTCTCCCAAAAATTATTTAGCACAAGTAATTAAGAGAATGTTATATTTGGGAGGCCATCAAACTGATGCTTATCATGATGAATATTGTGTTCTTATGGGTACAGTACACATGGAAATAAAATAGTTTGATCTCACAAGAAGGCAGAATCAAGTTTGAAAACCTTTTGTTTGTTTATTTTTAATCACAGGATGCATATAGTTCAAAAGGTGATTTTCTAATGTTCAATTTTCATGTCATATTTTCCAGGTAAACAGGAACAGAGGCATTATATATGGAGAAACTTGGATTTCAAATATGCAGAGCTCAGTTCTTCACAGCAAATAATGTCTTTATGGAGATCATGCAACTGCATTTGTGGCCCAACCTGCCAGGTTTACAGCTGGGACCTGATACCATGGCAGATTCGATCTGATCAAATGTCGCTGGGCTTTTCAACTCAGGTCATTCTACAATCATTCCTTAGTAAATCTACAAGGGACTTTTAAAGTCATGATTTGCCTATCTTCTCTATAAGTAGAAAACTATGAAATTCCTGGTTCAGTTCTCAAATGTCTAATATTACAAATGAAAACAAATCGGATGTAAAAGTACATAGAGTATCGATGGAATATGAAAACATTAATCTAGTCATGCTTTCATGTGTCCCTTATAGTCAGGATGCAAATGCACATTTGCTTAGAAAATTAGCATGTTAATGTATAAACTATTAGTAGTTGAATCTAAATTTTAATCACTTTATTATAAAAAGTGACATGATCGTGAAAACTCTTCAGCATTCTTACTTTGTCCTTCAGTCTTCCCAAAACAAAGAGGAAGAATACTCTGTCTGGCACTTGTCACTTTCTACCAAGGCAACCTGAGTCTATTCTTTGAAAGGGAGAGAACTATCCCCTCTCACCTTGCTCCTGCTCTCCTGCTGTGTGAGAGAAATGGCGTGTCATACATGTGAAATCATTCATGTGTGAATGCATAAGTACAGCTGCTCCATTTCCCCTTAACCTTTCCTAGGATTTTCTTTAATTTTTTCTTTTGATTTTGTTCTAATCCCTGTACAGTCATGGTTGCCTTACCTGTACATGTTCATAGTTACAAATGTTTCCTATAGAAAAAATTGAGGAGGATCTAATGCAACACTTTATATTTAGTCTTAGACACCAGACAGCCAAGGACCTCTTAGTTTTTAATAGTTAAAAAATTTTAATTAATACAAAGATTATATAAAATTTGTACCTCCTACAAAATATTGATGATTTACATTAAAAGTATCACTTAAAAGCCATGTGTCTGATGTCTTAATCTGTTGCCTGCTGCAACAAAATACCTTAGAATAGGTCATTTATAAATAACACAAAATTTTGCTCATAGTTCTGGGGGCTGTGAAGTCAAAACTTGAGGCACCAGCAAACCACACATCTGGCAGGACTTGCTCTCCACTTCAAAGATGCTGCCTTCTAGTTTTGTCCCTGCATGGTGGAAGTGAGTACAAGATGCCATGTCCTCACAGATTAGAAGGGCAAAGCAATGCCACTCATCTCTTTTATAGAGCTACAATCCCACTCATGACTGTAGAATCACTTTCCAAAATGTTACATCCATCATACTGGGTATTAAGTCCTCATATTTGAAATGTGAGGGACACCAACATTCAGAATATTACATCTGATTACTTATTTTTCCTTCATTTTCTTTGTCTGAAATTTAGCATTAGCATGGATTGCTTATGTGTTATCCTTCTACTTTTCCATTACCTGGCAATGTGTGTTCATTTTTAGTTTTCTGGAACCTTTCTTTCATTTTATGAATTATCAATATTCCTGACAGGTCCTTTGAGATAAAAATCTGTGAATTATGGCTGTAATCTCAGGTAGAGATTTTGGGGGGATAGAATCTTGAACTCATTTAATATAGTCATGTATTATCTAACATTCTTCTCACTTCCTTGGATTTCAATTTCATGTTTTTACTTTCTATCCTATACTTCAGCTTCATAATTATTATTTTTGAGCAGGGCCTCATGCCTGTAATCCCAGTAGTCTGTGAGGGTGAGGAGGATCAGGAGTTTGAGCCCATCCTGGGCAATTTGTTTCAAAATAAAAAATGAAAAAGGGCTGGGGACGTAGCTTAGTGTAAAGATTTGGGGATCAATCCCTAGTACAGCAAGAAAGTCATTGTTTGGAAGAAAAGATACACAAACTTTTGAGTTGTTCTGATTTTCCAAACAACTTTACATTATTTCTGTGTTTTGTTTTTTGTTGCTGTTTTTATGAGCATATCTCAAACACAATTATGGAGGCTCTAGAATGCATGGATTTGGCAGGAATTTTTCTTTATCATTACCTTTTCATGTGCTTTTGCTATGATATTGTACTCCTCTATGAACTTCCACCAGTCTCTTTCTTTTAGCCATACAAGTAATTTAGGTTAACTGTGAAAAAGAAGGAGATACCTTTGAATATTTTTCAGCAGTGGAATGGGTGTGATAAAGTGGTGCTTGAGAAAGATGGGTCTTAAATACCCAGCGTGAGGTACTAGTACATTTTCAGGGAGATGAGGAAAAATCACGGTCTGTGTCTACATTCATTTTTACCACTTTTAGAAGTTCTACAAAATGGTTACATGTACTACACAAGTGTTTACAATACAGCTTGTAATTAGACATAGTGACCAATTAACAACAGAATGAAATTCAATAAACACTCTACTAAATAAAAGGAAAATGTAGAAGAAAACCTAACCTATCAAATATCCATAGAAATGAAAACCAAGTATCTGTAAAGGAGCCTATCTTCAACTTTGTATTACTAGGTCACTAAATCTAGTCTATTTTCATTGTCAAGTGATCACCAAATAAAAGACAATTGGAAAATTCAGCACTTTAGGCCTGGCTTACTCAGAAGTACTTTTAATTGTGAGATTTTTCTTCTGAATTGTGAAATTTTCTTCTGAAAAGATGAAATATATAAATACATTTCATATATATATATATATATATATATACTTTTCTACATCTCTGTATTTGGATAAGAGGAGAACATTTTCAAATATTCTAGAATCGTCCTCTCTAAAGGTAGTTATTTTCTCTCATAGTTTATATAATTAGGAATGACCAACATCAAACACCCGCCAATCTACTGAATCAGTAGAGTCTTATTTACTGATCCATAAAAGACCAGGGATGACTTTTTAACCTAAAATGTAGGAATGTTATCCTACTAAGGATATTCAACACAAATAAAAAATATTTTGCTTCAGCTTAGTGTCATTTTCTTTTAGTGGATATTGAGAATTTTAATATACATTAAGTGACAAAAACTGGAAAAATTAATTTATTTATTCATTAAGTATTTGTTGAAAATCTACTCTGTATATTAAGATTTTTTTTACTCACCACTGGAAGTACAATAAAATTACCCTAAGATGGGCCTGGGATTTAGCTCAGTGGTTTTGCCACCTGCTGCTCAAGCGCAAGGACCAGAGTTCGATCCCTGATACCAAAAAAAAAAAAAGACTTGCTCTAGTAAAATTACCCTAAGATTTTACAGTTTATAGTATACTGAAGAACAAGTAAAAAGACAATTATAAAGTGTGTTAAGTTATTGAGTAGTTCGACAAATTAGAAAGGCACCTGACACATGCTTAGGCTGTTAGAAAAATATTTCCTGAAATAAGTGACACCATGCTAATTGCTTTAGAAGGGACTGAAGGTAGAAAAGAAGAGATTTAGAGTTGGAGGACTAGTGCTGTAGTTCGGTAGGAGGATGCTTGCCTCAAATGCACAAGACCCTGAGCTGGATTCCCCAACACTGAAGAGGGGAAAAAGAAAGAAAAAAATGGAAGAGACTTGGCGGCACACAACTGGCATGCATCAAGGATTACAATAGTCGGGCTGGGGATTTAGCTCAGTGGTTTCGCCACCCACTGCGCAAGCGGCAAGGACCCGAGTTCGATCCCCGGTACAAAAAAAAAAAAAAAAGGATTACAATAGTTAAGAGCAGACTCCCATTCTATAACTGAGTGAACAGGAGGGAATAGTTAGTGAAAATTAGAAAAAAGAGAGCAAGAGAGTGTTACTGGTCTGGAAGTTCTTGCAATAATCCACAGAGGATGGCAGTGACCAGAATTAGGGGAGCACCAATGAGGAAAGTAAATGAACGAATGTGAAGAACACTTTCAAAATAGAGCTAAAGGACTTAGTGACCGCAATGAGGAGGTGAAGGAGGACTCCAGCATGATGATCTAGTTTCTGAAGAAATGGGCTGGTATGGTAATTTTTGTACAAATAGGGAACACAAGAAGAGAAACAGAATAAATCATTAAGATTTTGTTTTCCTCTTCTCTCCTCTTCTCATCTTTTCCTCTCCCTTTCTCCTTCCCTTTCTCTCTCATCTTTGAAAGCTTGAATCTTTAGTTAAAATTTTCCAATCCCTTGAAGTCATTCTCTTCTATGAAGCCCAAAAATTATTTTGACAAGGAGAAGTCACTTTAGCTTCTGTATTTAGGGAGGATCTGTGGATAAAAATAACAACAGCCTATCACCTTGCCAAGTTATTTCAAGTATCCTAAGTATGTAATCAAGGGAGACAGAATCTTGATGTATTTAAGGGCATTTGCCCAGAGTATTTCTTATCCTTATTTAAAGACTGAAAATGAAGCTAGACACATAATATTATGCAAAATAAAGTAAAAGTAATCAAGGAAATCATATTTAAAAGAAGTAATATGCTGTCCTATAAACGTTAATTAGTGTTATAGATTTTCTTTGCATATTCACAATTCAAAAAGTTTTTATTTCAACTGTATAATGGGATTTGTCAAATGGAAGTAATCAAGTATAAAATAGCATCAACAATTAAAATGATGAACTTCATTTTCTTTCTAAATTTAAAACTGTTAGCAATGATATAAAAAATAAGAATTCTTGTACATTTTTGATGGGGTGTAAAATGCTACAAATCCTATGGGAAGCAATATGAGAAAACTTTAAAAAATTAAATTAGAAATATTATATGATCCAGCATAGCCATTTATAGGTATTATCTTAAAATTTTAAACATGATCACAAAAAAATACCTGAACGCTTATATTCACTGTAACATCATTTACAATAGCAAAGTTGTGACAACCTTTTAAATACCCACCAATGGATGACTAAAGACAGTACAGTATATACATTATAGGTCTAGTGTATGCATCTAATATTTTTCAGCCTTTACAGAAAAGGAAATCCTGCCATATGCAAAAATGTACCTGAAACTTAAGGTACATGCTAAGTAAAACAAGACAGTTGAAGAAGGACAAATACTGCATGATTCCATTTACATGACTTAACAAAAAATAAGTACTAGAAAGAATGCAAACTGGTTTCTGAGAACTGAAGGGAGAGTAAAATGGGGAATTACTCTTCAATGAATATTAAGTTTCAGTTCTTTAAGGTGATTAAATTCTAGAGATTTACTGTAAAAATGTCCCTGTAGTTAACAATACTGTGTTGTACACTTCAAAATGTGTTGAAGGTAGAGTTATGTCATATATTCTTATTATAAAAAGAGGATAAGAAGAAAACAAAGAAGTAGGAGGAGGAGGAAGAGGAACAGTAGAATCTAGACTGAAGTAAGACTTTAACTCAGACTTGCCATTGGTGGGACCAAATACTTCACAAACACAACTAAAAGGAAGAAATGATTTGTTTGGCTCATTGTTTCAGAGAATTCAGTCCATAGTTAGCTGGCTTCAAAGAAGAAACATCATGGGGATAGGGATAGCAAAGCAGAGCTGCTCAGTTCATGACAATTGGGTATAGAAGAGCACAAGAGAGAAAGGAACCAGGAACATATACATAGCACCTAAGGTCACACCTCCATTGAACACCCAAATATCCAGGATTGTGCTTCAGTAATCACCTGGGTGTTTCTTAAACCAGTCAAGTTGATACATTATAATTAATAGTCACACTCAGATTTATTTCTGGAATCAAGACAAAAGATTGGGAAGTGGTGTTTGGTTTTTGTCTATTTGTTTGCCTGTTTGTTTGTTTATTTGTTTGGGGGTGGGGTCCAACTACTCTGACAGTTATAACAGGCATCTAGGGGTCAAGAAATATAAAATTGAATTGTGCACTGTTAGTTTTTTACTTATATAGAAAAGGAGATGATGCAACTTGGGGCCTTGTGCTTGCAAGGCAGGCGGCAGAGCCACTGAGCTAAATCCCCTGCCCTCTATCAAGAATTTTATTTTCTTAAATAAAGAATCTTATTTTCTTAACTTAATCATTATTAAGGGTTCTGTTGATTTCAAAGAAAATTATCTTAAATATATATCAAATTTATTGATAACAATTTTACCCATATCAAACAAGCCTCAGAGGTGCAAAAAGTCTATTGTTCTTTTATAATAAATCTTGTCTGCTTTGGAATAAACAACTATTGATGTGAACATATATTGATATGAACATTGACTAACAGGGTGTACTCATTTTCTTATGTTTTCTTATTATTGGTGCACATTTATTTCACAAAGAGAAAAAATAATAGCAGGTCATTAAAACCAAAATGTTCACATTCTGAGATTCATTGTTCTATTATTAGCTGATCGTTTCTTACTGGATTATCCTGGCTTTTCTCAAACCTGTGACTTGACACATTGCTCCTGAGCTTGTCCAATTTGCTAGCCTACTGCACATCTCCTTGACAACTCAAGGGAAGACTGCTTTATCACTATGGAAACAAGTCAATATAAACATCTTCACATTTTATTTATAGATTAAGTAATGCACAAGATGTGATGCATACTTGATATGAGCTGAAATGAAATATGATAGATGCTTCTTGTTTTTAATTAATAGGATTAATGGTTGACATTGACATAAAACTTCTCACAACTAGAGGGGAAAACACTGCCAATTATCACTTTATTTTATGTTAGTTAATTTACAGGTCTTTTTCACTGTTCAAGGTTAACATCTAGACCTATGACAGGAAACTTAACAGATGACACTAACACGAAAAGAGAGTGTGTGGAACTTCTAGCAGAGAAGTGTCAGACACCTGCAAACTACCATAGCCATCTTCCACTTAACATTTCCTCAACTGGACTAGCAAATGAGCAATTGAGTCAGACACTAGCTAAAAGATGTAGGGAAAACCATTTCATCTGATTTTAGCTTTCTCATCTGTAAAATGGGTATGACAATACTTACCTACTAGATTATTGTGAAGATTACAAGTAATTAGAAAAAATATCTAGCTCAATGTTTTTATATAATAAGTAATAAAAATGGAAGCTTTAACTTTAAAAATAATTAAGTGAGTACTTGATCCTCCCTAATTATGCAGCTCTCTTTTCCAATATATAGATTTTTATAGGCATCATAATAAATACACTGTTAAGATAGAGAGAAATACAAGTGTGTCTACATTTCTCTCATTTTAAAAATTTCAAATGCAGTCAAATGAGCTCCTACAGATAAAAGAATAACTACTATCTTTTGGATAATTATTAGTCATATAGTTCTGTATTATGCATTAATTATAAATTTTATCATATAATATTGCTTCAAGTATGGGAAGCCTACCTTTTTCATTTCCTATGAAATATCATTATTATTATTTCATAACATAATTCCCTGTGTGTTTAGCAAAATCTACAGAATTTAGCTTTCTAAGATGCATGTGTATTCTTAAGTTTGGCATTGATGTGTCCCATAGTTGACTTCATTTTGAACAAAAGATCTCTTTCTCCTTTAGAAAGAGTCCATCAAAATTATCTCTTGACCACTGGAGGAAGTATATGCTAAGGTACAGCACTTACTCTAAGAAGTTGTGCATTAACCATTCCACAAAGTCAACACTTGGTTTAGTTTTCACACTACAGGAAAAGTCTCCTTTGGTTTAAATTCAGTTTCAAAGGTTTGAGGTTGTCTGTTGACATCTTAAGTTGTTTGCCTATGGTTAAATAAATATATTTTCCTTGTTCTTTAACTATTTTTTTCTGGACAAACTATTTTTAGCTAACATATCCTGATGGTAAATATAAAAATACCTGAGTTTATACAAATATGTGTATGTCTTCTTCCTTTGGTTTCAAGCATCCTTATCCTTCAACCAAACCATATTTAAAACTAATGTTTAAAAGTCCATTATTCATAGAGATATGCCTTTTATTGAATAAGCATTTTCTTGTACATTTTTCTATTTTATTTTACTAATGAGAGCAGAATAAAACCTTAGCAGCTGGGGTAATCTCTCCACTAACACATGAAGGATGTGAACTTTGTCCCAGGGAACAAGAGATAATACTATTTATTTAGTTGTCACAAGGGAAGCTCGATGTTAAGTTGTGTGAGCTCTTAAGGTTCTTTTTAGGATCTACTTCTGTAAATTTGCATGAATTTGTTTATTAAGTAGTAATATCCCTTACTTAGCATAAAAGGAGAAAAATTAACATAATAATATAAGGAGGTTATTCCTTTGTTCTTTCTCCTGGTGCAAATTATTAAAAAGCATAGATTTTTTTTCCTTTTATTAAGCTTGTCTTTTGAACAGAGGAATGTAGTTGAAAGTAAATGCACAGGGGAAAGAGTTATCAATGATTTGATTGATGTTATCAATCAAAACTAAAACAAAAACAGCAAAAATAACCAGTTGCATTTGGGTTTCATTAGTACTGCCTACAGTTTCAGATTTAAATTCATATTCAACAAATACCTATCCAAAAATCTATCACATAAAACAGGTGATATGTCTTACAGTTAAACTTATTTTCAAAGTGAAAAAATAAATGTTACTTGACCAAGTGCAAAGGAAAGTGCTAAGAATTTCAACCAATTCTAAAGTTAGGCCAACAAATCATCCTCTTATTTTAGAGAATTCAGCTCACTTATATGTTCTGGTAGGTTGTGCTACTTATTCACAGTTCTTCACTCTGCACAGTGTTCTGCAGACCACTGACTTTTGACTTGGATTTATAGTTTGTTTTGACAAATGGAAGGTGCAAATTATAAGATGCTGTGCTTTTTTTCACCTTTTTTGCACTACTGCCATGACACTGTCATATGACAGTGGAGGTGACTCTTTTCATCTATGAAACAAACAGATGGAGCTCAACAGTACCCAACCCACAGCCTGCAGCAGACCCACTGTGACCAGTCCCAGATCCATGAGTGAGAAATCAATGTCTCTTGTTTAAGCCTGAAACTTTAGGTTTCTTTTCTATACATAATTGTCACAGGAAAAGCTTAATAATACAGGCATTCATGAAAAAATACATAATATTCAATGGATATGTAATTATGGAACTGCACACAGTTTAACCAGGAGGGGAGGTAGTACATCTGTACCAGGGCCTTAGTAACAAGATTTGATAGTATGTAGTGGAACTCTCACCACTGGGAGCAATGATCAGACTAAAGCCTATGGTTGAGGACCTACCTCCTAAAGACTAGGACTTTGGGAAGATTAGCATGTCTCTTGTTATGTCATAGTGTGAAGATAAGGAAGTACTGATCACTAAGGAAGTTGAAGATCAAAGGAAAGGCAGCTGCCAGAGTAATGGCTTGCTGAGTTCCTGAATGCTGAAGTGGTTTCTCCTATAGATACCTCTTAGAGTATTGCTTATAGTAGCAAGTCAAGTGGTTTCCAACATTGGGATAGAATGGGTCAAGCAACAATGTGGCAGGGTCTGTCACCACAAACCACAGCCACTTTAACACAAGCTCAGGATAAGCTGACAGAATCTGGAAAGATTTTCTCCAGATGGAGCTTGGATGAAGGACAAACAGACAAACAAAACCTGTAAGAACAGATCACATAGTTAAATTAAAGTGAAAAAATCAAGCTTTTTGTAATCCAGTTTTCCAAAATGGGTAATAAAGTAATGGACTTTTTTCATATTAAGTCACCATTGTATTCACAAACAATAAAAGCAAAGCAAGTTTTTATTTTATCTTTTAAATTAATTTTATTGGTACACCTCAGATATAAATAATGATCACATTCATCATAGGGAATTTGTACCTGCATATGATATATCTTGATTCTTCTTTTTTCCTCATCGTTTCCCCCCACCTTAACCTCTCTTCCCTCCTTGCTCACAAAAGCTTTGTTTCCATTATTTTCTTCTATTCTCTTTAATTTTTCTTTTCCCTTTCTTCCTATCCTTCTCTCCCCTCCCTCGTTCCTCTTTCCATTTGAACATTTTCTTCCTTTTTCCTAGTTCTACTATACGTTTTGGGCCTTATTTACCCTTTTGGTTTCTCACACCAGAGAAACAATGCAGTATTTAAACATGTGTGCCCGATTTATTTCACTTGAGGCATTTCTAGACAAATAGATGCACCTTGAGACCATACTCTTAAGTGAAGCAAGACTTTAGTAGGGCAGTTGAACTTTTGATATGACAACTGTCCCAATGCTTACTTAAATGAAAGGGAAGCCATTGCAGAAATTTTAGGAACAAAAGACCTCTTTCCCTTATCCTCCAGGTCACTGTGATTCTGTTTACCAGCCTGCTATCACCCTGCACAGAGTACTTCCTTTCTGCCTTCAATAAGTAGTATATTTTCAACAAGTAGTACCTTTCCTGTAGGTCTTAGCCAGTTCTTTGATTAGGACACCGAGAACCTGAAAAGAATCCCCATGGAACTCACCAGTAACAATAGTGGGCTAGAAGCACTCAAAAGAAGCTTGGGGGTGGGGAGTTTACATTGAACAACAACAAATACCCAACCACTGGAATGCAAAGGGAAAGAGAAGCCCATCAGATGAAATCCAGTAACAGGGTGTTTAGAATAAGAAGCAGGGTCACTTCTTGATCCTTGTGCTGCTAACAGCCCAATCTGGCAAACGTGCCATCTTAGAAAAAGTTCAAGACCCCCTGAGAGAAGCCTCCAGACTGCTTCTTGGCACTCATCCTAGCAGGTACTGCCCAGTGCTCACTTATCCTAACTCTCCTCCAACTGGGAGAAGAAGCCCAGCAAGCAAGATATTCACAAGAGAGGCCCTCTTCAGGTCAGACCCCTAAGGACAGCCCAGACAGAAAATCACTCAGAGGCCAATGACTGAATTAGGACTGTTGAGGCTTAGGGACCTGAGGAACAAAGGATATGGTCCATTTTAGGGATGCAGAACCAGGCATGGAGGAATATGTGAGATAGTGGGAGTCACAGGGGTTTGCATTGGCAGTGACTAGTGGGTTCCAGAGGCAGAAGAAAGACACTGGGGCAGTGGCAGAGAAGCCACTCTCCCATCATCCCCTGAAAGAGCTCAGCTCAAGATCCCTCTGAGCTTCCTCACACCACTCCTAAATACTACTAAACCCCTTACAGAAGGGCTCACTGATGAGAAATAAATTCTTTGCACTCCATGCTTTTAAAAGAGGAAAGAACCATTATTATATATCCTCCCCCAAGTGTTCTAGAATTTATAAATGTATATTTACATATTTATTGCTCTCCCTCTGATACCATGAAATGGATCCACTAGATGGACTTCAAGCTTGTGTGTACGATGAGCAAAGAATCGCAAACTGTACATCCAATGATAAAAGAAAAGCACCTATATAACTTTTTTTTATATGTTAAATTCTATTATTGGTACATTGTAGGTATACAACACAATTATATTTCTCATTGGGAATTGTACCTTTACATAATGCATCTTGGTTCTTATTTTTTACCCATTACTAGCCCTCCCTTCATGCCCTCCACCCTTCCCTAGTTACAAAGACTTTATTTCCATTTTTTCCATTTCTCATCATTTTTCCTTTCCCTTCTTTCCTTTCCCCTGCCCCTCCCACTACTCCTACCCCTTTGGACCTTTTCTTCCTATTTTACATTATCGATTATTCATTCTAATCATTGGTACATTTTAGGTATACAATATAATGACATTCATCATTGGAAATTTGCACCTTTACATAGTCTCTCTTGGTTCTTATTTTTCACCCTTGCCCAGCCCTCCCTTCAACCCCTCCATTCCTCCCTATTTACAAAGATTTTGTTCCTATTTTTCCATTTTCTCATATTAATCCCATTCCCTTCTATCCTTTCCCCTAGACTTCCCACTTCCTTCCCCTTTGCCCCTTTTCTTCCTATTTCACATTACCTATTATACATTTAGTCCTTATTTACACTTTCAGTTTCTCACACCAGTGAAACTATTCAGTATTTATTCATGTGTGTCCTATTTATTTCACTTAAGAGTATCACCTCAATGTGCATCCACTTAGCTATAAATGTCTCTAATTTCTCATTTTTTATGGCAAAGTAGTACTCCATTTTATTAAAAAAACACATTTTCTTTATCCAGTCTCCAGTTGATGGGCATTTGGGCTGTTTCCAAGTTTTAGCTATTACAAACTGTGCTGCTATGAACATGGGCACACATATATCACTGTGGTATGATTCTTTTAATTCTTTGTGGAAGATTCCCAGCAGTGGAATAGCAGGGTCAAATGGGACTTCCAGTCCTAGTTCTTTGAGGTATCTCCATACTGATTTCCACAGTGGTTGCATCAGTCTACACTCCCACCAGCAGTGGAGCAGGGTTCCTCTTTCCCCACAGCCCCACCAGCATTTGTTATTGGTTGATTTTATGATAGCAGCCATTCTTTCTGGAGTGAAGTGGAATCTCAGCATTGTTTTCATTTGCATCTCTCAAATGACCAGTGATGTTGAACATTTTTTCATGTATTTATTTGCTATTTCTACTTCTTTGTCTGAGAAATGTCTGTTCATTTCAGATGCCCATTTTTAGATTGGGTCTTTAAATTTGGGAGGTCTGAACTTTTTAAATTCTTTATAGATTCGAGATAGTGGACCTTTGTCTGAGGAAGAGCAGGTGAAGATTTATTTCCACATTGTGGGTTGTCTCTTCACACTGCTGGTGGTTTCTCTTGCTGTGCAGAAGCCTTTTAATAAGAAGAGATCCCACTTGTTGATTGTTTGTGCTAGTTCACGGGCAACTGAGGTTTTGTTCATAAAATCTTTTCCTACACCGATGTCTTCAAGGGCTCTACCTAACCTCTGTTCCAACTGGTTCAGAGTTTCTATTTTAATATTTAGATCTTTAATCCATTTTGATTTTAGTTTAGTGCATGGTGAGACATATAAGCCTAGTTTGAATCTTTGGCAAGTTGAATCCCAATTTTTCCAGCACCATTGATTAAAGAGGCTACCTTTCCTCCAGTGAGGGTGTTTGGTTCCTTTATCGAAGATGAGATGGCTGAGTGTGTCTGGCGTTGATTCTACATCTTCTATTCTGTTCCACTGGTCCTCAGGTCTCTTTCTTTGCCAGTACCATGGCATTTTTATCACAGTACCTTTGTAGTATAGCTGCAGGTTAGGGATTGTGATACCCCCTGCCATGTCTCTGTTACCTAGAATTGCTTTTGCTATTCTGGGTCTCTTCTTCTCCCAAATGAATTTTTGGAATGTTTTCTCAAAGTCCATGAAGTATGCTGCTGGGATCTCAATTGGAATTGCATTCAATCTATATGGCAGTTTTGGAAGTATGGCCATTTTCACTATATTAATCCTTCCTACACAGGAGCAGGGGATGTCTGTCCATTTTCTGATATCATCTTCAATTTCTCTTTTCAGAGTGCCATAGTTTTCAGAGAAGAGGTCTTTGATTTCTTTTGTTAGGTTGACTCCTAGATATTTCAGTTTTTTGGATGCTATTGTGAAAGGAATTATTTGCCCTATTTCTCTCTCAGTGAGTCTGTCATTGGTGTAGAGGAAAGCTATTGATTTTTGTGTGTTGACCTTGTAACCAGCTACTTGACTGAATTCGGTTATTAAGTCTAAAAGACTTTTGGTGGAGTTTTTGGGGTCTTCTATATAGAGTATCATGTCATCTGCAAATAATGACAATTTGACTTCTTCATTACTTATCTTTAGTCCTTTTATTTCTTTCTCTTGTCTAATTGCTGTGGCTAATGTGCCCAGAATTATACTGAACAAGAGTGGTGATAGTGGACATCCTTGCCTTATTCCTGATTTTAGTGTGAAGGATTTCAGTTTTTGACCATTTAGTATGATATTGACTATTGGTTTTTCATAGATGGCTTCTATCAGTTTGAGGTAGAGACCATCTATTCCAATTTTTTGTAGGATTTTTATCATAAATGCATGTTGGATTTTGTCAAATGCTTTTTCTGCATCTATGGAGATATTCATATGGTTTTTATCCTTGGCTCTATTGATACAGTGTATTACATTGATTGATTTTCATATATTGAACCATCCCTGCATCCCTGGGATGAATCCCACTTGATCAGGGTGTATGATCTTTTCATGATCTTCTGCATTCTGTTTGCCAGTATCTTATTAAGGATTTTTGCATCTATGTTCATTAGTGAGACTGGCCTATAGTTCTCTTTTTCAGTTTGGTCTTCCTCTGCTTTGGGGATCAAGGCGATGCTTGCTTCCAGGAATGAATTTGGGAGTATTGCTTCCCTTTCAATTTCATTGAAGAGTTTAAACAGTAGTGGCAGCAGTTCCTCTCTAAATGTCTTGTAGAATTCAGCAGTGAAGCCATCAGGGTATGGGCTTTTCTTAGTTGATAAGTTTTTAATTACATTTTCAATTTCATTGGTTGATATTGTGTTGTTCAGAATTTTTAGGTCTTCTTCGTCCAACTTTGGTAATTCCTATGTATCTAGGAATCTGTCCATTTCTTCTGTGTTGTCCATCTTATTGGTGTATAGGTTCTGGAAGTAGGTATTGATGATCCTCTGTATTTCTGCTGAGTCCATTGTAATTTCACCCTTTTCATTCCTAATTGCATGGATTTGGGCCTTTTCTTTCCTTTTTCTGACAAGGTTGGCTAAAGGTTTGTCAATTTTGTTGATTCTTTTGAAGAACCAACTCTTGGCTTCATTGATTTTTTGTATCGTTCTCTTAGTCTCCCTTGTATTGATTTCTCCTCTGATCTTTATAATTTCCTCCCTTGTATAAGCTTTCGGGTTGTCCTGCTCTTCTTTTTCTAGAAGCTTGAGGTTCAGCATTAGGTTGTTTAATTGGGCTTGTTCTGTTTTCCTAATATGCTCATTCACTGCTATGAATTTCCCTCATAAGACTGCTTTCATTGTGTCCCATAGATTCTGATATGTTGTATTGTCATTGTCATTTAATTGAAGGAACTGTCTGATTTCTTCTTTAATTTTCTCTGTGACCCATTGGTGATTCAGAAGTGTGTTGTTCAATTTCCACATGTTTATGAAATTTTTTGAGTTTCTTTTGATATGGGTCTCCATTTTCATCGCACTGTGGTCTGATAATATACAGTGGATAACTTCAATTCCTTTGCACTTACTTAAACATGTTCTATGTGTGAGTATGTGGTCTATTTTGGAGAATGAGCCATGTGCAGCTGAGAAGCATGTGTATTCTGATTTTGTGGGGTGGAAGACTCTGTAAACATCTGTTAAGTTCATTTGTTCAAGAGCTCAATTGAGTTCTAGTATTTCATTACTTATTTTTAGTCTAGTTGATCTATCTATTTGTGACAGTGGGGTGGTGAGGTCCCCCACTACAATTGTATTAGTGCATATATGACTTTTCATGTCCATTATTATTTGTTTTATATAGTTGGGCACACTAATGTTTGGTGCATAGATATTTATGATTGTCATCTCTTCCTCTTGGATTTTTCCCTTTACAGGGATGTAGTGTCCTTCTTCATCTCTCTTCATCAGTGTTGGTTTGAAATCTACTTGATCTGCCAAGAGGATAGCCACTCCTGCTCTTTTCCAGATTCCCATCGCATGGAGTATTGTTTTCCACCCTTTAACTTTCAGTCTATGAGTTTCCTTTTGAATTAAGTGTGTTTCTTGTATGCAGCATGTTGTTGGATTTTGCTTCTTGACCCATTCTGCCATTCTATTTCTTTTGATTGGTGAATTGAGACCATTAACATTGATGGTTATAATTGAAATGTATTGACTTATCATTGCCATGACTTTTTCTTTTTGTTGAGTTCTCCCCCTTTACAGTTAATTTCTTGTCATACCAGATGAGTTCATTCTGCTTTGCTTCCTGGGGTTGTGATCCTCAAAGTCTGTTCCTAGGCTATTGTGTAAAATTCTTTGGAGTGCTGGTTTGGTATTCACGAAGTTCCTAAGGTGCTCTTTGTCATGAAAGTATCTTATTTTTCCATCCATTTTGAAAGATAGTTTTGCAGGGTACATCAATCTGGGTTGGAGGCTGTTTTCTTTTAGGGCTTGGACTATGTCACTCCAAGCTCTTCTTGCCTTGATGGTTTGTGTTGAGAAGTCTGCTGTGATTCTGATGGGCTTTCCTTTGTATGTGATTTGTTTCTTTTCTCTCACTGCTTGTAGAACTTTGTTCTTCTGTTGTGTTTCTGGAATCTTAACAATTATATGCCTATGTGTAAATTTTTTTGATCAAGGCTATTTGGAGTTCTATATGCCTCACTTATCTGTATGTCAAGTTCTTTTCCCCTGCTTGGGAAGTTTTCTGCCATTATTTCTGTGAAGAGATTTTTTATGTCATCTGCACTCTCTCCTGTTTCTTCATTGAGCCCAATCAGTCTTATGTTATTCTTCTTTGCATCATGTAGCAGCTGCTGGATTGATTTCTCATGTTCCCTTATAATTTTGAAGCATTTTTTCTTCTCCTGGTCACTAATTGCAATCTTATCTTCTATATCTGAAATTCTGTCCTCACATTGGCTCATTCTGCTGTGTAGACTTTCAATGGAGTTTTTTATGTCCTGGAAATGT
The DNA here is from genome assembly GCF_053883595.1 of Heterocephalus glaber. Classification (NCBI taxonomy): domain Eukaryota; kingdom Metazoa; phylum Chordata; class Mammalia; order Rodentia; family Bathyergidae; genus Heterocephalus; species Heterocephalus glaber. The sequence goes on from NW_028258170.1 coordinate 8,299,128, forward strand.
ATTTGCATCTGTTTTATGGATTCCATTTGTTTCTTATGTTGGGATTCCATCATGTTCCTGAGCTCCTCTCTAGATTTATTAATCATGTCTTGCACTAAGGGCACAATTTCTCCTGTTATCTGAGAAATTATTTCTGATTTCATTTTTTCGAGATCCCCTTTTGTTGCCAGTTCAGTGGGTCCAGGTGGTTGGGTATCAGAGTGTTCCATCTCATTTCCCTTTGGGGTTGCTGTAGGTGATCTGGAAGTCTGGTTTTGAGATGTATTTACGTGTTTTCTCATTTCGACTGGGGCAGGGTGCTGTTAGCGCCTGCATGGATTACCTCCTCTGAGCTGGGAGAGGTGGGACAGGGGCTGGGAGCAGCATTAGGGATGGTGATCCAAAAGCCCTTCCCTGTGGGCTGGGTGCAGCAGGAAGCATGGTGGCCAGGAAGCCCCTTCCTCTGGACCAGGAGCAGTGGGATGGTAGCTCAGAAGCCCCTACCTCTGGGCCGGGAGCGGTGGGAGGGATGGTGGCCCGGAAGCCCCTTCCTCTGGGCCAGGAGCAGAGGGACAGAAGGTAGCCCAAAAGCCCTTTCCTCTGGGCTGGGAGCAGCAGGAGGGATGGTGACCGGGAAGCCCCTTCCTCTTGACCAGGAGGAGTGGGATGGTGGCTCAGAAGTCCCTACCTCTGGGCCGGGAGCAGCGGGACTCAGTACCTTGGTCTAGTGGTCTGGTGTCCTCTGCGTCTTTGTAGTGTGGAACCAGGTGGCTGCCTGTCTGCACTGGGCTGATTCGGTGTTTTCCGCATAACTGGGGACCTTGGTAGGGTGTGGGCAGACCTGCCTGTCTGCAGCAGGCTGATTTGGCATGTTCTGTGTGACCAGTACCTATATATCTTGAAGATGTGCTGAGGAGGTGTGCTCAGGCAAGTCTGTGTAGATAAGAAGTGTGGCACAAACAGAAAAGTGGTGCTGGGGAAGCAGGAAAGCAAAAAGCACTCAGCATACAGGTAAACTAGGCTTTCAGAAAAAGTTGTGTACCTCAGTCCTCACTGGGTCTCAGGGATAAGGTTGACAGGAATGATTGACAGGGTGCTGAGTCATTTCCAGGTCTTGTAATAGGCGTGCCTGTCTCTGAATGCCTTCTGATTTAATTATATATATGAGATGTAGTTCATATTTATGAACCTTTAACAAGGTTTGAGTAGGTAAAGTTACTGAAGGTCATGCCAGGAGATCTAACATACCTGTACTGTTGCCTAGAGCTGCAGAGAGTTCCCAGGTCTTTGTTATTTAATTTCCTACCTCTCTTAGGACAGTAGAAAGTGAAGTGGCTCTGGGGTGCTGCCCAAACCCAGGCTGGTAGAAGAGAGTGATTTCCCCAGCCCTCATTGTGCTAACTGTACAACCTCCACACCAAAATGATTTGCAGGTAACCTGGTCACTATTATAGCATGATTTTCTATCATTGCAATTTCATTGTCAGAATGCATTCCTACTCAAAATTAAAATAACATTTCTCAACTCTGATTCTTCCCTAATGTACAATGTTTTGATCTAATTGCATTTATTAATAATGAATTAAAATACACAAGAAAAAAGTTTTTCCACATAGTATTAACATGTTCAGGTTACCCATATACCAAAAATAATTATTAAATTAACAATATTGTATATTTGTCAGATGAACATGAAAAATCTTTTGCTAGTTTATTTGTTGTATGAGTTGCTTTATTATGTCATTAACTAGAATCTGTATATGTGGTAGTGTCATTGGAAATTAGTGCTTGGGTTTCCTTCTTTGCATAAATTTACCCAACATTTCCTAGAAAGCAGGCACTAATGTGATCTTTAACACAAATGTCAACTATTTATGTATGGCTGTTTAAAATTAGCAAATTGAAGTTTTATTTTATTTACTTATTTTTTTTAGTACCAGGGATCGAACTCTGGTCCTTGCACTTGTGCAGCAGGCGGCAAAACCACTGAACTAAATCCCCAGCCTGAAGTTTTAGTTTTAAAAGAACCCTAAAGACATTAATATTTATGTGTGAAATAGTAAACATCTGCTTTTGTAAAATACTAATTCAGTATTCTTCCTTTCAGAGGATTCTTGAGTTTAAAATTATTTCCTTATAATTTTGTAGGCTGGATTGTTTCCTACCCAACTAATAAATGCAGATATTATAGCCATTCCCATTTTATGGTTGAGCAAACTACATAACAAGTAGGAAGGAATTGTCAGACCCAAAATTTCAACCAAATCTATCTTGATCCAGCTTCTGTAATTTTCTTATTAAACAATGTAATAAAATAAGATGAGTTAAAGAGGCTGGTAAATATAAGTATTTTCATTACAAATGATAAATTGTGAGACTAAGGCTTGTGGAAAAAAAAATATTGCACGTGCCAAGAGGATAATAGATTCAGAGAAAATAAAGAGATCATTATTCAAACTGTCTGCAATGAAGGAAAATGTTCTAAAATTATTAATATCAATACAGTAGCCATTAGCCATTTGTGATTATTGAGCATTGAAAATATTGCCAATACAGTTAAGAAATTTAATTTTTAATTTTATTTAATCTTTATTAATTTATAATTGAAGCATTAAATTTATTTCATTATTACTGAATTGGATCGATAAAGTCTAGGGCAAGAAGAAGGACAAATATTGAAGTTCTGGGGCCAGGGATTTAGCTCAGCTGTTCTACCACCTGCCTCGCAAGTGCAAGTTTCCAGGTTCGATGGCCAGTACCACCACCCCCCGGGCCAAAAAGAGAAAGAAATGTGAAGTTCTGGAAAAAATGGAAGTTCTCACCAAGAGTGTCATATATTATAATTTAAAATTTCTCAAATCAAACACTTCTAGAAAATGAAGACCTTCAAGGTCTGACCTTGGAAATACTATGCTAAAGTAGAATGGCAGTAAAAAGTAATAGAGTAAACAGGATTGGGTTTTTGAAGAAAAATTAAATAAAAACTCTTATTTTTGAGGATTAAGGTATTTTATGTCATCCATTCTAGTCTTCATAACTTTTCCACACATAACAAAATAGAAAATGATAATGTTTGTATAGCATAAACTTGATACATGACTGATTATTGATTAGATATATCCATCTAGGCAAGGGGCTACATAAAGCTGCATAAATAACCATCACAAAGGCCCAATAGATATTTGATGACTGAGATATTATAGGCTGTAAGATGTCTATCATTTTTTGGTGAGTTGGTCAGAGATATTTTGGCTGCTTATGGCAGCCTTGTTTCAGACAGGAAAGATAACAAAATTAAATTAGAGTAATTTGAGAATTTAACCCTAACACTAATGAATGTAACCAGGTAATCTCCTTTTAGAAATAGATCACCAAATAAACATTACTGGGTTTTGTGGTGCTCATGTGATAACCAACTTGACTCCATCTTGAGTTAGGAATGTGATAGCCAACCCAGTTCCATCTTGAGCCTTACCACCATTGTGTGCTTGTGCTTGGACAAAGCACCCAATACCCACATCCTGTTTGGCAGAAAACTTGCTGCAGTTGCAGGATGTTTTGTAGCTCACCTAGTATGTGAAACTTCCTCTTGCCCCCATTACCTAGCATGATTCTGGATCTGTAAAATTCTGCTTGTGTTCCCCTTGAGCCCTCCCCAACTGAAAACATGGTTTAAATGGAGAAATAAAACTGCTCCTCAGCACTGAGAGTTATTTCTGGGCACTTGCCCCCTCTCAGACTCTAGCTTTAATAAAAATGGACTCAATTCTGGCTCAGAGTGTGGCGCATCTCTGTAGTTCCAACTCACTCACCTATAACACTCACATCTCTTTCTGGAGTTGGATGCCAGGTTCTTCTCATCTTGAACAAAGAATTAAATGAAATGAGCAAAAAACAGTGATAAAGCTTATTTGACAAAGTAAAACTGAAGAGTGAGGAAAAAACCGTCTCTGCAGACTGAGCTTGGGCTGAGTAGAAGAGGCAAAAGCTAGATAGAAGTATACCCTGGAAGGCACCTCAAGGGTATCTAAGAGCATGCTTGATACTTACTAAGCCATTCCTCTATTAACCACAGTAACTTTTTGTGTCCAGGTTAGCTCTGCCCTGATAGGGAGTGAGGATTTCTAGTCTCTGTCCCAAAGTTAACTTTGCAGTTTCTTCTGTTAGTAGAGCTCCAAAGAATCTCTGATTAGGGGTCCCCTGGACGCTAACTATGGCCACTTTTATAGAGAAGTAAGTCCAAACAGAATGCAATAATTGAATTGGCTCACCCATGATGTCTAAGATTACCCAAGGTTCCTCAGAGGAGATGGTGATGTCTATGGTCAGGGGAATTTCAGGTTCCTGTGGGCCTCCTCACCCATCGGAGCAGGAAATGAGGGCTCTGGCTGGCCTAGCCTCACTCATAGAACAGCAAGAGTCAAACTTCCAATGCCAAGAGTTAGGCACATATACAGAGCAGGGCCCAAGCAGAGCCTTGATAAAATCTCTTGCCCAGTATCCAGTCCTCTTACACTTGAACAGGAACCTTTTTCCTGTTTGTCCCTGAGTTTTAACCCAAATGACTTTTCCCACTCAATAATACAGCCTAGTGGTGAAGTTGGTGAAATCTACATGGGGCAAGGTCCAAAAGGTTTCCCATTGGTTTGGCCTGGACCCTATAGAGAGGAGATAAGTAGGTCTTGACTTCTTAAAATGACATTGCATGCAGAAGGAGATGTGAGCAGTCTACAAAGCATCCCTTGTCAGACCCTAACAGAGTCTAGACAGACATCTCTGTCCAAGTAATGCCAACACCACTCACAGAAGCACAGAAGTAAGCACCTTGCACACTTTTGTCTGAATTGGGACCCTTTAACTCCTTAGGGAGAAGGCGGGTAAGCCACTTGCTGGTCTTACCTCGTCCCTTGACTCCCATGAAATGAAAGTGGAACTTTTCTCCATGCAAAGTTCCCTTAGCCACTTGAAACATTTGATGGCTCAGCTGGCATTTCGAATCCCTCGATTACTCTACTGAAACAGAATGGAGCCAACTGGGAAAATTGTCTCTTGCATTTACTCCAATAGTAAAAAGGCTAAGAACAGGGAGGGCTCTGCTTTCATATACTTGGTCTCCTTAATTAAATTTTAATGTTTATTTGTTCTTCTCAGGTCTTCCAGCATAGTTTTTTGTTTTAATTAGCATTTAAACAAGGAAGAAATCCAGCCAGGAAGATATAACCCCCAGTGGGATTTAAAACAGGAGGAAGCAGGCCAGGAATTTGGCTTAGTGGTTCTGGCACCTGCCTTCCAAGTGCAAAGTCCCGAGTTCGATTCCTAGTACAAAAAATCAAAACAAAAAATAAAACCGGGAGGAAGCAAGTCAGCTAAAGCAGCTAGAGCAGGCCCTTTCAGCCATTGCCCCACCCCAGAAAAAACCAAAGACATTTCCATTTTAAATGGCCAAATTTTTCTCTTCTGTGGGGAGAAGAGTCACTGTGCCAGTTAAAACAATTCAGAAAGAAAAAAGGTTCCTCCCTCTTGTTCTCCAAAATCAGAGGCTTAGCTGGAAACTCCAATTAGTAAAAAAGAAAGATGGTGGCAGTTCACATAAGCTCAGGTCTACCTGCAAGAGTCCAAATAGGCTCTAGGCATATTTACTGGGGCCACTCACACACAGGGTGGGGACCCCTTAATCCCAGCATCTCATCCTTCATCCCAGCATCATACCAAAACACAAAGGGAGAGAGAAAAGATTTACAAACTGGGGTAAATGGAGACTAGGCTAATTTCCAAACAGAAGGTAGCAAACACACAGATGACAAGATATGCCACAAGAAAAAATAAAAAGCAAAAAGAAAGGAAAAATAGTCTTTTTTTTTTTTTTAGTTTTTTGAGACAGGGTTTCACTATGTAGTTCAGGCTGACCCTGAATTCACTACTTATCCCAGGCTAGGCTGGAACTCACAGTGATCCTCTTGCCTCAGACTCCTGACTACTAGGATTATAGGCATGTGCCACCATGACCAGCAATAAAAATCTGTTGTGGCTGGAAGAAAAATCAAAAGCTGTTTCATCCCCTTCCCTCATCCTTCATGGCTACACCAAATAATGTTACTAGAAATGGCTTGCCAAATAAACATTACCAGATTTTGTTGTGCTTGCTTCTCCTTCTGTAGCTGAATTCCTGGTTCCTCTCATCTCAAAGAATTGACTGAAATGAACAAAAAGCAGTGGCAAAGTTTATTTGAAAAAGTAAAAGCGAAGAGTAAAGGAGAAACTGCCTCCACAGAGTGAGCTTGGGCTGCGTAAAAGATATAAAAGTATATCTTGGAGGAAACAGGGTGGGATAGCATGAGTGATAGTGAGCGCCTCATGATGTCTATCCTTTGATGCTGTCCAAATCTCAAGGGAACTCAAGAGAACATCCTTATACAGGTCCTGAGAGGTGGTGCCGGGATCCCACACCTCTCTTCCCAGCCATGCCCTATCTCCTATCTCACTACCTTTGCCTTCTCCTTTACATGGCTCTTTATTGTGCTCTTTGCCCAATTCAGGCCATTCCATGTTTCTTTCACACACTGAACTCTTACATCCTGTTAGGCCCAAACCTGCAAACATTTTCTCTTCAGGATCTCCCCTAGTGTGCTCTCTCCATCCCTACTTCCCAGATTCTAATTCACACACTCTCATTTCTCACCTGTATTACTTCAACAATCTCCAGACTGGTATCAGACTCTGGATTTGTTCTCTATTGATCAAACCCCTAATTATTGGCACGAGAGTCAGATGATCTTTCTAAAACCCAAACCTCATTTTGTGCCACCTTCATGCTTCAAAGCCTTTAGTGATTGTTCATCTTTGATGGTAAAATTCACATTTAGTATGGAATGTTTTTATTGTTCTTATTGAGGTTTCTTATTCTAAGATAAGAAGCCACCTTTTAAAATTTACTCATAAGAAACTTCTGGTGTGTTCAAATTACAGAATTTGTGTCTTTATACATATTTTCCCTAATTGTTCTTACCTCATTTCTTTGAGGGAAATTACTTAGAAGTCCCTATTCTATCTTCTGGAGCATCATGAATGCCCCAGACATAGCACTTGTGGCAACACAGTTGAGACCTCCACATGCTAAGAAATTATCCTAGTTTGGCTATCAATTACATTGTATTTTGTTAAGAGGGACAGATAAACTGAAGGGAAGAGCTAGATTGCTTGAGACAATTGAAAAATAGCTTTACCAGATTGTACAAAGAAGACAGGAAAATCATCTAAGAAAATGAAAATTGTATTACAAAGAAAACAACACAAATATTTAAAAGTGTATTGTGTAGCAATGATGAAGTCATCATAATCTTTACAAAAAAAAATAACAAAAAAACCCTTCATCAACAATATCTTCCCATATTTTCACTTTAAAAAAATTTGTGTGTGTGTGTGTGTGTGTGCACATGCTATGAGTTATAACCATCTTAGAGAGATGACCTGGGTTTCAAACTTCTCATGTAGGATTTCTAACAAGAAAACCCCAAAGAGATAGGACAAGCATGTTCTGAAGTGGGTTATGTCTCACATTTGGCCAATGATTTATCATCAGCATGCTGATGACAAAAGTCAGCCCTAATGTCTCTCAGGCTCTTTAGGACAAAGAGATGATCTAGTGTTAGACAAAGACAAGAGCACAGGCAGTGCCCATGATGGCACGTCCTGCAATTCCTGGTCTCATTACCTGCATACCACACAGATTGTAAGCAGCTTCGGTGTAGGGCCAGAGTCATAGTCAACAGATATTCTACGGTTGAGCACAGAATGATGATGAATTTAAAATGCGCCTGTCATCAATAATATGCTTTTATTGGAAAAAGGATTTTCAGTGGTATTTATGATTATAAAGTCTTCACCAAAGAAATTAATATGTGACCAAAGGTTGAGAATTACCAAATGTAACTATTTGAAGTTAAATATCCAGATAAAATGAAGTATCTTTGAATATTATAGTGAAACCAATAATGTTAGTGGCCTCTACAAAAATTCTAACATAATTGTCAAATATTCTCCATTTACTATATCCTAAGCAGAAGACAGGGAGCACAGAATGCTGAAAAAAAAGAGAAGAAATTATTTGAGGTACAGTGGGTTGATTCCTTTTTCAAACACAGAAACAAGGAGCTCCACTGATGTTATTTGAAAATGAGAGCTACAGTTCAGTTTCAGGGCTAAGACTCCACCTTAAGGTTCTGGGCTTCCATTTCTTAGTTTAACCTAAGATGCAAGTTTATCTGCAATTTCTTATCACAGGCACTGTATAAGCAGTGATTACATCATGCTGCAAATTCTATGGGGAGACTCAAAATAAATTCACTTTCAACTATCGCAATGCTTTGACTCATAATGACATTTTCAACTCACTTATCCCATTCTAAAGCCTTTCTAAAAGCTCAAGGAGGTTTTGTAGCTAATCTTTTATTTCATTAATTCTTACAAGAAAACATTAATATATGGATGTCAAACACACATTTGGTTTTAACAAAATATACTTCAAACCACTTAACAGTTTACCCTAAGCATCACTCAGGCAGTATGTTTGTTTAGGTACTATCTTGAGTGTCACTCAGGCAAGTGTCATTTCAACCAGTTGATTCTTGTATTGAATAAATTTGATAAAATTGTCATTTTTTAGAAGCCAACCCAGATTCCATCCATAAGTGCATGCAGATCCCAGCAAGAAGCCCATGTGGACCAGAGCTGTGTGGGGGCTTGCAGTTCCAAGGCAAGGCCTCATGCTGAAAAGAGCTCCACAGGCCCACAAGGAACAGTGAGAGGACTTCCCAGATTCCATCTGTAAGTGCGTGCAGATCCCAGCTAGAAGCCCACGGGGACTAGAGCTATGCTGGTACACACAGGTCCCAGACAGGGCCCCACCCAGACCCCAGCAGCTTGGGCCCAAAGGCCCACCTAAAAAAGAGCTATGCAGGTGGGCAAACAACAGCCAGAAGCCCACCCAGATGCCAGTGGTGTGTGCACACATGAGCCAGAAACCCCCTCAGACACCAGCACCTTGTGTGTACAGCCCCAGCCAAAGGTCCTCCCAGACAACAGCTAAGAAGGGGGCAGGACCCACCCAGAGGGATGCCCATACCATTCTAAGTGTGCATAGGCTCCAGCCACAACCGTGCCAGGACAACAACACTGTGCAGGGAACCAGAAGGCCACCATTCTGAAACCAGAAATTGGCATAGTGGTGAGCAGCAGAGGAAAGGCCTCTCAGTGGCTTGCTGAGAATTGAAGACCACTGGGCAAGTAAAAAGTCATCTCAACAAAGGTGCAACAGGCTGCATTTGTTGAAATGAGAAGACATGTAAACAAGTCTCAAAAATAGACTTCCAGATCACCTAAGGCAACCCCAAAGGGCAATGACATGAAACAATCTGATACTCATTCACCTGGTTTCCCTGAGTTGGCAATTAAAGAAGATCTGTAAAAAAAGGAATGAGAAATAATTTCTCAGATAACAAGAGATTGTGTCCATAGTGTAAGAAATGATTAATAACTCAAGAACAAACACAAATTTAAAAAAAGGGGGGAGGGGGGCTGAGGAACATGATGGAATCCCAGCATAGAAAACAAATGGAATCCATAAAAGAAATGCAAGCAGATATCCAGGAAATTTAAAATGTCATTGATAGTTTATGTAGCAGAATGAGCCAATGTGAGGACAGATTTTCAGATATAGAAGAAAGGATTGAAATTAGTGACCAGGAAAAGAAAAATTTCTTAGAAGTACTAAGGGAACATGAGAAATCAATCCAGCAGCTGCTAGACTATACACAGAAGAATAACAAGGCTGATCAGAGTCAATGAAGAAATAGGATAGAGTGCAAATGACATAAAAAAAAAAACTATTCACAAAAGTAATGGCAGAAAACTTCCCAAGCAGGGGAAAAGAACTTGACATACAGATAAGTGAGGCATATAGGACTCCAACTAACCATGATACAAAAAAAATCTACACCTAGGCATATAATTGTTAAGATTCCAGAAATCCAACAGAAGAACAAAATTCTACAAGCAGTTAGAGAAAAGAAACAAATCACATACAAAGCAAAGCCCATCAGAATCACAGCAGACTTCTCAACACAAACTCTCAAGGCAAGAAGAGCTTGGAGTGACATATTTCAAGCCCTTAAGGAAAACAACCTCCAACCCAGGTTGATGTACCCTGGAAAACTATCTTTCAAAATTGATGGAGAAATAAGATAATTTCATGACAAAAACCATCTGAGGAACTTCATGAATACCAAACCAGCACTCCAAAAATTTTTAAACAATATCCTAGGAAAAGAAAATGAGGATCACAACTCCAGGAAGCCCACCAGAATGAATCCATTAGGCATGACAGGAAATTAAATGCAAATGGGGAGAATCCAACAAAAAGAAAAAGTCATGACAATGATAAGCCAATACATATCAGTGATAACCATCAATATTAATGGTCTCAATTCACCAATCAAAAGAAATAGACTGGTAGAATGGGTCAAGAGGCAAGATCCAACAATATTCTTCATACAAGAAACACACTTAATTCAAAAAAACACTCATACTGGGCAGGGGATTTAGCTCAGTGGTTTCGCCACCTGCTATGCAAGCGCAAGGACCCGAGTTCAATCGCCGGTACCAAAAAAAACAAACAAACACTCATACATTGAAAGTTTAAGGGTGGAAAACAATACTCCATGTGACAGGAACCTGAAAAAAAGCAGGAGTAGCTATCCTAATTTGCAGATGAAGTGGATTTCAAACCAACACTAATTAAGAGAGACAAAGAAGGTCACTACATCCTTGTAAAGGGAACAATCCAAGAAGAGATGACAATCATAAATATATATGCATCAAATACTAGCACACCCAACTACATAAAACAAATACTAATGGATGTGAAAAATCAAATAAGCACTAAAACAATAGTAGTGCAGGACCTCAATACCCCACTGTCACAAATAGATAGATCAACTAGACAAAAAACAAGCAATGAAATACTAGAATTCAATCAAACTCTTGAACAAATGAACTTAACAGATTTTTACAGAGTGTTCAACCACACATAATCAGAATATACATTCTTTTCAGCTGCACATGGGTTGTTCTCAAAAATAGACCACATACTAATTAATAGAACATGTTTAAGTAAGTGCAAAGGAATTGGAAGTTATCCCCTTATATTATCAGAGCATAGTGTGATGAAATTGAAGATCAATAACAGCCCAAACTGCAAGAAATTCATAAACACGTGGATATTGAACAACACACTTCTGAATAACCATTGGGTCACTGAGGAAATTAAAGAAGAAATCAGAGTTTCTACAATTAAATGTCAATACAACATATTGAAATCTATGGGACACAATGAAAGCAATCTTACAAGGGAAATTCATAGCAGTGAATACTCATATTAGGAAAAGAGTATGCTCAAATAAACAACTTGATGCTGAACCTCAAACTTTTAGAAAAAGAAGAGCAAGACAAACCCAAAGCTCATAAAAGGGAGAAAACTGTAAAGATCTGAGCAGAAATCAATGCAATTTAGACTAAGAGAAAGATACAAAAAAATCAATGAGGCAAAGAGTTGGTTCTCTGAAAGAAAAAAATTGATGAACCTTTAGCCAACCTTATCAAAAAAAGGAAAGAAAAGACCTAAATCCATGCAATTAGAAATGAAAAGGGTGAAATTAAAATGGACCCAGTAGAAATCCAGAGGATCATCAATGTCTACTTCGAGAACCTATATGCCACTAAGATGGAAAACACAGAAGAAATGGAAAGATTCCTAGATACATGTGAATTACCAAAGTTGAACAAAGGAGACCTAAAACTTCTAACAACCCAATATCATCAACAAAATTGAAAACATAATTAAAAACTTACCAAATAAGAAAAGCCTGGGTCCTGATGGCTTCACTGCTAAATTCTACAAGACATTCAGAGAAGAACTATTGCCACTACTGTTTAAAGTCTTCAGTGAAATTGAAAGGGAAGCAATACTCCTGAATTAATTCATGGAAGCAAGTATAACCTTGATCCCCAAAGCAGAGAAAGACCCAAATGAAAAAGTGTACCATAGGCCAATCTCACTAATGAATATACATGCAAAAATCCTTAATAAAATACTGGCATACAGAATATAGAGGATCATCAAGAAGATCATACACACTGACCAAGTGGAATTCATCCCAGGGATGCAGGGATGGTTCAACATATGCAAATCAAAAAATGTAATACACTAAGCCAAGGACAAAAATCATATAATCATCTCAATAGATGCAGAGAAAGCATTCAACAAAATCCAACATGAATTCATGTTAAAAACCCTTCAGAAAATTGGAATAGACAATCTCTACCTCAACCTGGTAAAACCTGCCTTTGAAAAACCAATGGCCAATGGCAGGGAATTTAGCTCAGTGGTTTCGCCACCTGCTGCACAAGTGCAAGGACCCGAGTTCAATCCCTGGTACCAAAAAAAACCCAAAAAAAACTAATGGCCAATATCATACTAAATAGTCAAAACCTGAAATCCTTCACACTAAAATCAGGAACAAGACAAGGATGTCCACTATCACTACTTCTGTTTAATATAATTTTGGAAACATTGGCCACAGCAATTAGACAAGATAAGAAAGAAAGAAAGAAAGAAAGAAAGAAAGAAAGAAAGAAAGAAAGAAAGAAGAAAGAAAGAAAGAGAAGTCAAATTGTCATTATTTGCAGAAGACTTGATGTTCTATATAGAAGACCCCAAGAACTTCACCAAAAGTCTTCTAGACTTAAGAACCAAATTCAGTAGAGTAGCTGGATACAAGGTCAACACACAAAAATCAATATCCTTCCTGTAAATGAACAACAGACTCACTGAAAAAGGAACTGGAGAAACAACTCTCTTCACAATAACATCCAAAAATATAAAATACATAGGAGTCAACCTAACAAAAGAAATCAAAGACCTGCACTCTGAAAACTATACTACTCTGAAAAAAAAGATTGAAGAGGATATCAGAAAATGGAAAGACATCCCTTGCTCCTGGATAAGAAGAACCAATATAGTGAAAATGGTCATACTTCCAAGACTGCAATATAGATTCAATGCAATCCCAATTGAAATTCCAGCAGCATACCTCACAGTCCTTGAGAAAACAATCGAAAAATTCATTTGGAAAAAGAAAGCTAAAACAGCAAAAGCAATTCTAGGCAACAAATACAAGGTAGGAGGCATCACAATTCCCAACTTCAAACTATAGTACAAAGCTACTGCAATAAAAACAGCATTGTACTGGCAAAGAAACAGATCCGAGGACCAGTGGAATAGATTAGAAGATGCAGAAACAACTCTAGACACACTCAGCTACCTCATCTTTGACAAAGGAGCCAAACACTGTCACTGGAGGAAAGATACCCTCTTTAATAAATGGTGCTGGAACAATTGGGTTTCAACTTGCCAAAGTTAAAACTAGACCTACATCTCTCCCCATGCACTAAACTAAAATCAAAATGGACTAAAGATCTGAATATTAAAAGAGAAACACTAAATCAGCTGGAAGAGAGGTTAGGTAGAACACTTGAAGACGCTGTTGTAGAAAAGATTTCATAAACAAAACCTTGGTTGCCTGTGAACTAGTATAAACAATCAAGAAGTGGGTTCTCTTCTTATTAAAAAAAGCCTATGCACAACCAGAGAAACCACCAACAGTGTGAAGAAACAACACACAATGTGGGAAAAAAATTTTACCAGCTGTTCCTCAGACAGAGGTCTACTATCTAGAATGTACAAAGAACTTTTAAAAATCAGACCTCTCAAATTTAAAGATCTAGTCCAAAAATGGGCATCTGAAATGAACAGACATTTCTCAGACAAAGAAGTAGAAATAAAAAATAAACACATGAAAAAGTGTTCAACTTCACTGGTCATTCAAGAGATCTAAATGAAAACAATACTGAGATTCCACCTCACCCCAGAAAGAATGGCTGCTATCAATAAATCAACCAATAAAAAATGCTGGTGAGGGTGTGGGGAGAAAGGAATCCTTCTCCATTGTTGGTGGGAGTGCAGACTGGTGTAACCACTATGGAAATCAGTATGGAGATACCTCAAAGAACTAGGCTTGGAAGTCCCATTTGCCCCAGGAATTTCTCTGCTGGGTATCTTCCCTAAAGAATTAAAAGAGTCATACCTCAGTGATATATGTGCATCCATGTTCATAGCAGCACAGTTTGTGATAGCTAAAATTTGCAAGCAGCCCAATTGCCCATCAACTGGAGACTAGATAAAGAAAATGTGGTTTCTTTATAAAATGGACTACTACTCAGCCATAAAAATGAGAAATTAGAGACATTTATATCTAAATGGATGCACATTGAGGGGATACCCTTAAGTAAAATAAATAGGACACACGTGTGTAAATACTGAATAGTTTCTCTGGTGTGAGAAACTGAAAGTGTAAATAAGGATCAAAATGTATAATAGGTAATGTGAAATAGGAAGAAAATTTCCAAAGAGGAAGGGGAAGTTGAAAGGGTAGGGGAAAGGAAAGAAGGGAAAGAAATTAATATGAGAAAATGGAAAAATGGAAACAGTCTTTTTTAAATAGAGAGGGGTGGGAGGGTTGAAGTGAGGGCAGGGGAATGGGGAAAAAATAAGTACCAAGATACATTATCAAAAGGTACAAATTTCCCATGATGAATGTCTTTATCTTGTATACCTAAAATGTACCAATAAAATTAATTTTTTTTAATTTTCATTTTTTTACCTGTTATATTACATTATAAAAATTAATGAAAATTCTGCAATTTTTGGTCATCTTGTATTTAAATATTGTACTGGTAAGTGGCTAAAATAAGGTTTGCATATGTTCCTCAAAAATAGCATTTATTGGATCAGGTATCTTGAAACATGTTAAATCTAACTCTTACAACAAACCTCTTGAAAATATTGATTAATATATCCACTTTACAAATGGACAAAATGAGGCTCATAGAAAATTAGTAACTTGTCAAGACAAACACAAGTGATTTGTAGCTGTGCTGGGCTCTACCTAATTCCAAAGTTGTTGCTCTTTCTCCCCAGGTGCTATATAGACATTCCTCATTGAATGGTCAAGTTCCATTCCTGAGACTAGGTCACTAACTGAATAGGTCACTAAATGAGGATCTGTTTTTAATATGAACATTACAATATTTAGAACAAAGAAATAGTCAAAAGAAACTCTAACTTGATGATATTGCCTTTATTTGCATAACTCTTACACGCAGTACTGTAATGTATAAGAGAACATAAAACTATAGTACTGTACTGTATAGTAAAATCAGCAAAAATTACAGTACTGTATAAACAAGATACACTGTACAAAAACAGACATTGAAGCTCTATAAACAAGATGCACAGAATTGCACAAAAAATAAAAGACAGGTTGTAAGTCTGAGTGGCAGGTCATAAGTCCAAACAGTCATTAACCAGGAGGGCCCTTAAAAGAGGAATATTTGTACCGGTTAATTCTGTCAGAAAATACCATATTCACAAATTATAAATTTATGTCCAATGCGTTTCAAACTCCATATATTTACATTTCTAACTTTAGTTGGTTTTTGTCATTTAGCACTTATATAGTATTTGCTTACTTTAATTACCTTGAACACATTTCTTTTTGGAACAGAAAGTTTATTGCTCTGCAACTGAAAAATCACTACCAATCATAATAAACAGAAGGTTACTATAAAACTAAAGAAGATAAAATATAATAATTTTATCAAATAGGACATAATTAAAGTATTTAAAAGTATATGGAATTTATATTTCAAATGCAGAACATAAAATAAATTCCTTTCTAACAAGAATAAAGCTATGCAAAATGAGTCAGTAATGAAAGAATATTCAGCTTGATACTCTATTTAGATGAAAATAAGCTTTTATATTAATACGACAATTCTATTTTTTAATTTTCTGTTAACTATCATTGACAATTTCATCTCATATATATGCAATGTAGAATGATAGCAGATATTTAAGCTGATTTTCTGAGAGAAGTAGACACAGAAAAATCATTTCTAACTAAAATGGTGTGATTCTTATGTAACAAACTGAAAGTCTTCCTAACCTATCCTGTACATGGTCTAGTTTTGGTTAAAAAAAAATGAAAATTAAAAGTTGTTAGTCTCTCATGGATTTGGCCTTGTTGGGGAGAAATGATTAGAAAGTTCAACAAGTGTTTCTCAAGGCTTCTCAACAGTGTCTAAAACATGGCTAGTGCAATCTTCACGTAAGATCATAACCAGGTTTCTCAGAAATAACAGGAATCCAATGCATTTTGATCAAGGTGGATTTCCACTGAGCCAATTTTAAAATTATTTTAATCACATCTTCCATGGAAAACACTGATACAATATCATCTTTTGAAAAGATGCACACTTTGTGAGTCAAATAAATAAATAAGTCTCAAAGTGTGGTCATTTGCAAAGCAAGACCCTGATCTAATATGATCTCACATAAGTTGTCCTCCAGAAAATAACTAAAGTCTCTCAAAAGACTTGAATAGGTGAGAGAGGACTTTTTGAGAAAACACTAACCTGAAAGAAGTCAAAGATACACAGGCCTGCCTGAGTGTTACATCCTCCTAAGTGCTCAAAAACTTTTCTGAGATTTCCAAGGGGAAGAGTTCACTCAAGCATGCAAGAGCAAGTAGACTTTGTTCTAGATATATTCATCTGTATCCAGAAGACTTAAATCATTTACAACCCATGTGCTACATTGTAATTCATCATAAACTTGTTCGTGAGCTTAAAAGTTTCTTTTTTAGTTACATGAATTACCAAAAGTGGCCAAACAACATTTTCTGATATATGCTGCTTTCCTTAGCTAGTACTTGAGAAAAAGAATATGCATGAGGTTGAATTTATAACATGAATGGATCTGTAAGTCTACAGTGACTTTATATAGTAGAAGTCAATAAATATTGCTTTATTTTTAGCCATAATTGTAAGGCTACCACAATCTATGTTATTTTTTAAAACCCCTTTATTGTCTTTTCTAATGTTTATTTTCTAGAGATTTTGATAAATATTTTACCAATCTGTTATTAAAGGTAGATGGAGCAGCAATTTTAAGCAATCATTTGTAAGCATTATACAAGATTTTAAGAAACCAACATACTCTACCCTCTCTATTAAAAAAAAAAAAAGGCGTACGGCAGTAGTACAGATTTATTTCTCCAGCTTTCTTTGGATTTGGATCCTAGTCAGAGTTCAGAACTCTTGCTTTTATGTGACACTAAAAATGAAGCTGCTATGGATTTTGAATCTTTCCTCCAGAAAATAATTGAAGTCTCTCAAACAACTTGAGTAGAAGAGTGAGGACTTTCTGAGAAAACTCTACCTGAGAAAAAGGGTCAAAGCTATATATTGTAGATTACTGACCAGGAAGTTTCACTGGCCTTTTATTTTACTGGTAAATACTTCATAGTTTCCCTGCTGTGTTACCAATTAATAAACATTCACATTTCAAAAAATTGTCCTTATATTTGTCAAAATTTCTACTTTTCACTTTGCATTTAACAAGTGAATAAGATTTAGGCCAGTGCATTCAGTTTGTCCTCATCTCTATCTGAAGGCACAGGACTGATTTCATCACATTCACCTTTAGTTCTAACACTTTCGTCATGAATTTTACCATCTCTACACTTTAAAATTTCCTATCTACAATGGGTAATAAAAATCCAACATGAAGCTCTAATTTAAAATTATGTACATTAATGCATCTTTCACACATCTAGTAATTTTCAACATATGAAAGGAGCATGTAATGAACTGCAGGGATATAAAACTAGACCTGGCTGGCTGTGGACACACAAGAAAAGCACAGCAAGTACCTCTACAGCAGGATTGAAGAAGGAACAACACAGGCAAGTGACTGTAAGATCTCAGTAGGAATGATCAAAGACAGCCTATGCCTTAAAGGCAGACAGCCCTATAGTTTCCAGGTTATATGTCCTGAGACAAGACAACACCTCCTACCCTCAAGTTCTAGGAGGAAGTTTAGTACCCTAATACTAATTCCCCATTTTTGCTTTATGTAGCTCAAGCAGATTAGTGTTACTTGTAATCAAATAAACCTATTCCAAGATAATTGGCGACTAACACCTAATCTAAATTTAGTGTGTTTTTATGTACTCAAGGAATAATTCCTTTTAAGAATTGTTGATACAATTCTAGGTCTCTTCTTGTTCCAAATGAATTTTTGGATTGTTTTCTCAAGTTCTATGAAGTATGCTGTTGGAATTTCACTTGGGATTGCATTGAATCTATATAGCAGTTTTGGAAGCATGGCCATTTTCACTATATTGTTTCTTCCTATCCAGGAGCAATGGATGTCTTTCCATTTTCTGATATCCTCTTCAATCCCTTTGTTCAGAGTGTAGCAGTTTTCAGAGTACAGGTCTTTGATTTCTTTTGTTAGATTGATTCCTGGGTATTTCATTTTTTGGATGCTATTGTGAAAGGAATTATTTCTTCAGTTCCTCTCTCAGTGAGTCTGCTGTTCCTGTACAGGAAGGCTATTGATTTTCTCTATTGAATTTGGTTATTAAGTCTAGAAGACTTGATAGTGGGATTGTGGGGAAAGAGGAACCCTTCTCCACTGTTGGTGGGAGTGTAGACTGGTGCAACCACTGTGGAAATCAATATGAAGATTCCTCGAAGAACTAGGATTAGAGGTCCCATTTGATCCACTATTTCCCTGGTGGATATTTTCCCCAAAGAATTAAAAGAATCATACCACAGTGATATAGGCATACCCATGTTTATAGCAGCACAGTTTGCAATAGCTAAAACTTGGAAACAGCCTAATTGCCCATCAACTACAGACTAGATAAAGAAGATGTGGGGTTTTTTTCTAAAATGGAGTCCTACTCAGCCATAAAAAATGAAAAACTAAGGACATAGCTAAATGGATGCACATTGAGATGATACTCTTAAGTGAAATAAATAGGCCAGACATGTGTAAATACTGAGTAGTTTCTCTGATGTGAAAAACTGAAAGTGTAAATCAGGATCAAAACGTATAATAGATATTGTGAAATAGGAAGAAAATTTCCAAAAGGGAAGGAAACGTTGGAGGGGCAGGGGAAAGGAAAGAAGGGAAAGGAATAAATATGAGAAAATAAAAAAATGGAAACAAAGTCTTTGTAAATAGGAAGGGTGGAGGGGTTGAAGGGAGGGCAGGGGAATGGAGGAAAAAATAAGAACCAAAATATATCATGTACAGGTACAAATTCTCAGTGACGAATGTCAACATATTATATACCTAAAATGTACCAATAAACTTAATTTTAAAAAAGAATTGTTGATATGAATCTTCATACTATTTTCAATAATAAAATATTTTGAGAGAGGCAGTAGCACCCTGTCCATTTATCATTCTCTTAAAAAAGCAAAGTAATGGGAAAGTGAAGAAAGTTTTTCAATGTTTTATTGGATTTGTGGATCCATTAACATTAAGAAAACAGTATATAAAAGGAATATTATCCCCTTAAGGGTTACTGAAGGCTCCATGGTGAAGTGGCCTGGAAGAATCTCAAGTATATTCTGGAAAATTTTAAATATTGATATAGCTGATATAGCTTTCTCTCTCTCTCTCTCTCTCTCTCTCTCTCTCTCCTACTGGGAATTGAACCCTGGGTCCTAACATCAAGAGGCCTTTTTTATGTTTTATTTTGAGGCAGTCTTCCTAAATCACTAGAATCTATGATCCTCCTGCCTGACCCTTCCAGAATGCAGGATTTCAGGCACCTTTTATTACCTAAAAGATTTAAATTGAAAAACAAATTGGAAACCAGACACATAAATTCTTATAATCAATACAAGATTTCATGAGTCAGTAAGATCCTGCCAGACTTTCTAACTGGCCATGACCACACTCCCCTGTGACTGCCCAAGGAGTCGGAGAGGTGAGTGACACATGTGCAGCCCATTATAAACTCAGGCCTAGATGACTGCTGTGGAAGCATATCATTAGCCATTGAATACATTTTTTTAAAATCACAGCATGTTTACTGAGACAAGGAAAGAATTCTCAAATAATGGAACATACAGTGCATTAATTTAATTTCAGCAAACCAAAGAAAATATAACTTACATAAAAGCTAATCATATTAATATGTAAGTGCAGATATCGGTCTCCACTTTCATTGTTAGAACTAATAATGATGTTATATAAAACCTTTACATTAAATAAAATGTTCTCAAATTTCCTGCAGATGTTAGATTCAAATAAACATTACTTTATTTTTCTTTTCTATAACCTATGGGTGAAAAATTAGCAAAATTCTTTAGAGGATAGAGATGAGAGATTTTATTTTCTCATTATGAAATATATACATGAATTGTGAACGAATTGGCAAAAGTAAATAAATGAAAAGTAAAACATGTAAGTGTGGCTTTGTAATTAAATCCCTTTCTGAAAATAATCAAATTGCTTTAATCTTAAACTCTGATGTTCAGACTTAACTGATTTTTATTTTTATGAAACCTGAACTGAACTCTTAAATGTCAAGTTATGACTATGTATTTTTTGTGTTTTCTTCTAATGATACTGATCCTTTGTTCTTAATAATCATCTTTAATTCTAGTTGGGAGACTCTTTCCAAAATCTATAGCCTTAAGTATTACTTTAGAAAATTCTGTTAACTTACTGCTCTGATTTTAATTATTTTTGAACCACACCCAAATTAACTATCTGAAGTTATATCTACTCCAATATTTGCCTTTAAAAAAACTTTTACTATATATAGAGAAAGGATTTCTTTAGTGTAATATTGAAGACTTTAATCTTTCACATTTATGCTATTCAAAGCCATTGCACATTTGAAAGCAGGAAATCATTCCTCACCTGGGCTTCTAGGTGCTCATATATGTCAAGGAATGATTGCAATGTCAAAGTAATCACAGCCTGAAAAGTCCAGTCCTGTGGATAAAAAATAGATTGGAATGGCCCCAGGTATATAGTTAAGCAACACTGAAAGTTTGGATTGGATTCAGTGGTACAGTCACACACTTAGCACACTCAAGGCCCTGGGATCAACCCTCAGCATGACAAAACCAAGCATGTAAATCAGTAACAAGGATTTATAGACAATTATATCTCTTTCCTTTTTTTTTTTTTTTTTTTGAATGAAGGACCCATCTGGTCATTCTGCCACCAAGGAAGAGCCTGATGCTTTGGGACAGTGTGTATCTAAAGGATCCTCTTTCTGTTGGTTTGTAGCATTAACCTGGGTATGTGAAAGGAGAAGAAATAGAGTTGATAAATTTGTTACTTATAACTTCATGAAGTTCAATTCAGTGCAAATGAAATTTTCTAATATTGACACTGTTTCCTAGCTGGTCCTTCTTCAATCTGTTCTGTCCCTCATTCAGTGGGCCTTGGTCTGCCTGGGAAGTCTGGATATCCTAGAAGCTGTATATCACAGAGCCAGAAAAATTGGACCAACTAGCCTGATCTATATGTTATCCAAGAACAGACTCTATGTCAATCTCAAAGCTCTAAAAATATTACTGAAATATTCTAACATATGACCAAAGTATTCTAACATATTACTGAAGTAACTTCATTTACTTTAATAATTTATGAAATAGGGAGTCAATTTATTATTCTATTAATTTTTACAGACAGTGATACTCAGGCACAGAAATTAAGAAACTTGTCTGATCTTGTGATGTAAAATACAATAGAATAAGTTCTAATATCCTTTTTCAAAACTGTAACACCTCCTCCAAAGAAAGTTGTCATTTGGTCTAACACAAAGCACATTGTATGCAAGCCTGACTTATAATTAAATCTGTACTTCCCAACATCAGTTGGTATGTGTATGTCCACAAAGCGAGATCTGTTTTTATAAACCTCAACTTAAATAATGGCCCAAATTACAACCTCTCTGGTTCTCATGAACTAGAGTGAGTCTTTGAGTTACCCAGGGAATTTCCCTTTTAAGAAGAATTGAACAAAACAAAGTAAAACCAGTTCCATGTTATAAAATTTGATAATTTATGAAAAACTTACTTTGCTAAAATTATCATTTTATTTAAACTATCATGCTCATTTTCAGCTATTCATTTTTCCTTGTGAAAATGAAATCATGATTTAGGACTGGCTATGGTACTTCTCCTTGGAACTCAAGTTCTAAGAGGTAGAGACCAAAAGGCCCACAAATTCAGGCAAGGCATATATTAGAGTCAAGGACTTTTTGTTACAGTTGACTAAAGATAGCCTGTTGGAGACAAGTCTATGAGGTAGGCAACTTCCCCAAGAATGTGAATCATGCTCATGTCGAATGATAACGGTGGTCAAAGAAAGCAATCATACTCAATTATGAATGTCAGTTTTATGATTAGTGCTGTATAAAATAGATTTAATTACTTGAAGCTAGTCAGTCCTATTGTATAATTTGTTTGGACAAATACTAAGACTATTTCTTTGATAGCTGAAGTTGTTAGCATTCCATACTCATAATATTGTTTTCTAATTTGACTTCTTTAGGGATGCAGATTTGTAGAAGTTAATTAGATGGGTAGGAAGACAACCCAAGTGGAAATTAATGATTCTTAATGTATAAAATGCATCTGGAAGGTTTCTTAAAACAAAAATTGCTGAATAAAGTTTTTACTCTGGGGTAGAACCTGAGCATTTACATTTCCAGTAAATTTCCAAGTGCTGCACTACAGAGTCACTGACATAGAAGACATATATAAAGAGGACAAGATAGTGAAAAGATTAAAGGAAAAATTTTAAAACTTAGTGTAAGTAACCCATTTAAAATTTAGGGCTGTCAAACTACAAACTCCTTAGCTGAACTGTAATTTCAGATAAACAACAAATAAATTAGTATAAGCATTTTCCAAATATTGCACAGGAGATAGTTATACAAAGTAATAATCACTGTTTATCTGAAATTAAAATTTAACTAGGTATGCTGTGTGCTTGTTTTCCAGTTGAATTAAGCAATTCTAAATTAAATGGTAGTATAAGCAATTTGCTCTTTGCTTGTAAAAGATATATCCCTCAAAACCATTAAGACCATGTGTTGAATTTCTCCACTGCTTTAGTGTATATCTTAGTGGTGTTTTTGTCTTTCCCTAGGATTCAACAACAAACACAAGCCTCAGGGAGGCTTAAGTCTTTTTACTTTCGTCATAAGGAAATACTTGGACAAGAAAACTTACTTCTTTTTGACAGAGAGGTATTCATATACTCTGTGGAATATGCTAACTGGTTCTTTAAGAGTGGAATGTGGACGAAACTGAAATCTGTATACATTTGGAGAACTCCACTCACCAAAAGATCTCCACAAGAATTTTGTAGCACAGACACTTAAAGAAAAGTTCCGACTTTCCCATGATTCTAGGCATTCAGAGACAGAAGGCCACATGGTCCTTCCAATTCTCTTAGGGCCCTGGCATAGCTAGAGACTGGAGGGAGAGGAATAAGAGGAGAAATAGGGCAGAAATAATGACAGAGTACATAAATAACAAAGAGAGTTCAGAGATGTTTTTCTTTGTGGTATCTATGAATATGAAACTTTTGAAATAGTCTAGAAAAGAAATCTAATGAACTTCTTACAGTACATATCATATAAATACACTAGCAACCCCTCTGATGGAAACTAGCTGAAATTATGAACATTATACTTCAGATTTGTAATGTTTTTCTTCTTTATATATGATTTCAGCCAGAGTCAATCCTAGATTTATTTAAGTTGGAACTGAATGTATGTTCATATCATAATGCAGTAAGAGGTGACAATCACTAAGGTTTGAATCTAAATTCCCTCACACTATTGCATTTTGAATTTTGAAAAAGGTGTCTTTATACTTGGATGTACATCAGAATAACCAGAGAAGATTTAAAAATTAGTTATTCAGTACTCTCCACAGGGAATACATTGCATAGACCCACAGCGAATGCTTTAAACTGTAGTTAGTATCAAACCATATACATTTTTCCTAATAATAAATAATAAAAGAAAATTAAAATAGTACACCATCATAAAAACCTTATGAATATGGTCTCTCTCTCACAAAATATCTTATTGTACCATACTCACCCTTCTTCACAATGAGATGAAGTGAGATGAAGGACTACACACTTATGACTGTGTGCCTATAACATTTGCAAGTTGAAATATAATGGCAAAACTGGCATGATTATTTTCCTTCTTCACAGTTAGGAGATTTGTTCTTACTGTATATCTTAGCAACCTCAGCATACAATCTTTACTTTCTTTCCTTATTCAGTCATGGATTTTTATTTTTTCACCTAAAAGAAGAACTTCACATCTGGTCTTTCATATATTCAAATCGCCAGCATCACTACTCTTGTGTTTTGAAGCCATAGTAGATAAAATAAGAATTACTTGAACATTAAATACTGTGATACTGCAGCAGTCACACTGATAACTGAGACAGCTACTAGACTACAGAGCTAGTAGTGTGCACAGTGTTGATACACTGGACAAAGATGTGGTTCACACTCCATGTGGAATGGCAAAGTTTTCATCACATGACTCAGAATGATATGCAATTTAAAACATGCAGTTTAAATTTATGAATTGCCTGGGCATGTAGCTCAGTAGGACAGTGTGTGCTTAGCATTTACAAAGCTCTGAGTTCAAACCCCAGCACCAAAAGAAAAAGAAAAACAAAAACATCCTACTGATGAGTTGTTTATTCATGGAATTTCACCTTATATTTTAGACCACAGTTAGCCATGTGTGTCTGAAACAATGGCAATAGAAATCTTGAATAAAGAGGAACTATGATGCTGAAATATCTTCCTTAAAGATACAGATTTGTTGCTCTACAGAAGGCCTGGGAAGCCAGTATCCAGAATTAATGATTTTAAAATTATCAGACTTCTTGACTATGTTTTCAATAAGATAGTCAAACTTGTGGCAAAATATAATAAAAGAGTAGGGTCCAACTAAGCCCCAATCAGAATGATTATTCCAATAATAGCAGAAATTCATAGAAATTAGAGATGATGCTGAAATTGGATTAAATTTTAGGGGATATGATGTCAGAATTATAGAACTACCAAAAGAATCAAACTGAGGCAGTAATATGTGAGGTTACTAAATATCGAATATATACAGAAGCTTTCCTATTGAATTGCAAACTGGAATGGAATTTTGATGTCTGTTTCCTATCCTCTAGGACTACCTAACTTCTAGACACATAAGATGGTGGAAAAGATCAATTTCTGTTCTGTTCAAGTTTGTTAGAGTCTTCTACCAAGTTCCAACAACTAAACCAGATCTCCCGGGCCTGGTCACAAACCAGGGTCTAGAATTAACCAAGTCTTGACTCTTCAGCTACAGGCTAAGTACAGCCATAAACTTGAGAAATGCATGTTCGTACAGTGGTTTACTAGAGGCAAGAAAAAAGAACTTGAACTATACTGTAGCATGTCATAGAAACAGTTCAGAATTGGACAGACCAAGGTGACCAAGGTGAACTACAATTTATATGAAAAGTTATGCACTAGGAGTTTATGTGGCTTCAAAGTCATAAAGTTGGGCACTTCTGTGTAAGATTATCTCATAATTATCAAAAGAGACCATGGCCAAAATTCAGGAACTAAGATTAACATTCTCACATAATAAATGTGAAAAATAGACTCCAACTTCACATTCAGCTTGGGAGAACTAGTCCAAAATGTTCTCTACCTCAAGCTAGTGAAAAAAGATCTGGAGACTCAAACTTAGGTCACATCAGTGAAACTCACACACAACCAACTCTATGGTCACCCTTGACCCTCAAGTTATCACTGATGACAAAGTCAATCAGGGAAAAGGAAAAAAATGGAAATGAATTGACAAATGGAAACCAGCCTGTTAATAATATGGTATTTTTGACAAAAAATAAATAATGCACATATACATCTTAAAAATAGAAACCTAACAAACAGATCTCAGTTCAGGAGCATAATAAAATAGAATCATCTTGGTTGAAGACTTCCTACAGATTTGTATCTAATTTATGTGGCACAGTGGTACATATATCAAATCAATGCACTTTTGTCTTTTCCTCTCTAGAGAATTTTTTAAACTCCAGTGTGACCTAAGCTTCACATAGCATTACTTTGTTTTTTTTTTTTTTTCTTTTTTTTTTCTCCATTAAGTTTATTGGTACATTTTAGGTATAAAATATGTTTACATACATCATTGGGATCTTGTACCATTACATGAGTGTATTTGTTCTTATTTTTTTCCCCTTCCCCTGTCCTCTCTTCACTCCCTCCACCCTTCCCTATTTCCAAAGACTTTGTTTCCATTTTTTCCTTTTCTCACATTTTAGTGTTTCCCTTCTTTCCTTTCCCCTACCCCTCCCACTTCCCCTGCTCCATTAGACCTTTATTTTCTATTACACAATATCAATTATGTATTTTTTAAATTATAATATCAAGATCTAGGAGACATTACCACACATTTTACAGAATTTAAAAGGACATAGAAAGCATATTACAAAAATCTGTTTTGAAATAAATTTGACAACTTCTAAGAAGTTGGAAGACAAATTAATGAAAATAACTCTGGAGAAAATATAAAATTTAAATAGCACCTATTAAAGAAAGTATATTCCTAGCTTGAAAACCTACCTATATGATAACAACAGGCTCGTATACATTTTAACTGATAAATTATATCAAACATTTAAAGCAGAAAAAAAAAAGGAACACTTCTCCCCTCATTTTAGGAAATCAACATTGTGCTAATCCTAAAACTGGATAAAGATAATAGAAGAAAAAAGTATGAACATAGATAGATATTTGTTTAACAAAACAAACTATTAAAAGTAAGATCTGACACTATGTAGAAAGTGATTTTATTATAGGGATGGCAGTGTTGGTTCAGCATTGGAAGATCCACCCCCAAAAGTCATCATTTTAACAGAGGAAAGGAGAAAGCCATATGTTCCTGTCACTAGTTGGAAAAAAGTATTGGACTAAATTCTACTGCTGTTCATGGTAAAAGCTATCAGGAGACTAGAAGTAGAACAGAACCTTCTCAACAGATTAAAGACATGTACACCATACTTCCAGCAAAAATGCCTTATATGAATGGAGAAGATACATTGCTTTCTCCCTAAGGCAGGGAACAAGGACAGATATGACTACTCTTCATCTGTCCGTTAAACTTTGAAACCTAGGCCCCACCAAAATAGTCTGGCAATAAAAGACACAATTAGGATAGGATTGGCAAGATAGAAGATAGAAGCAAAATCTTTATATGTAGATGAAATGATCATCTACAGAGAAAATACTAAGAAATCTCTAGGAGCCCCTAGAACTTGTATTTCAATTTAGCAGGATTAGAAAACACAAGGTATATATAAAAATTCAAATATATGTATACTTGCTATAAATAAACAGTGTTGGAAGACGTTTAGTACCTAATTTTAAGATTCCTCTAAAGCTACAGTAATCAAGGCAGTGTTGGTGTAAGGAAAGACACATAGATCATTGGAATAAAACAGAGAATCTAGAAATAGAACCACACATATATGGTCCACTGTGTTTTGAGAGATTATTTAACATTAACATTTTATAGAATATAAACTCAATTCAAGAGCCAAGGAAAAGATAGTGTTTTCAGCAAATGGCTCTAGAACACCTGGTATCCGTATTTAAAAAATTAACCTCAACCCTTTATTTCCATACATAAAAATAGCTTGAAAGGATCTATGAACCTAAATATGAAAGGTTAAAACTATAAAACTTTAAGAAGAAATTATAAGGGAAGATATTCATGAATTTAGGGTAGGCAAGAACTTCCTAGGATACAAAAGACATGATGTATAAAAGAAAAAAATTGATAAATGAGATTCCATCAAAATTTAGAACTTTAAATTACATTGTTAAATTGAAAAGTAGTCCTTAAACAGACCATATTTACAATGCATATAACCTATGACCAGAATATATAAAGAATTCTTAGAGCTCATTAATAGACAACCCAATTAAAAAGTAGACACAAGATGATAAATAGCCAGTACAGCACAAGGAAAGATGTGCAACACTGGAATCAGAAAAATACTAATCAGTACAATAACAAGACTGAATTACACACTCATTAGGAAGATGAAGTTAAAAGTTTTAAAAGCCTTGTCATGACTTTTTTTGTTCTTGGATTCTCCCCCTTTGTGATTAATTTGTCATGCCCAGTGGATTCATTCTGCTGGGTTTCCTGGGGTTGTGATCTTCATTGTCTTTTCCTAGTATTTTGTCTAAAATTTTTTGGATTGTTGGTTTGGTATTCATGAAGTTCCTAAGGTTCTCTTTATCATGAAAGTATCTTATTTCTCCATCCATTTTGAAAGGTAGTTTTGCAGGGTACATCAATCTGGGTTGGAGGCTGTTTTCCTTTAGGGCTTGAAATACATTGCTGCAAGCTCTTCTTGCCTTGAGGGTTTGCATTGAGAAGTCTACTGTGATTCTGATGAGCTTTTCTTTGTATGTGATTTGTTTCTTTTCTCTAAGTGCTTGTAGAATTTTGTTCTTCTGTTGGGTTTCTGGAATCCTAATTATAATATGCCTGTGCGTAGATTTTTTTTTTTTATCATGACTAGTTGGAGTCCTATATGCCTCACTTATCTGTATGTCAAGTTCTTTTCCCCTGCTTGGGAAGTTTTCTGCCATCACTTCTGTGAACAGTATTTTTATGTCATCTGTACTCTCTCCTCTTTCTTCATTGACTCCAATTAGTCTTATGTTATTCTTCTTTGCATTATCTAGTAGTTGCTGTATTGCTTTCTCATGGTCCCTTATAATTTTAAAGCGATTTTTCTTTTCCTGGTCACTAATTGCAATCTTATCTTCTATATCTGAAATTCTGTCCTAACATTGGTTCATTCTGCTGTGTAGACTTTCAATGGAGTTTTTAACCTCCTGGAAATCTGTTTGTATCTGTTTTATGGATTCCATTTGTTTCCTATGTTGGGATTCCATCATGTTCCTCAGATTCTCTATTTTTTTTTAATCTGTGTCCTCTCTAGATTTATTAATCATGTCTTGAACTATGGGCACAATCTTTGCTGTTATCTGAGCAATTATTTCTGATTTCATTTTTTCCAGATCCTCTTTTGTTGCCAGTTCAGGGAGTCCATGTGTTTGAGTATCAGATTGTTCCATCTTGTTTCCCTTTGTGGTTGCTGTAGGTGATCTGAAAGTCTGTTTTTGAGGCTTATTTAGGTGTCTTCTCATTTTCATGGGTGGGGGGTGCTGCTGGTACCCATGCGGCTCACCTCCTCTGCCCTTGGAGTAATGGAATGGTGGCAGGGAGCCTCCTCCTGGGTGCTGGGATTGCCTCCCCTCTTCTGCTCTAGGAGTGGTGGAATGGCAGTGGGGGGCCTTCTCCTGGGCACTGGGCCATAGCTTTACTTTGGTAATGACAAAGTGGTAAATTTAGTGTATGATTGATCCAAAAAATTTTCTCCCACTACCACCAAAGATAGCAACAAATCTCCAGGTTTTCCCCATCCCTCACATCTAAAATTTACATATGGAAATCTGAAGTGCCTGATCATGGCACTATCTCCAGGATCCCCAAGAGGAATTATGTTTGCCTTGAAAGAAGAAGGGAGTGTATGCTAAATATAAGTTCCAAAGAAACCCAATTATCATTTCTCTGCATTTAAAGGCCTCAAAAATATAAGTAATGAAACATTAAAAAGACTCAGAAAATTGTATTTACCAGGAATGCTCTATGAACATTTTACATAAGAAAAAGGATCTAAAGACATGAAGGGATGGAGGTGAGGAGGGAAAGGGGAAAAAGAATCAAGATATGTTAAGTACATACAACTCTCCCTAAGAAGAATGTAAATATCATGTACTTCAAACATGTATTAATAAAATAAAAATTTTAAAAGAAAGTTTTCATTACTTTACTAAATTTTTGAATTTTAAAAGACAACATATTAATTTTCATTCTTAAAAATTGCAATTCTATTTTAATTCTAAGTACAGTTAAAACTTTTAAACAGAATTATACATAAAGTAGTTCAAACAGATCAAGTAATTAGAAACTCAATTACATGTTGAGTTTCTAGCCTCATTCCTACTTTCTGGATTAGCAATTGACATATTTTTCAGACTTTTTCTGAATAACAAAAGGTAATCATTTTTCTGGGCAGAAATCTTGTATGATTCAGAAATGTATTGTAATCCTTTTTTTACACTTGTATTAAAATCACACTTGATTAGTTTCAAGTTGCTTTTTATGTGATGATACATGTTTCTTACTTAATGTGTGGACTGTTATTTTCAGGAAGGCTGATGGATCAATTGACTGCTTTTTCCCAGCCATACTTGGTCTCTTTCCATCAAAGGTAATACAGCAGCCTCAAGAGAAGCAACCAGCACTAGGGAAGAGGCTCCCCTTTCTATACCTGTCTCTTCAACTATGGATTCCTCAGAGTTTCTCAGCTTTCCGTTCTATGCTTCTAAATATTTTTTTTCCTGATAGTAGTTCTGAGTTTCTGACCACAATTGAACATACAGTATCTGGTAACTGTTTCTAAATTTTGAAATGTCCATGGTGCTGCTGCTAGTAAAAATAAAAATGAATCTTTTTATCGTATTTTTCTAGTTAGATATTGCATTCCTTTTTAAAACACTTTCTTTCTTTTCTTTCATTTGCAGGTTTTACTAAGAAAAAGCATTGACATTGGGTCTCCTGTTAAAGCACCTTAGAAGACAGAGCAGCTTAGCTGTGCAAACGCAAACTGCACCTCCAAATAGGTCTCCTGCTGGAGCCAGATTGTTTTAGGCCCCAAAGGACACTGGCATTTAGGACCCTCTTCCTATGCATCTCTTCTTTTGCCTTATCCTAATTTGTACCTTTTATCCTAAAGTGATTATCATATGTAGAGTGCTTGACTGAGTTCTGAGTCATTCTTGCACAAGGTAGTGGGAACTCTTGAATATGTGACCAGTTGGTTAGAAAACCAAATGTCATGGAAATCCTGGAGTTTTCAGGTAGTATCTGAAAAGAACATAACCTTATAGCCATTGCTCCCTTAACCTGTGAAATTTGACCAAATTCCATGGAGAGTCGAATAGTAGTATATTAAAAAAATTCAGTTGTTCCCAAGTGACCTCATGATTCTTGTCTAAGAATTAATGTTTAAGGTACTTGGCTCTTAAAATGTTATCTGATGTTATTTTTAATCATATTTCTTAGCATATTTCTCACTGATACAAGACCATTCACACATTGAACATGAACTGACCTGAGTCATTTACAGACTAACAGACAAGCAATCTTGGGCACCTTACCTCTCTATGTCTATCCTTCGCCCATTTATGCTAAAGCATTCTGAAATGGGGGAGGGGGCTCTCCTTTGTATTGAAACCCTGATCATAATATTGTTGGATATCAGAGAAAAATACTCCCCAAATACAGCATTTTTTCGTAGACTGAGCAATTTGATCTAAACAAAATCAAAAGTCCTTAAAACCATTCTTGTTCCTCTCACCCCAACCTTAGGGAGGGACTCTCTGGAATTGCCTTATTTGTTTTAAGAGCAGATATCAACAAGGCACACAAATGCCCTCCAGCTCCACTCTGAAATCCATCTCTCAGAAAAGAAGACTGAGGAATGCAACCACACCTGCATGCATTTTCATTGCAAGATAAAGTCTTGAGTTCATTTGAATTCCAAAGTATCTGTCTCCAAGACTATTCATTTTCCTACCAATCATACAAGCCCTCTAAATTGTCTATGCTTCCTGTTCATCCTCTACCCTACTAAAAAAGGGAAAGTTTTTGAGTATTTTTAAAGTGGGTAGATAATCACACTGATTTTTCCCCATGGTGTGGTTTTTCACTTTTGCACATCTGTGTGCCTTCTTTTTTATTTAATTTTGTCAGCTTATTCCAGAGAAATTTCAGAGAGTGGAGGGGAAATTTCATTTGCCCTTCAATGTCAATGCAGAGGGAGAGACTGAAGAACCCTGTTTCACCCCAATGTGTAACCACTCAATTATGTTCACAACATCAGGAAAAACATGTGGCAACAGCTCATGACCAGAAATGAAGTCTTACCATTACTTTATTACGTACCCTTGAGGTCCAGGGATTATGGCAATCATTTTCCCAATTAGCCTTCTGCCTCAGCTCTCAGCCTTCAGAGGACCAATTTCAAACAGGAATTTTGGAGTCTTTCTTCCACAAGTCTACCCATCTCAGTCCCTCACCATTTTATCATCCTATTTTGATGTCCCTTTCAACTTTGATGCAAGGGAAAGAACAGTTCCATTGAGGTTTCTGTTCTTCTGGTAGTGACATTAGGTCCTCCAGTTTCTTCAGAGATAAATACCTACAAGACAAACATGTCTGTCTTTCTCATTATCAAAAGTAGGACAACTCATTCAGTCATCAAAATCATGTCTCTTGTTCTCCTGTATCAAGGAAAGGAAGAGAAGAAACTAGTGAGTTGGTAAGAAAATCTAGTGAAATGACAAAACTATAGGCTAAAAGGATAAGTAGTCATTAATTTCACTGCCTCTGATCTTGAGCTCATGTAAGAACTGCGCTTCAATAACTAAAACTGCTATCCTAGGATATGTCAAGATGATAAGCCATATATACAGAGCTCTTTCTTCTCAGCCTTAAGTGCCTTTATTTGGTGACAGAAAGTGTACAGGAGACTCAAAGAGCAGAAAAACCAACTGGGCTTGCCTTGTGTGAGCTATTTTATTCACTCAAGTTCAAAACAGGTGGTCTGACTCTAAGTGGGAATTAGAGAAGAATGAGGGGACAGCATAGACTTAAGTGAAGTCTATGTGAAGACTGAAGTGAAGACTGAAGTGATTGCTAGGTGGTTGCCAGGTGTTGGTCAGATGATTTGTTGCCTGAGTAGTCTGAAGACAAAGATGGGGCAATCTGTGCCCCTCAGATCTGGCAGTGGTACAGATGTATCTTGGAACTGAAGTCTGGGACATGATGACTTCCTGCCTGGTACCAAGTTTGTCTGTAACAGCTTTTCCTGAGGGCAGCAAAGTTTCCTGCCAAATGTGACCCTGCCCAAGCTGGGGGTGTGGTGGTGGTGGTCAGGATATGACATGTCCTTGGGCGTGACATTCCTGTCTCTTTGCTGTTATAAAAGGAAGAAGAGTTAAGGGAAGTGGGCACTGATTTTTGTGGATGCTTCATGCAGGATATGTGGGTGGTACTGACACCTTTAATTGGGAGAGAGTTTTGGGGGACGGGGCAATAAGGAGGAGTCAGAGCAAGCATTTGTCACATTGACTGAGTGGTGAAAGCCTTAATTTAATTTTGGAGGAATCCTGAAAGAACTTTGAAGAGGCATGGTCCCAAGAGGAGGAGGATAAGAATACAAATGAAAGGGCCAGTTAATGGAAGGAGCCATGTGGTCCAGCTCCAAATACTGGTCCAAGAATTGGACATGTGTTGTCCAATTTCTGAAGCTCTGTCAGTTAGCCTTTTTGCTGAATCTCTTACTATGTTTGCTTGATTTGTATAAAAATAACATTCTTCTCTTTAAAAAGAGGTATAAGCCTCCTTTTTTGGCTGTTAGAAGATCTAAAGTTCTGAGGTGTCACCACCACAAGGGAGTCTAACTGGTTCTGTAAGGTAAGAATGGAGTCAGCTATTTCTTTTACAGCATTAGAGAGATCTTGGGATAGGGAATGGTAGTAGGTTAGGGAAGTAGTTAGACCTGCCATTCCTGTCCCTGCAGGTAAAGATACCCAAACCAACAAGGAGGAGTATTATTAGATCTCTATGTTGTCAGATCAGGGCTCTGATGGGGACAAGCTCTGGTTTCCTGGGGCAATATCTACCATCCAGTTAGTGGGGAGGTATAAATAGCTGGATATCCCACAAAGCCAGAAAATGCCTTGGTTGGGTAAGCAGAATTAGTTATTGATACTAAAGAGATGTGTAAGTTTCTTGTTTTCATTTTCCCAGACATCCAGAGTTCATGACAGGACAGCTCCCGTTGGAGGGTAAAGGGGCCTTGATGGGGCATGTTGCTAGAATTTACTGTTCTATTTTCCCATTAGATGAAAACCTTTTTGGTTTCTATTAAAAGCCATTGTGGTGCATAGTTAAAGGTAGGCAAAAGAAGGCTGTCTGAATGAGTGGGAGATTGGTTACAGGAGTCCATGGATGTGTTTTCATGCATGGAATGTGGCAGCAATTACAGAAACCTGAGCAAAGGTGTGGTAATTTTAGGAGGGTCAAAAAAACAGACATGCTTAGTGAATGGAGCATTCTAAAGCAACCTAATATTTCATACAGTCAGCTGGGGCCAATGTATTCTTACATTGGTTGGGGAGTAAATGTTCTAGTGGTGTACTAGAGGATAGATTATGCTGAATCCAGATAGGGGATTGGAAGGTCAGACCAGTCTCAGTGGTTATGGGGCCATGTATAGGCTTTGTTGAGTTCTTGTATATGGAGAGGTTAGTGATATAAGACTGAATGAGTCAGGTTGCACATCCTGTCTGAGTATTTTTGGGGTTTTTTGGTCATTCCATCAATGAGGAAATTGAGTAAGGGCCTTTTGTTTCATATTGGGGGTGGTATGTAAGGTTATTAAGGCCCTAGATCTGGGGAGGGACTGGAGTGGCCATATATGTGGCTGAAGACTTGGAGGTGCAAAGCCAGAAATTTTAGGCTAAAGAAGGATTGGACTGGTTCAGCAAGGATTGAGTTAATTTCAGGGTCCTCTGGAGATAATTAGGAACTTCTGGGAGAAGGGGCTGGGTTGCAGCAGTGAGACAGGGTGAAGGGAAAAGGAGAGCTACCTAAATAAAGGAGCACAGAGAGGAGGGGGAGGGGGACCTAGTTAGGGTGAGGGTGAATGTGAGCATAAGAAATGATTCCATCCCTGAGACAAAAGACAATTGAGTTGAAGCCATAACAGGATTGCAAGTAAAATCCACTGAAGAGTACATTGTAGGAACAGAGGGTATTTAAGGTCCTTTTTATCAATCGTTGAACAGGAGAAGAGCAAGAAGGAAGGAAAACAATTCATTCTCCTCTGAGGGAAAGTTACAGAATGCCCTGAAAAAGGTAGGATTCAAGGGTAGACACCTCAGCATGAAACCAAATAAGGTCAAAGCAGACTGAATGAAGGAAGTGGGTGAAGTGGCAAGATGCTAGGGGCAGGCATTTAAATGTCTTCTGGAATTTGAGTCAGCCTGAGGGAAGTAGGGGAGGCTACTTATGATTTCCACAAGGAGTCAGGTGAGTTATTAACTGGACACAGCTTTATCCAAGAGCAATGTATCCACAGGGGAGAGTCTCATAGATGGACAGCCATTGGAGTGCTGTAGATGACCAGGAAGGGTCTCATCCACTTGGGCCACAAGGATGGCATTTTAATCTTTAACTAGGAGCAATCTTTAAGTAGACTATTTTTATAAGACTGGATGTCACAATTAGGTTAATAGCATGCCAGTTCTCTTTTGGAGCTTGTTTCAGAACTGGGAGATAGTCTCCAGTGGGGCTGGCCTCTGGGCTGAGGTTTGAACTGAGCAGAAAAGTGTGGCCATATAAAAGTTCAAAGGGGCTGTATCCCATAGGTTCCCAGGGGTGGCTCAGAATTGAAGGAGAGTGACCAGGACCAGGGAAACCCAGTCCTTATGTTGCTGGAGTGTGAGTTTAGTGAGATGAGCCTTGAAAAGGCTGTTAGCCCTTTCTACCTTTCCATTTGATTGAGGCCAGTAAGGAGTGTTGAAGTTCCATTGGACATCAAGCAAATTGGATACCTCCTAGGTAACTTGACTAATGAAAGCTGGACCATTGTCAATTGAGTGGATGTGGGAAGGCTAAACTGGGGAATAGTTTCAGCTATGGAGAGTAATAATGGCCAAGCCCTTTTCTGAGCCAGTGAGGAAGACTTCCTCCTCTACAGTGAAAGTATCAACCTAGACCAGGAGGTATCTCAGCATATGTATTTGCAGCATGTGGGTGAAATCAACTTTCCAATCTTGAATTGGAGAAAAGCCGCAGACTTGATGGATAGAAAAGGAGGGGCCCTCAGGAATCCCTGAGGTGTGGTCAAGCGGCAAATAGAGCATTGAGTAGTGATGATTTTAAGGAGGATTTCCAGGAGGGAAAGCAGATGAGAGGCTAAAGCAGTCAGGTTAAGGGTCTATAGCCTATGTGAAAATTCTCATGAAAGAATGAAAGAATAGCATAGGACTGTGAAGCAGGAAGGAGGAACTTACTCTGACTCAGGAACCATCCATCTTTGGTGGGGAAATCCTGATATTGTTGGTGTTCAGAGAGAAATATCAGGGTGAAGCTGGAGAGGGAAAAATATTGATTCTTAGGGGTTTGGAGGGGGAGATTGGCTGCCTCCTTTGTGGTTTTGTCTGCAAGGGCATTTCCAGCAGCTATGGGGTCTCAAAGTCTCTGGTGTCCCTTGCAGTGAAGTACAGCTGCCTGGGTTGGCAAGAGGGCAGCCTGGAGAAGGGCTTTATGGAGTGGACCATTAATGATTGAAGACCCTTGTGAAGTGAGATCCTCTTTCTTCCCAGATGGCAGCATGATTGTGAATATATGAAATGTATATTTGGAGTCTGTATAGATGTTAATTTGTAAGGCCTCACAAGTGCTAGTGTGAGGGCATGGGTCAGACTGACTAGTTCAGCCTTTTGAGAGGTCATTAATGGAGGGAGAACTTTAGCTTCTATGATAGAATCATAGGAGATGATAGCATATCCCACCCTGGCAGAGGAGCTGGGGGTGGGCTTGTTTGAACTCCTGTTGATGAACCAGGTGTGGCTAGGGTGGGAAGAGGGAAGGTGGAAATCTGAGGGAAAGGAGAGGTTGCTAGGTATATTAGAGACATGCAGTCATGCAGTTCAGTCTTTTTAGAAAGAGGCAGCATGTTGATAAGGTGAGAAACTGCATTGAAATCAGGGCCTAAGACAATGGTAACCACGGGAGTTTCCATGAAAAACACATAGAGCTGGAGAAGGAAATAGGCAGAGAGAAAGTGTGAGAGTTGGGATGAAGACATGAGTCCCTGAAGGTTGTTGGAAGAGAAAAAGGTGAGTGGAGCATGTATAGTGATTTTGAGGGTTTCTAGAAGTAACAAGGGCACAGTAGCAGCTGCCTCTAGGCATAGTGGCCAGTCCATGACAGTGGGGTTAAGCTGTTTGGATAGAAAGGTGTTTGGATGCAGGCTGGGACCTTGAGTCAAAACTCCTGCAGCCCACCCCCTCACTCTACTTTATAGAG
Source organism: Heterocephalus glaber (assembly GCF_053883595.1). NCBI lineage: Eukaryota > Metazoa > Chordata > Mammalia > Rodentia > Bathyergidae > Heterocephalus > Heterocephalus glaber. The sequence goes on from NW_028258170.1 coordinate 8,336,396, forward strand.
CCTGAAAGGTTGGTGAGGACTGGAAGGGCCAGGAAGGGGGCTGTCTTTAAGGCCTCCTTTAAGGACTGAAAAGATGAGTGAGGGGAGGTCTTGTGATCTAAGCACTCAGGAAGATCTCACTTTATAAGTTTGTGGAGGTATGTGGTGAGGAGAGCAAAGGCAGGAACTCAGAGGTGGAAGTATTATATTATGCCAAGAAAGAAAAGGACCAGTTGTTTGATGGTGGGAGTTAGAATCTGGGAGATCAAATGGATATGGTTTGGGAGTAGGGACCTCATATGTTTATGGAGAATGATGCCCAGATAGGTGACAGACAGGGAAGATATTTGGGCCTTGGAGGGACACAATACCACTTAGAGTTGAGATATTATAATAATAAGAGGCTGTCTTTATGGAATGCCTTATAGGAGGGGCTGCACAGGAGGAGGTCATCTACACACTGAATGAGATGAGAGGAAGAGGGGTGAAAGGACACCAAGTCACAGGTAAGGGCCTGACCAAAGTAATGGGGGTGCTATCCCACAAACCCTGTGGTAAAATGGTCCAGGCTAGTTGTTGGGAGTGACAAGTGTCAGGTCTGTCCAGGTGAAGACAAAGAGAGGCTGTAAGGAAGGGTACAGGGGGGTAGTAAAAAAAGCATCTTTTAGATCTAAGACAGAGTAATGAGTGATAGAGGGATGGAGGACAAAAATGTGTAGGGGTTAGGCACCATGGGGTATATGGGAAGGACAATCTGATTGATAGTGAAGAGATCTTGTACCAGCCTGTAAGATCCATCTGCCATTCAGACTGGGAGGATAAGGGTGTTATAAGGACAGGTGATGGGAATTAAGAGACTGTGTTACAGTAGGAGAGATATAGGTTTTAAGGCCTGGAAAACCAGGTCAGGGATAGGATACCGCTATTGGGCAGGGTAATCGGTGGTCTGGCTTGAGAGGAATAGTAAATGGTTGTTGGGATGAAGGTAGGGATGGGATAGAAGTATCCCAGACCCTGGGGTTGAAGTGAGGCAAGATAATGGGAGCCTCAGGGTGGGACAGAGAAGGAGGTGGTAAGGAAGCCGTAAGTGTTGGCTGTGTTCTGGGGATGGTCAGAGTAGCTGACAAACTGGTTAAGATGTCTTGCCCTACAAAGGGAACAGGACAGGTGGGGATGACTAGGAATGAGTGTGGGAAAATGTGTTGACCCAATTGACACCAGATTGGGGGAGGTTTTAAAGGACTGAAAACTTTGCCATTAATGCCCACAACAGTAGTTGGCACCAGAAAGATCAGTCCTTGGAAAGAAAGAAGGGTCCAATGGCTGGTACCAGAATGAACAGAAAAGAGAATAATTTACCCTCCACCATATGATTTACCCAGATCTTGGTGTCTAAGATGGGCTAGGGGGCCTCTGTGGTCTCTGGGAAGCATCAATCTTCAATGGCCAAGCCAAGAAGGCCTGAGAAGGAGCCTGTTGGGGGTCCATGGGGTTGTGACCCAGAGACGGCTGCCTGTGCTGGGCAGTCTGACTTCCAGTGGGGTCCACAACAAGAAGGACATGCCTTGGGAGGAATACTAGGCTGCAGGCATTCCTTAGCCCAGTGACCATTCTAGCAGCATTTAAAGCATGGTCCTAGAGTTGGGAATTCCTTTGATCCCTTTGTGGTCAACTTGGTTTTTTATGGCAGAAGCTAGCATTTGCAGCTCAGAAATGTACTGCTTTAGGGTACTTTAATCTCTTATTGGAGATCTTGAGGGCAAAATTGATCGGGTCTTGCTGTGGCATTTGAGAGCCAGTCTTCAGCTTTGTAGTTTTTTACTAATGTCTGGAGCCAAATGGGCGATGAAATGCATTTTGAGAATTAATGGTCCTGGTTTTTCTGAGTCTAGTACTGTGAATCACCTAAGGGCAGCAGCTAGGTGAGCCATAAACTCGGCTGAATTTTCATCCTTGTTCTGGGTGGCTTCCCTGACCTTATCAAAATTCTCCACCTTATAAGTTGCCTTGGGAAGTCCCTCCGCTAGGTAAGAAACCATGCAGTCTCAGTTGGCTATGTTTCCAGATCTTGCCTGATAGTTCCAGTTTGGGTTTTCCCAGGGGAAAGCTGCAATGCTTACTGGGAGGTCAGCCTAAAGGTGCTATTTTTTGTCCCCATAAGACTGGGCCATGGAGATTACTTATACTCACTCATCTGAGGAGAGAATGGAGCCAAGGATAACATTAAATCAGCCCAGATGAGGTTATATGACTGAGTTAGGTATTGAAACTCTTGGATATATTGGGTGGTATCTGAGAAGGAGCCCAGATGCTAGTTAATTTGGGAGAGGTCTTCCAGAAAGAAAGGGACATGAACTCTTACTATTCCTTCTATCCCAGCCAACTCCCAGGGGGAACTGGGGAGGCAAGAACCAAGGGTTTGGAGGCAAAGCAAGGGGCAAGGTGGAAGGGGCCATACTGTAATCCAGACCATGTACAAGGCAGAGTAGGGGTGGGTACAGCATATAGAGGAGGGCTAGAGTCAAGAGGCAGTGTTGGGAAGACAAGAAGCCTGGCCTGGTAAAAGGCTTCACTGGAGGGCTGACTAGAAGCAGTAGGAGGCTCTGGGGGAGGAGGAAAGTGGCTGTGCAGGTTGTGGTGGGCAGAGCCTCTGGGGAGGGAGCAGCAGATCCTGGAGCCACTACAGGAGGAGTGGGGAGCTGCTAAGGAAGAGCAAGATCAGTTGGATCTGTTGTCATGGAGGAATCCACATCAGAGGGGACTAGGGTGGGGATTGAAGATGGGAGGGAAAGAAGAAGAATTTGAGAGGAAACACAGGTGGACCACAGGGTAGGAAGACTATGGAGTGTAAAGAACCTAAAGAATGCCTGGAAATAAGGTACCTCAGACCATTTTCCCAGTCTATGTCAATAATTATCTAAGTCCTGCAAGATGGAAAAATCAAAGGTGCCATTTTCAGGCCATTGAGAGCCATTTTCAAGTTTATATTGTGGCTGAGCAGTATTACAAAAAAAAAAATTAGGCATTTGGGCTTCAGATCAGGGTAAAGACAGAGAAGTTTTTAGAGTTTTTTCAGAGACAGGCTAAGGGAGAGGAAGGGGGAATAGAGGGAGAGCAGATGACATCAGCAACAAGGTCAATAGGGGACATCAGCTGAGACACAGGGCTGTAACAGGGTGTAGGTGAGTGGCCAAGGCAGATGTCTTTGCAGTTGGCCAGACGCCAAGGGTGAACAGTTTCTCCCTGGAAATGCTCTGTGACCATCACTGGATCTACACAGAAAGTAGAATGACTCTCTCTCTGTCTTGGTAAGTAAGGGGTCAAAGAGAGGAAGGTCTTGGTGGGTGAAGGGTTAAAAGAGAATAGTCTCAGTGGGTGAAGGGAAGTAGAAGTAAGGGGAGGGCTTTGAGGCAGCCACAGCAGTGGCAGGGAGGTGGGAACTAGAGGTGTAGGGAAATTTCTCACCTGATCTGAGGTGACTGGCAGGGACTGAGATGAGGTCTGAGGCATGGTCTGAAGAACAGAGCTCACCAGGTGGTCTCATCAAGGGAAAGGCTCTAGATAGGACTGCAAATTCTGCAGGGAGGGTTGCCCTATCCCTGGTCTTTGGCATCAGATATAGTGGAGATGCAGAGAGCAGAAAAATCATCTGGGCTTGCCTTGGGTGAGCAAATGAAGCTGTTTTATTCACTCAAGTGCAAAACAGGTAGGCTGACTCTGAGCGAGAATCAGCCTAGAATGGGGGGAGACCATAGATTTAAATAGAGAAGTGGTTGCTAGGAGGTTGCTAGGAACTTTGGTCAGAGGATTTGTTACCTGAGGAGTCTGGGGTCAAAGATAGTGGCCTGTCCTCCTCAGGCTGGAGAGTGGGACAGATATTCCTTGGAATTGAGGGCTGGGGTGTGATGGCATTTCTTGCTAGTGCCAAGTTTCTCTATAACAGTTTTTCCCAAGGGCAGCAAAGTTTCTTGCTGGGTGTGAACCTGGCCAAGCAGGGGCCAGGTTATGTCACGCCCTTGGTCATGACAGAAAGGAAAAAATAAATAGCTGTACAGCCACAGGCAACTTACATAACTATCTAGATTTTGGTTCTCCAAGCTAGCAATTTTCAGGATTATTGTAGAGACAAAAATGAGATAATGTGTATAAGGTGTATGATTCATAATAAGAGTACAAAAGATAGTAGTTATTATTATTGCTATTATTATTCATTTTTTAATGGCAGAGAGCTAAATGGCTAAAACCTACTGCTTTTGAGTCTGGAAGCATATATTAGAAGCATGTCCTTTCAGCTTAGCAGGTACATGACCTTGGAAATTTGATAAATCTCTCTAATCTTTGATGTCCTCACCCATAAAAGGATAAAAAAACCCACTACCTACCTAGCAAAGTCTTTTTAAGCATAAATTAAATAATATATTATGAGTGGCTACATGCACTTATCTACATCCCATGAAGGCAACTGGCTGAGGTGGATTCCACAGTTAATCCTAGTGTTCCCTGGACTCACATGACACCAGATTTAAACCTGGTCCTTCTACTTACTATTTGCAGCCTTGGGCAGTTACCTAAACCTCCAACCATCAGTTTTCTATCTGGTAGAATGGTAGTACAGGTTAAAGTCCCTTATTCAAACTGCTTGGTATGAAATGTACTCTCAAACTGAGATGTTCTCAGATGTTAGAAAATTAATAGGGCATACATCCTGTATATTGCATAACTCCAGTCAGAGTTTGCAGCAGTTCCTACATACCAGTATACAAGTTAATTAAATAAATCTTATAAACAGCTTCCCACCAGTTATGTTCAGGTGAAGTCAGATTCTGCTGCCAAATGAATTAGAAAAAACTATTACAGATTTTAATGCATTTTGAATTTCAGTACTATAGGAAAGGAACTGTGAACCTGGAATGTTAATACCTATTTCTGTGGTGATTAGGTATACATTAAATAAAGTAGCCCTGGTCATATTTCTAATATTGAGGCTACAGTCTTCAAGTAGAGATTATTTAAAAGCCCAGGGGCACTCAAAGCCATAGAAATAAGTGTAGCACATCTTCCTATAGTGAATTATCATGAAATTTTCTTTTTGTACCTTCTTTTCAGGACATGTTACTGTTTTGATGTCGAAGTCTTCTTTACTCAGTTTAAATTGCCTGGTTCTTCCTTACGAGCACGTCCTTGTATTCTCTTAACATTTTTGCCTCTCTTTCCCTTCCTTATTTTTACCTATCAAAAGCCCAATCTTGGTCAAATTCATTTGTGCTTTCACTCACACACCTGAATATTGCTGAAGTATATGATAAAATCATTCTGACTGGCCATGTTAAAAACGTGACTTTGAATTCAGTTATACCCAAAGAGTTTTCTCTCCATGCCACTCCACATTCTTCATTTTTTCTGTCAGTTGCTTCTTTTCTCTTCTGCCTGTTCCAATACCCGTGCTTCAACACTTATCCTCTTTCTCAGATTGTAGCCCTGCTTTCTATTTCATTGGGAAAATAGAAGCACTTAGAAAGAGGCTTTCAGAATCTCCAACAGTAATATCTACACAATTATTTGCATCTATGGCTAAATTTTCTACTTTTCTTGATTACAAAGAAGTGTAGTGCCACTGACCTTAATCCTTGAACCATTAACATTTTACATCTAGATTCTCTTCCTAAATATTGCAAATAGCTTCTCAATATTTCCACTTGAATATTTGATAGGAACTTTAAACTCAAGGTATCTAAAACTTAACAGCTTTCACCCCTCCTTAAAGACATCTGCTTCTCCCTTAACATCCCTCATCATAGTAAGTAGCATCTTCGTTTTTGTAGTTGCTCAAATTAAAATCCTTACATAATTCTCAACTTCTCTTTCTCATGCCTAACATATTTCCCAATCCACTACCAAATTCTTTAACTCACTTTCAAAGTGGATTCAGACGATAATCACTTGCTACCAACGTGAATGCACCACTCCAGTGTAAAACTCACATTAATGCAGTAGCTACCAAGCTGTTTTACAAGACTCCTTCCTCACCCTCTGATGTTTGGTCCTTCTTGACAGTCACTAGAGATGCTCTGAAAACCTATAAAATAATAGTATCTTCTATTCAAAAATCCTACCAGGTCCATACAGTGCAGAACCCAATCCTGCTCTGAGCTCTGCCACTACTATTCTCCCTCTTCCTCGCTACTCCAGCCACACGTATTTCTTCATCATTGCCTCAACTCAAGTCACATTCTCACCCTGTGTCTTTGCATTTGCTCTCCAGATATCATTGTTTCTTGGTCCCAAACCTCCATCACATCTTTAAGTACTGTTCTAGGGACAACAATTACATGGCCATACTACTCACAGAGCAGCCTTCTCTCCTTTCTGAGCTTTCTTTTCTGTTACACTTATCATCCAATAGACCATGTATTTTACTTATTTATTTGTTTATTGTGTGTCTTTCCCCACTAGAATATATCCTTCCTCAAAGGTGATATTTAGGCACTTTGAGCACTGTTATTTTCCAGGGCCTTCCATTGAGCATTTATTGAATGAATGATTAAATTATTAACATGAACATGATTTTTTTTAAAATGTCCTCCCTTTAGGATGGCTCTCTCACCTCTCCAGGCCTGCCCCAGGTAGGTTTATGCTTATCTTTTGTCAACAGGCATTAGTTCTTCACTAGGTAGGTGCCAGGAGGCTCTGTGGAAAGCACTCAGTAACAAAGTATGTCCCAGGATCATTCCCTTTCCTCTTTTGCTGAGAGACAACTAAGAATAAACACAAACAGAACAGATGGCAACATACTACTTCAACAAATTAAAGCATAACATTTACAAATTAAAGCAGTACATTTTACTTGAGGGAAATTAATTATACCGGACCTTGAACCAATAAACTCTTATTTTGTGTATAATTTTTACGACTGTATCACAATTGTACTCAGCCCCAAAAAGAATAGAACTAGGTTGACAAAAGAAGCAGGCAAACTGGCAGAGAGTAAAACCCATGTCAGAAAATCTTAGGGAATGAGAATATGGAAGGACTCTTTCAATTCATCTTTCACAGGAAAAAACAGCTCTGAGGAGTATTCAAAACAAAAGCAACAAGATAAAGTCTAAATAACTTCTGTTTAAGTTATGAATTACTAATAAAGGCTAAAGTTAAGTTGACCAGATTTCATTTTGTTTCAAAACCAAACTCTGAAGTTTTATTTTTTAAATAATTGCTTTCTTGAGACGTAATTCTCATACCATGCAATTTGCCCATTTAAGTGTACAATTCATTCAGTTTTAATATATTCTGGAGTTGTGCAACCATAACCACCAGTTAGGAAAATTTTCATCACCCCACGAAGAAATTCATATCCATTGAAGGCATTGTCCCTTTTCTAGCTTATTTATTTGTTTATTTATTTATTTATTTATTTTCTGGTACCTGGGATCGAACTCCGGACCTTGTGCTTGCCAGACAGGCACGGTGCTGTTGAGCTACATCCCTGGCCCCTTGCTCTTTTTCTGTGAAGCCTTCCCAGACTGGCTTCTTTTGCTTTCATGTAGACACCAGGGTTCATCCATGCCAAATAAAGCATGTATCAGTACTTAAGTTCAGCATATTTTTAAAGAAGAAATGTTGACATTTAATTTTCAAATAACATGTAATGAATTTAAACTTGCCAAGTCCCACAGAAGATGCCAAGTCACCCGGTTGCAGACAAGCAGCCACCCGGTTCCACACTACAAAGACGCAGAGGACACCAGACCACCAGACCAAGGTACTGAGTCCCGCTGCTCCCGGCCCAGAGGTAGGGACTTCTGAGCCACCATCCCACTCCTCCTGGTCAAGAGGAAGGGGCTTCCCGGTCACCATCCTTCCTGCTGCTCCCAGCCCAGGAGAAAGGGCTTTTAGACCACCTTCTGCCCCGCTGCTCCTGGCCCAGAGGAAGGGGCTTCCGGGCCACCATCCTTCCCATCACTCGCGGCCCAGAGCGGGGGGCTTCTGACGGCTATCTCACTGCTCCTGGTCCAGAGGAAGGGGCTTCCCGGCCACCATCTCTCCTACTGCTCCCAGCCTACAGGAAAGGGCTTTTGGGTCACCATCCCTACCGCTGCTCCCAGCCCCTGTCCCACCTCTCTCAGCTCAGAGGAGGGAATCCGTGCAGGCGCTAACAACCCGCTGCCCCAGTCAAAATGAGAAAACACATAAATAAGTCTCAAAACCAGACTTCCAGATCACCTACAGCAACCCCAAAAGGAAATGAGATGGAACACTCTGGTACTCAAACACCTGGACCCACTCAACTGGCAACAAAAGGGGATCTCGAAAAAATGAAATCAGAAATAATTTCTCAGATAACAGGAGAAATTGTGCCCCTACTGCAAGACATCATTAATAAATCTAGAGAGGAGCTCAGGAACATGATGGAATCCCAACAGAGGAAACAAATGGAATCCATAAAACACATGCAAATAGATTTCCAGGACATGAAAAACTCCATTGAAAGTCTACACAGCAGAATGAGCCAGTGTGAGGACAGAATTTCAGATACAGAAGATAAGATTGCAATTAGTGACCAGGAAAAGAAAAATTGCTTCAAAATTATAAGGGAACATGGAAAATCAATCCAGCAGCTGCTACATGATGCAAAGAAGAATAACATAAGACTGATTGGGCTCAATGAAGAAACAGGAGAGAGTGCAGATGACATAAAAAATCTCTTCACAGAAATAATGGCAGAAAACTTCCCAAGCAGGGGAAAAGAGCTTGACATACAGATAAGTGAGGCATATAGGACTCCAAATAGCCTTGATCAAAAAAAAATGTACACATAGGCATATAATTGTTAAGATTCCAGAAACACAACAGAAGAACAAAGTTCTCCAAGCAGTTAGAGAAAAGAAATAAGTCACATACAAAGGAAAGCCCATCAGAATCACAGCAGACTTCTCAACACAAACCATCAAGGCAAGAAGAGCTTGGAGTGACATATTTCAAGCCCTAAAAGAAAACAGCCTCCAACCCAGATTGATGTACCCTGCAAAACTATCTTTCAAAATGGATGGAGAAATAAGATACTTTCATGAGAAAGAGCACCTTAGGAACTTCGTGAATACCAAACCAGCACTCCAAAGAATTTTACACAATATCCTAGCAACAGACATTGAGGATCACAACCCCAGGAAGCAGAGCAGAATGAACTCATCTGGCATGACAAGAAATTAAATGTAAAGGGGGAGAACCCAACAAAAAAAAATGTCATGGCAATGACAAGTCACTACATTGCAGTTATAACCATCAATGTTAATGGTCTCAATTCACCAGTCAAAAGAAATAGAATGGCAGAATGGGTCAAGAAGCAAAATCCAACAATATGCTGCATACAAGAAACATACTAAATTCAAAAGGAAACTCATAGACTGAAAGTTAAAGGGTGGAAAACAATACTCCATGTGATGGGAATCCAGAAAAGAGCAGGAGTGGCTATCCTCTTGGCAGATCAAGTAGATTTCAAACCAACACTGATGAAGAGAGATGAAGAAGGACACTACATCCCTGTAAAGGGAAAAATCCAAGAGGAAGAGATGACAATCATAAATATCTATGCACCAAACATTAGTGTGCCCAACTATATAAAACAAATAATAATGGACATGAAAAGTCATATATGCACTAATACAATTGTAGTGGGGGACCTCACCACCCCACTGTCACAAATAGATAGATCAACTAGACTAAAAATAAGTAATGAAATACTAGAACTCAATTGAGCTCTTGAACAAATGAACTTAACAGATGTTTACAGAGTCTTCCACCCCACAAAATCAGAATACACATGCTTCTCAGCTGCACATGGCTCATTCTCCAAAATAGACCACATACTCACACATAGAACATGTTTAAGTAAGTGCAAAGGAATTGAAGTTATCCACTGTATATTATCAGACCACAGTGCAATGAAATTGGAGACCCATATCAAAAGAAACTCAAAAAATTTCATAAACATGTGGAAATTGAACAACACACTTCTGAATCACCAATGGGTCACAGAGGAAATTAAAGAAGAAATCAGACAGTTCCTTCAATTAAATGACAATGACAATACAACATATCAGAATCTATGGGACACAACAAAAGCAGTCTTATGAGGGAAATTTATAGCAGTGAGTATGCACATTAGGAAAACAGAGCAAGCCCAATTAAGAACCTGATGCTGAACCTCAAGCTTCTAGAAAAAGAAGAGCAGGACAACCCCAAAGCTCATACAAGGGAGGAAATTATAAAGATCAGAGGAGAAATCAACACAAGGGAGACTAAGAGAACGATACAAAAAAATCAATGAAGCCAAGAGTTGGTTCTTTGAAAGAATCAACAAAATTGACAAACCTTTAGCCAACCTTGTCAGAAAAAGGAAAGAAAAGGCCCAAATCCATGCAATTAGGAATGAAAAGGGTGAAATTACAACAGACCCAGCAGAAATCCAGAGAATCATCAATACCTACTTCCAGAACCTATACGCCAATAAGATGGACAGCACAGAAGAAATGGACAGATTCCTAGATACATATGAATTACCAAAGTTGAACGAAGAAGACCTAAAAACTCTAAACAACCCAATATCAACCAGTAAAATTGAAAATGTAATTAAAAACTTATCAACTAAGAAAAGCCTGTACCCTGATGGCTTCACTGCTGAATTCTACAAGACATTTAGAGAGAACTGCTGCCACTACCGTTTAAACTCTTCAATGAAATTGAAAGGGAAGCAATACTCCCAAATTCATTCCTGGAAGCAAGCATCACCTTGATCCCCAAAGCAGAGAAAGACCCAACTGAAAAAGAGAACTATAGGCCAATCTCACTAATGAACATAGATGCAAAAATCCTTAATAAGATAATGACAAAGAGAATGCAGAAAATCATCAAGAAGATCATACACCCTGATCAAGTGGGATTCATCCCAGGGATGCAGGGATGGTTCAATATATGCAAATCAATCAATGTAATACACTATATCAATAGAGCCAAGGACAAAAACCATATGATTATCTCCATAGACGCAGAAAAAGCATTTGACAAAATCCAACATGCATTTATGATAAAAATCCTACAAAAAATTGGAATAGATGGTCCCTGTGTCAAACTGATAGAAGCCATCTATGAAAAACCAACAGCCAATATCATACTAAATCGTCAAAAAGTGAAATCCTTCACACTCAAATCAGGAACAAGACAAAGATGTCCACTATCACCACTCTTGTTCAATATAGTTCTGGAAACATTAGCCACGGCAATTAGACAAGAGAAAGAAATAAAAGGAATAAAGATAGGTAATGAAGAAGTCAAATTGTCATTATTTGCAGATGACATGATACTCTATATAGAAGACCCCAAGAACTCCACCAAAAGTCTTTGTAAATAAAGAAGGGTGGAGGGCATGAAGGGAGGGCTAGGAATGGGGAAAAAATAAGAACCAAGATGCATTATGTAAAGGTACAATTCCCAATGAGAAATGTAATTCGGTTGTATACCTACAATGTACCAATAAAAGAATTTAATTCAAAAAAAGAATTTAGACAACATACTAGCTGTGGTCCCTAATATTATTCTTCATTGAAAAGAAACAATGATCCTTTAAATTTGACCATTTCTAAAAGTTATTTTGTGTGTGGAGTTTTAGAATGTTCCATATATAAGTTCTTGTTATCAGTAAAGAGAAAATTTTGTGTCTTTCTTTTCTATTATAGTGTATTCTTTTCTTCCTCTTGCCTAATTATTATGGCCAGGACTTCCAGAACTATGTTGAATAAAAAGAATAAAAGTGAGTGTCTTTGTCTTCTTTCAGATTTTTGAGGAAAAGCTTTCAACTTCTCATCATTTATTGTGTGTTATCTATGAGTTTGTAACGTAGAGTTTGTATTATGTTGAAGTACATGCATTCTATATTTGTTTTTTTGAGAATTTAATTTTGTCAAATACTTTTCCACATGCACTAAGGTGAGTGTGTGGCTTTTGTCCTTTGTATGATTAATATGGTGTTTCACATGTGATTTATGAATAGGAACCATTTTTGCATCTCTGAAATATGTCCTACTTGGTCATGGTGAATGACCACTTTCATGTACTATTGAATGCAGTTTGTTGCCATTATGTTGAGGGCTTTTGCACCTGTGTTTATCAGGGATATTAACCTGCAGTTCTCTTGTAGCCTCCTTGGCTCACTTTGCTATTAGAGAAATCCTGGGCTTGTCAAATGAGTTTCAAAGTATTCTTTTCTCTTCAACTGTTTTAAAGACTTGAAAAGGATTAGTATTAGTTCATCTGGAAAGGTTTGGTGGAATTCATTAGTGAGGTCATCTGCTCCTGGGCTTTTTCTTTGTTGGGAAACTTTTTATTACTAATTAAATATTCTTATTCATCTTAATGGGTTTCTTACTTCTGATTCACTTCTGTTACAGTATACATTTGCAGAAATTTCTTCTAGTCTATATGATTGTTGGTATATACTTAGCTGCTCACAGTCGTCTCATTATGTTTTGTATTTCTGTGATATCGGTTGTAAGAATCTCCTCTCTCATTTCTGATTTTGTTTGCATCATCTTTCTTTTTTCTTTGTTAGACTGTTTTATCAATTTTATCTTTTCAAATAACCAACTTTTAATTTCATTGATCTTTCCTATCATTTTTTTTTTTTTTTGTACCTGGGATTGAACTCAGGAACTCGAGATTGTGAGGCAGGCATGGTGCCACTGAGCTAAATCCCTGGCCCTCCTATCTGCATTTTTTACTCTGCATTTTTAAAAAGTTTTTCTCTGACTTTCATTACTTTATTCCTTTTCCTATATTTGGATGTAGTTCATCATCTTTTTTCTAGCTCCTTGAAGTATAGCTTTAGGTTGTTTATTGATTTGATTGCTATAGTTTAGGTCTAGGATGTCCCCCAAAAGACTTGTGTTGAGTGGTGGGGCTTCTGGAGGGTGTTTAGATCATGGGGCATTGTAGTTGACCTGCTGTTAGGAGATGGGAGCTGGGTGGAGGTTGATGATTGAAGGCCTGAACTGGAAGGGTGTATTCTTTTCCCAGGCTTCTTCCTTCTCCCTCTGCTTCCTGGTCACCATGATGTAAGCAACCCTCCTCCACCAGATCCTTCCACCATGTCCTTTCTGCCTTGAAACTGCCCATCTTTGGACTGGAACCTCTAAAAACTCTGAGCCAAGATGAACCTCTTCTCTTTTAATTTTTGGCTGTCAAGTATTTTGTCTCAGCAACTGCAAGGTGATGTAATTGTTTAATGCTACAAAATTTCATCGCAGGATTGCTTTTACTGCATCCTGCAAGTTTTGATACATTGTATTTTTATTTTTGATCCTCTCAAGATTTTTTTTAATTCCTCCTTTAATTCTTTCTTTGACCCATTAAATTTTCAAGAATATATTGCTTATTTTCCACATATTTGAGAGTTTTCCAAAATTCTTTTTATTTTTTATTTAGTTTTATACCTTTATGATCAGAGAAGATATCTAACATGATTTCAGTCTTCTTAAAATTTATAATACTTGTTTTGTGCTAACATATAATCCATTTTGGAGAATGTTCCACGTTCACCTGAAAAGGATATGGATTCAGTTGTTGCTGAATAGAGTGCTATTAGGTCCATTTAGTTTAAGTATAGTTCGTGTGCAAAACTTCTTTACTATTATCTAGGTTTAGGTGACCTGTCCAATGTTAAGAATGGGTTACTGAAGTTTCATACTATTATTGCATTGTACTTTATTTCTCCTTTCAGATCTATTATTTTTTTCTATATATAGGTGATCCAATGTTGAGTGCATATTTATTTGTATCCTTGTATCTTTTTCATAAATTAACACTTTTATTATTATGTAATGATCTTCTTATATCTTTTTAAATTTTTTACTTAAACTTTATTTTGTGTGATATAAGTATAGTTATCCCCACTCTCTTTTGATTTCCATTTACATGAAATAATTTTTTCTTTCAATTTAGCATGTCCTTAGAAGTAAGGTGGGTCTCTTACTGTAGGGAGCATTCAGTAAAGTTGCAGGTTACACACTCAACATCCAAAAGTCAGTAATATCTCTCTATAAAAACAACATGCACAGAAACTAAATTACAAAACATTCCCATTTATAATAGCATAACATAGGAGTAAACTTAACAAAGGAGATAAATTATTCTTATGAATATAAGTATTCTTATGAATACTTTAAAGCATTATTGAAAGAAATTAAATAAGTCACAAAGAAATGAAGATATATCATTGATCCATGGGTTGAAAGAATTAACATTAAGATATCCATATTATACATCCTAAATCTATTTAAAGATTAAGTGCAATTATTATTAAAATTACAATATCACCTTTCACAGAAATAAAAAATACTAAAATTTATATAGAACCAGGAAAAAACTCAAGCTAAGTAACTTTGAAAAAAAAGAACAAAACTAGAGGCAACACATTCCTTGATTTCAAAATATATTATTAAACTAGTATAATCAAAACAGCATTGCATAAAAACAGACAGACTGACCTAACAAACAGGATAGAAAGCAAAAAAATCAACCCAAGGTTATAGTTTGAATCCAAAATGACCTCCAAATGAAAGTTCCTGTGCTTTGGGGAAGAATCTGATCATAAAAGCACTAACTTCATCAATAGGTTAATACATTCATTAGATTATAGATTAATGGGCTTGTTAGAAATTGGGTCCCAATTGGATGAGGCAGGTCATCTGGGGCATGGTTTTGAAGGGTATATTTTGTTCCTAGACCTTTATTATTCTTGTTATTGAGTTGTTTGTGTTCCTTAAAACTTATAACACATACATAGATCAAAACATCACATTGTAACTCACAAACATGCACAATTATTATTTGTCAAGGAAAAATATATTTTAGAAAATGCTTAACTGAAGGTCTTGAGGAAAGATGATGCAGGTGAGTATAGGATATCTTATGCCAAAAATTTAGGAGCTATTCATAAAATAGCACAGTCATGTCAAAAGGATAAAAGAACAAGGACAAATAGGCTTCTGTTAACTCCATATTACCATTCTTTTCTCAGTGTAATAGGGAAGAAAGCCATCATCTAAGACTGAGGATAAGAATGGTGGTACTGGAGGTTTGAAGAGAAAAATGTGGTAGAAAGGAGTCATTTAAAATAATAGGATCAGAGAAATAACTAGGAATAATTGTTTTGGATATAAATTATTGTGGATATAAATTATTGTGAGTCAATGAAAATTCCTGATTTATTCCAATCAAAAGGAAAAAGCAGAAAACGCTCATCTATCATTATTATGAATATATATATATTATATATACATATATATATACGTATATATATATGTGTGTATATATACCTGGGTGTATATATATATATATATATATATATGTGTATATATATATACACACACAGGTATATATACATAATACCCAGGTATACATATAATACATATATAATACATATGTGTATATATATATATATTTGATTATTATACATATATATTTAGTTATTAAAAAGAAGGAATTGGACATTTATTTAAACATTCAAAATAACCAAATAATCATAGTTGATGGAAATTCCTTTAATTTATAGAATATTTAAGCTAATAAATGAAGGAGAAATTATAGAATTCTGAAAACATAATTTTCCAAACCCTAATGAGATTATAGATCTAGGCAGATATTAACACATTGTGTTAAAAGTATTATGTTTTTCCCTAGAACACTTTCTGGATCAAGTGGCACACTTGTGCATTACTACTGGCAAGTCAACTGTATAGCAAGTGTTTTCTGATGTGATTCAACAAGAAACACACACAATCACCCATGACATATTCCAGCCAAAACATTCAACTTGAATCCATCAAGCTTTCAGAGGCTGTTTTCTGTTTTCAGAAAATAGAAGGAATATAAAGCCATGAAATTATGAACAAGAAGAAAGAGAAGGATGAGAAGACAAAAAAAAAAAAGGAGGAGGGAAAAGAAGAGGAAGAAATAAAGAAAAACGAAGAAGGCAAAGGGAGATACCATCAGAAAATACCAGAGGATGAACATCACTAGTTCTCTGTGATAATTAGGAAAGAAAAGATGTGCCTGATCAGGACAAATTTTAAAGAATATAATGACAAGATATAATGTAAGCAATATTTTGGGTCAGTTGAGCAAGATTGAGTATGGTGTGAGTATGAGGTGCAATGACAACTTCTAAACTAAAAAGATGGGATTTGTTGAAAAAGTTATAAAGGATACACTGTACTGTCTCACTTTGTTTAAAATACTGTGTATGTGAGTGCGTAGGTAACTAAGTAGATAGATGGCTAGCTAACTAGACAGCTTTATAAGAATAAACAAGGATGATTTTTGGCATTAAGTCTTAATTTTTAAAAGCTTTTGGTACTCTGCATTTCTAATTATCTTCAATGTACTTTTACTTCTGTAATAACAAAAGACAATAAAATAAAATAAAAATTAAATTAACTGCTAGAAGCCACTTGATAAACAATATTTTAGAATCTAAATTATCCTAAAGTAAGTATCTGATGGTAAATGTGGTGATCACACTAAAATGACAATAATGCAATTTTAAACTATATGTCTAAAGATATACATCCTAAAACATGAGGAAAATATGAGAAAAGCCATCTCCAGTTCATATGTATAAGTGCATATATTTAAATGGTGGTAGAGAGGAGATAAAGAAGCATTTGAAAAATGAGACAAGGCAGAGGAATCTGTAGCCTTTAATGCACACTGAATGGTTACAGCTGTAAGAAAATGCCTTTCCGGCAAAAATCTAAGGTATTTTCAGACTTAGAATTAGCCAGTATAGAAAAGAGAGTATGATATTGATCTTAAAATTGAATTAGAAGTTTCTGAAGCAGAAATTCCTAAGAACATAATGTTCTGCTTTATTTCAGAATGCTTCATTCTGTCCTTAACCATCTATCCTCAATAGAAACCCACGTGAGTCTAACAGAGTTTCATGAGCAACTGTCTAATCAACCTGGGTAAAGGAAAATACCTAATGCCAGTCTACTATAGCCATCTGTCCAACATAAGGGACAGGATGAACAACTGAGGAGAATTTGTCAAGTTCAAAATCCAGAGGGAGAGTTTCACTTCTACTGACCAACTGAGACCTAATCATAGCACTGTACAATGTTTCCTCTTCTTCCAAACCTACTATGACATTATAAAAAGCCTATTTACAATGATTCCTTTTAACCAGTACATAATACCCAGGTACCAGGAAAAATTTCAAGCTATACCATAGAACAAAATCAAAGTTTGTAAAGACAGAGTAAACATCAGAACAGACTTGGATACGGCAGGGATATTGGAATTATCAGACTGGGAATTTAAAACAGCTATGATTATGTGAAAGGCTCTTTTGGATAAAGTAGGTAGCAAATAAGAACAAATGAGTAATACATTTAGAGAGATGGAATTTCTAAGAAATAAATCAAATTATTATCTCTATTAAAGAACCACAGAAACAGAAAGAGTCTTGTCAATGAGATTGTCAGTAGACTGGACACAGTTGAGGAAATAATCTCTAAGCTTGTGGATCTCACATAAGAATTTTGAAAACTGGGTAAAGGAGGTTTCCAGAGAGAAAAGTGATAGAAAAAAAGTGACAAAGGGTAAAACATGCACATGAGAAGAACAACAGAAAGAGAAAGATCAAAAGCAGAGGAAATATTTTAAATAATAATGGCTGAGAATTTCTCCCGAATTACCATCAAAAGTCAACCACTGATCCAAGAAGCTCACATGGACCCAAAGAAGAACAAATGCCAACCCCTCCCACACACACAAACAGGTATATTATATTTAAACTATAGAAAAGAAAGACAAGACAAAAGCCTGAAAGCAGAGTGGGATGAAACATTATCTATAAAGAGAACAGGTAGGAATTGCATCCGATTTCTCCTCAGAAATCAGGCAAACTAAAAAAAAGTCAGTGAACTTTGAAATTCTTAAGCAGTTATTCATTAATTTTTTTAAATGGCATTAAAATTCAGAAATATGCAGTTTTATTTTAAAATAACATACAACATCATGAATTCTGGTTGTATGAGAAAATGTGTCCAAACAAAAAGACAAATGCAATGCTCTCTAATTTGAAAATAGAAATCTACAAATGCCATGATAATTTCACCATTTCTTCAGAAAGATTAAAGATTAAATCTGTGATGCTTTCGATCTGAAATTATTATAGAAACATGATAACATAATGAATGAATCTTCCACACAAAGTTCTAATCTATATTTTCTCTGATGTGATGTTAGGAAATCAGCTGAAATTGTGACTTAATTTCCTCAGCTGTCAAATAGTTATAATTTCTGTCCTATCTACCTATAACAGTATTATTATGAGACTGTATTCATTTATTTTATGTATATCAATCAAGGTACAGTTTACATGTGATGCCTTTTAATATTTATATAAATAAAGCAGGTAGACTTAATGCTTCCAGTGAAAGAAAATAATGGCAAAACTCCCATGAAAGTCATTTTAAACTGTTTAAAGATATATGCAAGTAAAATATTATGATTAAATTTAAGCTAAGTATATAAAGTGACTATAAGCTTTACATTATTGTTCCATGCTGTCTTAGTAAGTAAACTTTAAAGAAGAATGCCTATTTTAATGTATACTTTTATAGAAATTAGAAAACTTAACTAAAGTTATTTATTCATTTCAAATCAAGTTTAGAACATTTAAGTAAACCAGGATATAATTAATAATCACAGTAAGTATAGAAATTTTGTCACCACATTAGTATTAAAAACAATTCTAAACTATTGGTCCAGAATAAATAGCCAGAAGCAAATTAATTTTAAGAATTTAGGAAATTGTATTACCTTGCAATTCAACTCCCAAAAATGTATGTTTCTAATGCTGTTCTATGGATGAAAATTTTAGAAAAAAATTGATTTCTATATTAAATCCCACCTAAAATGTACCATAGTTCTTCAGGTCATAAAACAGCTGCTCCACTTTGCTTACAATGCTTAAGCAATTTGGAATAAGGCATATTTTTCCTCCCTTTTTTTTTTTTTTTTTTCACCATGAGTGCTTGTGTCTGTCTCCTTCAACTCTACTTCTTTTTGGCACAATAGATTTCTTAAAGACAGGAATCCAAAGATCATCTTCAAAGGTCACTTGAAAACGTGAGTAATTTGTAACAATTCTTACTGACAGATTTCCATGCACAGCGACTGGAGACCACAGCCTCTGGCCAATAGAGTCCAGGGAAACACGGGCCTGGATCCGCAGCCAGCTCACTGTGAGGACACGGGAGTGGCCTGAACTCCTGACCTGTGCAGTGAGTGTTTCAGTAACACTCCCCTCCTCCCTCTTTTCTCCTTGGCACTGAAGTGGTTTTTGGCTTTGCTTACTTTTGTCTATACTTTGTATTCATATGACCCCCATTACACTATCAAGTCAGATTTATTTTTGTTTTCCACATCTGTTCTTCTCAGCCTGTTGATAGCACTTCATGGCAGGATGAATGAGGCAAAGAAAGTAAGCAGAGCACATGGGGTTCCTGGGAACAGATATGGAGCTCTCTTCCTTTGATGTCCAAAGCCATGTTTCTCCTACAGATCTTCCTCTAAGAATCATGAAAAACATTAGAGGTGAAAGCCACACCAATGTAAAGTGTCGGAAGAGAAAAAGAAAACAAGGAAACAACTCAGAACCTTGGAATTAAAAATCAACTCTGATGAACTTGTACACACTGCATATGCAAGTGTATATATAAATAAATCATATGGTATATTTAACCCAAGACAAAATGAAGGAGCTCTTCAGGTGAGTATTTACTAGGAAAATAAAAAATAAAAACATTTTGTCACCAAGGGGAGCAAATTAATATTGCTACAAAATTTAACATCTTCTGAAGTTCCCTGCTAATAAGTTTCCAGTCTCAGAGGTTGACGAATTTAACTTTAGTGATCCTTCATCTCCATCCACACACTTAGTTATTAACTAAATAATTATTACCAGCAATGTATGCATACTCATTGTGCAGACAATGCATAGACCTTTGCTAGCTTAACCATAAACACCTAAAACCAAACCTACTTTTTAAAAAAGAATTAATGAGAGTTTTTCTGGGCATTTAGTTCTATATTTAAGAATGATCTTAATTTTATATCTTATCTTTTCACTCTTCATGCTTCTTCCAGTAAAAAATAATCGAACTTATAGTTAAGTTTTACTCAGTTATTTTGACCCTAAAGAGATTATAGTAAATCATTTGAAAATTTTAATGATAGCATTGTTAGGCAAGGATAGCGTCATTCCTCCTCCGGTTCCTCTCTCAAATCTAGAAATGGGTTCATGGCTGTGAATGTGAAGATGTGCATAGTGTCTAAAAGTGTTAAATCTGATCTCAGGGAAAATTACTCTTTTGCAAGCAGTGAAAAACCAGGGAATCATTTCATTGTAACAACCCAGTAACCACCAGATGCTTAGAATTCTATGTATTTTAAGGACTAACCATTCAATGACTCCTTTGACACCCAAAGTATGCCAATAATTCAATGTATTAGTTGGATGCAAATTTTATACAATAAGGTATGGAAAGCAAACTGTAATTGGGAGCGCCAGAGTGAATGGAGCTCTATCCTTTGACAGAGACCATTGTTGAACTCCAGCCTGAACCCCGACCCTTTACTTTGCGCAGATACAATAGCCTTTGATATGAGATGGTGGGAAACAAACTTAGAGACTCATTTCACATTCAGTTGCAATTCATCAGTTTGGCGGGGATTTTTAGCAGCTTTAATTACCACAGCAATTGATGGTTAAATCAATTTGTGCCGGTGACAGCATGGCTGGCCTCTAGACTGTAACAATCCAAGATTGCACCAGGCAGAAAAGACTCTGCTATTCAGATGTGCACAGTTCCTGCTCCGTGCAGAGTGAGAACAACAAGGAGACAGAGTCTCTCACAGGGCAGGCTCTGGAGAATGCACACATTCTTTCCATTTGCCTACACAATGCAGGGGCTTCTTTGTAAAGTGGGGCTCTAGACTTTTTTTAAAACCTATTGTTACAAGTGAAAATATACAGTAGAAGACAGGGTTTCTAATATTTAACTATATCCTAAGAGAAAGTAGCAAACCAGAAAGAATTTAACCTTTGCTCCTTCATCAAAATGGGTGGTCCTACTTCTGCCACCACTAGACACCCCTCCTCCCATAAAAACAGAAGAAGAAAGAAAATCACAAGAGAGATTATGACAGAGGAGGTTTGCATTGAGAGGGAAAAGATGAGAAAGGAATTTAAAAACCAACACTGTGTGTCAAAAATAAGGAAATATTGCTCCCTCTTCTGTTGATCAAAGGTAATTTTTTTCTAAACAGAACACATTACTCTTTTAAGTATTTATGTTTGAAATGAAAAAGAGTGACAGTGTGAATATTGTAGGGACAGCCAGATTGGCTGACACAATTTATTTATAATAAAAATGCCAAACAAATACTTAGTTGAGCATACATTTTAATGTTTGAGAAATCTATAAGCAAACTGATTATTTTTAAAGTGAGGAAAGAGGAGCAAAATGTTGTTTCATCAACATAACTTTTTGTGCCAGGATAACTGGATGTTAGAATGACGAGTTAAACCATAAACAATACAAGTATGCATCTCATTGCATATATTACCTTCTGCCTTTAAAATAAAATATGCCACATAAAACATCTAACTATAAGTTTGAATAACAAGGGACATTAATATATTATTTAAACATCTGATAAAAATGGCCAACTAAAGATCTACAGATATACTTTAATAGACTTCCAAGATATGAAAGCTAATTTAAATAACTATATTCTTTTAAATATTTGTTAATATTACAATTTTCAAAACAGAAATTGTCTGTTTTGCAAAAATGTAAAAATCAAGTATGCAAAATACTATCATACATTTGAGGCTTGATGAAAAGACTGCAGGGTGCTGGGTTATCCTTTATGCCCTACTAAAATTAGTTCAAAGAATACAATATTTTTTAAAGCTGAGATGAAGACAGGGATGAAGAAATCTCCTTCAGAACACGTGTGATCCATGGGAAATGGATTACACCAAGCATGCAGCTATAGCACCGTGGAAAAAAATGTAAACAACATTTTCCAACAGATTTGTCTAAACATTGAAAGAATATTGAGGTTGTACAGAAGTAGTCTTGGCACTGCTTCCAAAAGCTGTACTTGGTAACTGGGGAGGGGGAAGAAAAAGAGAGGAGCTTCCATGGCAACAATGGTGCTGAGCAGATGGAAGCAGCCTGCTTCTTCCCTAGGGAGGCAGGAGAAGGGAAGGTGGAAACGGAAGGGGGGAAGGGTGTGTAGCTCCCGCAAGGCCGCTAATGCTGAATAAGTGTTCCGTGTAAGCTGTGACATGAGCCATATCCGAGTGTGTATTCCTAGAGATCTGAGAGCCTCTTGTTAGGGACTGCTGCAGTGATTAAAAGACCACTTAATCTGGAAATACATGCATATCTCACAATGTCCACTTTAGATATAAAAAGACTGAATCCATCTTCTTGTATGTGTTGTTTTCTACCTTCAAAATAAAATAATATGCTAGAACTTTTTATGGATTATTTTTTTCCTTAGTCCTAGGAATCAAGTTTATATGGAAAAAAAGAAAATCATATATAGAAAAAAAGAAAACTGTTATTTCCTTCCCTTGACTTCAAAGGCAGATAGATGTGGTTTCTCATATTTCTGAATGTGAAGCTCTGATCCAGAATTCTGACATTTCATGTCACAAGGAAGTATATTAGTCCTAAGGAATTAGACTAACTATGCATTATTTATCAAATTAATTATCAAATAAATTTATCAAAATTTTTTTTCTTTTTTTCTTTTTTCTTTTTTTTTTTGTAGCCAGGATAGAACTCAGGACCTTGGACTTGCAAGGCAAGCGTGGTGCCACTGAGCTAAATCCTTGGCCCAAAAGTAGCATTTTTATTTTAATCTCATTCAGGTGTCTCAGCATAAAGATTAGAGCCATCCAGATATCAAGAAGAGGTGAGAGATGGAAGACTAACTCTCTTCAGCACTCTAGAAATAAACACATAATGACAAAAGAAAAAAATGTTTCATTAAAAGTCAGATCACAGTGCAAGTGAGCATATAATAAAATTGTCCCGATAAAATATGGGCTTAATTGCACAGAACTTATTTTACACAGTTGCCTGATGGTTTTAGAAGTCAAAAATTCTACTGAAGTAAAACAAAGTTTGTACTCCTAGGTTCTATTGAAATCCTGGGGCCCCCCATATTTCTACTGTCTAAATGCTATTTTCCGCATTCTATGATTCCGTCTCAGTCAAGAATAAGCCCTTCTTGACTGATAAAGGTTTACCCAGATACATTTCAACTCCTCTCATTCGTCATCCTCCCTCCATTTATTCCTTTAAAAACTTCAATTTCAGTTTAGTCCAATGGAACCTCCACTCATTTACCAATATATTTTATATTACAGATTTAATGTCTTTGTAGAATAATCTCCCCATTACATCCTCATGCTCTTCTCTTTCCTCTCAACTGGAAATTGTTTCTCTTTCCTTGTATTTCAAGAATCAATACTTCAGAGTTTCCATGAATATTTTTATGCCACTTTTCTTTAACTATTGTTTTTAAAGGTAGGGTGTCTATTTATTATAAACAGAAAATAGCATGGCAGGCATTGACTCACAACATCATTTTCTATAATTTCTCAGTCTGTGAGAGTTCAAAGTTCAACCCCATGAATTGTTTTACACTTGCAACATGCCAAGGAAGTAAGTTTCAAGTAAGTTAAACAATTAAACTTGCTTCTGAAATGCAGTGGGAATTTGAGCCCCCGAGTCAGATTCTCTTCAGAGCTTCATGTTGTCTCACTACATGGTAAGCTACGATCTTTCCACTATCATTTTTGTCTTCTATCAATATCCATATAGCCACACACTCACTAAAAATGTTGACTTGTGTTGTCCATTTCCACTGTGAACATCTTGGGATATGCCAATGCCTACCTTGAGCCTACATCTTAGTATATCAGTAATCTCCACCCCAATAATCTTTTGCTGTGGGTGAGAATATCGATAGACAAATAGTAAATAAATAAATAGGCTGAAAAAGAGAATGGTAGATAGATGGTAGATGATAGGTAAACAGAGATAATAGATTCAGTTTAGTACAGTACATGCAGAAATTAAACATGACAATGTGATGGAAAGAGGTAATAATTTGAGTAGAGTTGAAGGTTAGGGTAGAAACAGAAAGTAAGATCTGAGGGCTAGGAAGGAAATAAATATGGTACTCAGGGAAAGGGCCCAAAAGACGAGACTTGAGTGAAGAATAAGAGATGCCAGGAAGTCTATCATTTTCTTTAGAATCATCACATAATTGTTTGCAACAATAGCTAAAACAGTTAATATGCTAAAGCATTTACATTGAGCTTTACGTTAGTTACAAGTTACATTGAGCCCTGTATATTAATATATTGTTTCAGCATTTATCCATTTTTTAAAAGTCGATTGCAGGTTACAAATTCAGAAAAAATTAATCAATAACTCAAAATTTGTTTATTAAAGCACAAAAGCAGCAAAAATAATCGGCACATTACTAAAACCAGGAGTCATAAGTGATTAAGCTTATTCCAGGATAACACCTGATGTGACCTTGTTGTGCAAGGCAGGTGAATCTGCAAGTCTAATCACTTACATAAACAGAGGAGGATAGAATGAGAAGAGGCCGCATAATAATAAGTATCTGAAAACTGAATTTTATTGAACCACCAATCAATTTTTCTCAGTGCATTTTCTGTTGAAAGTATGTTAAACAATTATATAAATCCATAAAAGTTTTTATATAGTTTTCAAACAAAATCCCAGGAATCTACCTGGTAAATCAATTGAGTTTTCTCCAAAAGGAGAACCAAATGACTTTCTTCAGTGCAGAATTGATGAATTTGCTTGTCAAAGGTAGAGAAGAAACTAAACTGGGGCACCATTCTAAGATACAGCCCTCATATCACAAATGGGTATAAGACATACTGTTTTTGAGAAGTTTATAGAGCAATCAGCAAAGTTAATTTAAAGTGTGTGTGTGTGTGTGTGTGTGTGTGTTTTAGAAAGAAAGTAAAATTAGGTGGGCACAAAAATATACCAGTGTATTTTATATAATAGCAATGGTGTATAATTTAAAAGAGCAATTGCTGTTATATTTGTGTGCTAATATGTATAAAGAGAGAGAGAGAGAGAGAGAGAGAGAGAAAAGAGAAAGAGGGGAAGGAAAAAGAAAGATATGGTTATTTTTGAAATAAAGAGTAAGATATTGTATAAACAATTATTAAAGATATTAATGCTGCTTTTAACTATTCCAAGTGACTTTTTCAAATATTCTATTTTAAATAACCTGTATTCATCACTTAAATAAAAGAAGTCAAATGTTTTAATATTGGGAATCATTTTTTTTAATTCAAGAAGATTTCTTATAAAGATGGTTATTATATTAGTAGATCAGTTGTTGAATTTTCTTGGTTGCCAAATTCTTCATGACTTTTTTTATTCATTGGAAAAAATCGATACTTTATTTTTATGGTTTTCCTTTTCAGCCACAGTCATAAAAACACAACATAAAATTCACCATGAATGAAAGGTAAAAACTAAATTTACTATATTAATCACTTTTGTATATATAGTTCAGTTTGTTTAGGATATTTATATTGTTGTGCAACAGATCTTCATAACTTTTTCATTTTGCAAAACTGAAATGCTATGCCCATAAATCACATCCCCTTCTTTCCTCCTCCCCTGAGTCCCTGGTACCCCACACTCTCTGTTTCTGAGCCTATTTTATAAACCTCATAAAACTGAAATCACACAGTATTTGTCATCTTTTTCTTTTTGACTATTATATTTTCCTTAGTATCATGTACACAAGGTTCATATATCTTGTATCATATAGCAGGACCTCTTTTTAAGGTAAAATAATAGTATATTCCACTGTATATTACACCATGTTTTCTTCATCCATTCTTTGTAAACTGATTGCTTTTATTTGTTGCCTATTGTCAATAATTCTGCAAAGAACATGAGTGTACAAGAATCTCTTTGAGATCTGTTTTCATTTGTTTGGTACATACCTAAAAATGAAATTTCTGGATAAGTTGATAATTATATTTGGAATTATTTGAGCAAAAGCCATATTATTTTCCATAGCAGCTGCACCTTTCTATATTCCCACCAACAGTGCATAAGGATTTCAATTTGTCCACATCCTCCATATTATCTTCTGTTTTTGTTCCTTTGTTTGTTTGTTTTAATAACAACCATCCTGATGGGTGGGAAGTGGTATTTCATCAGAGTTTTGATTTACATGTCCCTGATATTTAGTGATGTCGAGTATCTTTTCACATGTTTGCTAGAAGTTCGTATATTTTCTTTGGTGAAATGTCTATTCAAATCCCTAGCCTATTTTTAACCCTGGTTGTTAGATTTTTTGTTGTTGTTGAGTTGTAGAAGTTCTTTAATGTGGTCTCATCTGCCTACTTTTGCTTTTGTTGCCTGTGTTTTGGAGTCATGTGCAAGAAATTATAATCAAATCCAATGTTATGAAGTTTTTCTGTATATTTTCTTTTAGGAGTTTTAATGTTTTAGGACTTACAGGTTTCCAATCCATTTTGAGTTAATTTTTGTCTATGGTGTAAGGGTTCACTTCACTCATACTTATGGTTTCTTCAACACCTTTCTTAGAGAAATTATCCTTTCCCCATTGTGTGATCTTGGTGATTTTGTTGTAAAACCTTTGATAATATATGCAAAAGTTTATTTTTGAGCCACACTTATATAATTTACATAGATAAATGTAACTAAAAAATGAAGTAGAAATTCATCTTTGAACAGGATGTCCATCGTGCTGGAAATAGTTTTAGAGAAAAGTTTCTCCAAGTTTTTGGACATAAAATCAGTCTGAATATTTAGCATTATGTGACAACCACAAAATATTTCCATATTGCCAACTTATTGTAAGTATAGAACTAATTTAATACAAATAAAGACAAGGAATAGAAAACTACTTAGTGCTTCCTAATCCGTATTTTAGGATATCTACAACTGATTTTCCAAAACTTTGATGAAAAACTAGAAAAATTATTCTCATTTAAATTAAACAGTGATAACTATTACTAACACATTTAAAGTACTGTTTACATTTTATTTTATACCACAAAATGTTTTCTAATCATTTCAGAACACTGGCTTATGATGCCCACATGTCCAGTAAATGATCTGTTTAAGACACTCTGCAAAGCTCTTTGGAATCTACAACTGAACAACTGCTAAAACAGTGCCACCCAAAAGAAATATAATGCTGTCCACATGGGCAGTTTTAACTTTTCTAGGACCCATGCTATAAAAGTGAAAGGTAAAATTGATTTTAGTAATACCCTGTATTTATTCAAATATACTCCAAATATTATTTCAATATGGAATAAACTTTAAAATAATCATATAATCATATGTTTTGCATTCTTTTTACATTCTAAATCATCAAAATCTGGCTTATATTTTATGTATATAGCACAGCTCAATTTGGAATAGCCGTGTATGACTAGTATCTACTATATTAACCTGCATAGTCCTAAAATTTTAGAAATCATCTTAACCTTCTGCCCAGTTAGTTTTTTCAATATTTTTATTTCATTAAATCTAAATTTAAATCCCACTATTTAACCTGGTTTTCTTAACCTGGCATTTAATCTTAGTTACTTTTATCTTTTTATTTTGATGGTGTGGAGTGCATAGTGTTTACATTCCTTGTGCGATGTTGATGCATGTACATAACATATCGCTCCTTTTTCATCCCCTTCCCTTTCCCTCCCTCACTCCTCCCCCCATCTCTTGATCTCCTTCCTTTTTTGGTACATTTTTCAAGTAAATAATATATACATTCCTCATGTAGAGATGGTATATAACACATCCCAATTTCTTTTGGCCATAATCAAGAAATCAAATAATAACAACTAATAATAACAACAGAGGTTGCTAGAAAAAAGAAACCCTTCTACTCTGTTAGTGGGAAGGTAAACTATTACAACCACTGTATAAATCAGTATGGAGATTCCTCAAAAAACTAAAACTAGAAATTCCATTTGCCCCAGGTATTCCTCGGCTAGGTATCTTCCCCAAAGAGTTAAAGACATCGCATTACAATGACACATGCATACCCATGTTTATAGCAGCACAACTCATAATAGCTAAATCTTGGAAGCAGCCTATATGTCCATCAACAAATGAATAGATAAAGAAAATGTGGTATTTATACACAATGGAGTACTACTCTGCCATAAATAAAGATAAACTTCAGTCATTTGTAGGTAAATGGATCCACCTTGAGACCATAAGTTTAAGTAAAATGAATCAGACACACAAGCTTAAATAGCACATGGTTTCTCTTACATGACTTTTATGTTTTTACAGGACTTCATTCTTTCTGGACTACATTAAAAAAGCTCTCAGCTTACCTGCTTTCTAATCAGTCTGCCTCAACCACCGGATAATTCTACAATTTTGGTTCAGTGGAAGAGTTCATTTTTCTATGTTTTGTCCAGACCCATGAACACTATTGGAGAATGCATGCAGCCATGGTGATGGATGCCCTCTCACATCCTCTACTTGTCCTGGGCCAGAACGAGGAGGATTCAATGTCCCATTTCATCTTAAGGTCACTGTATCCTCTCCTAGCCATATTCACTTATTCTGGCCTCAGCGCACAGCCCAAACCTGTCCTCTCTCCATGCCCTGTCCTCTTCTCTCCTCCTTGACCTCAGTAGACAGGCTCTCTCCCTCCTGAAAACGCAAAGGTGCCAAGAATGGCTGACAGGTGCTCCTTTAAGGCAAATCCCCACCACCAGAGGGCTTCCTCCCACCCCCACCGAGCTTCCTCTGTGATTTTGTGGAGACAACAGAGAACAGACAACATTAGGTTAAATGGTGATGTAATTATTCAACTTCTCAAAGAAACTTTACAATTCTTATTCTTGTCAAGACATGTGGCTCTAAGAAAATATTTCCAGATCTCAAGTATTGTTGCTTTATAATCAATCTCTTTCTAAAATCAACTTTCTTTTGGCTTCAGAAATTTAAACTCTTCTGTTCCAATACAAGACATAGCAAGCTCTTAAGTGATGAGTAGACACTGAGGAAAGGAAGATCTGCATGTGCAAGACCAGGTGGCCTCCGCTCCGTTCTGGCTCTGCAGTCTCAGACACAGACCAGACCTATCCCGGATTCTGTCTCCTCATCTGCTAAGCTGGGATAATAATAACCACTCCAGAGACTTGCTCTTAAAAATTGAAGGAGTAGAACCTGCACAGGGAAGCTTCTCCTAAAATAGTGCCTATGCTTACACAAGGGACTTAATTTACAAATGTTGTTTCAGCCATGAGCAGGGACAATGAGGTGGCCGTTGTCTGTTGGAAAGCAGACATACCCTTCACATGTCTCAATTTCCTTGCAAACTGGCCTCCTGGAGTGACTGGCCTGCCAGAGACACGGGTAAAAGACTAAAGGTGGAAGGAGGGGGGAAGGAGAGTGTTTCTTCATTTGTTTTTCTATTCCTGAAGCTATGCTTCTAGTGTCCCTGCTAGATACCACCTATCTTAATAATCCTGGGTCATTGATTCTGCAAATACCTGATCTCTGGGTCTCTCTATCCCTACCCACCTAAGGATAGAATGATCTCATGAGATTCCTTCCATAATTTATAATATTTAGTGATTTCTATTTTCCAGTTGGGCACTGGCTGGCACAGCCATGACTAGTCTGAGCGATCTTTGAAGAGTAGATGAGGATTATAGTCTAAAAGTTAAAAAAAAAAATCCAGTAAACCCATTTGTTTTCAATGACCTAGTTCTTATACTTTGTTAAATTCAAGTGTTCATTATATAAATTTCATTTCTTAATGCCATGAACATTTCAAAGTTTCTCAAAGAAGTGCAGAGCTCATAACATGAATAAAATGGGGTATATTCAATTTGGTGACTACAGTACACCACAATTCAGCTTAACAGCACAGTCATGGGGTCAAAATTATATGTATGGAGCTACACCATCCCAGACCAATGGTATTTTATGATCCTGGGCTCAATTTGCCCACAGCATTTTGGTCCTCAGCTAGTGGCTTACATTATTAGAAAGTCTCTCCATTCCTGCAGGCCTTATTGTGTAGGAATTTTGAGGCTTCTAATGCTAATTTTAACCATGTGCTTCCCTCTGCGTTCTGCATTGTAATGGTTCCAAGCAGATGAATATGTGAAAAAATAGCATTTTCAAGAAATAAAACTCAAACTTTTCTTGGACCTGTATACTGAATAGAAATTCATTTCTTGTACCTCCTATTATTTCTCAGAAATGCTCTCAGCCTGGAGCTATTAGTGAATCACCTTGTCTTCAAGTCTCCTAGAAATATCTCATTAGCAATTTCTTCTGATCTCCCAAAGGGTCTACTCCTTTGTTTCCCCAGGCAATGTCCATAGCTGTAACATCTACAGTGTTGTTTTAAATTTTTAACTTTAATTTTAAAATAATTTTAGACATAAAAATGTATAATTTATATATTCCCTCCTCACAGACTTCCCACAGTGGAATATTCAAAACCATGAAATTGATATGTATACCATACTATTATCAAATCTGTGGAATTTACTCACATTTTGTCAACTGTCACACTATTTTTTGGATCCAGATCCAAGCCAGATCAAACATTGCATTTAGTTCTCATGTATTTTCAGACTAACTTAATTAGAGGCAGATCCTTAGCCCTTGTCTTTCATGGCCTTGACACTTTGACCCTATTATTTTATAGCTGGTCCATTTGAGTACCTAAAATATCCTTGAAGCTGAGGAAGCTGGGTATTGATTGGTAAGGTGTCTTTAGGACAAAAAAGTAAAGATCAGCTGGGAAGTACATCTACACTGGTATCGGCCTGGCCTCTCACGAAGTCCAAGGGCAGCAGTGTAGTGGTGACAGGGTCTGTCTGTCACCCTTCCCCATCAGCACTCCTATTTCAGATCACTGTTGGCTTGTAATCATTTAGAGAACTATTTCTTTCTCCTGGGTAATTTCTTTTAATGTGATCTGCCAAGTATTCAACCCTAGAACAACTATTGAGAGGCATATGAAGGAATATAGTTTGTTTTCCTATGTATGTTTCTCCTGAACATTTCCAGCTAATTGGCTACAGATGAAATTTCCTGCATGGATTTAAAAACATAAATGCCATATTTCTACTGTTATATGGGCATGACATGCCATATCTCCATGTTGTATATTACAAGTTAAGTAGAGTTATTTGCCAGTCTCAGGTTATTGTCTATTTTTATCTGCCAGGTAATCAAGGCAAAATGTACAGCAGTTGATGTTGTCTATACTAATTCTTGTTTTAGGTATCATTACAAAACTAGATATCTTTTTCCAGTGGGCATTCTTCAAACAGCATCAGGAAAAGAAGAAGGAAGAATTTTTGTTAAATGTTATATAACTCTTGAAATGTAAAATATATATGGTTAAAATAGTTAAGTGCTAGAGAGTAAGAGTTTCTCACACCACTTAATAAAAAAAATATTGACTCAGTTTCATCAGTAAAGTACTCAACGTTTTCCCCAACGCTCTTCAGACTGGATCATGGGAGTAATTCATTCAGCATTGGAGAGCTTGACTACTTTTTCACACTGATGTGAATAGCCCAATTCCAATATAGGAATACCCCAAAACCTTGTAAAACACCAATTATTCATCAGGATCCCTTTACATTGTTGCAAAAATAGTGATAATTCCAAAGGCATTTTATTTAAGTGCATTACATCTACCACTATTTACTTTATTAGAAATTAAAACTGAAAAATTTTTAAATTATATCTTTATAAATTTTCTCAAGAGTAACAATAATAAACCTATGCAAAAAATACTTTTGTGTTTTTAAGAAAATATTTCAGGAGTCCCACCACTCCCAGCTCAGAGGAAAGGGCTTTTGGGCCACCTTCTGTCCCGTAGCTCCCAGGCCAGAAGAAAGGGCTTTTGGGCCCCCTTCTGTCCCGCCACTCCTGGCCCAGAGAAAGGGGCTTCCGGGCCACCATTCCTATCACTGCTCCCACCCCCTGTCCCACCTCTCCCAGCTCAGAGGAGGTGAGCCACGCAGGCACCAACAGCACTCCCCCCTGCCCCCCCCATTCGAAATGAGAAAACACATAAATAAGTCTCAAAACCAGACTTCCAGATCACCTACAGCAACCCCAAAAGGAAATGAGATGGAACACTCTGGTACTCAAACACCTGGACCCACTGAACTGGCAACAAAAGGGGATCTCGAAAAAATGAAATCAGAAATAATTTCTCAGATAACAGGAGAAATTGTGCTCCTAGTGCAAGACATGATTAATAAATCTAGAGAAGAGCTCAGGAACATGATGGAATCCCAACAGAGGAAACAAATGGAATCCATAAAACACATGCAAATAGATTTCCAGGACATGAAAAACTCCATTGAAAGTGACACACTAGAGTGAGCCAATGTGAGGATAGAATTTCAGATATAGAAGATAAGATTGCAATTAGTGACCAGGAAAAGAAAAATTGCTTCAAAATTATAAGGGAACATGGGAAATCAATCCAGCAGCTGCTAAATGATGCAAAGAAGAATAACATAAGACTGATTGGGCTCAATGAAGAAACAGGAGAGAGTGCAGATGACATAAAAAATCTCTTCACAGAAATAATGGCAGAAAACTTCCCAAGCAGGGGAAAAGAGCTTGGCATACAGACAAGTGAGGCATATAGGACTCCAAATAGCCTTGATCAAAAAAAATCTACACATAGGCATATAATTGTTAAGATTCCAGAAACACAACAGAAGAACAAAGTTCTCCAAGCAGTTAGAGAAAAGAAACAAATCACATACAAAGGAAAGCCCATCAGAATCACAGCAGACTTCTCAACACAAACCATCAAGGCAAGAAGAGCTTGGAGTGACATAGTCCAAGCCCTAAAAGAAAACAGCCTCCAACCCAGATTGATGTACCCTGCAAAACTATCTTTCAAAATGGATGGAGAAATAAGATACTTTCATGACAAAGAGCACCTTAGGAACTTCGTGAATACCAAACCAGCACTCCAAAGAATTTTACACAATAGCCTAGGAACAGACTTTGAGGATCACAACCCCAGGAAGCAAAGCAGAATGAACTCATCTGGTATGACAAGAAATTAACTGTAAAGGGGGAGAACTCAACAAAAAGAAAAAGTCATGGCAATGATAAGTCAATACATTTCAATTATAACCATCAATGTTAATGGTCTCAATTCACCAATCAAAAGAAATAGAATGGCAGAATGGGTCAAGAAGCAAAATCCAACAACATGCTGCATACAAGAAACACACTTAATTCAAAAGGAAACTCATAGACTGAAAGTTAAAGGGTGGAAAACAATACTCCATGCGATGGGAATCCGGAAAAGAGCAGGAGTGGCTATCCTCTTGGCAGATCAAGTAGATTTCAAACCAACATTGATGAAGAGAGATGAAGAAGGACACTACATCCTTGTAAAGGGAAAAATCCAAGAGGAAGAGATGACAATCATAAATATCTATGCACCAAACATTAGTGTGCCCAACTATATAAAACAAATAATAATGGACATGAAAAGTCATATATGCACTAATACAATTGTAGTGGGGGACCTCACCACCCCACTGTCACAAATAGATAGATCAACTAGACTAAAAATAAGTAATGAAATACAAGAACTCAATTGAGCTCTTGAACAAATGAACTTAACAGATGTTTACAGAGTCTTCCACCCCACAAAATCAGAATACACATGCTTCTCAGCTGCACATGGGTCATTCTCCAAAATAGACCACATACTCACACATAGAACATGTTTAAGTAAGTGCAAAGGAATTGAAGTTATCCACTGTATATTATCAGACCACAGTGCGATGAAATTGGAGACCCATATCAAAAGAAACTCAAAAAATTTCATAAACATGTGGAAATTGAACAACACACTTCTGAATCACCAATGGGTCACAGAGGAAATTAAAGAAGAAATCAGACAGTTCCTTCAATTAAATGACAATGACAATACAACATATCAGAATCTATGGGACACAACAAAAGCAGTCTTATGAGGGAAATTTATAGCAGTGAGTATGCACATTAGGAAAACAGAGCAAGCCCAATTAAGAACCTGATGCTGAACCTCAAGCTTCTAGAAAAAGAAGAGCAGGACAACCCCAAAGCTCATACAAGGGAGGAAATTATAAAGATCAGAGGAGAAATCAATGCAATGGACACTAAGAGAATCATACAAAAAAATCAATGAAACCAAGAGTTGGTTTTTCAAAAGAATCAACAAAATTGACAAACCCTTAGCCAACCTTCTCAGAAAAAGGAAAGAAAAGGCCCAAATCCATGCAATTAGGAATGAAAAGGGTGAAATTACAATGGACTCAGCAGAAATACAGAGGATCATCAATACCTACTTCCAGAAGCTATACACCAATAAGATGGAAAACACAGAAGAAATGGACAGATTCTTAGATACATATGAATCACCAAAGTTGAACAAAGAAGACCTAAAAATTCTAAACAACTCAATATCAACCAATGAAATTGAAAACGTAATTAAAAATTTATCAACTAAGAAAAGCGCAGGCCTTCATGGTTTCACTGCTAAATTCTACAAGACATATAGAGAGGAACTACTGCCACTACTGTTTAAACTCTTCAGTGAAATTGAAAGGGAAGCAATACTCCCAAATTCATTCCTGGAAGCAAGCATCACCTTGATCCCCAAAGCACAGAACGACCCAACTGAAAAGGAGAACTGTAGGCCAATCTCACTAATGAACATAGATGCAAAAATCTTTAATAAGACACTGGCAAATAGAATGCAGATCATCAAGAAGATCATTCACCCGATCAAGTGGGATTCATCCCACGGATGCAGGGATGGTTCAACATATGCAAATGAATCAATATAATACACTATATCAATAGAGCCAAGGACAAAAATTACATGATAATCTCTATAGAGGCAGAAAAAGCATTTGACAAAATCCAACATGCATTTATGATAAAAAAAAAAACTCTACAGAAAATTGGAATAGATGGTCTCTACCTCAATCTGAAAAAAGCCATCTATGAAAAATCAACAGTCAATGTCATACTAAATGGTCAAAAACTGAAATCCTTCACACTAAAATCAGGAACAAGACAAGGATGTTCACTATCACCACTCTTGTTCAGTGTAGTTTTGGAAACATTAGTCATGACAATTAGACAAGAGAAAGAAATAAAAGGAATAAAAATAGGAAATGAAGAAGTCAAATTGTCATTATTTGCAGATGACATGATACTCTATATAGAAGACCCCAAGAACTCCACCAAAAGTCTTCTAGACTTAATAACCAAATTCAATCAAGTAGCTGGTTACAAGGTCAACACACAAAAATCCATAGCTTTCCTCTATATGAATGACAGACTCACTGACAGAGAAATAGAGCAAATAATTCCTTTCACAATAGCATCCAAAAAACTGAAATACCTAGGAATCAACCTAATGAAAGAAATCAAAGACCTCGTCTCTGAAAACTATGGCACTCTGAAAAGAGAGATTGAAGATGATATCAGAAAATGGACAGACATCCCCTGCTCCTGGGTAGGAAGGATTAATAGAGTGAAAATGACCATACTTCCAAAACTGCTATATAGATTTAATGCAATTCCAATTGAGATCCCAGCAGCATACTTCATAGACCTCGAGAAAACAATCCAAAAATTCATTTGGAGTAAGAAGAGACCCAGAATAGCAAAAGCAATTCTAGGTAACAGAGACATGGCAGGGGGTATCACAATCCCCAACTTGAAACTCTACTACAAAGCTACTGTGATAAAAACAGCATAGTACTGTCAAAGAAACACACTTGAGGACCAGTGGAACAGATTGGAAGATGCAGAAACAACACCAGACACACCCAGCCATCTCATCTTCGATAAAGGAGTCAAACACCCTCACTGGAGGAAAGATAGCCTCTTTAATAAATGGTGCTGGAAAAATTGGGTTTCAACTTGCCAAAGATTAAAACTAGACCTATATCTCTCACCATGCACTAAACTAAAATCAAAATGGATTAAAGGTCTAAATATTAAAATAGAAACTCTGAACCAGTTGGAACAGAGGTTAGGTAGAACCCTTGAAGACATCGGTGTAGGAAAAGGTTTTATAAACAAAACCTCAGTTGCCCGTGAACTAGCACAAACAATCAACAAGTGGGATCTCTTCTTATTGAAAGGCTTCTGCACAGCAAGAGAAACCACCAGCAGTGTGGAGAGACAACCCACAATGTGGGAAAAAAATCTTCACCTGCTTTTCCTCAGACAAAGGTCTACTATCTCGAATCTATAAAGATCAGACCTCCCAAATTTAAAGACCCAATCGAAAAATGGGCATCTGAAATGAACAGACATTTCTCAGACAAAGAAGTAGCAATAGCAAATAAATACATGAAAAAATGTTCCACATCACTGGTCATTCGAGAGATGCAAATGAAAACAACACTGAGATTCCACTTCTCTCCAGAAAGAATGGCTGCTATCATGAAATCAACCAATAACAAGTGCTGGTGGGGCTGTGGGGAAAGAGGAACCCTGGTCCACTGCTGGTGGGAGTGTAGACTGATGCAATCCCTGTGGAAATCAGTATGGAGATACCTCAAAGAACTAGGACTGGAAGTCCCATTTGACACCGCTATTCCACTGATGGGGATCTTCCCCAAAGAATTATAAGCATCATACCACAGCAATATATGTGCACCTATGTTTACAGCAGCATAATTTGTAATAGCTAAAACTTGGAAACAGCCCAAATGCCCATCAACTGGAGACTGGATAAAGAAAATGTGGTTTTTTAAATAAAATGAAGTACTACTCAGCCATAAAAAATGAGAAATTAGAGGCACTTATAGCTAAATGTATCCACATTGAGGCGATACTCTTAAGTGAAATAAATAGGACACACATGTATAAATACCAAATAGTTTCTCTGGTGTGAGAAACTGAAAGTATAAATAAGGTCTAAAATGTATAATAGGTAATGTGAAATCGGAAGAAAAGGGGCAAGGGGGAAGGAAGTGGGAAGGGTAGGGGAAAAGAAAGAAGGGAATGGGATTAATATGAGAAAATGGAAAAATAGGAACAAAATCTTTGTAAATTGGGAGTAATGGAGGGGTTGAAGGAGGGCAGGGGAAGGGTGAAAAATAAGAACCAAGAGAGATTATGAAAAGGTGCAAATTTCCAATGATGAATGTCATTATATTGTTTACCTAAAATATACCAATGATTAGAATGAATAATCAATAATGCAAAATAGGAAGAAAAGGTCCAAAGGGGTGGGGGTAGTGGGAGGGGCAGGGGAAAGGAAAGAAGGGAAAGGAAAAATGATGAGAAATGGAAATAAAGTCTTGTAAATAGGGAAGGGTGGAAGGGGTGAAGGGAGGGCTAGGAATAGGGGAAAAATAAGAACGAAGATGCATCATGTAAAGGTACATGTTTCCAATGAGAAATGTAATTGTGTTGTATACCTAAAATGTACCAATAAAAGAATTTAAGAAAAAAAAAGAAAATATTTCAGGCATTATAGATTCATTTTTTTCAGAAAAAAATGAGAGATTTGGTGCTTTTCAAAGAGCATAAAAATTATCAAATATAGATAATTTTTGTATTAGGAAATTCTGACTTCAAAATTAATTGTTATATATGACATATTTAATCATTGACTTTATCAGCTTTTTAAAAATAAGTAACATCTTCTTTTTCCTCACAATTTCATGAGCACTACTCTAATAATCTGTTGGCATTTGACCCATCCACAGTTCCCCAATATACTGTGTTCTCCTCATTTGATTTCCTAAAGTGACACTTTAATATATATCCTGCCCTAGTAAAACCAGGACTCATGAACATCTCTTTCTGATGAATGTCATTGTTCCTGCATTTCTCCTATGTTAGAATACCTCTCCTTTGCCCACCACTGTTTTTCAACCCTGACCCTTTCTTTTAGTTACACCTATCAAGTTCTGCACACCATGCAGCCTTCCCCATTAGTTAGTTACTAGTAGTTTACCTCTGCTCCTATTAACATACGTATTGGTGACATGTTATCTAAATCTTTTCATTGCAATTCTTGCACATTAGACCAAGGGCCTGAGGGATGATGCCTTTATATAGTTCTGCATTTTCCATAGTATCTGCCTAGTCTGCAGCTCTTCAAGTACTTACTGATTTTTAGTTTACACTCTTGATGCTGTTCTAAGGTTTTATATCTCTTATAAATTTCACTCATAATGTCTAAATTTCTTATGCTACTTCAGTAAAATTTTCATTGATCAATGCATTGTCTTTGTGTACCTTGGGTAGCTGAACACAAAACCAGTGCAAAGCTTAAAATGCCGTACTTTTCAATACCTTTTACATTATCTGAATTTTGTATGACAATGTATTACTAAAATACATTACTGAGACTTCAACCCTAACTTACTAAACAAAATAATATTTAAAAAAGGAAATAATTTGAAAAAGACTGAAACAGAAATACATGATAGTGGAATCTTAATGTACAGGCCTAGATTTAGTTGAGACATAAGAATATGGAGAGAAACTTAGATGAGCACTAACTGCAAAATATCTCTGTGTGGACACGGTAAGAATGAACCTGAGGAAAATAGAAAAAAAGAGACTTAAAAAGTTATAAAGCACCACCCCTTCTTCAGTCACTGTAGTGTATCTGCTCTGAGCCATAAAACTTAATGAGCCTTCTTAGAGCACTCTCCCACGTCAAAATCATTTCTGTATTCTATATTTAAAAATGAGAGTTAAATAGTCAAAGTAAGTTAAACCAGATGGCTTGGTAGTTTCAGCCCTTGGAATGCACAGCGCTTGATGCTCGGTGGCTATTCAGTCATTAGCCTGTTGACTACACAGCCTTAGAGTTTCCGGTGCTGTGATTTTCTCCGTGACCTAGACTGTGTATGCCCACCCCCACCCTTGAGGTATGTGTGAACATATTCATGTAGACACTCAAAAATAAGGCTTCCTGAGCCTCTGGAAAGCATATGCATACCAGGCGTTATTTTATTGCTCTTCAACCATTCCTCCAAGCCACACCTACTGACAGTCAACCCTGAAATAGATTGGTTTTCTTTATTTATAATTATTCCCTCTCCCATTTATGAAACAAGGAAACTTTTTTCTACCATGAGTTTGTGATTTTTTCCCCCTTTCTTCAAGCCAAAAGCAGGTGACACTCCAACACATGTGGAATTTTAAAGTGACATTTTCCAAGCTATAACTGCATTTGGATCACTGATGTGTAGTACCTGTCCAGGATTGGCCTCTGATAATAATCATGGCTTTATAGAGAATTCTGTTGGATGAATAAGAAAAAAATCCATTACTTCCATTTTTTCAAATACCTCCCATTGCTGTGAATAAATTTGAAAAAGAGAAGAGGAAATTTCCCCATGAAAAGATCTTAAGGAATGCCAGACTGCTAGTTTCAAATGCTGTGGTCTAGAATGTGATTATAAATTCCTGAAGAACATAATTACAGTGATTACAGTATGAAGAGCCCCTTGGTATAGCAGTGTTAGATACCTTTTAAAATATTTTTTAATAGAATATAGTTCTCGCTTCTACATTTGACTATGCTGCTTCCAGGGGAAGGAAAGATAGAAAAAAAAAAAAAACCCTGATACTGGTTGCTATGGCAGCAAGACCAAAGAGGGAGTCTGAATTCTGTGTCAAGGTAATGAATATAGCATCTACAGGAAAAGAAATGGATTTCCTGTCACACACTGTAAATCTACCACAGGAAATCACCACACAGATATTTTGGGATGCTTAAAAACCATTTAAGATGTGCAAAAGTGGTAGAGAGAGTGCATCAGATTACTTCAAGAGGTTCAACCCTTCTGCATCAGTGTGTTTTCATCTATAACTGTGACAGGAAGGGAGTAAAGAACCTCAATATGAATTCAACAGTTTGTATTGAGCAGGTCCCATAGTGATGGTGACACAGTTAAGATTTTCCTCTTGGTTGAATGGTTGCTCTGGACTACAGAACGCCTTCTCAGCAAGCAAGCCATAACAGTTCACTTCACTCCTTCCTTGACCCTTCACAGTTCTCTCATTCTTACCCTTGGCCTTCTACATAGTCAGCCTTCAAGGTTACTTCCTGAGACTACTCTTAGGCTCTCTGTCCTTCCCCACAAAGAGAGTGTTTCATTATTTTTTTTTACTGACAAACTGAGAGTTGAGTAAGTCATTTTCCAGCATACACACACACACACACA
Organism: Heterocephalus glaber; assembly: GCF_053883595.1. Lineage (NCBI taxonomy): Eukaryota > Metazoa > Chordata > Mammalia > Rodentia > Bathyergidae > Heterocephalus > Heterocephalus glaber. The sequence continues at coordinate 8,376,798 of NW_028258170.1, forward strand.
CACACACACACACACGCACACACGCACAGACTATAAATGCTTGATAATATTGAATGAGCATTAGACATAATAGACAGTGGAGATAACACCACAGATTTATAATAATGCTCTCTAAGTAATGTTCACTTTCATAGGTACAATGGTAACTACATAACTAGGGTCATGCATGCCTTAATGAAGCTGTTTAGTAAATAGTGTTGAGTGATTTAATATGGGTGCTTCAACAAGCATAAATCTCAGAAACGTAAATCTAAAACTTTATATGCTCCTGTTGGGCCTGCCTGACACGGATAAAGCAGCCCCCTCATCCTGTAGGTCTGCCGTCTGGAGCACCTGACCTCCAGGGCGGCTGAGGAAGAGCAAAGGCTGGAGAAGCCCTGGAAGTGGTGCCCACCATTTGCAAGCCCCTCTCATCCCAGAAGCCTGACACAAGACAGGGAGCTGCAGGGAACCACGGAAAACACAGGGGATGTGAACAGTCCCTAAGTTTCTAATACAGTCGTGGCTAGACAAGATTTGCTATTTTGAAAATTGGAATGGCCATTATTACTAATTAAGAAACAACCAAACGTGGATAAGTGACAGAGTGAATCCCAAATTTGTATGAGCAATGAGATTTACTGGTGGCCGCACTGAACTTCTTTATAGCAACACTACTCTTTTTCTGGGATTTCTTGTTGCCTCACTTAGTTTCACTAAAGCACAGAGCCCAGAAAACCCAAGATCTAGACTTCACCAGAAACACAGTCTGAGCTTTTGTCTAGAATTGGCAGTAGTGACAATGATAGTCTCCTAGTGTGCTTTCAGACAGCATTAAAATCTTGCACCTCTATGAGCCTTTCCCCACCCTTCAACCATGCTGACCTCTATTCTCCAAAGAAGTCCACATAAAAGAGTTATTATCAAAACAACAAATATTCACATCAGTTAGTCCAGTAACTGCACACTGATGTCTGTAAGATTAAAATGGAGTGCCTTCTCACAGTTGTTATTTCTATTATCTCTAAGGAAAGTGAAAGCATTCAGAATAAAACAGAGCATCGAATCAAATACTAGTCCTTATTTATTATTGCCAATTCAAAACTAAGTAAAAACTAAAACAAATCAGAAAAACATGAGCTGTCTTAGGCCACTTAGATGAAAAGAAAAAAAAAGAGAATTCCCAAATATAAACTTGGCTGCAGCCTTTTGGAAGTCCAACTTGCCTATTGGTTTAGAAATTAATGGGGTGCAGATGTTGCTACATTTTAACAGCATATTGTACCCAGATCAGAGACTATGCCTGGTCCCAGTAGGACCAATGTTTTATGCCGTCAGTGGAAAATTCAATCAAATAAGCTGTAATTGCATAAGTAATTAAAGTTGATTACTTACAGTAAATACACTCAGAAAACTTCAATAGCTAAGGAAAAAAAATTTCTTCTTTGACCATCACATCAGACAAAATTAAAAATGAAAGAGTTTGATTCCTAGGATGAGTTACAAGACTCTTCTAGTTCAGTGATAAGCAAATATTTGCAAAGAAGCAATAAAAGTTACAATTTCCAGGGATGCTTGTTATAATAAGCACTTGAGTTGACAAAGTTATGGTCATACAATATCACCAAACACAGCTGATGACAGATTTGAACATATAATAAACTTCAAAACCCTTATATAATTTAAAAGTTATACCTTTGGGGATATTACATAAGAGGTTTAAAATCCAGTAGATATTGCCAGTTTCCTCCAAGCTTAATATTTGGTCTTTTAGAATAGCTCCAAGAGTCTATGAAAATTTTTTTTACCTTAAAAGTTCAAGGAAGTGTAACAAATATGCATTTATAACAATAGGTAACATTTTTATTTACTTTCTATGTGCCTAGCACAGTGCTTAAAGCTTTTACAAAGATCAAGTGAAGTGTGTTCTGTTCTTTTCCCATTTTACAGATGAAAATGAGGCTGAAAGAAGTTAATGAATAGTCAGACATCACACATACATGGAGAGGTTGTGAGGACAAATCAGGCAGTGAAACAGTACCTCACTGTATTGCCTTAGAAAGTCAGGATTCCTATTGATTTCAAAACAATCCATCTCCCACAGCTATTTGAGGTGGCTAAAACATTTTCTTTTTTAAATCACAGTTTATCCATTTCTTGAAAGGCAATATAATCTGCCTCTATAGATTATTACATAAATTAGCCCTTTTGATAATACTAATATTTCAATTTTCAAGATTCAGAAACTGCCCTTTATTGTGCATGGTTTGGATTTGATAAATAAGGATACTGTTCACATTTTTCAGAAATTCAAAAATTTTAGGTAGGCATTTGGTCTTTCTTGTATTTCTTTGTAATTCTTTTTTTTTTCTGTACTGGAGATTGAAGCGAGTCTTTTCACTGAGCTATATAACTAGCTCTATTTAATTTTAGTTTATTTTGAGAGAAGGTCTTGCTAAACCACTAAGTTGCCCAGGCTGGATTCAAACTTGCATTCCTTCCTCCCCAGCCTCCCAGAATGCTGGGATTACAGGTTTGTGCCACCACATGCAGCCCTTTTAATTATTTTTATCAAGCCTTATTTTCTTCCTATTTGTATTAATATAGAGCCCCTTTACCTACTTTATCAAATTGTTATTCTCCAAACTATTCTCTGTGATTTCACAGTTCCTTTCTCTCTTCAAATTTGGAAAATCAGAATTACAAAAATTCTTTATCCTTGAATAAGGTCAAGCTGATGTTTTTAGTTGTTTTTTATTTTTCCTGGAATTCCTTTAAATTACAATAACACAATGAATTAAGACATTTCATAAATCATCAGTAACTGTTGTAAAAATTCTCCCTGGACCATAATTTACAATACATTCATTCTAAGTATAGTTTACATTTTAAAGCATTTCATATTTAACAATATAAAAGTTTAAAAATTTTAAGTACTATTATCCTAAAGTTTTAAAAAATGTATTAATACCAACTATTTTTAATGGAAATGCGTACTTTTGATGATATTATAGATTCATCTCTTATTTTCTGCTCATGGTAGAAATATACATTGAGATTGAATTATCTGCTTTCAATCACATTTTTCTAGAAATAATTTTCCAACAATGGAGGCAATTTACAAATATAATGAGAGAAAGAAAAGTGCAAGAAAATCAGCCTGAAAAATCAACTTCCCAAACCATTCATATTTAAAAATCTGGTTAATGTCTTTGCCTGAATTATGGTTGTTAGAACACTAGTTTCACAATATTAACCCAACGGGGTCTATTGTTGGAGAAAGCAATAATTAAGCAAATGAAAGAAGTTTCTATACTCCACATACCAAGTTCACAAATTATACTAGAGGTCATTATCAATTTTGAAGAGAAAATCACAGTATCAACTATTTCCCACATTCTTTTGGCCATGGGACCCCAGTATTTATGAAATTATTTTCAGTTTGAATGCTGAGTGCTGCACACTGGGAAATGTAGAGCTGATCAATATCTTCCATAAATTGTAGTTATAATTGAGGACCATTTCTTCTTGCAAAATGTCTACTTGGGGATACTTGGGGTAACATTATGACAGACAGATTTTCCCACTGAAAGAACACTGGAATTTGGACATGGATCCACAAACAAGAACATTGCACAGGAGGGGTGACCAGTAAGGTGTACTGTCTATTGTCAGTGCAACCATAACACTAAGGGAGTAGACTTGTTAAGTGCTCTTCTGTTTTGGGATATTTACTCCAGTATAAGCATTTAAAATGAAGACTTTTTTCACTAACAATATTTAACTACTTCCATTTTTCTGCTATTGTATATATATGTGTGTGTGTGCATAAGATATAAATAGTATACAAATGATTTCTTTTCCATTACAAAGATTTAAGTTTTAAAAGCACAGTATTTAGTAATATCTTTAAACAAAGGGGAAAATTGTGGTTTCCTTCTTATTTTTTAGGATTAAAAACATAAAGAATTGTGCATCAGCTGATCTCAATATGAAGGAATTCAAGAAGCATAAGTAATTATAGGTTGTTATAGTTTTAAATGATAGCACCTCTTCTTTTATAATAATATTACAAATTCTGCAAGGTAAAATATCTTTTGTTGCATTGTGAGGTCTTAGCTTTGCCAAATATCTAAATTCCTGGGATAAATTTGGTGTACTTTCCTTAAAGATAAAAAAGAGAGAAATGGACTTGAGGGGTGATTTGATTGGTTTCTATGTACTTCAAGGACACTCAGTTTGAGACTTCTATGTATCCCTTTACTACTATAAATAAAATCATTCCCTCAGAATGAAGATGAATGGTGCCTACAACGACCACTAGTAGACATTTTATGCTGTCCTGAAATAGGTATTATTAGAAATGTAAATTCTGCCTGGTAGATGTAATCAAATGATAAAGAAATGAACCAAAAATATGGCTTTTTTTCTTAGAAAGACTGATGGAGGAAGAGAGAAAGGATAATGATAGGGAGGGAGAAGTGCTGAGGGAAAACCTCACCTCCTTTCGGAAGATACAATTGCTGAGGCCCAGGACTTTTTCTATAGAACAATAAATGGTAAGTGAGAAGGTAGGAAGACATTAGTGTGACAAATGGTAGGAAACAAAGAGTTTTGGGGAGCCTAGATGGTTTGCATGAAAAAAAAAAAGGATGTAATACCATGAACAGTAAAGAAAATGTATTTTACTTAATTTTTAAAAAAAATTTAAATCAGTATATAAAATGAAATGATCATAGTTAATAATAGGCTCAATCCTGTGGTGCAAACAAGACTTGCTCATTCAAATGAGGCAACTCAGATAGCAAAGGAAAGGGCTTCCTTCTATCCAGGTTCTCATTGTCTTCGTTCACACAGGGAGCCTGGTCCATTCTCAATCCCAGCTTCATTCACAGTTAGCAAAGAATATTCACAGGCTAGCAAAGAATGTAATGTGTGCCAGTTCACCAATGACCATTTTTTCAGTTCTCTTCATGAGGCTGCAGTCAACTGAATTACCTTACTTGGAGTTTTAACTAGATGTGCTGAAAATTTCATCTGCTTTGATGCTTCAATGTGAAGCATTCTTCATTCTTCCCAAGAAAATTCAAAATAAATTCTGGTTCTAAATTTTCAATTTACCATTTCAGAATATTGATATTTAACCTTTTAAATGACCATGGAGTACTTTTAGATTAGGAGCAAAATTGTAGAAATGTGCAGAGAGATACTACATATGCCCCTATATGTCCATCCGTGCTTACCCACCTAACCAGGTGAAAGATCTGGGGGGCATATGAAATTTATCTTTTAACTTGGAAATGAATCTAAAAAAATAAATAATTTATTTTGCAGCACTACTGAATGTTCCAATTTTTATGTAAACTAAATATTTTGAGTTAAGTTTCTTGTGTATTTTTCTAAATGTTTCAAATTAGTTTAAGGATAGCAAAATGTCCTCTAAAAAACAATCAAGTTCCATTTAAATTTTAATTAGATAATTTTTAAAAATAAAATGCCTTTAGGTTTTTGCACATTTTCATTTTACATGTAAAAACATTACCATTAAAAACAGATATCAACAGGGGCTGGGGATTTAGCTCAGTGGTTCTGCCGCCTACCTCACAAGTGCAAGGTCCCAAGTTCAATCCCCAGTACCAAAAAAAAAGAACCAGATACCAACAATTCCAGGTTCTTGCCATCAGGCTCCCAGGTAAGGGACAGAGAATTCTGATGCCCACACCCTAGCAGGTAGAGGCTCTGCTACATACATGCCTCTACTTGGTTCATTCTCCAGTTGAGTCAGACTACAAATGATTGGTGCTTACTGTAAACCACCAACTCTCCTTTAATTCATTCTCCATAGATATTGATTGAATATAAGTTCCACAAGGGTAGGGGATTGTTGTCTGTTGTCATTTAATAATAAATTCAAGTAACTAGAACAGTGCTTGCCACACGACAGAATTCGCCAGCCCCACCACTACCTGCCTGGTCAAGCCTCCTTACAGGCTGACCTCTCTTCTGTCCTTGTCCACTTTTTCTCTCTCCCAACCAGAGTATTCTAAAAATGTCAACAGAACAATCCAGTTGAGACGTAGTCCATATCACTGCTGCCAAGCCCAGTGCCTCCCCATCTTACACAGAATAAAGGTCAGTGCGCTACCAGATGTAGAATAATCTAGATGTGCTCACAATGTAAAGTTGGAAGTGTTTGCCCAAAATAATTAAAAAGAAGTGACACATGAGGTCATATCTAGGTAAATAAATGGAGACAAGAGGGCCAAGAAACAGACTCATAACGCCCACTTCACCAGGGATGTCACACAATATTAATGGTGAGGCCAGGATCACACAGAGAGATATTCACAATGACTTATAAAACAAATTGATGGAATATATTCTCCCATTTCCCCCTCCTAGTTTTGTTACTCTCATGGTTCTGGTAAACCACATAAAAGGTTATGGCTTAATCTTATGTGGTAGTCTTATGTTAACACCTTGATACTCTAAGATACATCATAATTCAAGTACATTTAAATTATATCATTAACAGGATAATCATCATGTACATTCCTTTCTAAAATGATTTTGATTTAAGAAACAGTCAAATAAGCATAGAATAGAAAATGGGAAAAGTTTGAGAAATTTTCTTTTTTCTTTCTGGAGTTCATTTCACCTCTGTTTAATATTTACTCACCATATATAATTTTTTTTGCTTAAATTCTTTAATAGTAGATTTTAGGTATACAATATGTTTAAATTTATCATTGGGTGCTTGTACCTGTACATGATGTATCTTGGTTCTTATTTTTCCCCCATTACCTGTCCACCCTTCACCCATCCACCCTTCCCTATTTACATAGACTTCATTTCCATTTTTTTTCTTTTCTCATAATTTTTCCTTTCCATTCTTTCCTTTCCCCATCTCCTCCCACCCCCTTACCCCTTTGGACCTTACTCACCATATATAATTAATGACAGGCTTTTTATAATCAAATGTCAATAAGCTTTAACTTATTAAATATTTCACACAAGTCCTTAATGAGTGATACTGTATCCTTATAAAAAGGGATCCAGTTAACCACTTTATCCTTTCCCACCATGTGATGACACTGAGAAGATGCCATTTATGAACCAGGATATGACCCTTCATCAGATATATAGTACATAATATTATGTACTAGTTAATATACTTAGCATATTATAATTTTATCATTACAGTGTACATCCTTGTTACTTCTTTGAAAAGTACTGTAGAGCAGTGTGCTATACAGGCACACTGCTCTACAATACAGGCAGGAGCTTCATACATTATATGTTTACTCTAGGTCTTGATTAGATCAAAGGGCCACTTCAAGTAATTGACCAATGCCATCTAATTTTTATATGCAAACTCTAAGATATTCACATAGTAACATAATCACCTAATGATACATTTCTCAGAACATGTCTCAGTTGTGCTGTAGCTGCAGAGGTAACATGGCAGCTTAGTGGAGAAAGAATCATCTCTTTTGTAAATGCTGTTCACATTGTATCTATATGCAGTGACTAGGGTGGATTGTCAACTTGATTGGCTTTGAGATCCATGCAGAGGACTGGTGGAGAACACTTCTGGGTGTGTCTGGGTAGATCATGGATGCCTGAAATTGGTCAGAGAATGCTTATAGGAATGCAGACAGTAAAGGGCAGGCTCATCATGTCTCATTGCCAGTTAGACTATAAGCCACATATGTTACATTCTGGCAGAAAATTTGTGTATATTTTTGCCCATTTCCTGAGACCTTGCAAAGAGACTGAGATTAAGGGTGGTGGACTAATTAATCAATTCCTATATTCAGGCCATGGCCTGGCTACTGCTGCTGGCTTTTAGCCAGATTTATGGTGAGAACTGGGGGCACAGAGTAGAGCAGAAAAGTTTGAAGAACTTCAATTTTGGCCCAGAGGAACCATGTGGAAAGTTGGGGCCAGAGTTGCGGCTGTGGTTGGTGCCAGTACTGCCAAGATTGGCACCACCATTAAAAAGAAACGAAGTGGTTTATACAAGAATAAGAAGTAAGAAACCTTGAGGGCAACTCAGACATCAGCAAATGCCACTCAGTGCAGAAAAAGGGTCAAAAGTGCTAACCTTTCATTTTAGAAGGTAGCCCATAGGCACTGTGCTTAAGAATGTTTCTTAGGGAATTCATTCCTCTGGATTGACTTTTCTGTGTTCAGCCAACTTAGAGGCTACTGCAGTCATGGTCTAAGGGCTCTCGCTTTTGCTTTCACTCATAGTAGACTTGAACATTGTCTGTGTGGTTTTACCCAAATGTAGAAGGCAAGCTTTGTGGGGTCAAGAATGCCTTTACTTAGATTTCAGATGAAGGACTACATTGCCAGGCAAGGAGCTCCTGATAGGGCAATGCATGAAGCTGTGGGAATGAAGCTAAAGGTGCAGTTCAGACCCCAGAAAACTAGAGATGCCAGGAGTGTGAAATGTCTGCCAAAGAAAGCTGCAGCCCATGAATGCAGTCAGCCCAACAGAGGCCTTGTGGGCTTCAGCTGGCAAGACCACAAATGCAGAGCCATTTGAGTCCTTTGGAACTCATATTTACCACCAGGTGTACTGGATGCCAGGTATGGATTACAGGACTTAGCATTTGCCCCTTTGGACTTTGGTCTTGCTTTGGTCTGATTCTTCTCCATCTCCCTATTTTTCTCTTTGGAATGGAATGTTTGCCCTGTGCCATTTTACCTTGGAATTGTGTAACTAGTTTTTGATTTTTAGAGGTTCATAGCTGGGAGTTTTCCTGAATCTCAGAAGAGACTTGCACTTGGACTTTTAAACAATGCTGACACTGTTGAGATTTGGGGGAAAGAATTGTTCCATTTGCAATTGCACACATTGTAGTTGTGTTATGTCTGACATTATTATGACCTTCCCATTGTCTTTATTTGGAGATTACATAGGGTTTAAGAAGATTGTTAGGGTATAGAGCTGAAAAGATGTTGGATCTGCTGGTTAGGTTTGTGGGTCAATTTAATCAGCAGGGAGGTCACCCAGAGGATGAACGAACACATTTCTGGGTGTGTCTCAGTGTAACATGGAGGCATGGACCTTGGGTTTCATGTTTAGTTCCTGGCCCCTTCCTCCTGGGTACCGTCCCCCTCCTCTGCTTCTTGGAAACCACAAGGTAAGCACCTTTCCTCTTTCAAGGCCCTGTACCATGATGTTTGTGCCTTGGAGCCAGAAGACCATGGACTGAATTCCCTGAAGCCATGATCCAAATTAAACCTCTCCTTTAAACTGTGGCTGTTGGGTACTATGTCCCAGCCACAGGAAAAGTGACTAATACACCATATGACCAGAATAATAAAACCCTGTTTAATATCATACATAAGATCAAATCAGGCTGATTAAAGGTCTAAATATGAAAATCAAAATTATTAAGTCCTTAGAAGATAAGGTAAAACATTAGCTGTTTGATGTCATGCTACAGAGAATCAGTTGATTCCAAGAAATGAGAAGATATATACTAGACATCCAATAATATTCAGTGAATTGCATAGCACTTTTCTGGCCTTTAGATGTAGCCACTCTCCCATATACATTAGCACTCTTTCCTTAAGAAAATACAAGTTACTTCAAATACACAATAATACATCAGCAATAGTTTCTTGGCATTGTCCAGTGATAAACATAAAATCTGTAAAACTGCTTTTTAAATGCATTGTGGTAAACTTATAACAAATAAATACCTCATACACTTTAAGGGCACCCTAACTTTTACTTAATATAATCATTTCTATTTTATTACTCAAATAATAAAAGATAAAAATATGTGAGAATATTGGGAAATGATAAAAATGACAAATAAGATATGTTTGTGTATTTCAAAAATTGTTTCTCTAAGAAATAAAATATCAAATATGACTAATTTCATTTAAAGTCCCCTCTCTTTCATTCTTTCTTTCTTTTTTTGACCTTGAGCTTGTGAAGCAGGCAGTGGAACCACTGAGCTAAATCCCCAGCCCCTTTCTTTTTAAAGGCTACTACAGTTTATTTTTTCAAATGTAACACTGATTTCTTCATAAAGTGTTGAGTTCTGTAGCAAAAATTTTAGATTGTTTTTATATCTCCAGCTAAATTATGCAAAAGTTGCTTTCCTAAGAAAATGTGTGGTATCAAAGTCAATTGTTTATCTTGAAAAGAGTAAGTAAGGACAAGAAAGATTCAATCTTGTAATAACAAAGTGAATTTTACTGTAGGAATTTCAACAGTAATTGTGTTTTTAGAGCTACTTTAGCCTCAAGTTGCATGCTAGACTTTCCACCTTGCAGAACAAAAAATTCCTGGATAAGCTGTCCAGTCTATAGCTTTTGCTTAAGGCAGACTGGTTGACTAATACTAGTATTAAAAATGCTAGTCATAAAACCTAAACATTTCTGGTAAAATCTAACATATCTCATATCTAATATCCATAATAATCGTCTTTTTTTTCTGTGACCTTCAGCAATATCATTAGTATAGTTTCTTACAAACTATATTATATTTAATCATTATTTTACTATTTAGTTTTTGCCATTTAAGTAAGCATTCCAACACTTAGTGAATTAAAACATTATTTCATAGCCAGGCGAGGTGGAGCAAGCTTGTAATCCCAGCACTTGGAAGGCTGAAACAGGAGGATCGCTCCAAGTTGGAGGCCAGCCTGGGCTACATAGTGAGTTCAAAACCAGCTTGAACTATATACAAGACCCTGCCTCAAAAACAAACAAACAAACAAAAAACCCAAAACAACATTTATTTTTATAGCTCACAATTTCATGGGTTAGCATCCTTGTCTCATTTGGAGAATTCTAATCTTCCAGTTTTTCTAGTAGTAACTAGACTTCGTCATAGGTTGGTGGTCACCTGAAGGTCATCTTTGTAGATCTGTCCCTGGAAGTTGTCTGGTGATTGGCCAGGATAACACAGCTGAGGGGCCTGCTGATCTCTCCCCATCTAGTAGCCTTCACTTGTTCCTGGGGGAGCCCCAGCACTCATGAAGCCAGACCAAACCCATGGTTAAACCTGTACTGTGCCCCTTCTGCCTTAGTCTGTCAGCCCAAATAGATCAAAAGACCAGGCAAGTTTGTAGGGACAGAGAGACTTCTTGCTTCTTGCTAGGGAGAGGGCAAAAGACTGAATAATCTACAATTTACGAAAGTTAAGTAATGCATATTACTAGAGTAAAGATTGCTCAAACAGCATAGCTGTGCTTCTGAGCCAGTGCTGGCTCTCAATCCTGACTGCCATGGCAGGAATCACCACTGTAATCCAGAGCAAGGAAAACTGGTTTCCTAATTATTTGATAGTATTATAGATAATATAATTCATGAAAATCTTCTGAAACATAAAAAGCTTAGCTATTGGAGGATGGTAGTTTTATTCCTTTGTTCGCTTCCTGTCCACCTGAAGCTCAGACAAATAATAACATTGAGGAGGAGGGTGCTATACTGCCATTTACTTCACTGTAACATGAAATGTCCTTGTACTAAGCAGGTTGCTTGTAGGCTGGTGAGAATTTTCAGAAATTTTTTTGTACTCAGCATTAAAAAGATATATTTTTTGAGGCTGAAATAGTAAAGCAAAAATAATTATCTTCCCAACTGCTATTATAAATCTTTTCATGTGGCTAGTTCTTTCTCTGTTCTGGAAATAGGTTTATTTGAAAATTAAAAATGCTTTATAGGTAATAGATGTCCTTCAGGTGCTCCAATCTCTAAATAAGTTTCAGTACAATAACTAGTATATTTAGTTCAAAATACTAATAAAACTTCAAAATTTATTTTGTTAATTATTCTTGTATTAACTAAGTTATGCTGTAACAGACAAACCCAAATGAAATCTTAATTTTTTTCTAGTTAAATCTGTTATTTTTTAATTAATTTTATTGGCACATTTTAGGTATACAGTATAATAACATTCATCATTGGAGATTTGTACCTTTACATAATATATCTTGATTCTTAATTTTTCCCCATTTCCCTGCCCTCCCTTCAACCCCTCCATCCCTCCCTATTTACAAAGACTTTGTTCCAATTTTTTCATTTTCTCATATTAATTCCATTCCCTTCTTTCCTTTCCTCTACACCTCCCACTTCCCCTTTGCATCATTTCTTCCTATTTCACATCATCTATTATACATTTTGATCCTTATTTACACTTTCAATTTCTACACCAGAAAAACTATTCGGTATTTACACGTGTGTCCTATTTATTTCACTTAAAAGTATCACCTCAATGTGCATCTATTTAGCTATAAATGTCTCAAATTTCTCATTCTTTATGGCTGACTAGTACTCTATTTTATTTTTTTAAAAAAAGTTTTCTTTATCCAGTCTCCAGTTGATGGGCAATTGGGCTGCTTCCAAGTATTAGCTATCACAAACTGTGCCACTATGAAGATGGGTGCACATATATCACTGTGACATGATTCTTTTAATTCTTTTAGGAAGATACCCAGCAGAGAAATACCTGGGGCAAATGGGAGCTCTAGTCCTAGTTCTTTGAGGTATCTCCATACTGATTTCCACAGTGGTTGCACCAGTCTGAACTTCCATCAACAGTGGAGCAGGGTTCCTCTTTCCCCACAGCCCTGCCAGCATTTGTTATTGGTTGATTTCATGATAGCAGCCATTCTTTCTGGAATGAGGTGGAAGCTCACATCGTTCTCATTTGCATCTCTCAAATGACCAGTGATGTTGAACATTTTTTCATGTATTTATTTTCTATTTCTATATCTTTGTCTGAGAAATGTCTGTTCATTTCAGATACCCATTTTTGTATTGGATCTTTAAATTTGGGAGGTCTGATTTTTTTAAGTTCTTTATATATTCTAGATAGTAGACCTCTGTCTGAGGAACAGTTGGTAAAAATTTTTTCTCATACTGTAGGTTGTCTCTTCACACTGCTAGTGGTTTCTCTTGCTATGCAGAAGCTTTTTAATAAGGAGAGATCCCACTTGTTGAATGCTTGTGCTAGTTCATGGGCAACTGAGGTTTTGTTCATGAAATCTTTTCCTACGCCAATGTCTTCTAGAGTTCTACCTAACCTCTCTTCCAGCTGGTTTAGTATTTCTGTTTTAATATTTAGAGCTTTAATCCATTTAGATTTTAGTTTAGTACATGGTGAGAGATATAAATCTAGTTTTAACCTTTGGCAAGTGGAAGCCAAATTTTTCCAGCACCATTTATTAAAGAGGCTATCTTTCCTCCAATGAGGGCTCATTTATTGAAGATGAGGTGGCTAAATGTGTCTGGAGTTGTTGCTGTGTCTTCTAATCTGTTCCACTTGTCCTTAGGTCTGTTTCTTTGCCAGTACCATGCTGTTTTTATCACAGTAGTTTTGTAGTATAGTTTCAAGTTGGGGATTGTGATATCCCCTACCTTGCCTTTGTTGCCTAGAATTGCTTTTGCTATTCTAGGTCTCTTCTTGTTCCAAACAAATTTTGGATTGTTTTCTCTAGTTCTATGAAATATACTGTTGGGATTTCAATTGGGATTGCATTGAATCTATATCGCAGTTTTGGAGGTATGATCACTTTCACTATATTGGTTCTTCCTACCCAGGAGCAAGGAATGTCTTTGCATTTTCTGATACCCCCTTTTAACTTTTTTTTTCAGAGTAATATAGTATTCAGAGTACAGGTCTTTGATTTCTTCTGTTAAGTTGAGTCCTATATATTTCATTTTTTTGGATGCTATTGTGAAGGGAGTTGTTTCTCCAGTTCCTTTTTCAGTGAGTCTGTTGTTGATTTACAGGAAGGATATTGATTTTTGTGTGTTGACCTTGTATCCAGCTACTTTATTGAATTTGGTTCTTAAGTCTAGAAGACTTTTGGTGGAGTTCTTGGGGTTTCTGTATAGAGTATTATGTCATCTTCAAATAATGACAATTTAACACTTTCATTTACTATCTTCATTCATTTTATTTCTTTCTCTTGTCTAATTGCTGTGGCTAATGTTTCCAAAACTATATTGAACAAGAGTGGTGATACTGGATATCCTTGTCTTGTTCTTGATTTTAGCGTGAAAGATTTCAGTTTTTGACCATTTAGTATGATATTAGCTTTTGGTTTTTCATAGATGGCTTTTTTCAGGTTGAGATAGAGACTGTCTATTCCAATTTTCTGTAGGGTTTTTATCATGTGTGTTGGATTTTATTGAATGCTTTTTCTGCATCTCTTGAGATGATCATATGGTTTTTGTCCTTGGCTCTATTAATATAGTGTATTACATTTATTGATTTATGTATGTTGTGCCATCCCTGCATCCCTAGGGTGAATCCCATTTGGTCAGGGGTAGGATCTTGATGATCTTCTGCCTTCTATTTGCCAGTTTCTTATTAAGGATTTTTGCATCTAGGTTCATCAGTTAGATTGGCCTATAGTTCTCTTTTTCAGTTAGGTATTTCTCTGCTTTGGGGATCAAGGTGATACTTGCTTCTGGGAATGAATTCAGTAGTATTGCTTCCTTTGCAATTTCATTGAGGATTTTAAACAGTAATGGCAATAGTTCTTCTCTAAATGTCTTGTAGAATTAAGCAGCAAAGCCACCAGGGCCCAGGCTTTTCTCAGTTGGTAAGTTTTTAATTACATTTTCAATTTCATTGATTGATATTGGGTTGTTTAGAATTTTTAGGTCTTCTTTGTTCAACTTTGGTAAGTTATACATATCTTATTTAAACCTCCATTTAATTATTTATCATGTTTTTGAGTACTTACTTTGTTTGCTGATATTATTTGCATGTCACAGGAAGGAGATGCATATTTTAAAAGCAATTTCCGTTTTCAAGAAGAGAAAACTGAGCTAGTACACTTAAGGAAATTGCCCAAGATCACAAATCTAGTAAATACAGCCACTAAGGTTCCAGCATAGAAAATGACCTCATCATCAAGGGTATCAACTAGTATGTGATTTGGAGTCTCCTACTAATGTTCTCAATCTTCCCCCTCTCTCAAGACAAGCTTTAATTTATTCAAAATGAGGTACAGCAGCAGTCTAATAAGCATCACCACATACTGGTGATGTTTCATAGTGTCAACTTGATAGGGGTAGGAGCCACTGAGGGAGTAGTAAAGTAGAGCTCTGTGTGTGTCTGGGCATGTAATGGAGGCATGTCCTTGAATACTGTGTCTCAACCCTCTACCCCTCTTCTTGAATGTTCCTTCTTTGCTCTGTTTCTCAGCCACCATGAGCCAAGCGGTTTTGTTCCACCATGCCCTTCCCATGATGTTTCTGTTTTGATATTGCTGACCATGCAATAAATCCTTTGAAAGTGTGAGCTAAATTAAATCTCTCCTTTCAGTTGTGGGTGTAGGGTATTGTGTCCCACCAATGAGAAAGCTAATACAAGTGTACTATAGGTATTGATTTTATTTTTCTTGCTGAGCAAGGACTCTTACTAATTTTCCTGGATTATAGACCTTTTTCTTTGATCTCATGGAGTGCACAAAAAACCACTGTGTCTTGTCAGAAGCTTAGTCATGGTAAACCATAATCCATGAC
Organism: Heterocephalus glaber; assembly: GCF_053883595.1. Lineage (NCBI taxonomy): Eukaryota > Metazoa > Chordata > Mammalia > Rodentia > Bathyergidae > Heterocephalus > Heterocephalus glaber. The sequence goes on from NW_028258170.1 coordinate 8,392,290, forward strand.
AGTGATTATTGTTCAAGAAAAGTATATGTCACAAATCAAGTAGATTACACAAATCAAGTAAACCGGATTGCCTCTCTGGGATTAATACATGGATAACATGACAAAATTAATCTCTAATTCTTTCATATTGGAAGGACTTGTCTGTAGAAGAGAATGAGACATGCATACAAAGTGAATAAGAGATAAATGAACAGATAGAATAAGAGGGGAGAAGTAACAAAGGAAAAAAATCTCCTAATCATATTGAATTCACAATACTAATCCCTGTTGTTTTTCTAACATTTCTTTCCCTTTGGGCCTTTTTTAAAAAATTCTGTGAATTCCTAAAATATCTACAATACAAAAACTTTTAGATTTTTGAACTTTATGTAAGTTTTTGTTGGATCTGTTATAATGTAGGAAATCATGACTAATCCTTCCTTGGATTAGCATTGACTTACATAAAATGTAAGCCTTGAGCAAATAAGTTTTTAGTCTGAAAAATCTTGACATCAGTAAGGCAATGCAGAGGTCTTTACTCTTACCACATATATTTGCTCACTTATTTGTTCACCTATTGTTCAAAGATCCTTCATTTCATTGAATCCAATTTTCTGGACCAGCAGCTTCATGAGGAAGGTTCTAGGCTATTTTATTTGGCTGATTACTATATTGGACTGGGATGATTTTAAGAACTCTAATTACTCACAGTTGCTACCATTACTATTTTTAACACATATCTGCATGATTTATTCCTGACCCTGAAGTCATTTAGGTTTGTATTACCTGGATTATTTCTTTGCTATCTTGTTCCTCTCTCAGAGCATACTCATTTTAGCCTCCAATGCATCAAGGCTTGACTCTGTTTTCCAAAGTGAAACTTGTTTTTCTACAAAATTAACCCATTTGAATATGTCACATATCAATTTTAATGTTTGGTGCTTCTATCCAGATAAGACACCTATAGACTAAAAGTAGAGAACATAAATGAACTGGATATAGCGTGCCTAACATTGAAGGAATAATTTTAAAATAGTAGAAAATTTAAACCTAGATTGGAAGGAATTTCTTTGGGGATTGACAAAAATGATTATATTGCTGTTCATATTGCATCCAAAAAGTAATTTCCTATTCATTAATTAATAACCTAATATCTTCTATTTTATGTCTAGTTCTCATGGAGGGAAAAATTTTAAATTTCATCATAACAACCAGCAAAAATTACCTAAAATTGGACACAAAATTCTACCAACATGTACTTATTTTATAACTGTCAAGCAAGCAGTTAGTAAGGTAAGGCAGCCTGGTGCTGATGTCGTACATTGTAATTCCAAGGTCAAATAATTTTCTTCATTGATCTAATTTATTTGACAACCACTATACAAGATGGCTCTAAAACTAATTTAATATTAAAAATAGAAATCTTAAAAGTCAGAAATGCATTTGCCTCATAGGTAGTAGACTGAAAGTTGACTGTTCTATTTTGAAATGATAGTAATCTCTTCAAGGAGGTAGAATGGAAATGAGTACAGTATGTGGATTCATCTTTTCTCCATGTAGAAGAATGTAGTAAAAAGCACACAGGAAATACCAGGTCAGAATTTTGGCAAAGGTGTAAGTGAAATAAATAATGCATGCTGCTATGATTTAGAGTTGGTTTGGGTGTGTTCTCCAAAGTTTCTTGCACTGGAAGTGTGGGCCTTATTTTGATATTGACAGGTGGTAGAATCTTTAATACATGAGGCTTTGTGGAAACCAGTTAGGTCATGAGGTCATCATCCTCAGAAGGAATGAATACTGGTCTCCAGAGAGTGATTGGGTTCTAATGAAAGTGAGCCATTATAGAAAGAACAAACTTGGCCCATCAAGATCTCTAGCTTCATGTCTTACTATGTAATATCTGCTCATGCTTTTCACACAGTGATGCCACCTGCCATCATCTCTTTCTGTAGGCTAAACAAGTGTGCTGTCCAATCTTGGTCTTTCAGCCTCCAAAACTGTGAGCTAAATAGAGGTATCTTTATAAGGTAGATGGAGTCAGATATTTTGTTATGGCAGCAGAAAATGGACTAAGAGATTCTAAACTGGTTTATGAGTAAAATTAAATCAATTAATTATCAATTAAATTTTACTTGATAAAAGTAAAACCATATGAATAAAAGGATGGACTAATGAACAATGGTCAGATGGATGGATAGATGGATGGACAGAGCAACTGATCTTTTAAAACAACTTCAGGCATTTTTCATTTGACTTTTAAAAACCAAAAGCTAAAAATGAAACATTTTTTATAGATGAAATTTGGAAGAAACAAACGATACTCTATCCTCTTCACTGCTACATACTTCTATCAATGTCCTAAATATTTAATATAAATCCATAGCCAAGAACATTTTCATCCATTCCTACAGAAATAATGTGTTTGGGGAAATGTACTGAACACTTTAGCATGTACTATTATATTTTATTTTGAAACAATTTCAGATCACCTGTTTCTAGTTAGTTTTAAATTGGAAAATTTTCTAGATATGTTACACCCAGTACAACATCTATTAACTTTAAAATGATATTTTTCCCTATCCCACATGGCACTTAGAGGTTTTGTTTGTTTGTTTGTTTGGTACTGGGGATGGAACTCAGGACCTTGCACTTGCGAGGCAGGCGGCAGAACCACTGAGCTAAATCCCCAGCCCACTTAGAGGTTTTAAATAGACTGGTTCTGTCTTTCACGGACTATTCCATTTATGCATATATAATTGGTGTTCAGGATAGATATTGTAATAGAAAATTGTCTAGTTTTGCCATAATGATACAGGTATAAACAAAGTTAAGAGGAACATGAAAATGGGAGCATCTATTTACTAAATCAGGGATTCATAAAATAAGCAACAGGTGTGGTAGGTCTTGATGGATACTTTTTAAAAGAAAATGCTTAGGATATGAATGTTGATCAGAAAATAATCAGTTGTCTCTTTTTTGGATGGAACATTTACATATATATTTCTCCACTCATATTGTGCTAGACCATGTGTTGTACTTTAGGCAGTTCAACTGAACAGTTATGTTACAAGCAGGCAGAGTCCTTAAGTGTGTTCATGTGTCTTAGTGTGTTCAATTACATTTAGTAATCTCCCAGAAAGAGAATGTATTCTGGATAGCTTCTGGGCCATGGAAGACACAGAAACACACGGAGCTGACCTAATATAGCCTAGAGTCGAGCCCTGCAGATCCCAGTTGAGTGCAGTCTGAGACTGAGCTGTCCCACACAATGCCTAAGTGGTTGGTTGAGACACTGCACTGGATTTTGAGGCAATTTTTATGTACTATCATGCCACATAACCAAATAATAACCTGAAAGTCTTGTTTGGTAGAGAGAACAATCTGTGGAAGAACATGGCTGTTAGTTTGCTATGATTAGCTATCACGTGATTACAAGGCACAAGTAGAAGCTGGAAGATATGTTATGAATAATAAAGCTAAGGGATTGGACTCAATCTCATAGATGATGAAATATCATTAAAATATTTTTTAC